>NC_090646.1:502615391-503318802 GCF_040937935.1 Hyperolius riggenbachi
CTATGCAAATAGCCATTGAACTCTGCGACCTTGAAAGTCGCAGAAAGCTCTGACTTCTGATTAGGTTATCTCAGCTGTATTGTGTTTTTTTCTGCAGAGAACAGTTCCGGACAGGTCAAAAGTTCACTGCCTGCTCTGTAAAACTTTTAGGGCCTGTAGAATGCTGAGTAATGTATAAACTGCAAATATTAGAGAATGATGCAATGTTATAAAAAAAAGCTGTATAACTGAAAATAAAAATATGAGAATATTTTTTTTGCTACCAATGTTCTAGTAATTACCCCTACTACACAACCAATTCATGATATCATATTTTTTTTTCGCTTCAGTGTCTCTTTAACTGCTTCCTCAAAATTTACTTTTTCCAACAAGCATATACTCTAACTTAAAACCATTCCCTCTTTGATCTCTAAGTTGTGCTCCTACATGGTACCTAAAAATACACTGCCCCTAGGTATGAATATTCTGTTCTACCCCACCTCTTGTTTCCCTCCTATTCCTTTAGATTGTATGCTCACAGGGGCAGGGCTCTTTTAACATGAAGATCAAGAGGCCAATTACACTCTACACCCTGGGAGTGCCTAACAACCATTGGTGGCAGAATAAACTGTGTACATCATACACTAATATTACAGCTTCATCTATACTTTTTTGTTCTTCCAGGCCCTTTACAAAGTCGTGACCTAATTGAGTATTTTGTAACATTTCTATTTATTAGCAATTTAAAGAAAAAGAATGATCCAATTTACTGTGCCACCTGTTGTATAATTACAAAAATATTTATTCATTGCTCAATTATAAAACCATTTAAGCACATGAATAATAGACCTCTCCAATTGACAATCAGGGCCGGCCCTAGACTTTTTGCCGCCTGAGGCAAATTTTTAAAAAAATTGCCACCGCCGCCCCTCCCCCCCCTCGGGGGGGGGCGCTCTGGGGGGCCGCCGAGCTGGAGGGGTAGCTGGCAGGACGGGGGTATTGGGCCAGCGGCGGGGAGGGGGGTCGGACCCCCCCCTCCCTCGCCTGGGTCCCCCGTCCTCCGCTCCCCTCCAGCCTAAATAGAAGCAGCCGTATGTGTAAGAGGCACGGACGGGGAGGACACTCACCTCTTCCCAGCATGCGCTCCACTGACATCACTTCCTGCAGCGTTGCAGGAAGTGATGTCAGTGGAGCGCACGCTGGAGCGAGGAGGAGGTGAGTGTCTCCCCGCCCGTGCCTCTTACACATACGGCTGCGTCTATTTAGGCTGGAGGGGAGCGGAGGACGGGGGACCCAGGCGAGGGAGGGGGGGTCCGACCCCCCTCCCCGCCGCTGGCCCAATACCCCCGTCCTGCCAGCTACCCCTCCAGCTCGGCGGGCTGGCTCCCCGCACCCACGGACGGGCGGGTGCCGCCCCTGGAAATTTGCCGCCTGAGGCAAAAGTTTCACCCCGCCTCATGAGCGGGCCGGCCCTGTTGACAATGCATCACGAACATATATATCATAGATCATTTCCATGGTTCAGTCAAAAAAGTAACCAAGCAGCTCGGAGTGACCCAAAACCACAAGAAAGTAAAGGGGACTAAAAGAGACAGAAAATCCCTCCTACTAAAAAGCAATGCAAGCCTGGCTTCAGGGGCATAAAGAGATAATTTGCATATTCAGTAGCGGTGCATTGTGGGTAACCACAGATGTTCACTTAAGGCTGAATTATCGCAAAATCCTTCTGTTTTAAGACCATACTCAGCATGGTTCAGTCAGAACCACTTTCATGTACGTGATACTTTTAGAGTATGGGTGTATAATTGTGATATATTGTGGATTAAGGCTCACTCTCAACCAGTGCTGGTCGTAATGGGAAAATCTACGCTTACGGATCATTTCGCGTAATTTTACGCTATTACGCATTACGCAATTACGGTTACGGCGTAGGACATTATCTACGGTACATCACTGTAATTACGCGTAAACTTACGACGTTACGCGTAAGGATACCGTAAGCTACTTATTGAACTTCGCATCTCCGCGTAGCTATCGTAACCGTATGCGTAACATTATGCTCGCATGCGGATTTTCTTTACGCGTTACCCCTGATTGTACCGCGCATGCGCGCACCGGATTGCCAACGATGCGTATGTTGTAGTCGGCAAGCGTACAACCATGCGTCTCCGCTCCGCAACCACTGCGCGCGCGCATGCGTACTTTGCCTCCGTACACGTACGTACACGCGTACGTCACAAGCGGAAGTTTTGATTGGCTGATGCGTAGAGACAGGAAGTTGGCCAGAGCAGGCACCGGCAAACGCGTGGAGAGGACGCATCACAGGCATCAGACACGCAGCACTGCCATCAACCATCCACCATGCCTCCTAAGATTCCCCTCAGGATGAAAGAGATGGTAATTGAGGTAACTTAAGCAATCTATTAACAGAATGTATAGTTTTTGGCTACTGTTTCTGACTGCATTTCTCTAATCTTTATATGTCCCATCATGTAAAAGGATATCATAGGTGTTAGTGTAGTAGAGAATTGTTTTTAGTTTATCTCTGTAACTTTGCATTTGTAGCAGTACTGTTAATAGTAGAGTGAGACATATTCACTACAGTGACCTATTTTTTCTGGTTCCAACCTGGGACAAGTGAAGGTGGGGGGTGGGCTGTGGACGGCTGGGGAGGGGGTCGCAGCGCGCCGGAAAACGGGCCTGGGGGGCGTGTGCGGCGCGCATAGTGCGGGGCGCAATATGCGCGCCGCACACGCCCCCCAGGCCTGTTTGTTTTCTGCTAAAATGTGGCCTAAATTGCGTTTGTTTTCTGCTAAAATGTGGCCTAAATTGCGTTTGTTTTCTGCTAAAATTTGGCCTAAATTGCGTTTGTTTTCTGCTAAAATGTCTATATTTGCTGCTTTGGGGTTACGGTTACGCTCCGCCCATACAATGTCATGACCACGCCCTTTTTTTGGCGCCCCGCCAAAAAATGGGTGTGGTCATGACATTGTATGGGTGGAGCGTAACCGTAACCCCAAAGCAGCAAATATAGACATTTTAGCAGAAACCAAACGCAATTTAGGCCAAATTTTAGCAGAAAACAAACGCAATTTAGGCCACATTTTAGCAGAAAACAAACGCACTTTGGGCCACATTTCAGCAGAAAATGAACGCACTTTGGGCTGCATTTCAGCAGAAAATAAACGCAATTTGGGCCACATTTCAGCAGAAAGTAAACGCAATTTGGGCCATATTTTAGCAGAAAACAAACTCAATTTAGGCCACATTTTAGTAGAAAACAAACGCACTTTGGGCCACATTTCAGCAGAAAATGAACGCACTTTGGGCTGCATTTCAGCAGAAAATAAACGCAATTTGGGCCACATTTCAGCAGAAAGTAAACGCAATTTGGGCCATATTTTAGCAGAAAACAAACTCAATTTAGGCCACATTTTAGCAGGGAAAAAAATCGCAATTTGGGACACATTTCAGGCAAGCATCACGCAAGGCCTTTCAGTCCGCACGTCATCCCCAATCCAACCAAAAACAGTATTGCCAGGCACAACAGCCAGTAGAGGAGAATTGAGAATCCAGGTGAGAGGTGTCTACCATATTAAGGGGGCATTCTGCCTATTTATGTGAAATCCTGTCTATTTATGTGCCTCATGACTGCTGAGTTTGTCTTGTTGGGGGCCTCATGATTGATGAATTCGTCTTGTTGAAGGCCTCACGATTTTTTGGGGGCCTCAAGATTGCTGAATGTCTTGTTGGGGGCCTCATGATTTGTTGGGGGCCTCATGATTGCTGAATTTGTCTTGTTGGGGGCAACATGATTGCTGAATTTGTCTTGTTGGGGGTCTCAAGATTGCTGAATGTGTCTTGTTGGGAGCCTGATGATTTCTTGGGGGCCTCATGATTGCTACATTTGTCTTGTTGGGGGCCTCTGGGAAAAGCTGAATCATTATCCTATGAGACAATAGCATTAAACCTACATTTTTGCTTTTTAAAACGGAAAATAAAACTGTGAGGTTCTAAAAAACGAATACATTTTTCAGGAGTAGGATGAAAGAAATTGTTTATCTTCACAGTTTATTTGCAACTTGGATTTTCAATAATGTTCATGTATGAGTTAAAACGTTTGTATGAAGTTTTAAATTGCTGTTGCCACTTTGCGATAGATAAATTGACTTTTAGGTTGCAGTTTGGGCACTCGGCCTCCAAAAGTTTCGCCACCACTGTCCTAATCTAATGTCCCACATTGCTAAGTAAACGAAAATTTGTCGCCACCCATGGCCACACCCACATTCTGGTCCATGGCCGCACCCATTTTTGGGGGTGGCGCGTACGTGCGCCGCACAACATAACCCTCAGGTTTTTCGGCGCACACATCTTCTCTAAAATTTGCGGCACACCACTTCTTCCCTGCCTTTTTGCACCCCCCCCCCTGGAAAATTGTGTGCGGACGCCCATGGCTATGAACTGGCACAAAGTCTATAGACGCCGCGGCCAGTTCATGGAATCCATTCAATTATATATTTGATGCTTGCTGTCACAGGATCTTCTCTGTCAGTCCAATCACACATGAAATGAAATGATGTAGTTATTATGGCTAGCAATGTCAGCAGTTATAGGTGGCACTAGTCATCGTTGAACCCTAGTATCTGCCCGAAGTCATAGTTGGTTGCTTCCCACAATTTTTGAAAACTGTCATTATGAATAATATTATAATCTTTTACATTATGCTGTAAGTAAGAAGATTCTTAATTAATGAAGGTATAATACAGTGGTCATTAATACTGTAATATTTCTTTTCCAGGAATTTACAAGAGGCCGGTACGACCTCACCACCGCGAGGGAGAAGCGGGACGTGGTGAGAAGGGTGCAGGGGATCCTGAGGGCCGAGTACCGGCGGGACCTCACCACCAAGCAGGTCCAAATGTTATGGAGCGACCTTAAGAGGAGGGACCAGGACCTGCTCAGGCGGGTGGTTGCCCAAATAGGATGTAAGTCAGCAAACTATTAGTTTATGTATGTCTATTTTGGGTTTTATATGCTGTATGTATTTATCCTAAAAAATAATTCCATGGGCTGAATACTATAGAGTTGTGCAGTATGTACAGTTAAAGTATATATCCGTAAGGTATTCACAGTGCAGCACTTTTCCCACATTTTGTTTTGTTAGGGGCTTATTCCAAAATGGGTTTAAACATATTATTTTGTGCTCCTGTGTGGGCATAGTGATGATATTTGTGCAATATGTACTGATTATACTGCATTCATGCAAATAAAGTTATTAAAAAAAATGGGCCCCTAGGCTTAACATTGGTTTTTGATAACCACTGATGATCAATTAACTTTTTTTTTTTTTTAGAAAAATTTGATAGGTGCTGTCGTCCATCTGGACCCTATATCCTCTCCAGGCCCTAGGCAAGTGGCTAGGTTTGCCTTGTGGATGTTCCGGCTTTGTTGCACAGCAATTTTTTTTAAAGATCTCTCCAGAGCTATTCAATCGTATTGAAGCCTAAGCTCTTGCTGGGCCACTCAAGGACATACACAGAGTTGTCTCGGAGCCACACCATTGATATCTTGACTGTGTGCCCAGGGTCGTATTCCTACTACAAGATGAACCATTGCCCCAGTCTGCGTTCCAAGTGCTCTCTTTAAAGTGATCCTTAAGCCTGTAAAAAAAAATAAATTTTTTTTGACTCAACTGTGGCTTCCCTGAGCCCCCTGCAGTCGATCGGTGCCCTCGCCGCCACGCTCAGATCCTCCTAGACCCCACGGCGACCGCTTCCGGTTTCGCTGTCAGGAACCGACAGGCATTGGGAACGCGAGTGATTCTTCGTGTTCCCAGCAAAAATATCGCCCCCTATGCTACTATTACGTCCCGGAGGCCGCAATAGCCGCAAAGGATCACTTTAAAGCCTATCCTAGTTTTATTTTACTGTATTGAAGAGTCATATTCTTTCATGTATAATAAATACATTAAAGGAATAGGAATATGACTTTTTGTTCTGTGTTTACAGTAAGGTCCTTATCAAAGTTCACTTGAAAATAGAAATAAAAGTAATTGTAGTTCAAACAATAAAGTTATTACTTTTTATCCATTTTATCATATATTTTGATTAAATTGTATTATTCATTACTCCTTACTACAGCTGCAAGTGGTGCCCGCACTGCCCGGCCCCGGGGATCCTCTGCACCCAGGCCTCCTTCTTCGTCAAGGGCCTCCTCACCTGGCCCCAGCCATCATAGCCAGAGGGCTTATCGTAGTCGAGCCAGGACACCGCTTTATGGTAAAATTCTCTTACTGTATGATTAACATTGCATACTATGTAAAAGCAAGTAAATGCTATGTTATATGTATTACATTACAGGTTCTTAATTTTAGGGATGATCAATGAGATTGAAATATGTACAAGTTGATGGATTGCTGGGTTTACCTATTTTGCACATTTTTTTCTACAGTTCCTCTATCAACATATACGAGGCTGAGCGGCCAGGTGAGGAGGCTGACGAAGATGAAGAGGAGGCATGAGCGGGAAATCCGCATACTGAAGACACAGATGCTGGAGATGCGCCAGCATATGGCGAATGTGGAGGAGGAGGTCCGCCAGTTGAAGGGGACAGGGGGTAGGGTGGACTGAGGGGTTTTTTTTTTGTTGTTGTTTTTTTTTTTTTTTTGTTGAACATTTTTACTGCTGGCAGGTGATGTAGCTGCTGCATGGTTAAGTGCACTCAGCAGCACTTAAAAGGCCTGGTGTTTCTTTAACAGTTTCACAGCATCAGAACTTTGTTTCTCTTATACAAGCCTCATTTTTAGCTGTACAGAAGAAAACTGCCCGGGCAGTTTAACCCTGAATCCGGGCAAAGCATGATGGGATTTCTGATGTTGTTGTTCTCGTTCTGCTGTTTTTGTGCATTTTTTTTTTTTTTAACATTTTGAATTTGACATTTGAAGCCTAGGGTGTGCAGCTGGGAGGGGTGATCAGGACACAGGACAGTTGGAACTGTGTCTCCTGCTCCCTGTCACCTCCTTTCAACCAAAAAGATGGCTGCCCCCATGACAAAGATGGCTGTCCCCATGAATCACAAACATTTGACTGTTCTTTTAAAACAGGGTGGGTAAGAGATTATATTACCTATCTATTCTAATTAACATAACTAATGTAACTTAATGACAGTATATTTGTTTAGGCTGAAGTTCCCCTTTACAGTGGATCCGAGATGAACTTTTACTCATTGCATAATTGTGTTCCTTACATATAGTTTATAGGGCATTCCTCAAGCCAAATACTTTTTTTGTTTTGTTTTAATACCCTAATTTCCTATAAACTAAACAAGCCACACCCACAGCTTCTCCAGAATGCCTTGGCGCTTGCAAGGGATTGTGGGATATCAGTCTGGGCAGGTGAAAAAGGTGTTATGCTTGGAATACACGGTTCGTTTTTGCCTTCGTTTAAACCTTCGTTTCGATTGTGCCTTTTGTCCTTTTCGATCCCGAAATAATCGATCATACGGTTAATATCACCAGCCACGGTTTCGTTTTTTTTTTTCGATTCTGATGGTTTCGTTTTCCCAATGATCGAAGGCTGCAAAGAAACGAAACGAAAATCCCTTTTTACAGGGACGGACTAGCATAAACGAATATATAATCGATCTGAACAGCCATCAAGCCTACCAATGGCTCGATTAGATGGATAAAGAGAGATAATATCAAACATGTTCGATCACTAGTCGTTCCTTTTTGGGGTCTATTAATCGAAACTATAATGAGATTATGACTATTTTCACATACGTTTTCAACACTCGATTCGTTTACCGAACGAATCGAAGGTTTAAACGAAGGCAAAAACGAACCGTGTATTCCCAGCATTACCACTAGCTATAGATTTCAGAGGCAGAGTTTTCACAATCTGAGAGCTTCAGTGCAGATACAGATCAGTTGCCTTTGTAATGGAGGAGATAAGAGTGGAGTTTTCACAGAATATGCAGATAGGCAGATTAGCATTGCCCTAGATACAGATAAGCTTGCCTGTGTGTGTAATTGTGTAATAGTGACAAGCAGAAAACATGTCTGCTCCCATTGTATCACAGGAAAAAATATTAATATGCTGTTGAAGCTGTTTGAAGATAGATTTGCTGTGTAAACTATCTAAACTTTAGATAAGAAATATAGACAAGTTACTTGTTATATTTAGTTTTTCATCTCGGATCCGCTTTAAGAAAAAAAAAAAAAGAAAAGAAAAACTTTTCACAAAAAAATAAATTTTTTTCTTAAAAAAGGATAAGTTTCTTCTCTTTTGTTGTACGATCTCTGACACTGACACATTGTGTTGGACTAAATAATCGCAAAAGAAATGCAATGACATTGTTAATACAATGCATTTCAAAAACATATATTTATGCAGAATACTTAGTTGTATGTGTCACATTGCTTGTGTGATGCAATCCCTTAATTTTGTAGATCTTCTTCTGTGTCCAACACAAAGCACCAGTGTGCAAAATAGACATTTAAAGTGTAAAGAGTATATGTAGCAATTATTCATTGCTTTTTAGTTCTCTTTTACAGCGCATGCAGGTTCAGGCTACTCTACTTTCTTCCTCCCCTCCTCTCTGTGGCACGCGTCATAGTGCACGGAACTATGATGCGATGCAGAGAGTCGGAAAAGAATTCGAGGAGACAGAGACTGCGCATGCGCTGTAAGGACCCACTGCCACAGACATCATTTTTCATGTTTCAGCTCTACTTTCTGTAGGAGCCATGTTTTCAATAGCATTGAGAGTGGGCATACCGGGATGGAGAGGGATTAAGAGAGGAAGTGTATACACTTCATATACACTTGGGTATACTTAAAGGGACTCCAAGATCAAATTAAACGCAAAATGTGAACTTACCCGGGCTTTGATGTAGCCCAGTGCTGGTCTGTAGTTCCCACGACGTACCTCCGGGTCTTCTCCCAATGCCTCTTCAGAAATGGTTGGCCGGCGGATCCTGGCGACACTCGGGCCGATTGTCGGGCTCCTTCTTCCGCATACATCACGCGTAACGTCATTACGGTGTCCGGCGTCACAGTACGGCGCATGCGTGGTTTAATCGCGCATGCGCCGTACTGTCACGCCGGCCACCGTGATGACGCGAGGCGGCCGGCGTAATGACGTTACGCGTGATGTATGCGGAAGAAGGAGCCCGACACTCGGCCCGAGTGTCGCCAGGATCCGCCGGCCAACTACAGACCAACACTGGGCTACAGCAAAGCCCGGGTAAGTTCACATTTTGCGTTTAATTTGATCTTGGAGTCCCTTTAAAAACATACCCAGTGCCCCTGCTCAGTGTCCCTTTCAGGGGTTCTTTCTTTAGGGTGGGGGAGAAGAATTTGGGCCTGGTTTGCAGGCATTACAAAATACTTACCGAGCCTCCAGCGGCGTTTTGTAGCCTTCCTGAAGCTCCTAGCATGCTCCTATTGGCTTTCCGACGTACTCTGTTCACGGCAGCAGGCGTATCACTCGACTCTAGGCAGGTCAGGTAACACGCCGGCTTCCATGCAAGGAGGATTGCAGAAAGCCGCTAGGAGTTTCAGGAGGGCTGAAAGATTTTGCTGGAGGTTTCAGTGAATATTTTGGAGCAGGTTTGCGTTTTTTTCTGCTGGTGGTTCAAGTAAGCAACCGACAAGCACATGAATACGGCTTCAAGTGATCACAGCTGGTGGATATTGGGGACATATGTATATACAGTATATGTATAAATAAAATATATATATCTATATATATATATATATATATATATATATATATATATATATATATATATATATATGCATCTGATAATAAATCTCCATGCATGTATATCTGATACACATATAAATAGAGGTAGCCAGACCTCTCCATCCAGTTAAATATAGGTAGCCAGACCTAATCCCCCACCCTCCCAAGTAATTCATAGGTACCCAGACCTCTCCCATCTCCCCCCAGTAATTCATAGGTAGCCAGACCTCTCCCCTCTCCCCCCAGTAATTCATAGGTAGCCAGACCTCTCCCCTTTCCCCCCAGTAATTCATAGGTAGCCAGACCTCTCCCCTCTCCCCCCCCCCAGTGATTCATAGGTAGCCAGACCTCTACCCTCTCCCCCCAGTAATTCATAGGTACCCAGACCTCTCCCCTCTCCCCCCAGTAATTCATAGGTAGCCAGACCTCTCCCCTCTCCCCCCCCCCCAGTAAATCATAGGTAACCAGACCTGAACCCCTTCCACCCTCCCCCCAGTAATTCATAGGTAGCCAGAACTCTCCCCTTTCCCCCCAGTAATTCATAGGTAGCCAGACCTCTCCCCTCTCCCTCCAGTAATCCATAGTTAACCAGACCTGAACCCCTTCCACCCTCCCCCCAGTAAATCATAGGTAACCAGACCTGAACCCCTTCCACCCTCCCCCCAGTAAATCATAGGTAACCAGACCTGAACCCCTTCCACCCTCCCCCCAGAAATTCATAGGTAACCAGACCTGAACCCCTTCCACCCTCCCCCCAATAATTCATAGGTAACCAGACCTGAACCCCTTCCACCCTCCCCCCAGTAGTTCATAGGTAGCCAGACCTCTCCTCTTCCCCCCAGTAATCCATAGGTAACCAGACCTGAACCCCTTCCACCCTCCCCCCAGTAAATCATAGGTAACCAGACCTGAACCCCTTCCACCCTCCCCCCAGTAGTTCATAGGTAGCCAGACCTCTCCTCTTCCCCCCAGTAATCCATAGGTAACCAGACCTGAACCCCTTCCACCCTCCCCCCAGAAATTCATAGGTAACCAGACCTGAACCCCTTCCACCCTCCCCCCAATAATTCATAGGTAACCAGACCTGAACCCCTTCCACCCTCCCCCCAATAATTCATAGGTAACCAGACCTGAACCCCTTCCACCCTCCCCCCAGGAAATCATAGGTAACCAGACCTGAACCCCTTCCACCCTCCCCCCAGAAATTCATAGGTAACCAGACCTGAACCCCTTCCACCCTCCCCCCAGTAGTTCATAGGTAGCCAGACCTCTCCTCTTCCCCCCAGTAATCCATAGGTAACCAGACCTGAACCCCTTCCACCCTCCCCCCAGAAATTAAGTTTCAGTATATTTTATTTTTTTTGGGAGTGCTCCATGACAGTGGGAACACTACTATCTATAATCAAAAGAAGGTGGTACATTATAATAAAAAGTGTGGAGTACCCTAACGGTGGGGACACCCAAGAAATTGAACAGGAACAGGTGATTTTTTTTTTTTTTTTTTTTTTTTTTTTTTGTGTGGAGTGCTCCCTGACAGTGGGAACACTGCTATCTATAATCAAAAGAAGGTGGTACATTATAATAAAAAGTGTGGAGTACCCTAACGGTGGGGACACCCAAGAGGTTGAACAGGAACAGGTGAGTTTTTTGTTTTTGTTTTTGTTTTTTTTTGTGTGGAGTGCTCCCTGACAGTGGGAACACTGCTATCTATAATCAAAAGAAGGTGGTACATTATAATAAAAAGTGTGGAGTACCCTAACGGTGGGGACACCCAAGAAATTGAACAGGAACAGGTGAGTTTTTTTTTTTTTTTTGTGTGGAGTGCTCCCTGACAGTGGGAACACTGCTATCTATAATCAAAAGAAGGTGGTACATTATAATAAAAAGTGTGGAGTACCCTAACGGTGGGGACACCCAAGAAATTGAACAGGAACAGGTGAGTTTTTTTTTTTTTTTTTTTTTTTTTTTTTTGTGTGGAGTGCTCCCTGACAGTGGGAACACTGCTATCTATAATCAAAAGAAGGTGGTACATTATAATAAAAAGTGTGGAGTACCCTAACGGTGGGGACACCCAAGAAATTGAACAGGAACAGGTGAGTTTTTTTTTTTTGTTTTTTTTTTTTTTTGTGTGGAGTGCTCCCTGACAGTGGGAACACTGCTATCTATAATCAAAAGAAGGTGGTACATTATAATAAAAAGTGTGGAGTACCCTAACGGTGGGGACACCCAAGAAATTGAACAGGAACAGGTGAGTTTTTTTTTTTTTTTTTTTTTTTGTGGAGTGCTCCCTGACAGTGGGAACACAGCTATCTATAATCAAGAGAAGGTGGTAAATTATTTAAAAAAGTGCGGTGCACCCTAACGGTGGGGACACCAAGAAACTGAAAAAGAAAAAGGTGAGTTTTTTTTTTTTAAGTCAGCAGAAGCCTTTTTGGTGGCAGGTAGTAGGCAAAGTCCTAGCTTGTGGCCCTGAGAGGAGCAGCGGCTCAGTCATATAGTAAGTTGACCATCACCCTCAGTAAGCCAAAGCCATTTTGGTGGCAGGTAGTAGGCAAAGTCCTAGCTTGTGGCCCTGAGAGGAGCATCGGCTCAGTCATATAGTAAGTTGACCATCACCCTCAGTAATCCCAAGCCATTTTGGTGGCAGGTAGTAGGCAAAGTCCTAGCTTGTGGCCCTGAGAGGAGCATCGGCTCAGTCATATAGTAAGTTGACCATCACCCTCAGTAAGCCCAAGCCATTTTGGTGGCAGGTAGGAGGCAAAGTCCTAGCTTGTGGCCCTGAGAGGAGCATCGGCTCAGTCATATAGTAAGTTGACCATCACCCTCAGTAAACCCAAGCCATTTTGGTGGCAGGTAGTAGGCAAAGTCCTAGCTTGTGGCCCTGAGAGGAGCAGCGGCTCAGTCATATAGTAAGTTGACCATCACCCTCAGTAAACCCAAGCCATTTTGGTGGCAGGTAGTAGGCAAAGTCCTAGCTTGTGGCCCTGAGAGGAGCATCGGCTCAGTCATATAGTAAGTTGACCATCACCCTCAGTAAACCCAAGCCATTTTGGTGGCAGGTAGTAGGCAAAGTCCTAGCTTGTGGCCCTGAGAGGAGCAGCGGCTCAGTCATATAGTAAGTTGACCATCACCCTCAGTAAGCCCAAGCCATTTTGGTGGCAGGTAGGAGGCAAAGTCACCCGAAAGGTGGAAGACCAATAAACAAAACAGCAGCAACATCAGGGACACCAGTAAACATAGCAGGACATAGCAGTGCTCCATGAAAGTAGGAACACTGAAATACTTTTGCAGCAGGAGCAGAAAAAAAAGGAAATTGTGCAGTGCACTCTAACGGTGTGAGCAACGATATCAATAACATTTTTTTTTATTTTTTTTTTTTTTTTTTAACCCTAGGGCTCCATAAGAGTGGGAAGACTGCTGTACCTTTGAATCAAATTGTGCAGTGCACCCTAATGTTGGGAACACAACTGAACATTAAATATTTAATGTTATCTTACAGACATATAGGTATATCAGAGGGAGTTTAAAGCGATCTCATTCAGTTTCTGTCTCTGAGGGCAGGGGCTGAGTATTCACCATCAATCCAGGACTGATTCATTTTTAAGAAGGTCAGTCTGTTCACTGAATCTGTAGACAAACAGGATCGCTTTTCAGTAACCACCCCACCTGCCGCACTGAATGCACGCTCAGAAATGACGCTGGAAGCCGGGCATGCCAGAAGTTGAAGCGCATACTGCGCCAGCTCGGGACAGGTTTCCAGTCTGGCGGACCAAAATTCCATAGGGTCCTCTGTACGCATACTGTCAGATGCACCAAGTGACCCCATGTAATCACTGACCATGCGGCTCACCCGCTGGTGAAAACTTCCTTCTACTGTTCTTGTTGTTATTGTTGGACGCTCAGAGAAGTAAAAGTTTCTCATTGCTCCAAAAAGGTCTCCAGGAAGAATGGGTCTGCTTGGCTCAGCTACTTGCTGGGTGCGATGAGTGGGGATAGCTGTGATCTCAGACTGTGGAAAGGCCTCCTGCACATGACGTATTAGGGCCTGCTGCAGCTCCCGCATCCTCTCCTCCTGCCGGCTTGCTGGAATGAACTGACCCAGTTTCCCCTTGCATCGAGGGTCTAAAAGGGCGGCCAACCAGTAGTCATCCCTCTCCTTAATGTTTTGGATCCGGGGATCTCTGCGTAAGCATTTCAACATATGAACAGCCATGGGGAAGAGATGAGCCTGCGCCTCCAAATCATCCGGTCTGCTCAACACATCAAAATCCTCTGACTGCTGCTGCTGCTCGTCCTGCCTTCCAATGTCTACCCACCCATGAACCACAAATGCCGCACTGGCCTGCTCTCCCTCCTCACAATGGTCAGGCACCTCAAGTAAGTCCCGCGTGAAAGTAAGCTCCTCCTCCTCCTCCTCATGTGCCTGAGTTTGGGTGGCTTGGAGCAAGCTTTGTTGTTCAAGCTCATCAAGCGCATCCTCCCCAGCTGCCATCAGGCTACTCAGACTCTCGTCCAGCATGTACACGAGAGGGATCACTTCGCTGATACAGACTTGTGCCCCACTTACGAATGTTGTAGCCTGATCGAATGGGGACAAGACACGGCAGACTTGATACATCAGCCGCCACTCTTCCTGGGTGAATCGGGCAGGTGCGCCCTGGGTGCCATGTCCTCCTCGGAGGTACTCTGCAACCGCCTTTTTCTGCTCGCACAACCTATTCAGCATGCGAAGTGTGGAGTTCCACCGTGTTGCACTGTCTGCAATGAGCCTATGGGGGGGCAGGCCATGTTTCTCCTGCAATTTAGACAGCGAATCTTTGGCATTTGAAGAATAACGTAACTTCGATACAACTCTTCTTGCATGCTGCACCACATCACTCAAACCTGGGTAGGTGCGTAAAAAGCGCTGCACCACCAGGTTGAGTATGTGGGCAAAACATGGCACATGGGGGATGTTGCCCTGATTCAGGGCGGCAATCAGATTTGCTGCGTTGTCACATACAACATGACCAGCCTGGAGTCTTCTTGGGGTCAGCCACTTCTGCACCTGTCCGTTGATAATGGCCAGGACATTTGGTGCAGTAAGTCTCTGCTGCTCAACGCTGACTAAACCCAGAACCGCCTGACAGCGTCGATGTACCACTCTGCTGTGGCCAGTCCCACGGGCACGCTTACTGGGGGCCTCAGCTGTAGCGGTTGCGACATGACTAGAGGCAAGTGTGGAACTGTTCCCCTTGACACCACGGGGCGGCGCAACCAGCTCATTGGCCGCCCCAGGACTGGAACCCTCCTGTTGACATTGGAGGGTGACCCAATGTGCCGTAAAGGACATATAACGTCCCTGGCCATGACTGCTGGTCCAGCAATCCGTCGTGAGATGTACCCTGTTGCCTACAGAATAGTCAAGGGACAGAGTCACATTATCCACAGTGTGGCGATACAGATCAGGTATTGCTGTCCTAGCAAAATAATGGCGGCTGGGGATCCGCCATTCTGGTATGCCAAACCTCAGCAGCTCGCGAATGGCTGTACCCTCCTCTACAAGACTGTAGGGCAATAACTGCTGGACCATAGCCTGTGACAGCAGCCCATTCAACCTCCGGATCCTGCTGTGATGGGAAGGCAGTGGCTTTGTCGACCTTATCGACTCAGTAATTAAGGGCTGGGTGCTGTGAGCCACTGACGAGAAACGTGCAATTGAGGTAGCTGACATGTGGCCTCTACTGCCAGACTGTGTTGCGGAGTGAAGGCAGGGGGAAGGGGTGCCGATGTCAGAACCTGAATGGGAAGAAGGATGGGGCACTGTGCGGGGTATTTTACCCATTGCTTCCTGAACAAGCTGATTTTCTCTCTTATGCTTTTTTATGTGGGAGAGTGGACCACCTGTGCCCGCTCTTGACAAGTCCTTCCCTAAACGCACTTTATGACCACAAATGTTGCATATGACAATGTGGGGATCAGATTCATCAACGGTAAAGTACTTCCAAACTGGGGCTTTCTTAGATGATTTTTTAACTGTTTTTTCAGTCTCAGGCACAACAATTTGGGAGAGGGTGCTTTCAGATGCAGGCTCAGCCTGTGGCTGCTGCCTCGTTTGAAAAAGCCTACCAGAGGAGCCACTGCTTCCACTAGGTCTCACGGTATGCTGATGCAGCCTCTGCGGCTCTGAATCATCTGAGCTGGCATCATCATGATGTTCAGGCGGGTCATAGTCCCTATCCAGATCATCGTCACTACATCCCTTATAAGAACCCAGCTCATCATCATCAGGATAATTGGGAGAAAGAAGGTTGGAAGAGCCCTCATCCTGGATGTTATGTTCTCCCATTGAGGACTGAGACTGATCGCGGGCATGGTACAAGTTGTCATCATGATCATCACCCGCCAATCCCTCATCGATAACATTCTGAGGTTCATTAAAAAAATTCTGGGCATCAGACTCTAGGTTTATGTCGGACTGCGAAAGAGCTTTGTCCACAAGGTCTGCAATATGTGCAGTATATGGAAGTGAAGGCTCATTTTGGATGTTGGTGGCAGATCTTTGAGCAGGCATGGGTGTGCTGCTGGTACTGCTGCTACTCTCCAGGGCCTGAAGATTGGGGGACTGAGAACCGCTATCTCTCGTCACAAACTCCACAATATCAGCAGCCTGGCTCTCCCTAATGGGGCGTCGTGGGCCCTTCATCATCATAGAATCGCGCGTAAGGTTGTAGACTTTTTTTGGAGTTACATCTTCACTCCTCACTGTGCCTGTTGAGGATTGGCCACTACCTCGCACTGATTGTCCACTACCAACTGACTGTCCCCTGCCAGTTTTGGACTGACCCCTGCCGGGTACAGTGCATCCCCTGCTTGGTGCAGAGCGTCCCCTTCCTGCTGTGAAATAGGGATGTACTTTTTGGGTTGCTGGTTCTTGATCACTGCCTGTCAAGGTGTCAAACAAACATCTTTTTGCAGTGGGTTCAATTCCTCGGCCACGGGCACGGCCTGCTCCACCTCTGCCAGACATTGTAGGGAATATGTTCAGCAAGTGCCAAACGTTATTGTTTTATTGAAATGTAGGGGAAAGTGACAAATGATAAACGTATAAAATAAAATAAAAATAAATCAAATTAAAATTTCAATGTAATGAGGGAGGAGAGGACTGGAGAGCTAGTCCAAATTATATATCAATTGCTTTTGGACAACGCACTTGAAATAAATCCCCCCACAAAAAAAATGAAAATAAAATTCAATCAAATCAAATAATTAAAATGATAAAAAAAAACAAAAAAAACAAATACAATTCACTCTCAGCACACGATCCCTGAATCTAACTGATTTCACTCTATTACATATCACAGGCCCTCTCTTGTCTCTACAATCTACACGCTTTCACTGTAAAATCACAAGCCCTATAATCAGTTTTCCCTGCCTCTAACACTAAACAACAGAATTCTAACCCTAAACAAAGCCCTAACTACAATAATCAACTTCCTAACACAGGCTTACAATCACACAGATCAAAGATCTAAGAAAATGCAATAGAATTGCACTTAATATGGATGTGTAAAACTGTATCACTCTCTGTCTCACTCCTTCTCCTCAGAAAGTGAAAGCAACCCACAAAGAACACAGATCATGGCTGACAGCTTATATACTGAAGGGCGGGAGAAGATACTATTGGTTGCTTAGGATGTAGCTCCCAAACAAACTTGATAACTGATTGGCTACTCTTAGAGAAGGGGAGTTGTGCCTACGAAATTACGCGTAAAATTACGCGTAATTCGCCGTAAAATTACGCATACCTACGCTATTACGGTAGGCGGCGTAATTACAATACCGCTTTACGGCTTACGCGTACATACTTACGCGTAAGACGTAAATTACGCGTAGCACTTACGCGTAAAATAACGGTAAATTACGGTGCGTAATTACGCGCATGCGTAATTTCGGCCCAGCACTGCTCTCAACATGATTTAGTACACAGTACAAATGGCAGACAAGTTACTGGAAATCATAATTCAGTATGCAGTTCAAATGGCAGATGAGTTACTGGAGTTCATGATAACATGTTTTCCTCACTGAATAGTCATCTTGTTTTACCAGATGTTTGCAGACTCTAGTTTATCATAATATGTTCCTCTATATTTTGTTTTTTGTGTGCAATGATTGTCTTGAATACCGATCATGCACGGCAGCACACACAGTATCACACGCTGGATTTTATAACTTCTAACTTTTGGTCTGACTGACTACAAAATCTATAGGAAAACACCTAGCCTTGGGGATTTTTCAGAAGCTAAGCAGACATGCTTATTGCGCTGTTTCTAGGTGTTTCCCTGTGGTGATCGCTGAAGTCCCACGATCATCCTTGGGTGATGCTAAAATATCTGGTAATGTATTGATGCTTCATTCTATATGTCTCACTATGATTCTGAATGATTACATTTTTGATCTAAATGTTATCTTGTATTAACAGAATTGTAGAATAAAAATTATTTCATTTAGACCAATTGTCTGTTTCCTGATCATTTCAGCGAGTGTAGTAGAGAGGCTTAGAAACCCTATTTTGGTCAGGCAAAACAATGTAGAACCCGGGTTCCAAAAACAATTGATATCATAAAGTGCACTCAAAGTGAAGTTGTCCATGATATACAAAAACGTGCCAAAAAAGTGAAACACACTGGCCATTTAGGAAAGTATTGATTCCTGAGATACATGTGGGGCATGCTGAGGGGATTCACCCCAGACCTCCACCAGGCATTATGAGACTGTATTAAGATGGATGAGATACTAGAATTAACTATTTATGCACTCCATTTGCAGCTTATCCAGTACTTTGTATCCTGCTCCATTTCTGATGCACTTTAGATTGGTTGTTTATTTCTATTGTTAGTTTATACCTCAAGATGGGTTACACGTCTTTGTATTTTTGCACGGGTACCTCTTTGTATATTGTGGACAACGTCACTTTGAATACACTTTATGAAATCATTTGTTTTTGGAACCCGGGTTCTACATGGAAGTCGTTCTGACTGAACCGTGAAAATTATCTATGACATATATTTTTGTGATACATTGCCAATTGTGGAGTCTATTATTCGGTTTTATGATAATTGAGCGTTGAATAAACATTTTTGTAACTATACAAGTGGTGCAATAAATTGGAAAATGGTGTAGCACACTTCTTTAGTATTTAAAGGAGTTCTGTGGGGGGTTGTGGAAGAGAAAAACGGACACTTACCTTGGGCTTCTATCAGCCCCGTGCAGCGGTAATGTCCCACGCCGTCCTCCTCCCATCTGCCGTTCTCCGCCGCTGGCCCCGGTGTAAGTGGCATGGGATCCAACTGTGGCTGCGCTAGAGTGGCCGTGCACCCGCTCGCTTCCACCTGCGTCATCGGAAGCTTACTGCGCAAGCGCAGTACAAGGCTCCGTTGTACTGCGCCTGCGCAGTAAGCCTCAGATGACGCAAGCGGAGGCACGGCAACGCGCATTATTCGTCTGTATGTCAGACGAATAATAGCCCGGTCCCGGCTGCGGGGAACGACGGATGGGAGCAGGACGTCGTGGGACACTACCGCTGCATGGGGCTCATAGAAGCCCAAGGTAAGTGGCAGTTTTTCTCTTCAGAAACCCCCACAGAACCCCTTTAACATTTCTATTTGTTGTTTCTGTATTTCCGGTGTAGCTTTCAGGGCTTGTGTGCATAGAGGTTTAAGTGTCATTGTAGGAAAGACAAGGTCCAGACACTGACCAAATCCCTGCTTTATTTAGTCAAATATCCACATTCACACAAAGTTTCTTGAAGGTGGAAGGAGGTGGGTGCAGACAGGAAGATGGGGTGGGTACTACAGCCATTTTGCATCCAATGACGCTTGGTTACGTGCCTGTCTGGGTAGTTTCAATTGTCTATCATATGTACAGGTATCTCCCAGTGTCAGTGGCCTCCTTTCCTACCATCAGCCATTTTGGAAAATCCTTATATGGCCACTATTGTAGTTCATGCTACAGCTCTAACTGCACGCATACGTGGGATTCTCCCCTCTCCATAGGGTAGGACAGACTGCTAGGCAAAGCTGTTTTGGACATGGACTGCTGGGAAACTGTCACCCAAAATCATTAGGAGAAAGGATAAATAGTTTCAGACTGCAAAAAAATGTGCCCTCAGATATAGTCCTAATTCCTGATGTTAAGTTTAAAGGATGTCCCAGCCGAAAAATAATGATTAAATAGAGGCCTTATGCTGGATACACACCATGCGTTTCCTCGTCGAATGCGTCCATCGATACGCGTCGATTCGATTATTTCTGAGCATTTCCGAGCGCATTTCGATGATTTTTAGGTCGATTGCAATGTAAAGTATTGCAAATCGACCTAACGATCCATCGAAACGTGAATCGGACATGTCGGAAATAATCAAATCGATGCGTATCGACAGACGCATCGAATGCGGAAACGCATGGTGTGTATCCAGCATCACACATTACCTTTAATGTATTAAGACACAGACCCCTGTCTCAGTTGCCCCCTGCGATGCTTCATCTTCCCACAATCTGTGCTGGTATAGGCTGCAAGTGCAACCACAAGTAGTGGCAACATTTGAACTGGATCTTCTTTGGCCCACCCATGCACAGTTTCTTCTGTGACATCTCTCTGCTTACGCAGGCAAAAAAAGATCAAGTTCAAAGGTCGCAACCTAAACCAGGATAGATTGGTGGTGAAACAGAGCACTGCAGGGAAACTGAGACAGTGGCCCTGGTTTAAATGCATTAAAGCTATTATGCAAGGGCTATATTGAATATAATGTTTTTTCCCTTCAATATAGCATACAACCAATATTGCTTGTGTGAATAATGAAGAATTATGAGAAAAGCAATATGTGTTATTCTTCCTACCATCTTCACAGAAGTTCTTTTACTGCTCTCACTGCATGAATGTCTTCAAAACAAACATAGTTTTAAATAAATCAGACACGCATGTTATAATAGGGCTGCTGTTTTTATTCAGTCCAAGTATTTCCCTGCAGAACTTTTCTTTAGAATTAATGATAAGGACCTTCAACAGAGAACTAAGCTTCCAAATAATGTATTTGCAAGTCTTTGGCAGTTGGTGGAATACCATAAGGGACATTTAATGATATTGCGATACAGGTTTCCATGGTTTAGAATTATGCAGTATAACAAAAGAGGGATGAATATGCTTATCACTAGAACAATCATTATTGCCTTAAATAATATTAGTTTTGTGCGTCAAATGGGGAAATGTTTTTCCCCTCCTAGGGAGAAAAATTTACTTTGAACTATGCAAACACAAATGCAGAGGCATTGTGTGCATTCTAACCAGTTATGTAAGTAAGTATGATTTTATTAAGCAGTAAATACAAAATACAGTGTAACAATATTAAGAACTACAAAATGCAAAGATGATACTTGTTACAATCTTGAACTTTTAATGAAGAACAGAACATCACACTTGAATGCGTACCGGTCCGTGAAGGAGGCATAATGGTCCGCCAACCAGAATTAATAAGTTTTCCAATTTACAGATTTGGAACCTACTCTGTTCCCTTCTCCACCTTGTATATTCAGATTTTTATTACACACAGTTCTTGCTAAAAAATACATTTTTATGCATGACCAGTTTTACTTTCTCTTTATAGACTAGATAAAATTCAATAGTTTGACCAGAGTTTCCATATTTATTCTAGCTCCCATCTTGTAGATAAAGTGAATTTTCCATATCATTTGAAACTACTGTATGTTGCATTTATTTATTCATGTAATTTGGAAGGCTAAAGTACTATGGCTATAATCCGTCAAGTTAAATGTAATTGTAACCCCTGTACCCCAAATAAGATTTTCTTTACTGCTCTTTAGTATGTCACAACTTGGAGACATCTTTAGCAGCTATGGAGAATGAGTCTATTTCTCCTTACTTTTTAAAACAGAGAGAGTATCAAAAGAAAAGTTCTACATTATAACTATGTTATATTCTTCAAATGATTGGCTTTTGAGAGTAAAAATTTTCTTTGTACAGTAATGGTGAGGGCACCTCAATAAGACACTGTACTCTCCGTAGATGATAATCACAGCACAGCCGCCAACAGGAGAACTCAGCCCCTACCAGTCAAAGCATGTAGCAAGAGCCTGCAGCACTGATAGATTCAATCACTGGACCAGTTCCAAGTACAATAAAAAAAATGATGAATTCTAAAATAATGAACAATTATCCACTGTATCTTGGTAAGTGCTTCCAACCCCACAATAGCCCCCAGAACTGTGATACACTCAGACCAAGCAAAATGAAATAAAGTGCTGAGAAGGAGGGGCAGGGGGGGGGAGGGGGCAACTCATTGGAATATTTTCAAATGGCTTTATTAAAGATAAAAATGGTTTTCATCCATAAAGTCAGAGTTATTACATGTGAGGGCCCCAATCCACTTAAAGGAATACTGTAGGGGGTCGGGGGAAAATTAGTTGAACTTACCTGGGGCTTCTAATGGTCCCCCACAGACATCCTGTGCCCGCACAGCCACTCACCAATGCTCTGGCCCCGCCTCCGGTTCACTTCTGAAATTTCAGACTTTAAAGTCTGAAAACCACTGTGCCTGCATTGCCGAGTCCTCGTTCCCGCTGATGTCACTTGGAGTGTACTGCGCAGGCCCAGTATGGTCTTTATGGTCTTTATGCAAGACGGGTTTTTGCAGATATTGAAGGGCCCTTCAAGCCACTTGTATGTATGGTGTGGATGAATGATTGGATTAGTGAAGAGTAATTTTGATGCAATACGTTTATTGATATGTGGTTGATCTTTTGAATAAATATGAAGCTATTTCAGCGCATGTTAGAACACAACAAAATTGTCTAGACCTGTTTTAGGCAGGTTTTAAAGCTTGTACAGACACTCACGTTCTTCCCACCAGAACAGCTAAGCCATATGTTCTTTTCTATGTGTAAAGGCTAGCTGAGTTTGGGCAACATCTGAGTGGGAGATCCTAAACAACAGTGGTCATTTGTCTCAGTGGTGATCTGCCATTGTCTACTGTGTAGGTATTCTATCAGTATATTGTGTGATTACTATACTTTGCCTTGAGCTTTAGCAAAAACACTTAAACTAGTTGCAAAACTTTCCCAACAACACTGCCACATTTGTAGAATTACATCACTGGTTACACGTTCCTAAAATAGCCTTGGTTAATCATTATTTTATTATCACTTCTCCTTTTAGACTGTTATAGTTACTTTACAGAATTAGAAAATAATGATTTCTTTTTTTAGTGTGAAAACAGTGATTTCTAACAAGAGTAATTGCTCCCTCTAGACACTGGGGATTCGGTGAGGGAAATCTAACACAAATGGCTTTGTAAATGCTTAACAGCTAACGAATATATTGCATCAAAATTATGTTTAATTGGAATTCTACTATTTAAAGACACTTGCAGAAAAATTTCCCGGGGAGTAGGTTCACCTGCATTTGCTTAAACTAATGATTCTGCACTAATGTATTTTTTTACCGTATAGGGAAGTGCTCGTTATTATAGAAAGATGAAATAATATTGCTGAAATTGCTTCTTTTAAAGGCTCTTCTGACATTTTTAATACAGGTTTCAAATCACAGATGATAGCTTTATGTCTTCTGTCCAGGGGATTTATTAAGAAGAATGATAACCATGCTGAATAATAGAGCAGTTCTTTATGTTCCTTTCCAGTAGGTCTCTCTGTTCTCCTAACTGGATGATCTACAAAAAAAAGGTGTGCAGTGAAGGACAGTGAAGTGAAGGCACAGTGTGTTCACTTTAAAAATTCAATCATGTGCAGAAAAGTTTCTGTTACTAATGCAGTTTCTGTCATAGGAATGAGCTGGCTTTTGGTGCCAAATACTTTTATCACCGAACAAATTGTTTCTTTGTGCAGATTTCTACAATTGGAAATATATAGATTATTGTGGAGGTATGAATGACTACTTAGAAAAGCATTGCCCCAAATGCTGAGCGTTTCTTCATAAAAAATACCAGTAAGTTAAAGCACACCGGAAATGAGAGGCATATGTTAACTCAATGTAGAGTGGACAACAGTGCCGAATTTACCATAAGGCACTATTGGCACATGCCTACTGATGCCTGATGATGGAAAGATGCAAGGGGACAAGGGAGCGCTCCAATGGTGCGTTAACTCTTTAATATAAATTGACACGCATAACATATTGCACTTACAGTGTATGCGCAAGTAATGCACATGTAAGAGGCCACCAGTGAGTCCCTTCCGCCTCCTGAGCCTGTCCGTGCGAGATGTTTGCAGGTGAAGTGGGGGTCTCCTCACGGCAAGACGTCGCAACGCATTTCGGCGCTTAGCCACGCCTTCTTCGGGTCCCGAAGAAGGCGTGGCTAAGCGCTGAAACGCACCGGCTTGAAGGAGGAACTGCGCGTAGTGAGGCTTGCAACAGGTCCAATAGGACGCGTGCAAGCTATTTGGAGCGCACGCTATACCATGGACCTAAGGGTAAATAACCCCTTTGTTCCCCGCCACACACCTGAGGCAATAAAGCCTCATTTATATCAAGAATTTGAGCGCTTAGACACTCGTAATTAGTCGTGAGCCAATCACTGAACTGAAATCATTCACTTCTGCTACGAGCTTAACAGCAATACATGTTAGCTCCCCAAGGTATTTGTGCAGTACACCAAAAGCTGCATAAAAGAGGCAGTAACAATTTTATTTAGGAGATACAGATCCTTTGTTAATCTAAGTATACAGTCTACAACTTTTTTATAAACAGTTTTGTAGAGCAAATCCCATGAATGCCTCTAAACAACAATGACCAGCTGAAAGTGTCTTTCGTAATGTAAAAGATCTTTTCACAGATTGACAGATTTTGTGTTGAGTATTTCTTAAAAGGGATATGCAAAATATAATGAGAAGTATTTGAACAGACATTTAATTAAAGAACTTTTCTGCTGGAAGCACTTCAGGCAAACAAGGCTTTACTACTGGCCTCTCAGGAGGTGTTAGAATGTATAATGCAACACCAACAGTACAAAATGTTCCTTCTATTTCAGTATGCAGAAAATTGAAATTCTGTAGTCTATTTAGTAAATTTACAGCTAATCAAGATAGATTTTCACGTTCTCTGGCTTAAATTGTAAGAGATATAATACTACAGTCCTTGTTGAATATAAAGCACCTAAAGAAAACCTGGTGATTTCTATATCGTAGTTTTTGCTAACTACTACCAAGCAGGAAACCACACAGCAGGAAGAGTATATGTTTTGGGCTACTTTCAAAATGTATACTGTACATACCTGGGGCTTCCTCTAGTACCCTCCGAACTTATCCTTCCCTCGTTGTCCAAAGTTGCCTCCTCCTTCACCTGCAACTGGCCCTGGAAAATCCTCTAGTTGGGGCCAGTTAGCACAGCTGCAGTCCAGCCAGGTGCGCTCCTTGTTTTGCTCCCGTTGTCGGTAGTGTTCTGCACCTGCACAGTAGTACAACGCAGATGCAGAACGCTCCCAGCAACATGAACCGAGCAGGAGGCTGCGTATGTGAAGTTGGCCCTGGACCAGAGTACTTTCCAGGGACAATTGCAGATGAACAGGGAGTAGTGAGTCAGAAGAGGACGGCGAGGGAATGATCAGGCTGGAGGGGGCTGGAGGGGGCTGGAGGAAGCCCCAGGTATGTATATTTTGTCTTTATAAGCCCATATCAAGTTCCCTCTAAGAACCACATTACAATGGAGGTTTACATGCAGTTGGATACTGCA
The DNA here is from genome assembly GCF_040937935.1 of Hyperolius riggenbachi. Taxonomy (NCBI): domain Eukaryota; kingdom Metazoa; phylum Chordata; class Amphibia; order Anura; family Hyperoliidae; genus Hyperolius; species Hyperolius riggenbachi. Next base: position 502,640,856 of record NC_090646.1, read on the forward strand.
AAACTGTGTAATTATGCATACTAGGGCCGCCTTCAGGGCAATACAGCCATTGCCCCCGTATGTGGCCAGCCCACAGTGTGGGACCCGAATAGTAGCCGCGTCACAACAGGCTCCAGTTGAGAAAACATAAATCCTCCTGCTTCCTCCCAAAGACCTTCTGCAGATATTAAAATGCAGACCTGCAGATCAGCACAGTGTGTCTGTGTAACTCACCTGATTCCTATGTGGGAGTCCTCTATACTCTCCTGCACTCTGCAATCCTTCTGTCTGGCTCTGTCTGACCCGGTCTGTCTACATGTCAGGTTAACTAACGTAATATGTAAAGAAGAGAAGAGAGGACTCTCACGCTGGAATCAGGTGAGTTGCACTGAGACACGCCAGACTGATCTCCAGGTCTGCTGAGCAAAGAAAGGGGTGGGTGCCTAGGAGGGGGAAGAAGTTCAGCCCCTCTCTGCAGTGGAATTAGATGTTGGGGAGGGATAGACACTGATTAAGAAATTATAAATTGCAGCTATAGTGTGAAATTTGGGCGGCCAATGTGCCCGATTTACAGCAGGTACCCATTAACAATTGGGACCCCAGGTGTCCAAATTTCACACTGTTACCACAATCTATAATGGCTGCTGTCAGTGCCTTAGGTTTATCGTAATTGTGGGAGGTTGGTGGTGAGGAGGTGAGGTTGGTGGTGATGGATGGTTAAAGTGTACATGATATTAATAAATACCCTTTATTTATACTTAACTGGGGCTTCCTCCAGCGCCATGAGGTCCGTGGGTTCCCTCATTGTCCTCCTGCTCCATCCTGCCGATATCTGGCCTGTCGTGGACTGCTGGCCAGTCGACCCCTTCAGCGCATGCGAGGCTCAGCAGCATCTCCCCCGCCCCCGACGTGTCCAGTGCCCAGGAGCTTTCTGCTACTAATGTGCAGGAACGGGAACCTGACAGGTGGCAAGTACCTGGCCCATCTGTGCATGCACTGAAGAGCATGGCCAGCCAGATAGCGGCAGAACTATCAGCGAAGAGGATGTCAAGGGTTTGGAGGAAGCCCCAGGTAAGTATAAATACAGGGTATTGTTTGATCTAAGGTCTCTTTAAGGTTAGGTGTGGGGGCGGGGAGGTTAAGGTTAAGCATGGGGTGGGGCGTGTTTTTTAAGGTTAGACATGGGGGGTGATTTAAGGGTTAGACTTGGGGGGAGGGGTTAGGGTTAGGTGTGGAGTTGTTTTTAAAGCTTAGGAGTGTGTGCTTTTAAGGTTTATGTGTGGGGATGGGGACAGTTAAGGTTGGGCGTTGTTAAGGGAGGGTTCTGTGTAAGAAAAATGTTAGGTTAAGTTGTAGTAAAATATTGGTGGTAATTACTTCGGTAATTTACACTTTTCAAATGTACAATATCGGTCAATTTTACTGATATCCTACAAACTAAAATTGGGTGCCCAAATTTCTTTGTGCCCCTTATTCATATATGCACAGTTCTTTCCTTTTCATCCCAGAGCCTAAGCTATACACTGCAGGAAGGTGGACGATGCTACTGACATAATCCAGAACTCATAAGCCAGAATTTATAGGTCTTCATTTTTTTTCTCCCAATAACGTAGTTACCTGGCAAGATGGAAATATGTTGTGCTAGTAGGTGGTGAAGAGGTCATTGCTACATTTTATTTAACTAGTTGGAAATCATAATCATGCTCGCCATTCACACCCATAATAGCGAAGTAATGCTCACTCGTAAACTAGTGAATATCACAATCGGATTGCACTACCATTGTGATCATGGTTGCGATTTTCAATACAGTTGCTGTGTGATTAATCCCCAGACCAATGAATCCCACCTGTCGGCGGACAACACAAGTTCATCAAGTCCAGACAAACACTGCCACCAGCAGGTGAAACAAGACACCTTGTGATTCCTAGCAACCTCTGTTAACCTGATTAAAAATCTTCACATCTACTCTGCACTTAAAACTTAACTCTTTGGTGGTTAAAGGAAGCAGCTTCATGCACATTATCAACTAGAGATGAGCATAGGTTCTGACTTTTTGCCCTACAGAAACATAAATTACAGTGGACTAATGATTTATTACCTAACATGATTAACCAGTGAAGCTGTCAGGCAATTCATCATTAACTTTCAGGATCTGATTAGTCTTATGCAAAATTCCAGTTCAGCCCATGATGAATTCGATCATTGTAGAGGGAAATAAAAATCAATCAAATTTCACATTTTTTATATAAACAAAGCTCCCTCCACTTGAAAGAACTAGGCACCAGATCATTAGTATTTCAGCATGAATGTACCTATGGTTAATTATGGTCAATGGGTTGGCAATGGTAATGATGAAGCCATATATACGGTAAGTGACCCAAAAAATCACAAATCCTTTGTTATTTATGTCTCAGAAAGTTGGAAGGTATAACATTTCACAGTTCATGGCACTAAAATGATGTTGACATTTCAATCCTTACTGTGTTTAGTGAAAAGTGACACAAAACCAAATTCAGATAAAAGAAACTGGAAGCCTGTGATTAAATTGTTTTAGTCTCAATTTATTTTGTAATCAGTATTCTTGGTGGCTAGCAAACATAGTTCATTCTCTGAAATTTGGGTTTGACCTTTGAAAAACATTTTTGTAAAAAAGAAAAAAAAACAACACTATTACATCTACCCATCAATACCTATAATTGAGAACTGAGGAGAATAAATATGCTTGTAATCAGTCTAACTGGAGAGGGTAATATATTTTGCCTGCATGCCTTCTCATGTGCTTGTTTTGAAGCAAACTCTTAACTTTTTTTTATGTAAACTGTTAGGGCTTTAGCCCGCTAGAGCGTTTTTAGCCACGTTTCAGAATTGCTGGCAAGTTTGAAAAATTAGGCTAATGAAACATAATGGAGGTAAGAACACAGGAGTGTCTGGAATTTGCTAAAATCGCAATTGCCGTGTATGCAACATTTTTGGTTTAAAAGAGGGAAGCAGGGCTCAAAATCACTTTCCTCCAGAAATGTGCATTTGTACTTGTATGTACGTTTTTGCAAATTATTGTTTTGCAATAAACACTATTGCATAATATCATCCTTGTCTCAGTTTCAGTATCTCTGCAAACTGTGGTCATTTCCTGACTACCTGTCTAGTAATTGTTACATTGGTATAGTAAGAAAGCTGTAATTTTCAGACTAAATAGGCAGCCTTTCAATCTAGATTTAAACATCTCCAGGGTGGAGCTATCCTGATTTGTTGCGATCAAGATCTCCAAAGGGTAGAGTCAGCAGGACAGGAGGCTCTCATTTCAAAGGTTTTGAAATAGACTTTGGAAATGACTAAGTTATTAGAGTCGGTAGATCTGAGGTTGTGGGAGGTGTGGTGCATTTGTAACAGATCCTTCAGATAGCCAATGTTTACATTGTGTTAGGATTTGTGAATGTCAATATGTCATTCTTAAAGAGGATTCTCCGTGTTACTGGTAACCAGTGGAGTAAGCATAGCATAATTAATGTTTTACTGAGTGTGCCTAAGCTGGCTGCTAAGCCGCTCTTTACTAAAAGACCTAAGTCTCAGCAGTACAGTAAAGTTCCCTTATTTAGCCCGAAACCAAAATATTCTCATTCCGCAGCAGCACTAATTTAGCAGAAACAAAATGATTGCTAATGGTAAATTAATGCTATATTTATACTTTTGAGGTGATCATGTACCAGGTGGTCGAGCAGTTGAAAAGGTTACCTGCCACTAGAAAAAATGTATAGAGTCTTCTCGTCCCCATCCACTGATTGGGTTTTGGAATTGCCAGACAATGTAACTGCAGACATCTGAATTTTCTGGAATGACTAATATCCCTGACTGAATATGAAAAGCAACACTAACTATATGTACAGTAAATAATACATTGAAATGTGTTCATTATAATGCAGCACATAAAAAAATTATAAAATGACTACTTGCTTTTTCTTACAGAAAAACATGTAAAAATGTGAAGTTCAAGATAACTTTGTTCTCAGTATAAGTGTAAGCAGACTTCCCTTTTAGGCCTGCATCACAGCCAGTAGGATTTGTCTTATTTGTAAACTGGCTCAAGTACAAAAACAAACAAAAAATATATGTTAACATTTGTATAGGGCTTTTTTCCCTTTTGGACTTAAAGAGATGCAGCCTCTTTAGAAGTGCTCAGTAGGCCATTGTGGAGCATTAGGGAGTGTTGCCCAAGGACTCTTTACTAGTTAGGCACTGGCTGCCATATAAAGTGAAGGTGGGTAGAGACAGTACTATATTAAGTTAGTCAAAGACATAGCTTTAACTGTGAGAAAGACTGACAAATAGGGTGGCTGTAGTACTTATTGAAATAAAAAGAGATAAACAAAAAAAGATCTGCCTTGAACATTTGTCATGCCACTATTGCAAAAAGGCTCCTGAAAAGTATCATTATAGCTATAAAAGTATGGTACACAGTGGCAAGAGACCTCGACATAGAAGCAGATTCTTTGAAAAATCAAAACAAATGCATATCAGTGCCTCTAGTGTTGTTGTAAATTATGGTTTCACTTGTAAATAATACTCAATGAATAGTAAATGCATAATAAACATGTATGGTATAGCCAGCAAGAGCAAGAGAGCACATATTTTATGTGCGGCTTATACTCAAGTCAAAAAATTTTCCCAGTTTTTAAAGGTAAAAGTTGGGGGGTTGGCTTATACTTAAGCATATGCGGTATATTTTATGTGATTGTATTCATATTCAGAGCCATTTATGATCTTAGGTTCTAGAGAAAAAAACACACATATACTTCAGGTTGGCTAATACTGGAGCTCTTTGTTTGTTTGTTTTTTCTCAGAAAGTGCTAGAGCAATGCATTTTAATCTAAGTATTCATACTTCAGCGTTTTGATTTGGATCACAAACACACTGCATGCAGCATTTTTTGACTGATCGCGATGCGTTTCTGTTTGCCTGAATTAAATCGTAGAGCACAAACGCTAAAAAATTGCATTGCAAAATTGCAATCTCTAGAAGATTGTATTGTGCATTTTGCAATGTTAAACAGTCTTTATTTTCTGTATCTTAGCAGATTTTTCTTGCATCAACCTAGACTAATCTAAATCCACTGCTGGCCTATAGCTAAACCCGATCCTTTCTTTTTTCTTTGTCAAACACTAACCATAATACCTTCTTTCCTGCTTATATTCCTATTTTTAATACTGCCCCTAATATTAAAAAAGCTTCTTTTTGTAAGAAGAAGCCAGGCATACTAAGTCAGGCATACTAAGCCCTATTCACAGTAAGGTTTCCTAATCTAAATGAGGCCAGTCCTAATAGCGTTAGTGCAATTTCCCTATAGCAAATAGTATGAGGAGGATGGCTCTCTTGACATTGTTATGAAAAACAATACTAGTTTATGCTTTCATGGATCATCTATTAAAAAAAAACTACAGATGACAAGGAAAAAATAACTGCCATTAAAGTAGCATTTTTATAAGGGAATTGACATCGGATTCCAGGTTTTCTTGATATTTCAGAGAAGCAGTTATTGCTTTTATTCTGCTTCTTGAAGGAACACATGAGAAGTAATGGGCCTAGCCATGTTTCTTGTTTTCTAGTGTTTATTTGATTTTTATTTACTGTTGTATACCAAATGGATTTTCTTTACTTATTCCATTACCTGATCCCCAACAATTCCCATTTGTTCCTCTATATGTACTCTGTTGATCTTCCAGTCTTTTTTTTCATCATGTTGACTGCATATATTGCATTTTTCAAGCAGCCCGAGAGCTCAAGTTCTCATTTTTCATCATTTTATGCCTAGAGATATAGGGATAAATTGCAATGCAGGAAATCCTAGGTAGAATGAAACACAACTGACATGTGGAAAAGGCACATTAATATTAAGCTGTGTCTCTCAACGTATAAAACTGATGGAGAAGATACTCCGCTTGCAGAGTCATGTCACATACTAGAACCATTAATAGGGCCATAACATGCTTCAAGGTTTATTCTCATCTATTTCTTGATACTCTATATCTGAGTCATTGCTGCAATTAAAACTACTACACTGATCTGAAAAGAACGTATTGCATTTACTTTAATAGTCCATTGTTGCACAATAAGTTCCAGAGCAAGCATATAGAATAAAAAGATATTCCTTTATTTGTAGGGTAGACTTAAATCCAATAAGACATAGTTGACAGGTACAGCATCTCTGATTCCAGTAACTTTCTGTAGGAGAAAATATAAATACTGGTATACACACTGAGGCTTCTAAGGAACTCACTATCCCTCTGTACCAGGTTTGCATAATTCTGTATCTTGTTTTAGTTTAGTGTCAGCTCTGTAGATGGTCCTTCAGCTAAAGATTAACTTTTTTTTGCCAGAAGTGCATTATATGACTAATTACAAGTTAGATTACCTAGCAAGCTCATGGTGAACCAGAACTCCTAGGAGTGTGTAAGAGGCTGAAAGTCGTAACTGAAATGCTAGGTAAAGCAGAATTTTGCCTTCTTAAAACAGAAGTTATTTGTGATTATCCAGGTTTGAGTGACCATTTGAGGTGTCCCACAGTGCATCACTGCTCTGGGACATACCTGGTTTGGCCAGATGAACAACAAATATGCTTGGACCCCTTTGAACAAGTAGGTGAATCCCAATGCTCATTTCTGAATGCTCACAAATCCAGACCTAATGCACAGGTGCATGCATGTCTGATTGCATATAAGCACGAGCACTCAATATCTATTGGTCACGCTCATTGAAGCCCAGCTGACATTAGTTGGAAGGTCATGCAGGGCATTATGGGAAAAAAGTTTTGCAAATGCACAAATCCTAGTGCAAATGTGGGTTAATGAACTGCCATCCCCAGAAGTGATTAGTGTGTGTATATTAAATACATGAAAAGATTGATTTGAAATCTTAATTTCACACCAAACACTCGGTCAGTCCTTGGACTGCATACCACTGACAGGATGATCGCTGAAGCTCCATAGTGGGTGGCCTGTGAATTCCCCCCTCCCACTCAGCTCTCCTCATTTGCTGCAAACTGAGGTGACAGGGCACTCAGAAAACTTTTTGTGAGCTCACCACAAATCGTTATTTCCCACAGCACACTGCTAAAATGTTGACAAGGAGCCCTGTTCAGGACCAACCACAGAACATTACTGCACCTTTTGAACTGGAACACCTTGGCCAGCACTGGCAGATGTCAGCAATCAGGCTCCTCAGCAGTGTCAGCCATGACCACTGGTTTCCCTCATAAAGAACTGGGCCATCACTGCTGAACCTTCGCCTTCCTCTGCCCCCCCCCCCCCCCCTTTCAATGTCTCCTTAGGGATAACAGATGACTGCCAAGTGTGACTGTAGTACGGCTCTTGGCTTTCAGACATCCCCCCCACTCTCTCACCTTTCAGCCCCCCTTTTATAACCTAAAGAGGAAAAAGGATACCAAGAGCCCAATATAGTGTAGTATGTATAATGAATGGGTATGTGAAAAGTAAGTAAACAATATACTCACAAACCAGGGTCACTTTATAGGCAACCACTGTAAAAGCAGGTGAGGAGATTAGACCTGTCCTCACTCAGGATTAAAGTGAACCTCCGGACTAAAAATTGACTCAGCAGCATTGGAAAGGCCTGGTGTTTCTTTAACAGTTTCACAGCATCAGTACTTTGTTTCTCTTATACAAGCCTCATTTTTAGCTGCACAGAAGAAAACTGCCCGGGCTTTTTTCCCCTGATGCTGTGCAAAGCATGATGGGATTTCTGATGTTTTTGTTCTCGTTCTGCTGTTTTGGTGCTTTTTTTTTTTTTTACATTTTGAATTTGACATTTGAAGCCTAGCGTGTGCAGCTGGGAGGGGTAATCAGGACACAGGACAGTTGGAACTGTGTCTCCTGCTCCCTGTCACCTCCTTTCAACCAAAAAGATGGCTGCCCCATGACAAAGATGGCAGCCCCCATGAATCACAAACATTTGCCGTTTCTTTTAAAACTGGGTGGGTAAGAGATTATATTACCTATCTATTCTAATTAACAAAACTAATGTAACTTGATGACAGTATGTTTATTTAGGCTGAAGTTCCCCTTTAAGATGTCACTCTCTGTAGATCACTGATCAGAAGAATAAGGGTATTGACCCCTCCACCAGGGGTGGACACAGGTATTTTAGAAGGAGAACTGAGACGCCTCTGGGAGGCACTTAGCATGATCACAAGACTATACTGTTGTATACTTCTCCCTATTATTGCCTGAGGAAGCAGGAATATAGTGGCGAAACGCGTTGCTTTGTATTTTGGAGTATATGAATAAATGTATCTGTTTGAAAACAGACAGTTTCATGTCTGCTTCAGGGAGGTAAGTCCACCACTTCCTCCTTCGAAATTTTAAAGATTTTATTATATTGTATCCTGTGGGTGCTTCTTTACCCTTCCATAACCTGTATTGTATGAGCCAAAACAAATTCCAGGTAGGCAGGTACAACTTCTTGGTACTTGGTGAAATAAATGATTCTGATTCTGTTATGCTTAAATTAGGTGATATCCCATTTATAATGATTAAAAGTGACACTTGACAAATGCTACATCACATTGTTGCCTACAGAGCACAAGCCTCTCCCCTCCCCCTAAATAACAAATCACACATTTGTTTTCAATGTAGAGAAAGTCCCGCGTAAGTATTAAATCTTTTTTTCCTGCCATCTCTGGTTTCCTTTAAGGGGCAGAGTGGCTAAGTATTTTGCACTTTTCCCTTGCAGTCCTGGAGTCCTAGGTTTCATTCCTGACTTCTATGCTTTCTTCATAAAATTGATATGTCATTTCCATGTTTGCAAGGCCTTCTTATTTTTTCCAAAACATATGGCCCATATGCAATTCACCTTTTCTCATGAGTTTTCTACTAGGTGATTTTTTCACACCTTGGCCCTTATGCAGTTCACATTTTCTCCAGTTGATATTTTCACAAATAATGCATTTTAAACCACCAGCAAGCAAAAACAAAAAACAAAAAAAATACTCAATATTATTTTGACAGCACTTTTTCACCTAGTTATTGGTACTTTTTCAATTGCAAAGTGCTGAAAAATTACTTTAACCATTTTAGCCTTTTGGACGTGACTGTCACGTCCAAAAGGCTGCCGCTGTGGTGCTGCACGCTCCCGCACACTATCATGTGCACGCACCCCCATGCCACCCTCCCTTGGCCTGGAGATCAATGATTCTTTTCAGAGGCCGCGGTCTTTCTGAAAAAAAAAATCACACCCTCCTTATAGATTCCTGCAAGCGAGCAGAAAGGTAAAGTAATAGCTGAGAGCCGGGAAGGTAAATATTTACATCCCCGCTGTCTGGAGGAGCACAGCGAGACCGCCGTGGGACACAGGAGGATGGGGGAAGCCTCAATAGGATCCGGAGGCTTCCTCCACCCGAGTTGAGTACCCCCCAGGGGAACTTTTTTATTTACAGGTTTTCTTTAAGAATGCAGTGGTTGATCACACATTTTATTTAATTACATTGCATCATTTTTTTTATAATGGAATTTCATCAATGTTCCATTTTTTTCCTGAAATCAATCAGAAGATAAACATACTAGAGGGACCATTAACGTTAAATGGTCGGTTATTAGTTCCAAGTTCCTGTAAAGAAAAGAACAATTTCTCTTTTCAGGTGACAAGGGTTCATGACGAGCAAACTCCTTTTGTGTTATTTGATGGCTTCATCAAAACGGTGAATTCATCTTGTAAAAACTCCTTTTATGAATAGTGAAAGATAAGTAGTTCCTGATTTCTTTCAGTAATATATTCTTTCAATGCCAAATCGATGGTCATTTTTCGAAGAAAATGTTGTATGTACTACTTTGTGACTCGTCACTGCATTTGTGGATTTATTAAGCTTATACTTACAGAGACCCATAAAATACAGTATAAAACAAAATCAACAATTGCAACCATCATCATCCTCTTATATAAAACCCCTGTGTCTCTGCATCCCAGGGTGTGTGTGGGTCCGTGCTTTGTGCAACTGCGCATGTGCAGGGACGCAGAGACATCGAGGGGGCTTGCAGGGGAGCACTGGGCCAAGGGGCGTGTGTGCACGTGCAGTGGGTGTGGCGGGCGTGTGCACACGGCAAGCATTGGACCAGCGGACGTGTGCGCACGGCGGGCGCATACGCGGCGACAGACCTAGAGCCCGTTTTGAAATGGGCTTAGGTCAGGTAGTCCTATATAATAATCCTCTTGTCCCTGCATCCTCTTGTGTCCATGCCTGCTGCTTGGCAGCCATTCAAGACACACAGCTGAGGGCAGGCTTTGGGCAGCAGTCATGGATGGGCATAGAGTACGCATGGGTCACGGACGTGCATGTGTTGGGTCTGTGCACGGCGTGCGCCGGTTGCTAAGCACCCATTTTTAAGTGTGCAGGCGTTTTGACTATTTAAGGTATAATGAAGCTGGCTTCTTACTTAAATATAAGCATTGAACAGCAGAAATACTTTTTTATTCCTGTTTTTTAAGAAAAAGCTCAAAGAAGACTTGCTAACAGGGTTGCTCGTAAACTACGCCAGCGCGAATCTACGCATCGTTGTACGCAACTACGCATCGTAGTTCGTAGTCGAAGTTTAAGAACTACACGTACGCATTTCCGCGTAGTCATAGTCCCGCTATGCGTAGCTTCGCCCGCTACGCGTAGTTGACGTATGTATTGCGAAGTCAACTACGCATGCGGTAACTGCATTAATATGGGTCATTGCGCATGCACAGAAATTTTATTGCCCTTTATACGCATACATTTCCGCATTGGATGTTGGAATGTATGCTTATATTAGTTTGTGTATGCGCATAGTTAGCAGATTATTGCGGAAATTTTTCCGCATAAGGGCATAAGCGGTCGCATCAACTACGCTACGCAATACGTGAAGCTTGCGTATTTTAATGCGTAGTCTACGGTATGCTAACGTAGCGAAGTGGCTGATTTCGGAGCCGTAGATTGCGAAGCGTATTTGCGTAAAAATACGCGTAGTTCCAGTGTAGCGAAGTAGGCTGACTACGACCACCCCTGCTTGCTAAGACAATCCTCTACCCTGTAAGCTTGGAATACAGGGACCTCCTCCTAGTTTATTTTTTTTCTGTTTATCAAATAAGCATGTACCATTTGCTGGCTGTCCTGGTTGTACTTAGTGTTGGGCGAACAGTGTTCGCCACTGTTCGGGTTCTGCAGAACATCACCCTGTTCGGGTGATGTTCGAGTTCGGCCGAACACCTGATGGTGTTCGGCCTTTTAAGTTCGGGTTCGCCCCGAACTACTAAATGGCCGCGAACAGGGCCGAACAGGGCCCCTGTTCGGCCGAACAGGGCCCTGTTTGGCCGAATACTGCCCCCCTATGGGGTCGCAGGCATAAGGGGGGAGCATGCCCCAATCGCGGGGGGGGGGTCGGAAATTCCCCCCACCCCCTCCGCTAGCGCTCCCCCCTCTGCCCGCTACCCCATACAAAAGTTTAATGAAGTAAAACAGTACCGGTCCGGTGGTAGTGGGTGGCTGGCAGTGGGCGGCACTGTTTAGTGAGTGACTGAGGAGGAGGAGTCCGGAGAGTGACGCGTTGAGGGAGGCCGGGCAGCGGGCGGTTCAGCAGTAGTACCGTACTACTGCTGAACCCCCCGCTGCCCGGCCTCCCTCAACGCGTCACTCTCCGGACTCCTCCTCCTCAGTCACTCACTAAACAGTGCCGCCCACTGCCAGCCACCCACTACCACCGGACCGGTACTGTTTTACTTCATTAAACTTTTGTATGGGGAAGCGGGCAGAGGGGGGAGCGCTAGCGGAGGGGGTGGGGGGAATTTCCGACCCCCCCGCGATCGGGGCATGCTCCCCCCTTATGCCTGCGACCCCATAGGGCCCCCAAAAGCGGGATGTTCGGGGAGTTCGGCCCGAACATGCCGAACATCGCGGCCATGTTCGGCGAACTTTCCCGAACCCGAACATCCAGGTGTTCGCCCAACACTACTGTGTGTTGAATTACTCATGTATCTGTGCTCCATTACTATGGTGTATTTTGAACTGTGTACAATGCTATAGAATATGTTGCTGCCTTACAAATAAAACATAATAATACAATTTTAAAAGCTGGGTTTCAGCCAGAGCAGTACCATATCCCTATCAGGGCAGTTTCTAGGCTAAATTGCACACAGGATGCGGGTGTAAAAATTGTGCCCCCTCCCCTGCAGCCCTGTGAACTCGTGAACCCTTACTCTTTAGGGACAGTCACACAGCCACAGGTCACAAGTAGATCTGACTACTTACTAGTGACCTGCCGCTTATTCAGGAGGAAGCAAGGACCAGGAGTACACACAGACAACAAAAACATGGAAAGCCGACTCCTCCATGGGCGCTGCACACTGACAGCCTGCAGTACCGCTACAGGACATCAGGTGTCATCACGTGATGGTGACGTGATGATGACTTGACGTCCGACGCAGGCAGCCTAGGAGGAGTCAAGGAAGGTGATCACGCTGGTAATCTTCTTTCTTCTTCCATTTGGCTGCACCGTGCGTCATGAGTTCCCTAGCCTTTATGTCCTTCTGCCTTCTCCCACCTTCTTCTAGTTGCCGGTCTGCGCCTAGGGCAGTCGCCTTGCCCGCACTGCCCAAGAAATGGCCCTGATCCCTATTGTATGGATGCACTATAGCGCTCCAAGGTCCATGTGTAATTCACTAGATGAGCTCACTCACTACCATTGACGCAAAGGGGGCAATTGCCCCAGGGCTCCAGAGCCTGTAGGGGCCCCCCATGGAGCCACCCCAACTTAACTATTGCTTCCTGGGGCCCCTGCAGGTTCTTTGGCAGAGTAGTGTCTCACCTGACTGAGCTCTGTGCACTCCTGTCTTCATCCACCGCTGGCTGCATCTTCTCTGTGACCTGTGGCATGATATTATGTAATAACATGCACCAGTTCATGGAGGAGAGGCTCCCCTGCAAGGTTGAGGAATACATGGAGCCATGCATTGACAGAGGAGTGTGCCCACCAGAACAGGTGAGACACTACTCTGCCAAAGACTCTGCAGGTGCCCCAGTAGAGTTGGGCCGAACGGTTCGCCTGCGAACGGTTCCATGCGAACTTCAGTGGTTCGCGTTCGCGTCCCGCAGGCGAACCTTTGCGGAAGTTCGGTTCGCCCCATAATGCACATGGAGGGTCAACTTTGACCCTCTTCATCACAGTCAGCAGGCCCAGTGTAGCCAATTAGGCAACACTAGCCCCTGGAGCCCCACCCCCCCTTATATAAGGCAGGCAGCGGCGGCCATTACGGTCACTCGTGTGCTGCCTGCGTTAGTGAGAGTAGGGCGAGCTGCTGCAGACTGTCTCTCAGGGAAAGATTAGTTAGGCTTAACTTGTTCCTGTCTGGCTGCATACCTGTTCTGTGAACCCACCACTGCATACCTGTGCTGTGAACCCACCACTGCATACCTGTGCTGTGAACCCACCACTGCATACCTGTGCTGTGAACCCACCACTGCATACCTGTGCTGTGAACCCACCACTGCATACCTGTTCAGTAAACCTGCCACTGCATACCTGTTCTGTTCAGTGGACCCGCCACTGTATACCTGTTCATTGAACCCACCACTGCATACCTGTGCTGTGAACCCACCACTGCATACCTGTTCTGTGAACCCACCACTGCATACCTGTTCAGTGAACCCGCCACTGTATACCTGTTCTGTTTAGTGAACCCGCCACTGTATACCTGTTCTGTTTAGTGAACCCGCCACTGCATACCTGTTCTGTTCAGTGGACCCGCCACTGTATACCTGTTCAGTGAACCCGCCACTGCATACCTGTTGTGTTCAGTGAACCTGCCACTGCATACCTGTTCTGTGAACCCGCCACTGTATACCTGTTCTGTTTAGTGAACCCGCCACTGTATACCTGTTCTGTTTAGTGAACCCGCCACTGTATACCTGTTCTGTTTAGTGAACCCGCCACTGCATACCTGTTCTGTTCAGTGGACCCACCACTGTATACCTGTTCAGTGAACCCGCCACTGCATACCTGTTGTGTTCAGTGAACCTGCCACTGCATACCTGTTCTGTGAACCCGCCACTGTATACCTGTTCTGTTTAGTGAACCCGCCACTGTATACCTGTTCTGTTTAGTGAACCCGCCACTGCATACCTGTTCTGTTCAGTGGACCCGCCACTGTATACCTGTTCAGTGAACCCGCCACTGCATACCTGTTGTGTTCAGTGAACCTGCCACTGCATACCTGTTCTGTGAACCCGCCACTGTATACCTGTTCTGTTTAGTGAACCCGCCACTGTATACCTGTTCTGTTTAGTGAACCCGCCACTGCATACCTGTTCTGTTCAGTGGACCCGCCACTGTATACCTGTTCAGTGAACCCGCCACTGCATACCTGTTCTGTTTAGTGAACCCGCCACTGTATACCTGTTCTGTTTAGTGAACCCGCCACTGCATACCTGTTCTGTTCAGTGGACCCGCCACTGTATACCTGTTCAGTGAACCCGCCACTGCATACCTGTTGTGTTCAGTGAACCTGCCACTGCATACCTGTTCTGTGAACCCGCCACTGTATACCTGTTCTGTTTAGTGAACCCGCCACTGTATACCTGTTCTGTTCAGTGAACCCGCCACTGTATACCTGTTCTGTTTAGTGAACCCGCCACTGCATACCTGTTCTTTTCAGTGGACCCACCACTGTATACCTGTTCAGTGAACCCGCCACTGCATACCTGTTGTGTTCAGTGAACCTGCCACTGCATACCTGTTCTGTGAACCCGCCACTGTATACCTGTTCTGTTTAGTGAACCCGCCACTGTATACCTGTTCTGTTTAGTGAACCCGCCACTGCATACCTGTTCTGTTCAGTGGACCCGCCACTGTATACCTGTTCAGTGAACCCGCCACTGCATACCTGTTGTGTTCAGTGAACCTGCCACTGCATACCTGTTCTGTGAACCCGCCACTGTATACCTGTTCTGGTTAGTGAACCCGCCACTGTATACCTGTTCTGTTTAGTGAACCCGCCACTGCATACCTGTTCTGTTCAGTGGACCCGCCACTGTATACCTGTTCAGTGAACCCGCCACTGCATACCTGTTCTGTTTAGTGAACCCGCCACTGTATACCTGTTCTGTTTAGTGAACCCGCCACTGCATACCTGTTCTGTTCAGTGGACCCGCCACTGTATACCTGTTCAGTGAACCCGCCACTGCATACCTGTTGTGTTCAGTGAACCTGCCACTGCATACCTGTTCTGTGAACCCGCCACTGTATACCTGTTCTGTTTAGTGAACCCGCCACTGTATACCTGTTCTGTTTAGTGAACCCGCCACTGCATACCTGTTCTGTTCAGTGGACCCGCCACTGTATACCTGTTCAGTGAACCCGCCACTGTATACCTGTTCTGTTTAGTGAACCCGCCACTGCATACCTGTGCTGTTCAGTGGACCCGCCACTGTATACCTGTTCAGTGAACCCGCCACTGTATACCTGTTCTGTTTAGTGAACCCGCCACTGCATACCTGTTCTGTTCAGTGGACCCGCCACTGTATACCTGTTCAGTGAACCCGCCACTGCATACCTGTTGTGTTCAGTGAACCTGCCACTGCATACCTGTTCTGTGAACCCGCCACTGTATACCTGTTCTGTTTAGTGAACCCGCCACTGTATACCTGTTCTGTTTAGTGAACCCGCCACTGTATACCTGTTCTGTTTAGTGAACCCGCCACTGCATACCTGTTCTGTTCAGTGGACCCGCCACTGTATACCTGTTCAGTGAACCCGCCACTGCATACCTGTTGTGTTCAGTGAACCCGCCACTGCATACCTGTTCTGTGAACCCGCCACTGTATACCTGTTCTGTTTAGTGAACCCGCCACTGTATACCTGTTCTGTTTAGTGAACCCGCCACTGCATACCTGTTCTGTTCAGTGGACCCGCCACTGTATACCTGTTCAGTGAACCCGCCACTGCATACCTGTTGTGTTCAGTGAACCTGCCACTGCATACCTGTTCTGTGAACCCGCCACTGTATACCTGTTCTGTTTAGTGAACCCGCCACTGTATACCTGTTCTGTTTAGTGAACCCGCCACTGCATACCTGTTCTGTTCAGTGGACCCGCCACTGTATACCTGTTCAGTGAACCCGCCACTGCATACCTGTTCTGTTTAGTGAACCCGCCACTGTATACCTGTTCTGTTTAGTGAACCCGCCACTGCATACCTGTTCTGTTCAGTGGACCCGCCACTGTATACCTGTTCAGTGAACCCGCCACTGCATACCTGTTGTGTTCAGTGAACCTGCCACTGCATACCTGTTCTGTGAACCCGCCACTGTATACCTGTTCTGTTTAGTGAACCCGCCACTGTATACCTGTTCTGTTCAGTGAACCCGCCACTGTATACCTGTTCTGTTTAGTGAACCCGCCACTGCATACCTGTTCTTTTCAGTGGACCCACCACTGTATACCTGTTCAGTGAACCCGCCACTGCATACCTGTTGTGTTCAGTGAACCTGCCACTGCATACCTGTTCTGTGAACCCGCCACTGTATACCTGTTCTGTTTAGTGAACCCGCCACTGTATACCTGTTCTGTTTAGTGAACCCGCCACTGCATACCTGTTCTGTTCAGTGGACCCGCCACTGTATACCTGTTCAGTGAACCCGCCACTGCATACCTGTTGTGTTCAGTGAACCTGCCACTGCATACCTGTTCTGTGAACCCGCCACTGTATACCTGTTCTGGTTAGTGAACCCGCCACTGTATACCTGTTCTGTTTAGTGAACCCGCCACTGCATACCTGTTCTGTTCAGTGGACCCGCCACTGTATACCTGTTCAGTGAACCCGCCACTGCATACCTGTTCTGTTTAGTGAACCCGCCACTGTATACCTGTTCTGTTTAGTGAACCCGCCACTGCATACCTGTTCTGTTCAGTGGACCCGCCACTGTATACCTGTTCAGTGAACCCGCCACTGCATACCTGTTGTGTTCAGTGAACCTGCCACTGCATACCTGTTCTGTGAACCCGCCACTGTATACCTGTTCTGTTTAGTGAACCCGCCACTGTATACCTGTTCTGTTTAGTGAACCCGCCACTGCATACCTGTTCTGTTCAGTGGACCCGCCACTGTATACCTGTTCAGTGAACCCGCCACTGTATACCTGTTCTGTTTAGTGAACCCGCCACTGCATACCTGTGCTGTTCAGTGGACCCGCCACTGTATACCTGTTCAGTGAACCTGCCACTGTATACCTGTTCTGTTTAGTGAACCCGCCACTGCATACCTGTTCTGTTCAGTGGACCCGCCACTGTATACCTGTTCAGTGAACCCGCCACTGCATACCTGTTGTGTTCAGTGAACCTGCCACTGCATACCTGTTCTGTGAACCCGCCACTGTATACCTGTTCTGTTTAGTGAACCCGCCACTGTATACCTGTTCTGTTTAGTGAACCCGCCACTGTATACCTGTTCTGTTTAGTGAACCCGCCACTGCATACCTGTTCTGTTCAGTGGACCCGCCACTGTATACCTGTTCAGTGAACCCGCCACTGCATACCTGTTGTGTTCAGTGAACCTGCCACTGCATACCTGTTCTGTGAACCCGCCACTGTATACCTGTTCTGTTTAGTGAACCCGCCACTGTATACCTGTTCTGTTTAGTGAACCCGCCACTGCATACCTGTTCTGTTCAGTGGACCCGCCACTGTATACCTGTTCAGTGAACCCGCCACTGTATACCTGTTCTGTTTAGTGAACCCGCCACTGCATACCTGTGCTGTTCAGTGGACCCGCCACTGTATACCTGTTCAGTGAACCTGCCACTGTATACCTGTTCTGTTTAGTGAACCCGCCACTGCATACCTGTTCTGTTCAGTGGACCCGCCACTGTATACCTGTTCAGTGAACCCGCCACTGCATACCTGTTGTGTTCAGTGAACCTGCCACTGCATACCTGTTCTGTGAACCCGCCACTGTATACCTGTTCTGTTTAGTGAACCCGCCACTGTATACCTGTTCTGTTTAGTGAACCCGCCACTGTATACCTGTTCTGTTTAGTGAACCCGCCACTGCATACCTGTTCTGTTCAGTGGACCCGCCACTGTATACCTGTTCAGTGAACCCGCCACTGCATACCTGTTGTGTTCAGTGAACCCGCCACTGCATACCTGTTCTGTGAACCCGCCACTGTATACCTGTTCTGTTTAGTGAACCCGCCACTGTATACCTGTTCTGTTTAGTGAACCCGCCACTGTATACCTGTTCTGTTTAGTGAACCCGCCACTGCATACCTGTTCTGTTCAGTGGACCCACCACTGTATACCTGTTCAGTGAACCCGCCACTGCATACCTGTTGTGTTCAGTGAACCTGCCACTGCATACCTGTTCTGTGAACCCGCCACTGTATACCTGTTCTGTTTAGTGAACCCGCCACTGTATACCTGTTCTGTTCAGTGGACCCGCCACTGTATACCTGTTCAGTGAACCCGCCACTGCATACCTGTTGTGTTCAGTGAACCTGCCACTGCATACCTGTTCTGTGAACCCGCCACTGTATACCTGTTCTGTTTAGTGAACCCGCCACTGTATACCTGTTCTGTTTAGTGAACCTGCCACTGCATACCTGTTCTGTTCAGTGGACCCGCCACTGTATACCTGTTCAGTGAACCCGCCACTGCATACCTGTTCTGTTTAGTGAACCCGCCACTGTATACCTTTTCTGTTTATTGAACCCGCCACTGCATACCTGTTCTGTTCAGTGGACCCGCCACTGTATACCTGTTCAGTGAACCCGCCACTGCATACCTGTTGTGTTCAGTGAACCTGCCACTGCATACCTGTTCTGTGAACCCGCCACTGTATACCTGTTCTGTTTAGTGAACCCGCCACTGTATACCTGTTCTGTTTAGTGAACCCGCCACTGCATACCTGTTCTGTTCAGTGGACCCGCCACTGTATACCTGTTCAGTGAACCCGCCACTGCATACCTGTTGTGTTCAGTGAACCTGCCACTGCATACCTGTTCTGTGAACCCGCCACTGTATACCTGTTCTGTTTAGTGAACCCACCGCATCAGTGCGCATACCTGTGCAGTTAAGTGAACCCACCTACCTACGTGAGTGCACGCAGTGTGATATACCACTCCGTGCATACCTGATATGGACAAAACAGGTAGAGGAAGAGGTAGTGCCAGAGCCAGAGGAAGGCCACCCGGCAGGTCTGCGCGAGGTCGTGTAAATGTAATTTCGTGTGGACCTGGCCCACAGTACAGTGCTCGGAAGAAAGCACGTCCCATCACCTCCCAAGATTGTCAGGACGTGGTTGAGTATTTAGCGACACAGAACACCTCATCTTGCTCAGCCACCAGCGCTACTACTAGCACCACTTCCGCTGCATTTGACACTTCGCAAGAATTATTTAGTGTTGAAATCACTGATGCACAGCCATTGTTGTTACAGCCAGATGAATTTTCACCAGCTAATATGTCTGTGTTACGCGGCAACACTATGGATGTAACGTGTCAGGAGGATGAAGGACCTACTGATGGTGCAAGTTTGGATTTGTCTGAGGCAAGCGAAGCTGGGCAGGATGACTACGATGATGACGGTAATAGGGATCCTCTGTATGTTCCCAATAGAGGAGATAAAGAGGGGGACAGTTCAGAGGGGGAGTCAGAGAGTAGTAGGAGGAGAGAAGTTGCTGAAAGAAGCTGGGGCAGCTCTTCGTCAGAAACAGCTGGTGGCAGAGTCCGGCACCATGTATCGCCACCTATGTACAGCCAGCCAACTTGCCCTTCAGCATCAGCTGCTGAGGTCCCCATAGTGCCCACATCCCAGGATGGCTCAGCGGTGTGGAAATTTTTTAATGTGTGTGCCTCAGATTGGACCAAAGCCATCTGTTCACTCTGCCAACAAAAATTGAGCCGTGGAAAGGCCAACACTCACGTAGGGACAAGTGCCTTACGAAGGCACCTGGAGAAAAGGCACAAACAGCAATGGGATGGCCACCTGAGCAAAAGCAGCAGCAGCACACAAAAGCAAAGCCACCCTCCTTCTCCTCTTCCTCCTCCATCAGGTGCATTATCTGCTTCTGCCGCTTTCTCCCTTCCACCTTCACAGGCACCCTCCTCCACTCCGCCTCTGCCCTTGAGCGGTTCCTGCTCCTCTGCCCACAGCAGCAGTCAGGTGTCCGTGAAGGAAATGTTTGAGCGGAAGAAGCCAATTTCGGCCAGTCACCCCCTTGCCCGGCGTCTGACAGCTGGCGTGGCGGAACTGTTAGCTCGGCAGCTGTTACCATACCGGCTGGTGGACTCTGAGGCCTTCCGTAAATTTGTGGCCATCGGAACACCGCAGTGGAAGATGCCAGGCCGCACTTATTTTTCGAGAAAGGCCATACCCCAACTGTACCGTGAAGATGAGAGGCAAGTGGTGTCATCTCTTGCGAAGAGCGTTGGGTCAAGGGTACACCTGACCAGGGATGCCTGGTCTGCCAAGCATGGGCAGGGCCGCTACATTACCTACACAGCCCATTGGGTGAACCTGGTGGTGAACGATGGCAAGCAGGGCGCAGCGGACCAAATTGTGAAACCTCCACGGCTTGCAGGCAGGCCTCCTGCCACCTCCTCTCCTCCTGCTACATGCTCTTCGCTGTCCTCCTCCTCCTTGGCTGAGTGGCAGTTCTCCTCTCCAGTTACACAGCCCCAGCTCCGCAGGGCCTATGCTGCATGCCAGGTACGACGCTGTCACGCCATCTTAGACATGTCTTGTCTCAAAGCGGAGAGTCACACTGGAGCAGCTCTCCTGGCTGCTCTTAAGAAACAGGTGGATGAGTGGCTGACCCCGCACCACCTGGAGATAGGCAACGTGGTGTGCGACAACGGCAGCAATCTGCTTGCCGCTTTGCATATGGGGAAGCTGACACACATACACTGCATGGCACATGTCATGAATCTAGTGGTTCAAAGATTTGTGGCAAAGTACGCTGGCTTAGCGAATGTCCTGAAGCAGGCCAGGAAGTTCTGTGGGCATTTGAGGCGGTCTTACACAGCCATGGCACGCTTTGCGGAAATTCAGCGCAAAAACAACATGCCGGTGAGACGCCTCATTTGCGATAGCCCGACTCGCTGGAATTCGACCCTGCTCATGTTCTCCCGCCTGCTAGAACAGAAGAAAGCCGTGACCCACTACCTCTACAACTACAGTAGAATGAAACAGTCTGGGAAGATGGGGATGTTCTGGCCCGACAACTGGACACTGATGGGAAATGCATGCAGGCTCATGCAGCCGTTTGAGGAGGTGACCAACCTGGTGAGCAGCAGTGAGGGCACCATCAGCGACTTAATTCCCTACGCTTACTTCTTGGAGCGTGCTGTGCGTAGAGTGGCGGATGAAGCTGTGAATGAGCGTGACCAGGAACCGTTACGGCAGGAACAGGCATGGGACCAATTTTCAGCAGACCCAGCTGTTTCCTCAACACCTGCGGCAGCACAGAGGGGGGAGGAGGAGGAAGAAGAGAAGTCGTGTGCAGAAGACGAGTCAGACTCAGAGGATGATGAGCAAGGTGTTTCTTTGGGGGAGGAGGAGGAGGAGGAGGAGGGGACAGCGGCAGGAGAACAACCTCAGCAGGCATCACAAGGGGCTTGTGCTGCTCAACTTTCCCGTGGTATTGTTCGCGGCTGGGGGGAGGAGGTTGACTTACCTGACGTCACTGAGGAAGAGCAAGAGGAGATGGAGGGTACTGGATCCGACTTTGTGCAGATGTCGTCTTTTATGCTGTCCTGCCTGTTGAGGGACCCCCGTATAAAAAACCTCAAGGGGAATGAGCTGTACTGGGTGGCCACACTACTAGACCCTCGGTACAGGCACAAAGTGGCGGACCTGTTACCAACTCACCGGAAGGTGGAAAGGATGCAGCACATGCAGAACCAGCTGTCAACTATGCTTTACAATGCCTTTAAGGGTGATGTGACGGCACAACGCCAGCAAGGTACCACTGCCACTAATCCTCCTCCCGTGTCCACGCAGTCAAAAACAGGACGCTCCAGCGATCTCATGGTGATGTCGGACATGCGAACGTTCTTTAGTCCAACACCTCGCCGTAGCCCTTCCGGATCCACCCTCCACCAACGCCTGGAACGGCAGGTAGCCGACTACCTGGCCTTAAGTGTGGATGTAGACACTGTTGTGAACAGCGATGAGGAACCCTTGAACTACTGGGTGCGCAGGCTTGACCTGTGGCCAGAGCTGTCCCAATTTGCCATCCAACTTCTCTCCTGCCCTGCCGCAAGCGTCCTGTCAGAAAGGACCTTCAGCGCAGCTGGAGGCATTGTCACAGAGAAGAGAAGTCGCCTAAGTCACAAAAGTGTTAAGTACCTCACCTTTATCAAAATGAATGAGGCATGGATCCCGGAGGGCTGCTGCCCGCCCCAAGACTAAGTCAGTCCCCGCACACACAGCATCTCTGCCTGCACGCCGTGTGACTGGCTGCCTGGCCTGCCCCAAGAAGACTAAGTCGCTCCCAGTCCCTCCACACAGCATGTCTGCCTGCAGGCCGCTTGACTACCTTCTCCGCCACCACCAACAGGGTCCGGGACTCCAGGCGGATTGCTGAATTTTTTAGGCCGCTGCTAGCAGCGGCCGCTGTAATAATTTTTCTGGTGCGTGTACATGACTGCCTAATTTTTCTGGCTGCACTGCGGGCAGCTGCAACAACAAAAGAAAAGGCATGTACATGCGCCCATTCCCCTTCGTGATCATTACCTTGCCGTGGTGAAGGGGCTTGCGTATCACAATGAAGCAATGACCGGCGCCTAGATGAGTGTCTCGGGGGGCACACCCACGATAATAAGGTCGTTGCCTCATTGTGGTCAGACCAAATTTGATCAGCTGGACAGTCAC
The DNA here is from genome assembly GCF_040937935.1 of Hyperolius riggenbachi. Lineage (NCBI taxonomy): Eukaryota > Metazoa > Chordata > Amphibia > Anura > Hyperoliidae > Hyperolius > Hyperolius riggenbachi. The sequence goes on from NC_090646.1 coordinate 502,663,727, forward strand.
TGTTCTGTCATTCAGCTACATCAGCCAGGCGACCATATGGGCTGTAAAGCCACCAAAACCTGCACTCTCGCCATGGTGCGCACCAGTCCAGCACGGCCGTCACTACACAAACAGCTGTTTGCGCTGCGTTACACGGTGAGTTTGGTGTGTCAGTGTGAAGCAGTACCTTAATTACACTACCTGATTGATGTATACACATGCAAGATGTTTGAAAGCACTTTAGGCCTGTCATTTAGCATTCAATGTGATTTCTGCCCTTAAAACGCTGCTTTGCGTCAAATCCAGATTTTTCCCGGGGACTTTTGGCATGTATCCCACTCCGCCATCCCCCCCTCCAGGTGTTAGACCCCTTGAAACATCTTTTCCATCACTTTTGTGGCCAGCATAATTATTTTTTTTTCAAAGTTCGCATCCCCATTGAAGTCTATTGCGGTTCGCGAACTTTAACGCGAACCGAACCTTCCGCGGAAGTTCGCGAACCAGGTTCGCGAACCTAAAATCGGAGGTTCGGCCCAACTCTATGCCCCAGGAATCACAGTGAGTTTGGGTGTGGGGGAAGGAACAGCAGTTGGCTTGTGGGGAGGGCTGGGGGTTTGGCTGTAACAAAGGGCCCCTCATGCTGCTTTCTGGTTTGGGTGTCTGTCAGGGCACCCCCATATTTATTTTGCCCAGGGGCCCCATTGTTGCTATTAACAGTCCTGGGATGAATGGCAATGCAGTTCACTGTCTGTAAAAAATGTACTAGTTGGGGCTATCTGTTGCAGAAATGCAATGGACAAAAATGTACTTACTATGTAATATAGATGTGCTTCCAATATAAGCAGCCAGTGCAATATTTACAAGTAAAGCATGGACTTAAAATAAACCTGGTATTTCTTTTTAAATAAAAATCAGATACTTACCTCAGGAGGGGGAAGCTTCTGGGTCCTAATGAGGCTTCCACTGTCCTCCTCAGAAGAGGGGATCTAGTGTTGGCAACCCCCAAAAAACAAAACAACTAGCTGGTGGGTGCTGTGGCCGGTGAGCACAAGAACTGCTCCCACACAGCCTCTGGCAGAAATAGAAGAGCCTGATCGGGTCCGCTCTACTGTGCAGGCACAAGGCTGCACCTGTGCAGTAGAGCAGACCTGATCAAGCTTGAATATTTCTGCTGGATCCCGAGGGGAAACCCACTAGTGGACATGCATGCACCACCGACATGTGGACTTTCAGGGTGCCAGCACTGGATCCCCTCTGCTGAGGAGGATAGGGAAGCCTCTTTAGGTAGCAGAATTCCCCCTCCTAAGGTAAGTAACCCCCAACCCCTTTAGATACACTTAAAGATCTTGATAGCACAGTTCTGTACCTCTGCTGGTTTGAGATCAGATGACCTCTTCTCTGAAGACTGTGGGGCATGTCATGCTGCTGAGCAAGCAGAAAGATGAAATTAAACTCTGTCAATGCTGTCATTTTTTAAAACAAAAAGAAGGAGACAGCATACAGCCCATAGTACAGAATGTTAGTATACCAAAGGGTATAAGAATTGTTGGATAGTAATATAATCACAAGTCAGGGTTACCTCCAAGGCAACCACTGTATAGTCAAGTGGGGAGAATATACCCGACCCAACTCGGGTTAGAAAGTTGTAGAGAAGTGCAAACAAGTGTAAAACATATAAAAAAACTGGTTAAAAGAGGAGGTAGTGGTAGATTTCCCTCTCCAATGATGACTCAAATAGCCAATTTTAGTAAAGACTTGTAATCGTCACTTTAAAAAAACTCCAAAACGCAACACATTTCACAGGGCTCAGCTCACTTCCTCCAGTTTTGCCCATTCCTCTTTGCAGCACCTCTCAAGCTCCCTCAGGTTGGATGGGCAGCATTGGTCACAGCCATTTTGAGATAGAGGGCCCATATGCAATTCACTTTTTCACTTGAGTTTTCTCCTGGGTGATAATTTTAAATTTGTCAATAAAATGCCTTTTAAGCCACCAGAATGCAAGAAAATACTCAAAATAGTTTTGATAACACTTTTACACCTACTTTTTGGTATTTTTTAGTTGAAAAGTGCTGCAAAATTATTTTAAATCGAAGATGAAAAATTATCTCCTAGGAGAAATCTCAGGTGAAAAAATGAATGCATATGGGCCTAGATGTTTAATCAGATTCAAGTTTGAGCTCTGGCTGGGCCACTCAAGGTCAGGACATTCACAGAGTTCTATTTATACAGCAGCTTGCTGGATCCACACACTGGAGGGACGCTGAACAAACTACCGAATGCCACGGTATCAACAAACAGGACTCCTCACCGTTGATGAGATCTGTATTTAATACACAAGAGTATAGTTTTTGTCATATTATTTTGTTAATAAGTACAGATTTTATGTTTTCAAAGGTATTATTGTTAATATATCTAAAAGGGTGTTTCTGCAGAGGGAGTAGTTAGTGTTAGGCAACACCAAGGGGAGTGGTTAGTGTTAGGCACCACCTAGGTGGTGGTTAGTTTTAGGCAACACCAGGGGGTTGGTTAGGTTTAGGCACCACCAGGGGGGTGGTTAGGGTTAGGCACCACTGGGGGGGTTAGGGTTAGGCACCACCGTGGGGTGGTTAGTGTTACGTGTCACTAGGGGAGTGGTTTGTTTTAGGCACCTCCAGGGGAGGGTTCTGTGTGAGGGTAGGGTTGGGTTAAGCAGTATTAATGTTAATATTTATTCATTATTATTTCTCATTTATTTTTGCAACAGTAATTATCGTTAATAAAGCTTGACAACGATGATTCTCATTAGCAAATTTCGTTAATACCTGGCGCCAAATTCATTAATAACCTGGGCCCTTTTTTCACGGCGCCCTTTTTTTAAAAAAAAAACATATATTTACACTATAGGTGCAATAGGTGATTATTAAATTACATCCAGCGTACCTCTTGTTGTATATATAGAAATCTGCTTTTTGGAGGTGGGGAAAGGGGGAATTCCCCACCCATGATGGTTGCAGCAGGAGGAGGAAGTATTGGTTTTCAACTATTTGGATTTTTTGAGTTGTGTATATAATCTGACTGCCATTTACAATAGTGGTATAACATATCAAAGAGATAATTTGTGGACTATATATAGTGATTTGAGAAGCGCCCCCCCCCCCCCCCGGTACCCATATACGACATTCACAGAGTTGACTTGAAGCCACATCTTTCATATATTGGCTGTGCACTTAGGGTCATTGTCCTGATGAACTATTGCTCCAGTCTGAGTTCAAGAGTGCTCTGGAGCAGGTTTTCATCCAGGTTGTCAGTTGTCTCTGTATCTTGCTGCATTATTTTTTTTTTTTTTTTACTTCACTTATTTTTTTTATTAGTGCCAGAGAGAGCCTGTTTGTCCTTTCATGCAAAGGTCCCAAAGAGTAAAATCATCACAGCATGTAAAATGGCAGGCTACAGCCTCCTGGCATTTGGGTTCAACATATGATAATGCGTTCTCAACAAGATGACATAACGGCCTGCACAGTTGTTTAAATAGGAACTATCAAAGAAACTCATTATGTAAACCTATAGAGCTTATAGCCAGTAACAATAGAAAGCTTTTCAGAAGTCTCTTATCACAGCCTGTATGAAAGGAATGCCTTGTGTATCAGCTCTCTGCTACAAAAGTCAGTGTTGAAGTCAGAGATGTACCATGTAGATAGGTGCCACTTCCCTGTCACTATTCACAGAGGAATGATTTACTGTTTGTTTCTGCCCTGTCCACACTATGCTTTCTCACTGAACATATGAGAACAGTTGAGAGATTTTTCAGGTTATGTCCTCACTCAGTCTCTTTGCCCCAATCTGTTAACTTACCACGTCTCTGGGCCCGGCTCACATCTTCACTTGTAGACAAGCCCCCATGTGAACAGGACACGTTATTTGTCTCCTGACTACGGTTACCCCCAGGTCTTAATGTGCAAGGTATACAGACTGAAGTAGAGAGTAATAACCTTTAGAGCCCCAATGAGGCTAGTAACACAGTTCAACAGTACAGTAGTATCACACAGGGTTATTACCTGGAGTCAGAGGAATGAAGCAATCAGCATAGTTTGTCAGTAGTGGCAGAATTATTGATTGCAGATTGTAGAGTATCAAGGGAGGGATCAAGAAATCCACATACAAATTTCAGGCAATGAGTAAACCAGGTATGGTATAGTTCAGACAAGTCTTCATGCAAAGTTATTTAACAAGTAATGGATAGTCCAGGTTATGAGATAGTTCAAGCAGGTCGGCATGCAGTGTTATGCAACAGGTAATAGAAGATGCAAGTTATGTCACAGTTCCTATCAGTCTGCATGCAAAGTTATTCAACAGGTAGCAGATGCTCCAGGTAGTAGGTGATAGATATATGAGACTGCATGCAAACTGTTCAGATGACTAACAATGAAAGTACCATTATACTTATCGTCCAGTTCAGGTAACATGCAAGAAGTATCCAGTAACAGGCAAAGGTCGGTCCAGGCAGCAAGCAAATAGTTATCCAGTAACTAGCAGAGGTCAGTCCAGGCGGCAGGCTTGGGGTGTCCAGTAACTAGCAGAATTTGGTCCAGGCAGCAGGCAAGAGTGTCCAATAACAGGCAAGGTTAGTTCAGGCAGCAGACAAGGATTTCCAGGGATCAAGCAGAGGTGAATCACAACAGACAAGAATAGTCAAATACAAGCCAAGGTCAATATCCAGCATATCAGAAACAAGTGAATGCGCACCCAGCAACTTGCCAAAGCTATGCTTATCACAGGGGATGACTGGGAGCACTCTGCAGGTTTAAATACATACATCATCCAATCAGTGGCCGGCCACGCTCCACACATCCAATCACACAGCAAGGCCCTGCCTAGGTGTCAGCAGTAAGTCAGCTGACACTGCTCTGTCAGCTGACTGGAGTCAGCTGACTATTGTTTACCTTTATAGAGGGCGTACTGGGAATGCGCCCTCCACCTATCAGAATGTGCAGTCTGTGAGCCACCGGCTGCGTCATCAGCGGGGAACAAGCACCAAGACCCGGAAGAGGCGGATTCCGCCCGCGTCTCGGTGACAACAACAGCAACAGTTGAATTCCTTATATTTACATACTATTTGATGCTGTATTTCTGCTTTCAGTGGTTCTGAAGACATTTCAGTCACAGAATTACTGCCAGGAAGGACTGTTTCTGTATGTTGGATGTGCTGGACACAGTCCTCCATAGTAATGCCCACAGTAAAAACTGTTCTCTGTTAAAGTCATATTTTCTTCACATAAAAAATGAAAAGATAAAAAAAAAGCCTGGAAATATAAGTGGAATTTTGAATTTTAGTTAACTTTGATAGTAGTCCTTTAGGGAGTAACATCCTAAAGATTACTATAACATTTTTGAGGCTGTGACATTAAATAGTAAAGTACTGTGATAAGGGGGAAAATATTTACACATTACTGTTATTATTACAACTGAGCCGGGAGGAGTACAACTATGCTTGGATGCAATTAATACTGTTTGCAAATGGAAGGGGAGTCTTGAAACTGTTTAATTTCTTGAGATCCAATCTTTAGAGACTTCAGATTCAAAGTTTATTGCAGAGTGTCTTATCATAAACGGAAGAGATTGATTTTCTAGGTGATGAGGGCTGTCAGCTGAATATTTTTTTTGAAGGAAGAGCCAAATAAGTCTGACCAAAATTGCTTCCGCATTCATTGGTTTTATCCAACATTTCATTCACTATTTTTGTTAAGGCTTTGATGATCTCTATATTTGATATTGATTCTTTGCTGCACTGGGAAAAAAATGTTGTTTCTGCAGCTTTTATTGACAATTTGCTATACAGATTGAGGAACCTTTTAGGCTGGCCAATAACTTCCTTTAAAAACCTTTACTTAACACATATTTCCAATAAATATGACTGGCTGCATCTCGTAGTATCAGATATTTTTATATGAGTATGTGTCTACAGTTTCCCGTAGTTGATATCTGCTGTCTGTATTACACCTGCATGTAAGCTGCATGGTAAATGATAGCACACTATACACAACACACAGAATTCAGTATTTTTACCTACAGTTATTCAACTCAATGTCAATGGAAAGGGTTAAATATCACGAATTAGTAATGGGTGATATGTATAAGAGAGGTTTGTATAAGAGTCTCTTATATTGGTCTTGGTCAATCCTAAAGACCCGTTTACACTGCAAGGGAAAACGCAGTGTTTACTTCAACGCATTGCCACGCAAAATCGCTTAGTAAATGCATCCTATGTTACTAATGGGATGCATTTACTCTGTTAAATGGAAGGCAACTGCAAAACACACTCGCCAAACCACAAATGTAAAATGGAGAGCTGCTGAATTTTTGCGCAGCTGCAGTGCAAAACATTGACCCTAAACTTGAATTGAATGCAATGCAAGCCTATGTGAATGGACGGAGTATTTGCTAGGCTTCCTACTGCACAAAACTTTCCACCTTTCCTGATGAAATTCAGTGGTGCTGTCCTAGCTCGTCCTGTCCCCACTAACTAACTAACTTCCTGTTAGTTTAAAAAAAAAAAAAAAAAAAACAACTACGTGAACCGCGCTGTGGCCCATATGCAATTCACTTTTTCTCCTACGTTTTCTCCTGGGTGAAAAATGCATTTTAAGCCATCAGAAAGAAAGAAAATGCTCAAAATAATTGTGATAGTACTTTTTCATTTACGCGGAATTATTTCTGGCATAAGGGTGAGTTCTATTTACACATAAGGGGATGTGCCATGGGGGCGGGGTTTGCCCCCTTTTTGGCAAACCTCTTCATGGGGAGATGGGAAAGTGATGTTCTGGGGGAAGGCAATGATGAACGTTTACATGGCGAAGGTTCATTGATGACCTGTTTGTGCTGTGAAGGGGAACAATGGATGAGCTAGTGGTCTTCTTTGAGGGCCTGAATTCTAATGACCTGAATATTGAGCTGATCATGGAGGCAAGTGAGGGTGAGATACACTTCCTGGATTTGAATATCCAGAGAATGGGAGCTACCCTCACTACCTCTACTTACTTTAAACCCACAGACAGGAATGGGTACCTGTCTACTAAAAGCTGTCATCACCCAAACTGGATTAAAGCGGTACCAAAGGGGCAGTTCATATGCCTGAGGAGAAACTGCACGCAGATGGATGACTATATCTCCCAGTCACAGACATTACTCATTAGATTTGTAGATAAGGGGTATGATGAAACAGATACTCAAAGACAGATCATGGAAGTGGGTAGGATTAACAGAGAAACTCTATTGGACGATGCAGCTAGACGTAATGATAGAGAAATGAACAAGATTCCATTTATAACTAACTTCTCCACTCAGTTTAGACAGGTGGAAAGAATTATAAAAAAGCACTGGCCAATACTCAAAGCAGATGCAGCCTTGAAGGAAGTACTGCCAGCCCACCCAAAATTTATATACAGAAAGGCTAGGCATTTGAAAAATATACTGGCACCCAGCTGTGTGAACCCGCCGATGGAGGTAACTCCTTTTTGACAACAAAATGGTTTCTTCCAATGTAGAGACTGTATAGGGTGTAGAGAGATTTGCCCTGTTCGATGTCAGGAGGTCACGTCCACATACAATGGTGTCACATTTAAAATAAAACAAAATATCACATGCAATTCAAAAGGAGTTGTATACTTGATCTGGTGCAATTGTAACTTACAATACATAGGGAGAACAAAAAGGGCCCTGAAAGAGCGAATAAGGGAGCATATAGGTAATATCAGAAGGGGCTTTGCGGGTCACAGTGTGTCAGATCACTTTAGAAAGTGCCACAACCATGATCCCAGCTGTCTAAAATTATGTGGTGTGGAGAAGGCCAGGTACTCATGGAGGGGGTGTAACAGAATTAGGATGATCTCTCAAATGGAGACCCGTTGGATCTATAAAATGAGTACCCTGAAACCTAGGGGGCTGAATATAGACATAGACCTAAATTGCTACATTGCCAATAGTTGATTAATAATGTACAGCATTGACACTGATGTACTGTGTGGAAATAATGCTGGTAGTCAACTGTAATATGAATAAGAACCACTAGATGGCGTGTGCAGGGAGTATCATGATAAGTTGCCATTCTGGCGAATGGGTGATATACCTGATGCCTCCTGGGACTGGCAGGGATGTGTGGCGTAATGGCTCCCTCTGCATGTAACTATCTATATCCCATTCCAATTCATTCATCCTATACCCTATTTTGAATTTTAGAAGAAAATGTTTTTTAATTTAAATTTTAACTTTTATTGTTCGGTTTTAAATCGACATAACTGCTGGTTTTGTCTAACATTAGATTTTGATGCGAAGGAATGGCTTCTTTTATAAAGTTGGGCTTGTTGTGGTGCACTTCCGTGCGGTGGAGCGCACGGAAGTGGTGTCTGCATGGCTCATATTGAGCCTAAGCGGAAGGGGGTGAGCGACGAGCACATATAAGAACTGACGTGGCAAGCTAACCACGCCCCTGATGAGTCACTCGTAGTGACGAAACGCGTAGGGTGGAGCTTGCCGGACGTCCAGAAAATCACGGTGATGTGGTAGCAGCGGCGAGAGCGGGACTACACCTTCTAGCCTACCCGGGAGGCAACGGGGGAGAGCCCGTTTCAAACTCTGCACCTAATTATCCGCAACGAGACTGTGAGTGTAACTTTATAATAAAATTTAACATTTTTTAACTGAATTACGCTATGGAAGCTTTTTTCTTTATATGAGGTACGCATCAACCAGCATACATCATTCAGGATACCGTGTTTTAAGAGGAGTTGACAACCCTAAAGTGCTGGAGTCGCACATTGCTGGGCGCTCATTGACCAGTCTGACAGTGGTCAAACTTGCTGGGTGAGTTCAATCCCACACGGGGTGTATGGTGGTGGAACCAGGACACAGCTGAGCGCTATCTTGTATACTGGGAAATTTTGTTAACAGTCTGCCGCGGCTGACATGGAAGCGCACCTGTGATAAAGGACATTGTTCTAAAACATACTTAGTGGAATGAACAGTGGAAATCTGTTTTTATATGAAATTTTAAGAACTGAGGTTTTAATAACTGTTTTTATTTATTTTCTGTTCACAATTTACTTCAATTTTGATTATTATCACCACAATAGCGCTTTCAAAATATTGTTGACTTTTTCATTTACATTATGGTGCTTTTTTAGTTGAAAAGTGCTGGAAAGTTATTTTAATTTGAATATGAAAAATTATCTCCTAGGAGAAAACTCTAGTAGTATGTCACTATCTGTCGCTTGTCCATATTGTACCCTGCTACTCATGGTTCGCTAATACCGTAAATATTAGCAGGGGGTTCAGCTATATTATAGCAAAACTCCAATGCCCAGATTGTACACTCGACACCGCTATATTGGCCATTAACAGTGTGGTCCATGAGACACCCAGACTTCCATCTGAATGGAAGCCCCAAATTTCCTGCTTCCCAGTCCAATTCCTCTTGGCTGTTAACTCACCTATCCCAAAACCATCTAAAGCCCCATACACATGCCCATCAGTGGCCTTTTATGCAGCACAACGGTCAAGCAACTTTTGTTGCGAAACAAGTTGAAACCACTAGAAAAAATATTTTGCTATTGTTCAAAAAAGCTGATAAGACTGATAAGAAGTCAATCCAACAGTTGGATTGACTTTTTTAGCAGTCTTATCAGCTGTTTGAACAATAGCAAAAGATTTTTTGTAGTTGTTTCAACTTGTTTCCAACAAAAGTTGCTTGACAGTCGTGCTGCATAAAAGTCCGCTGTTGAGCGTGTGTATGGGGCTTAACTGAGAAACCTGATTAAGACATCTATCGATCTACTGTCAGCTATTGTCTCATGTGTCATTCTATAGGAGAGGGTTAATTAGATAGCTAGGCAATATGCAGAATTCAGGCATCACAGGGCAGAGATTACAGTGTAATAAATCGGTTCAGTTTAAAGTATCTATTTCATCTGTAGAGACTGGCTACGCAGGAAACAATTATTGGTACAAAGTGGCTACTGCAAGCGAATCTCCATTTCAAATATTTCATAGAAAACATTATTTTTTATAGCCTCTTTATACTAATAGAGGACTATGTTAAACGTAAACAAAGTCTGTCTGGATAGGAGAAAGGGCTATAGTTTAAAGCAGTTATTTTGCAGAACACCGAGATAATCTTGTGCATGGCATGAAACTTAGCTGGGGGCTGGTATGGCACAAAGCTGAAATAATGCAGAAGCATTTAAAATGAAATTATGTTTGGAGATATACATGTAATATATTTGTCTAAGCAACAACTTGTAAAACACTTTTAGATGAACACAGAACATTAGAGTATTTTAGCAGCACAACCACATAGTCTTGAGATTTCTCATTAACGGTGAGCGCTCTGAAAACAGTGCAGCATCTGCTGCTGTATTACTAGCAGTACCAATACCATCTGCTACACTTACTGGGCCCTCTCTGAGCAAAAATTACAGCTAATTTTAAGTCCCTTGATTAATGATTTTATAGAAATATGTACAAAAACATTTTAGGTGAAGCTGTTGGAATTCTAAATTCACCTGTAAAAAGAAAACGATTTGGGGAAAAAACTTAGAAGTGGGAAATCAAATTAATTGATTCATATTCATTATGCTTGGGCATATTGTTAAAGTGACTCCAAGCACCTCTTATGGGCAAGCCTTTAAGCCAGACGACTTCCAACAAAGTCGTGCTATGACAGCTCTGGAGGAGCCTCTTGCAATGGCCATGCATGTCACTTCCTCTTCCTGCTTTATTCAGTAAAGCATTTCTCTAACAGAGAAGACAGTGGTGACCCAGAAGTTATAACATAGCCAAGATGGCAGCGGCAAATTTTAAATTGAAATCGAACGAAAACTATTCGGTGTAGAACGGTGATTCAGGCATCAAATGATAGAGGAGAGCACAAGCTACTGAAAGGTATGCATCTTTAAGTACTTTGCAGTACTGGTTGGAGTCTTAAAGGCATACCCATGAGAGATGCTCGAAGTCCCTTTAACCTGTTTGATGTGAGACAGTACCAAGTGCGACAGAAAAACACAGGAAAGCTGGCAACTATCTAGAGCAAGGAGGTACATTTCCAGTGTGGGTTTTCATGGATACCAGCAAAATCCATTGGTAGATCAGTTTACCCCCTGGTAAATCATTGAAGGAGGTACTGATCACATTCATGGTGGCTTGAAGGTAGAGTCTGTGATAGGTATGTTGCTTGCATATGTAGATATTTTTGCGCAGAGGCATTCCTCACTTAGCCAGCAGTGCTATAGTTTTAAATGTGCTATATAGTTTTAAGACCTACAATAAAAAATTAGTTAGGATTGTGGGTGTATACTGCTTTAGTACGTGACCCAACTCCAGCAGACACACAGCACTTCTCTTCTGAATTTCCTACTTAGTTTCTGAATGCAATGAGCTGGCTTTAAATCAAACCCTCCTCAGTATTTATTAAGCCTGGCCAAGCACTGGTAACTGCAGTAAGGGCAAAAGTCTGAAGTTACAGAGCTGATTATTGCATACCTATTGATGTGGCGCATTTTGGAAGTTATGTCCACAGAAACACACCAGTGTATCATTTTTCTAGGAGGTTCAGTAAGGTGTTGTTAACAATAGGGCAATGGAACTTATGGTCACCATGTTGCAGTGCTAACCACATTCACTTATACTGCTATGCAAGAATGCATTACACAGTACAACAATACTTTAGTTTGAGCTTTTTTACTGTCATTGAACATTGCCCACCACATTTGTTGTGCTCTAAGATGACACCCCACAAGCTCTAAGATGGTGCCAGACTTACAACTTGGCTATTTTGGTACATTATAGTCTCACTAAGGCCTTCCATATTCTACAATGTACTGTAAGTAATACACGTTAAATCACAGAAATCTTCTGATTCTGGAGACCTAAGCTAGCTCAAATTAATTTAGCAAGATAGTATCAGTTTATAAACATTTTGGCCCACTCAATTTAGCAAATTTTGAACATAAGAAAAATATGCTCTGACTCATCTTACATATATGCCAGCAATACGTTTAATGCACAATCCATTTTAGCCAATATAATTCATTTCAACATAGTAAGCTTCAGAGCTCAGAGGAACTTATTAATATTCTGAGAGCCTTCATGGAAAAAGGTCATAACTGCTATGTAGACTCCACAGACTCCAAAGAGATTTGATGATTCATAAAGTCCTTGTTGGCAGGCAGATCAATTTATTAATGCAAATAAAAATAAAAATCCCCATACAACCCCTTTAACATCATTCCAAAATTCTAGCATCTTTTTTTTTAACCCTCTCTAACTAGAATGCACTCAACTGATGCAACTAACCATGGATACATGAAGACACTGCTTTCAGAATGAATATGATCATGTGGTATGCACTGCAATTTTGCAGCTGACAATTGCACAAGTCGGAGTGTGCACATACAACAATCTGCAACAGGACTGCTTCTGGACATTATTATCATTATTTAGCAATAATATAGAGCCAACATTTTCCACAGCCCTGTTACAGATTGTTGTGTGCGCACACTCTGCCTTGTGCAACTGTCAACTGCAAGATTGCAGTGCATAAGAGATGATCATATTCATTTTGTATATATTGTAAGTATATAACTCACTAATATTATAAATGCAAAAGTTTGGATGTTTGGATGTTTGGATGCTTGATACACAATCGCGCAACAATGGCTTAACAGATTTGAAATAAAATTGGCACACACATAGTACATTACCTGGAATAAGAGGATACTTTTTATCCCCATAACCAAAAAGTGGGCTGAAACAAATACAAATTTCATTGGGAAAATGTAAACTGCAGCCATTCTTACACTGTTAATGGTAGGGCCCTCAAACTTTGCACAGGTGATCACTGAGAGATTGGGATTAATATTCAGAAAAGTGGGTGGAGCCTACAAAAGCCAATCAAAATTCACCTGTTGAGATTTTAGGGAAATATTTAATTGCTGCCATTCTTGCACTGTTAATGGCGCACGCCTCAAACCTGGTAGTTGGTCATTGGGAGACTGGGGTTTTAAATTCAGAAAAGGGGGTGGAGCCACAGCCAATCAGATTTGTTTCATTTTCATGCAAATTATGGATGCCAAAGACCGCAAAGCTCACAAACTAGGTCATTGAGTAATTGAGTAATTGTGTGTTAGGGTTAGAAAAAGTGGGCAGAGCCAACACCAGCCAAATACATACCCGGGCAACTCCAGGCCATCAGCTAGTGTGTGTGTATATATATATATACACACACACACATGGGTATCTATAATTAACCACTTCCATACCAGCAGTCTCTGCCCCTCGTTAAAGCGGTATAAAACCCTGACATAATATTCAATAAAAACATGTTTTCCTACTTTTTATATGCCATGCGGTTATCATATTTGCTATTGTGCATAAGTATTAGTATTCATTTAGAAATTACACGTTTCCAAAGTACACTTTTTTTTGAAAGCTGACTTTGCATTTTATTTTTAACTGTTTTATTCATGTTCTAACAAGCAGAAATGCTTTCTAAATTGTCTGACTTTGTTCAGGGGACCCAGCAGTGTAGGAGATTTCTCTGCTCTGTGTGTAACCCTTTGAATGCTGTTCTAGTAAAAAGAAACGCTGGTTGTATATAATATGCTGTAAATAATCTATTAGAGCAAAGAAGAAATGGTGGGTTTCATTCCGCTTTAACCTCTTGACGACCAGCTAACGCCGATTGGCGTAAACTGGTTGTCTGCGGGTTACCATGGAAACGGCCGCTCTATCGAGCGGCCTTTCCATGTCAGTTCACGGAGGGTCTCTCCGTGAACAGCCGGAGAGCCGCCGATCATGGCTCGCCGGCAAAATGTAAACAGACGGGGAAGAAATCCCCGCTGTCTACATCATACGGTGCTGCTGCGCAGCAGTGCCTTATGGCAGATCGGCGATCCCCGACCTTTGATTGGCCGGGGATCGCCGGAATATGATAGGCTGAAGCCTATACTTCAATGCGCAGGACGGAAATCCGTCCTGCGCAGCTCACAGGGGGAAGGAGAGGGAGGGAGCGGGCGAGACGGCGGAGAACGCTGCGGAGGGGGGCTTTGAAGAGCCCCCCCCCGCTAAGCAAATGCAGCCGACGGCAATCAGACCCCCCCAGCAGGACATCCCCCTAGTGGGGAAGAAAGGGGGGTAGTCTGATCGCCCTGCTGCACTCCTGATCGTTGCTGCAGGCTGCAGAGCCCACGCAGCACCGATCACTGAAAAATCCCCTGGTCGGCAAGTGGTTAAGGACCAGAGACTGCTGGTATGGTAAAAAGTCGCTTCCTGACGGATCGCCGCACATACCCGCCGCTCTCGCTGATCACGCCCCGTCGCCACAGGCTCCTCTCTCTGCCATCTCTATAACGGCAGAGGGCTGAACGCCGGTCAGGAGCTGCTTTCATTGGCTCCTGACGCATCTTATAGATGGCAGACCGAACGAATTGTAGTAGATGCAGAGCGTCGAGATCGGTGGTATCGGCGGGGACGCGTAATTCATTGCAATGTTAAATCTACATCCAGTCAGAGCCGCAGCACCACCTGCTGGACGTAGATTCATAGTACATCAGTCCAGAACCAGTTAATATTATTATTTTGTAGTTATATAGCGCCAACAGCATATATATATATATATATATATATGTATATATATATATATATATATATATATATATATATATATATATATATATAGGAATGAACAGTCTAATCGAATCCGGAGTGTCGGTGTAAACCCACATACAAACTTCTTGCAGATAGTTCCCCGGCTGGAAATCAAACTGGGGACCCAGCGCTGCAAGACAAGAGAGCTAACCCTTATGCCACCATGCTGAATATATATCCTACTAATATAATAAATGGGAAAGTTCGGATGTTTGGATGTTTGGTACTCGATCATGCAAAAATGGCTGAACGGATTTGAATGAAATTTGGCACACACATAGTACATTACCTGGAATAAAGTATAGGATACTTTTTATTCCCATAACCAAAAAGGGTGTGGAGACAAATACAAATTTCACTGAGAAAATGTAAACTGCAGCCATTCTTACACTTTTAATGGTAGGGTTCTCAAACTTTCCACAGTTGGTCACTGGGTGACTGGGATTAATATTCAGAAAGGTGGGAGGAGCCTGCAAAAGCCAATCCTAATTCACCTATTGATTTTCAAGGGGAAAATTTACATTGCTGCCATTCTTGCACTGTTAATGGCACAAGGCTCAAACCTGGTACATTTGATCATTGAGTGACTGGGGTTCAATTTGAGAAAGGGGGTGGAGCCACAAACAGCCAATTAGATTTGTTTCATTCCAATGCATATTATTGATGCCAAACACCGCAAAGCTCACAAACTTGGTAATTGAGTAATTGATTAATTGTGTGTGAGGGTTAGAAAAGTGGGTACAGCCAACACCAGCCAAATACATAAGCGGGCAACACGGGGTCATAAGTGGGCGGAAACAAATACAAATTTTACTGGGAAAATGTAAACTGCAGCCATTCTTACACTATTAATTGTAGGGTTCTCAAACTTTGCACAGTTAATTACTGGGTGACTGGAATTAATATTCAGAAAAGTGGGTGGAGCCTACAAAAGCCAATCAAAAATTACCGATTGATTTTTCAGGGGAATATTTCATTGCTGCCATTCTTGCACTGTTAATGGCACAAGCCTCAAACCTGCTACAGTTGATCATTGGGTGACTGGGATTTAAATTGATAAAAGGTGGTGGAGCCACAAACAGACAAACAAACTTATTTGTTTCATTTTAATGCAGGTTATGGTTGCCAAAAACCGCAAAGCTCACAAACTTGGTCATTGAGTAATTGAGTAATTGTTTGTTAAGTTTAGGAAAAGTGGGCGCAGCCAACACCAGCCAAATACATAATCGGGCAATACCGGGTCATCAGTGGGCGGAGACAAATACACATTTCACTGAGAAAAAGTAAACTGCAGCCATTCTTACACTGTTAATGGTAGGGTTCTCAAACTTTGCACAATTAGTCACTGGGTGACTGGGATTAATATTCAGAAAAGTGGGTGGAGCCTACAAAAGACAATCAAAATTCTCCTATTGATCTTCAAGGGGAATATATAATTGCTGCTATTCTTGCACTGTTAATGGCACAAGCTTTAAACCTGGTACAGTTGGTCATTGGGTGACTGGGTTTCAAATTTAGACAAAGGGGTGGAGCCACAAACAGCCAATCAGATTTGTTTAATCTCAATGCAAATTATTGATCCCAAAGACAGCAAAGCGCACAAACTTGGTCATTGAGTAATTGGGGCATATGCAATTACATTTTTCACCTAAGTTTTCTCCTAGGTGAAATTTTTAAACTTGTCAATAAAATGCCTTTTAAGCTGTCAGCAAGCAAGAAAATAATCAAAATAATCATGATAGTACTTTTTAACCTACTTTTGGTACTTTTTTAGTTGAAAAGTGTTGCAAAGTTATTTTAAATTGAAGATGAAAATTTATCTCCGAGTAGAAAACTCAGGTGAAAAGGGGAATTGCATATGGCCCATTGTGTGTTAGGGTTAGAAAAAGTAGGCGGAGCCTACACCAGCCAAATACATACCTGAACAATGTTAGGAAATCAGTGGGTGGAGAAAAATACAAATTTCATTGGGAAAATGTAAACTGCAGCCATTCTTACACTGTTAATGGTAGGGTTCTCAAACTTTGCACAGTTGGTCACTGGGTGACTGGGATTAGTATTCAGAAAATGGGTGGAGCGTGCAAAAGCCAATCAAAATCCACCTATTGATTTTTAAGGGGAATATTTAATTGCTGCCATTCTTGCACTGTTAATGGCACAAGCCTCTTGCCCTGTTAATCACCTGTACCTGGTACACTTGCCCATTGGGTGATTTGGGTTCAAATTCAGAAAAGGGGTGGAGCCACAGCCAATCAGATTTATTTTATTTCAATGCAAATTATTGATGTCAAGGACCGCAAAGCTCACAAACTTTTTCATTAAGTAATTAAGTCATTGTGTGTTAGGGATAGGAAAAGGGGATGGGGCCACAGGCGTAACAATAGGGGATGCGACCCCTGCTGCCACGGGGGTGCCCGGGGCCCCCCTAGGGCCCGCTCGGGGACTTTTGTGGGGCAGGAGGGGTTGCAGATCGGTGGGGAGGGGGGACATTCCCCCCCTCCCTCACCTTGGGCTCTCCTCTCTGCGCTCCCCCTCCTGCAATTATTAGTGGCAGCGGGCAGCGGCGGCAGGCAGGCTGAACACATACCTCCTTCTCGCCGGAGGTCTTCCGATCACTAAGTGCTTCATAGAACTGCCTGTGTAAACAGGAAGTTATATGAAGCACTTAGTGATCGGAAGACCTCCGGCGATAAGGAGGTATGTGTTCAGCCTGCCTGCTGCTGCTGCCCGCTGCCACCAATAATTGCACGAGCGCGAGTGCAGAGAGGAGAGCCTGAGGTGATGGAGGGGGGGAATGTCCCCCCTCCCCACCGATCTGCGGCTATGCTCTCCTCTTATGCTGCGACCCCTCCTTCCCCACAAAAGTCCCTGAGCGGGCTGTAAAGAGGTGGTGGGGGGGGCCGAATTTTTTTTTGCAGGGGGGCCCGGGGATTTCTAGGTATGCCCCTGGGCGGGGCAAACACCAGTCAAACACATACCCGGGCAACGCCGGGCATCTAGCTAGTATATATATATATATATATATATATATATATATATATATATATATATAGACATATATATATATATATAGACATATTTATATAGACATACATATATATATATATATATATATATATATATATATATATATATATATATATATATATATATATATATATATATAGACATAAAATGAAGTTTAGGTCAGCCAGATCATAAGTACTGGTGCTCCTCTTTCCCATTTCCAGACAACTTTCTTTAAATATATGCTCTGATATACATATTAATATTGGAAACTAGTTAATTCCTGGCATAGCCATCTCCTATCAACTAACCATAGGCCCGCTTTGAGAGTTGCTTACATTCTGATCATGGAGAAAATGGAGTACTTCAAAGAACAACTGAAGTGAGATGTACCGGTAAATGGAAGCTGCCATATTTATTTCCTTTTAAGCAGCAATACCAGTTGCCTGGCTTACCTGCGGATCCTCTGCCTCTAATGCTGGGCATACACGGCTGCGATTATGCGCCGGATCGAGCCGGTGGCTCGACGCCAGCGCATCCCCGCTCGTCCACGCGTGCGTGGGGATCGATCCCTGCTCGTCCCCGCGGGCGGCTGCTAATCAGCCGCCCGTTTCTTCTAATGTTCTCACTGCCGGTATCGAGCACACTATCGATCCGGCGGGGTATTGGACACGTTGGATATTATCAATCGAGCCATCAGGCTCAATTGTTAATCCTCCCAGCAGCCGTGTATGCCCAGCATAATACTCTTAGCCATATACCCTGAATAATCATGCAGCAGATCAAGTGTTTCTGACGTTATTGTCAGATCTGACAAGATTAGCTGCATGCTTGTTTCTGGTGTTATTCAGACACGACTGCAGTAAAATAGATCAGCAGGGCTGCCGGGCAACTGGTATTGTTTAGAAGGGAATAAATATGGCAGCCTCCATATCCCTCTCACTTCAGTTGTCCTTTAAATTTTGTGCTTACTTTTAAGAATAACCCTAGAATTTCAGCAGGGATGTTCATCAAAGCCTTTTTTTTTCCAAATCATTAAAAGGCTTTCTGCACCCTCTGTGCTTATTATTTGTAGAATATAAAATACATTTCTCTCAGTTCTCAACACCAAAATCATTTCCAATCTGTTTGTCTGCTCTCTTTTATACTTCTAACTATATTTTCCTCTAGCCAGGCATTCCAATTGCTTTTAGCCCATTTCTGCTGTCTTTGTGAGTCCCTCAGATTGATGTAAATGGCTTTGAATAACAAGTCATCATTATAACAGTGTGGTGTCAAAATCCAGATAGATTTGTCCATTTTTCTTTGTTTCGGTGACATCATTTTCTTTTTCCAATTCTCATTCACCAGTCGTAGGGCACCATCATCAAGTGCCTTGCTGTCATTTGCATAGCTACAGCAAACAGCAGATATTCATGTGAAGGTCTAATGCTGTGTTTCAATGACTGAAAATGATTGTGTAACATCAACAGGTGTATCTTTGGTGTAGAATGTCTTTTTTCATTTTACTGAAACAGAATTTCAAATTCATTGTTCATTAAGAGTGCTCCATTTGTGCTTCTAATTCAAAGCAGTGCAATGATCTAAAATTACATTAAATGACTGATAAAACTATAGAACAAAGTAACATAATTAGAGATGGGTGAAAAAAATTGCTCAGTAATAGTATACAAATGTATGACAAGAAAAACACGATTATGCGGGGGATACTAAGACTTGTGAACACCTGATCAGTTAAGTGGCAGCTGTTTAAATGTATCAGTTGTAAGATAATTGATAGCCAGGTTCTAATTAAGCAGTGTTTCTGTTAACAGTAAAATTAAAATTTGCATGCGTTAGAGTCGTAGATGCTTTTTTTTTTTTTTTTCTAACTGGCCACACATACAGTTAAACATACATCAAACAACAGAGCTGTTCCGATGTTAGTTTTATATTTAATCTCTGTAGCTATTTGTTCCACTTGAAGCATTTACAATTTAGAGTAGGCACACCTAAGTGTGGTTAAAAAAAAGGGATTATGCTAGATTCGGAGATGATCCTGGGTACTAGAGGGCATCTGGAGAAGTGTTGTGGTAAAAAATGAGCATGGCCAAATTAGTGTAACAATTAAAAGGTAGCACACACCCTAAACTTACAGGGCAAGGCATCTTCATAAAAATATAGAATCCATAATGTATTGCATTGTAGATCATGTCATGAGCCTATTTAAAATAATTCAAATGGCCTTTAGCATAAGTATACTAATGCTTTAAAGATAATATTCACATAGTGAACTTGTTCTGGGCCACTGGTGGCACAGAATTTTGTTGCTCAGTTTCGGGGTTCAACAGGATATGCTTAGATTTTCAGTCGAGAGCATTGATGGCTATGGCTGGACAGGAGTCATATTTAAGCAAATTTGTGTCAAATTTTACATAGTATCTACTAAGGCTACACCCATGGCCAGTATAACAACCCACTCCCCTATAGCAGGAAAAACACCCCCCCCCCCCTCACCCCCATCACACCAAGTGCAGCTTGTAAATAAGCTCCTATAACATGTTTTGCTTATGCAGCAGCACCCCTCTCTCACCATCATAACCTTCCTCCAAAATGTGGCCATTAAAGCACTGTGCAACTCCCCATAGCAAGTGTGTCTAGTGCAGTACCTTTACCTCACCCCCAAAGCAAGTGTGGCCAGTATAGCAACCATGCGGCATTTGCTCTTTCCGATCATCCCATGGTCCATGCCCCACTTTGGCATAGCAAATCTGCTATTAAGTGTTAAGCCTACCTTCACAGAAAGTGACTCCCTCCCCATATTGCAGAGCAGTTCAATGGAACATTACCTGCTTCCAGTGCTGATTTGGGTCTTCTCCTTTCTAACTTCTAAAGCTTCTCTATGGCTGCAGAGAGAGAGAGGGAATCTCCCGCCCTAGTGAGGGACCTATTTACAAAGAAGTCGCAATCTACTTACATATCAGTACTTCTTTGTTCACATATTTGTAAAACCAGATCATTCTTTTCACCCTTTCCACTCCTATGTCAGACTATGCCTGAGATGGGCATTTTCCTGCATGGCTCAAATGGCGGATACAGTCCGACGTAGTAAAACTTGAGGCGATTTTGCCAGGTAAAATCTGGCACAGTGTCACTTTCTTCTGATCACTGCTGGCCCCACCCTTTGCTGCTGGGTCACATATTGTAAATATTACATAGGGGCATTTGAGCTTGGATCTGGTCTGGCACAGCTTCACCCTTTGTGGATCAAAGTGTCTGACAAAGTCCAACTCTTTGACTTTCTTGAAGGTGGCCACTAATTATACAATCTTTTTCATATAATTTTACCAAATCTATGTGGTACAAAGGTAAACTGAGTGATATATTGAATGGATAATTTAGGCAGTTACCTTATATTACATAGAAATGGTAAGATTGGATGAAAAAGATTGTATCGTTAGTGGCCAGCTTAAGTCACTTGCTGTTCCACATAATAAAGATATCACGCTGGTTTGTGTAAAAGGGGCCAGAGCTACAGCCTGCCCCCACCCTAAAGGTGGCCACTAACTGTCCAATTTCTAGCGAAAAATCGTTCGAGCGATCAGAAATTCTGATCGGATGAAAAATCGTTCACTACACCATCAACTAACCAATCTTTGCTTCCTATCTATCACGACAACCAAGAAAATCCAAATTTTCGTTCGACGAAAATTCATTCGGGCGACATTTTTTTCACTCGTTCATAATCGATTGTGTCCACCAATGGAGATTATTTACAACCAATCCGATCAGAATTTCTGATCGCTCGAACGATTTTTCGCTAGAAATTGGACCGTTAGTGGCCAGCTTGAGATGCTGGGTTGCTCTAGAGCAGCACTGGGCAAGCTACGGGCCTCTGGCCGGATATGTCCAGCACGCGCTGTAAGTGTGTGCTTAAAATCTGTCCCGAAGATAGGTGGCCGGATTACTGCCTTCCCCCCTCTTCTGCAGAGTAAGAAGCAGACAATAAGAGTGGGCTAGTACTCACCTGGTCGCTGATTCCAGCGTTATATCTCTATAGCTACAGGACATCACGTGACACACCGTCAAGAGGTGCCAGCATATTACGCACTGTAATACGCTAGCACATCTTGGGCATACATTTGGTGTTGGTCTGTGAGGAAGCGCAAAATAGCTGTCAGGCTGCTTATTCTGCCTATGCGTCTGTCTGTATTGAGAATGAAATAAATAGTTGAAAAAATCATTGCTATAAAATGATACAACCACTTTGTTATTGAATTAAACTGGTAGCTGTGGCTCTCTAACTCAAGGCTTCTTTGATTCCCTTCTCAGAATACAGCTTTAGAAATGCTGGCCCAGAAGTTCTCTGGCACTCTTTCCTTTTATTTGAAATGAATAGCTGATATCCAGATTGACTAACATGCAAAACTGGTGATGTAATCTCCCATTGTTCTCAGCAATGCACATGTGTTTTATTCTCATCCTTTAGTTTGCTAGGTCTATCTCTTGACCTTGTTGTTTGTACTTCTTTTCCTTCGATATTAAGCATTATTTACTTGTAAACACCGACCTATATGCTAGAGCAGAGATTATGTATGTATAGCCATTAACACAAACTCAGGACTATGTGATTGTTGGTCAACTTATGGTATGTATAGCTTCATTGCTGTATCCTGTGTTGAGTAGTGCTATCATTGTTTGAAAATCATACAAAACTTTATCATTTATTACAAATAATATTATTTTTCTTTCAATTTTCCTTTTTTACAATTCGACCATAGCTGTCAAGGACAATCACACAAACCTGATCCCACAGCAGAAGGTATCTCCAACATTTTTGTCTGTACCCAACTAGTCTGTGCCTAAAATTTTCATCATCACCCCAGCGATAACGACCAGTAAAACACTTCAAAGTGAGGAATTCGTTGCCTCTTTATTAGATTACGAATGATTTAAAATCAATAAAATTATTAAAACCTTATTTGATTGTAACGTGGAGGTTTTTTGATTATTCTTTTAAAATACGCACAAGAAACATAAGTGTATATCATAGAGACACACTGAAAGATGGTAAGACGTATAGTCAGACAGCCGTTTTTGACATACAAGTCTAAATATAAATAATGTAATGTCATATTTCCATTCTGCATGACATCTTTGTGGAGTCTGAAAAATTGACTTAAATATGGGTAATCTATACTTTTATCATTGTGTTACCTTGACAGAAGAGCAGGATAGCATTGAATAAATACACTGATAAACATCTCCCTTTGTTTCAGTATTTCTTCTGAAAGGACACATGCAAGTCTTCAAGGAACGTCTATTGCCGTCATCTTTTGCAGACGTCAGATGCTTGAAAGAAAACGGCCACTTCCTAACAATACGCTTATAGAAGCATGAGGGTTTTGTTTTTCTAATAAAAATGTTATTCCTTTGCCACAAATCACAGAAAACCAATGTAAAGATGTAAAGCACCGTATGCATTTTGCACTAACAAAAGAAAACAAAAATTGCCATTGGATTAGCTTTCAGGAGTTACAGTACTTCATTGGATAATCAAAATCATCAGATTCCAGTGATCCAATGAAAGAAGTGTCTGTCTGAAAACTAATCGTACGAAAATTCGTTTTTGCGAAAATAAAAAGAATATTTAATAGATTAATCAACCTTTCTTGATGCAGGAAGTTTGTTAACATAGCTACAATCAGGCTATTTACAGGAAATCGTGACATGCATTGTTGTATTCTTCAGAAACATATTCACATCTGCATCCTTTGTCATTTACCACCAGCCCCTTCACGCCATTACCTACGGTCTCCACCCTACTACATCATGTATGTCTTGTGCATGTGCAAATGAAAATGGTATGTCTTGAGCTTGTACTGATGAACAGGGTGATGGACAGCACGGAGGTGTAGTGGTTAGCACTCTTGCCTTGCAGCTCTGGGTCCCTGACTTGAATCCCAGTCAGGGCACTATCTTTACAGAATTTGTATGATCTCCTTGTGTCTGCCTAAGTTTTTCCGAGCACTACGGTTCCTTCCCACATCCCAAAAACATACAGATAACTCAATTGGCTTCCCCTTAAATTGGCCATAGACTATGATACATACACTACACTATACATACATACATACATACATACTTATATATTCGACTATGGTATGGCATTACTGGATGTATGCTGAGCAACTTAGCAATGTTCTTTCTTCATGTAGTAGAGTCCTGGTTATTTGGAAATCAACTAACCAGCAGTCTTAAAGTGGACCCAAATTAAAAATACAAGATTTCAGAAATAAAATCTATTTTCTAAATTATAATAATAAATGGCAGCCTTTTTTTCAGCTGCATGATGACAAATATAAAATAGTTTACATTTATTGGAGGAACCCCTCCCTTCCTTTCAAATTGCCAGGATTTTTCTGGCAAACTGGTGGAGTAGATGGTGTTCGGCAATGGAGGAATTGCTAATGGCTGCCCCCAGTATAACCCTAGCTATAAAAAGAGAAGGGTGAAATGATCATAGGTTTAAAGGAGTGTTGATTTATCTTTGTATGTGTCAGAGTGGTGCAACTAAATATGTTTAATTAAAAAAATGTTTGGTTTGGGTCCGCTTTAAGCAGAGCAGATCATCCACAAGGTAACTTGGCTTGGGGCCTAATGGGTGTCAAAGGGCCCACCTGCTACTTTCATTGACCTCACTCCACTTCAACTTACCTAAAAGAGTTCATGGTATGTACCGATATATAGAGTAGGAAATAGTACTGTATTATCTAAGCCTATTTTTAACATTGAGTTTCAAGCAACCAGAAAGCACACTTATCCGGCATCAGCCAATCCCTGTTGGTGCCATATTACAGTATATGGTTGCAGTCAGACTGTAGGGAGCATGTTATTTTCTTTGCACCAAAGTTTTCCTACACTAATGGTTGTAAGTTATTAAAGGATTACTGTAGGGGGGGGGGGGTAAGGGGAAAAGAGTTGAACTTACCTGGGGCTTCTAATGGTCCTCCACATACGTCCTGTGCCTGCGCAGCCACTCAGCGATGCATTGGTCCCCATCTCTGGTTCACTTCCGGAATTTTCAAGTTTAAAGTCGGGAAAGCACTGCACTTGCAGTCCTTGCTCCTGCTGACAACACCAGGAGTGTACTGCGCAGGCCCAGTACTGTCTGCGCCTGCGCAGTATGTTCCCGGTGACATCTGCGGGAGCAAGCATGCGGCCGCTCAGTGGTTTTCCAACTTTAAAGTCGCAAATTCTGGAAGTGATCCAAAGGCGGGACCGGAGCATTGGCGACTGGCTGCGCGGGCACAGGACATCTGCGGGGGGACCGTTAAAAGCCCCAGGTAAGTTCAACTCTTTTTCCCCTTACCCCCCCCCCCCCCCCCCTACAGTAATCCTTTAATAAAAGAGATAAGCATGTTTTAATTTCTATCATTTATGTATGTAAGTATTCTGTATAATTTAATATACTGAATATTAAAGCAAGGCAAGCATTTTA
This sequence comes from Hyperolius riggenbachi, assembly GCF_040937935.1. NCBI lineage: Eukaryota > Metazoa > Chordata > Amphibia > Anura > Hyperoliidae > Hyperolius > Hyperolius riggenbachi. The sequence goes on from NC_090646.1 coordinate 502,688,865, forward strand.
CAAAGCAAGTTTTACGCAAGTGAAATAAGTCATAGGAGAGAAAAAGGAAAATAATATAAAAAAATATTAATGTATCATTCTATTGCATTATAATTGATATATTACATATTTTGGCATATCATTGCAAATCATCCGTGTCATTTTTTTTAGAACAACTTGTATCAAGGGTATTCGTTAAATGTAAAAAATAATAATACAATAATTCTGTAGTTCCTTCTCAGTCATGTTGTTGACATGATGCCGAAATAATGCTTTATTTTCACATTCATGCTGTTACTGCAGCAAGCAACAGAGGAAAGTCAGCACAGAGCCATAGTGGACTTCCAAATCTTGCATTATTGATGGGTAAATAGCCTAAGTACAGTGGCGTAGCTAAGAAGCTTTGGGCCCTAGTGCAAGTTTTAGATTGGGGCCCCTTCAAGCACTCTATACATAACTGATACGATACACCAAACCCTGCCAACAAGGACAATCACAGTGTCAGAGGTGCAAGAAGCAGGGCCGGATTTCTGGGAAGGCCAGAAGGCCACGGCCTAGGACAATAAAATTAAATAAGATAAGAAGGGTGGAATGACTTGGAGAGAGAAGAGGTCATATGTCAAATTAAATAATCCCTTCTGGTCCCGCAGCGCAGCTAGCCAGCGCCATGCTCTGCTGAATTCCAGAGTTCCCCAATCCCTGCTTCTCTCTCTCACATTTCCTAATTTGTTATAACAATCAGGATCAATAATAACTGTCACCTGATAATCCATTCCTCTGTATGATGGACATACAGATCGATGTGAGAAATACCAGAGATTTACATTACAAAGCAGATAGAACTAAGTTCCGCTGAGTTTTAATGCAGGCATTCACAAACATCAGTGAGCTCTGCTAGTTTCTTCACCTCTTTTACAGCTTTGACACTGACCCCAGCAGCTGTTAATTACTTTATCTAACCCTAATTTATGTTTCTCTTTTGTTTTCCTAGCTAGTGATCTCTTCCATTTCGATTAACTCTTTCTTGACTCATTCTCTGTCCTGCTCCTACCATCTATGAGAATTGCAGGAATAAAAATGTAGTTCGCTTCCCTTTCATTGCTAAACTGTCACCTGAGCTGTTACTGCCTCTATGCTAGTGTGTATGGTTTGGCATCCTTCTGCTTTCCTGTAGCAGTAGAGCATTGTACAATCTTAGCCATCAGCGAAAGCAGAAAGTTTTGAATCAGGATGATACCATTTATAGGCTTAAAAAAAAGAGTTAGCTTTCTGCTAATAAGCCTTCTTCAGACTTTGTTCCTGTATACTGTCTATATGTTAGAGCACACCGCCATATGTACATTCAGCATTCAAAAGAGATACATAGATTTTTCAGCAAATATAAATAAATGTCGTACAGATAAAGTGGAGCTGAACTCTTGCACAGGACAGAAGGAAAACAGAGAAATGTACCATGTATGCATTCAGAGAGCCTGTCTAATTCCCCCTCCTCTGTGTCTAATCACAAGTTGTAATTTGATCTCTACAATGTGTCACCTGACTGCCACAACATCTAAGCTCATTTGAAAGCACAGGATGTTAAAAATATGTCTGCTTCCATAAAAGCAGGAAGTAGACACACTGCAGATTCATTGCAGGATTTGTATCAGCTGTAACAAAGAAATGTTTTTATTTAAAGATTATGTTGTTGCATATCTTTTATAGCAGAGAGGAAGTTCTGAGTTCAGGTCCACTCTAATTACAACAGAACATCCAAAGTTGGTATTGAAAGGATGTTTGCTACTTACCTGTTTTGGATGGGCTTCTCTCCATTGTACTGCCATGCCACCTGTTTGTGGCTCCGACTGCAGCCAGTCACACAGAGGACAAAGAAGCAGCACATGCTCTGGCCACTCATGCTCCCTGTAATTTTCCATTCCTGCCCAGATGTGCACAGCAACCGAGACCAATACAGTGTTATGCATTCATGACAAGTACCGGTCATATATCAAAATAATTTCTCAAGTATGCATGCCCAGAACACTATCGGCTGCTGTGCACATTCTGGCAGGAGTGCAAATTACAGGAATTATTTGAATGGGGGTCAGAGCAGTACAACTAAAATGAGCCTATTCAAACCAATGATCGCTAGTCAGAGTGTTGGACAAAATATTTTTTTTTTGGGGGGGGGGGGGGGGCACTTGGTGACAGCAGGCCTAGGGCACTGGAAAGTACAAAGCCGGCCCTGGCAAGAAGGGGATGGGGAACAGTGTGTTAAGGATTAATACTCTTCAAAGCATCTATAGAAGTGATTATTACCAGCACAGGACCAATGAAGAGCTAATACTGTGGTTGAGAGAGGGCCCCTAGTGCAATGATAGTAATAGTGCAAAGAGCAGTAATATTTTGTGACCAAACTCATTCAATAGGGATTTTTTTTTTATTTGTACCAGGAGTTAAGATGTGAAAATTTTTCATGCAAAAATAAAATAAGGTAATTGTGAGGGATAGCGGACCCGTTGCCAGCAGGCATGAGGCAGCGGGCTCCGCTTCCCGGACTCTCACCGCCGGCGTGCCGCCGAGCGGGGCTGTACGGTTGGCAGAGTCTGTATGCTCGCAGTTGCCTCCCATGGGGTCTCCTTCGGCGGCAGTTACCCGGCGCTTGGCGCGTGCGCGCGCGAGGAGACAGGAACGTTATCGTTCCCGAAGAGGAGTCAGCTGATCAGGCTGGTCAGCTGACTCCAGCAGGGCCAGGGATTGGCTGGGCGGCTGGGGGACACTGCTAGAGCGTTCCCCAGCATAAAAGGAGCTGTCTGTCAGTTGCTCCTTGTCTGCTGTCGTGAAAACACTTCTGTGTTAGCGCAGTGCAGTGCCCTGGTGTTGATACTAAGGATTTCACACCTTAGCTTAGGATTGTTATTGTATATTGATCTGTGTTCTGACTCTGGCTATCCCTGACTACTCTATCTTTTGCTGATCTTGTACCTTTGCCAATCTGATCCTTGTTGCCGACCTCTGCCTGACTAACGATTACTCTTCTGCCTTCCGCTCCTGTACTGCCGCCGACATCTCTGTTGCCGAACCCTTGCCTGTCTGACCTTTCTCCCTTCAGTGGAACATCTCCCACTGGAGGGTTATCTCTGAGGCTTGCCTCTCCGAGACGCCTGCCCCAAGCAGACGATTACTGCTGGGGGTCGAGATTCCTCACTCAACCTGGTTAGAGGATCTCACTCACGGGGTTCCCATTCAGAGGTAACCACACCTCTGAGGAATTACCGTGTGGTGGACATTTCCACACTATCTGATATATTACTGTCTTTATTGTGTTCTTTTGCTGGTGTCCAGAGGTTAGCAATATATCGGATTATCGGTGATACTGCAGATCATCAATAATCGGGTATATATCTGCATTCTTGGTGATACTGCAGATCGCCAATAATCAGATTCTCTCTGCGTGCTGACACCGATCATGACAGTAATTGAATGAAATTGATTTACATTTGCGAAAAAAAGTCTGCGCACCTCCTTCTGATGTTCAAGTGTATATAAACTGTGTGCTCTAATATTGTGTCAGTCTCCAGGAATAGAGTCTGAAGAAAGCCAAAAGCTTACTCTTTTTCTTTTAAAGTGATATTGAAGCGGGAAAAAAATTATGATATAATGAATTGTATGTGTAGCACAGCTAAGAAATAGAGCATTAGTAGCAAATAAATGATTCTAATATTGTTTCCATAAAGGGAGGGTTATGAAACTTTACGTGTTATCTATGCAAAAGAACTTCTCTGAGCTCTCCTACCAAACTTTGGGCGGATACGGTGCGGTTTTCTGGAGCACCTATAAATCAAAGAAACAGTCAGAGACAGATTTAAAAAACATTTTAGTGTAGTGAAGTTCAAAGGGTCATTACCTCTGCTTGTTTTATAGTTTAAAATACAGAGTGTGGTCATTGCCAATATTAAAGAATTATGCAATGATATATAAAAAAAAAGCCATATATGTGAAAATAAAAATATGACACTATTTTATTTGCTACTAATGTTCTATTAATTATTACTACTACACATACAATTCATTTTTTATTTTTTTGTTGCTTCAGTGTCATTTTAAGTTAGCTAATAAATGGTATCATCTCAATTAAAAAGTTCTTAAAAATGAAATAGATTACAAGAACCAATGAACATTGAAAGACTTGTGTGTAAAGCTTTCAAAACTCATACTTACAAATAAACTTAATACTTAGCCTCTACAGGTGCAAAATGGCCGCATCCATAGGTGCTCTTTTCTTTGGCACATTTTGTTTTATCCAGCGCTATAGCAATTTGTCTGCTGACGAATCTTTCCTTGTTTTTTTCATGTAATATAATTGCTTTGGTTGCCAGGAGCATTGTTGTAACATTCTGAATCAAGCTTAACACTAAGCTGCTTGTTGATTGATAATTTTCTCTGTTGTCTGTTTAATGTAGGGCCAATTCTTTTCAATCATTTTGAGATAATGCTGAAAATAAAATGACAAATCTGCAGACAACCATTGTACACTATTGTTTGTGAAATGTAAAGGGAAGCTTGTCAACAGACAATATGTACCTTGTTTTTATTTATTTATTTGTAATGTATTTATTTATTTTCCTTATAAAAGCCTTCATTTATTGAATTCGTGTTACTGCCACTTTCAACAGTATGTTTGTTATGTAAAATATTCAATGTTTGTTAACTGTTTATTACCTTGCTCTTAAATGTTAATAATCTATTGTTAACATTTTAGGAACCAGTAGATTGCAGTGGCACAAATATGTCACCATTACATTTTAATGCAGGAATGTAAAAGCTATCAATCTTCAGGGTTAACAAAACAAGCTACAATATGCAAACACTAGTGCACATGACAGGCATTGCCACTACTTGGGACTAGGGATGGCCCTGATTAGGAGAACTCATGGAGAAGCATGTGATCAGTTTGATCAGCTGATAGATTTGTAAGGTCCTGATTTGTTGTGATGACTTCCTGGTTTAACACATGACCAGGACCAGCAAGTCAAAACCTTACAAACCTATCAGCTGATCAAACTGATCACATGCTTCTCCATGAGTTCTCCTAAGCAGGGCCATCCCTACACGGGACCCCCAAACCAGCATGTAACACAATAGGGGAGCGCAGGCGAGCCCCGGAGCTGCCACCACTAGGAACCCGCCCCCACCACTCCTTCAACTTACCAAATACAAAAGGAATACTCACTCCCAGACAGCACTCTGCCACTTACATATAGTCCGCAAACTGCCACTCTGCCTGTCAGGCAATAAGAAGTGCAGATAAATTACACCTAGTCTGCAGATGATGAGCAATTCAGCCAAACGTTGGAGAGGGCTTCAGTCGCATATAGACAAGGGCTATATGACCAGCAGGGGGCACCAGCATGCAGGAATCTCCCTCTTTTAGCCGCCAAGCTGCAAATAAAGTGTAAAATATGCAAACACTAGTGCACATGACAGGCGGGGGCCCCGAGCACTGCCACTACTCGGGACCCCAAACCAGCATGTAACACCAAAAAGAATTAATGAATGTAGTCTAAAAGGAAAGTCATGAAATCCAGGTTCAGTGCTGAGAATTCCACAGTCTAAGGGCCTGGGCACACTGTCACATGTCTTTGTAGAGTAGGTGTCATGTATTTTATAAAAACACATGGCACCTGTGTTGCTCTCCATCGCAATGCTGACCTCATTCAACGTTAAATGTTCCATCTCTGTAGAATGCAAATTACATGCAGCAGTAAATGCAGTAAAGATGCAGAGGCTTTTTCATGCGTAAATGCCAAAAATCCCATATAGTTTCAAGATTTTTCAAATAAAGGATTTTAGAATGGCCGTCGTTTGTACCTACCTAGAAATGTTTATAAGCAGCCATTGGCTGAGAAATGGCTTCAGTCTGGCCACTCTACCAAACAGTCCTGATTGGTAGATTGCTGCTCACTGTTACTCGTTACATTACAGTTAGCCCGCCCACATGACGTCATGACCACTAGTGCGCTGCACTAGCATTACTAAAAAAAAATGTGGTCGAACATGATGCTCCCTTCACATTTCTGACTGCCCCCTCATATGTGCCTTTCTAGAACCTGCCCTGGTTTTCACTCATACAAATACACATGGACCTTGATTCACTAACCGGCACTAAGCCGGTTAGTGTGCCTTATCACTTAGTGGGCACAAACTAAAGCACTAACCTTATCTGAGGTTAGTGTGCCTTATCTGAGGTTAGTGTGCTTTATCTGAGGTTAGTGTGCCTTATCTGAGTTAGTGTGCCTTATCTGAGGTTAGTGTGCCTTATCTGAACTTAGTGCCCCTTAAGTAGCTTTGTGCACACTAAAAGATGCACAAAGCTACATCGCACACTGCACGATAACATCGCACCCACTATACTGTACATGATGCGACCTTAAGGTAACAAAGGATGCAAACTAAACGGCGCAGGTGTGCTCACAGCCTCAGCTTATTACACTCACTCTGTCCATCTCTGATGGAGCAGAACTGGCTCTACACAGCACTTGGGGAGGGGAGAGTAGAGAGGTTGGGGGCTGAGTGCTGTACACAAGAGCCTGCTGCACACTGAATATGGACTGTCTACAAATCATTGTCTACACAACTTTGTATGATTCCTTATTAGTGGCTGAGCAGATTCAGTCATTAGAACAATTGTGCAGAGAGCAGAAAACTTTTTCTCTCATTGCCCAGACTCCTCAAGCATTACTACAGAACACACTTCTTGGGGATGGGTAGAGAGGTTGGGGACTGGGCGCTGTACACAAGAGTCTACTGCACACTGAATAGGGACTGTCTACAAATCTTTGTCTACAAAACGTTGCATTATTCCTTATCAGTGGCTGAGTAGATGCAGTCATTAGAACAATTTTACAGAGAGCAGAGCATTTTTTTCTCTCCTTGCCCTTAGTTCTCAGTTTCTCAGGACAGGGAAAAGAAACTTCTCCCCCCACAGGGCCCCCTGTGACTTCTGGGCCCCCCTGCGGATGCATCCCTTGCATGGTCTATTGTTACGCTCCTGTATGTAAATGTATGCCACCGGTGAGGGGAACACTAAAATTTCCAGCGGTGTAAAACACTATTGTCCCTCTGAGCAACTCAGAGGGCAAAGTAGTTTGGGGTCTAGCCATCATGACGATGGCATAATTATATTGTTAGTGAGCATGTAGCTTAAAGGACCTCTGTTTTGAAAATCTTAAAATTTTAAATATATGTAAACATACACAAATAAGAAGTACGTTTCTTCCAGACACAGACAGATTTTAGACTAGCCCATCTCCTCATGGGGGATTCTCAGGGTTTTCTTTATTTTTAAAAGCACTTAGTGAATGGGAGTTGCTCCATCCAACTGCCAAAAAAGTTTGCAGCGAGCAGGGAGGCTGGCCAGCATCTTTGTATTTATCTTTTTCAGGGAGTGTGTTTATAAAGAATAAAGGCCATGCTGAGAATCCCCCATGAAGAGATGGACTAACCCAAAACTTGTTGGAAAAGTAATGTCCGGCTCATTTTACTCTGGAAGAAACATACCTCTTATTTGTATGTGTTTTAAATTTTACGATTTTTGCCACAGTTCTTCTTTAAAGAACACTATTTCAGTTGTGTTTATAGCATACAGGGCCAGTACAGGGAAGTAATGCCTGCATTAACCTTTTGTACATTGTAATAGATATCAATAGAGTTTTATCAACTATTCTTGCAAAGTTAATACTTTATGCTACAGAAGATAAAAAATAGAACAAAATGGTAGTAGATCTTTTATTAATTGAGGGCACCTTTTTCGATCTGCAGCTCTGTGACACATTAAAAAATGCCTTTTTACTGATCTTGATTCAGTCAATTGAAATGCTATTAAAGTGCACATTGCTCTATCTGTAACTGTGGAAACATACAGAAGGACCAGCATGAGGAGCAAATAGCACACATGTCAAATCTCACTGATTTTCATAGGTCTTTTTAATGTCTGATATCCGCTGTCTTGTAGACGTCGGTGGAGTCTTACTGAGACAAAGCAGCATGATTTCTTTTCTGTTTAAATGTCACTTCCATCCAGAACGCCTAACATTTCATTAGTATTTCTTCTTTTTTTCATTTTTCTTTCATTAAGACTACATTGAATGACAACATGAAAAACAGCATGGAAAATACAATTAAAATAAAAATACTAGTAGAAAGATCTACCTAGACAAGATAGATAGATAGATAGATAGATAGATAGATAGATAGATAGATAATAGATAAGGTAGCCATTAACGATATGATTCTTAGGGCAATTGATACTCCAATTAAATTGCAACATCGATTGTTGCATAATCTGTTTTTTGCATCGATTACATTAATCTGATGGAATTGGATTGCTTTCGTTAGCAGGCTGAATTATAATTTTTTGATTGATTGATTGTCCAAAGAATCACATCATTAATGGCCACAGATAGATAAATAGATACTGTATATACTCGCATACAAGCCGAATTTTTGACCCCCAAAAAGTAGGCCAAAAGTTGGGGGGTCGGCTGTATGTGAGTCATGTAAAGCGCTCTCCCCCCCCCATTCCCCCCCGCGGTAATCCCCCGTTCCCCCGCGGCCGCCGCTGCTATTACCTTAGCCAGCGCCGCTTCCTCTATTTCCCTCTCCTGCTCGTAACTAGTTCACAGCAGCTCGCCCCGCGGTTGTTGTGATGATGATGGAGGAAGCAGGAGATAGAGAGCGGTTCCCATAGTAACGGTGATACACATCGCCGCTACAGGAAGCCGCTCTCCCTCCTGTTTCCTCCATCATCATCACGGCAGCCGCAGGGCGAGCTGCTGTGAATTAGTTATGAGCAGGAGAGGGGAATAGAGGAAGCGATGCCGGCTAAGGTAATAGCAGTGGCGGCCGCGGACGCGAGGCGGAACTACCTACCCATACTGGGGCACTATACTGGGCATTACCTACCTATACTGGGCACTATACTAGCTATACTGGGCACTATACTAGCTATACAGGGCACTTTACTAGCTATACTGGGCACTATACTAGCTATACTGGGCACTATACTAGCTATACTGGGCACCATACTTGCTATACTGGGCACTATACTACCCATACTGGGCACTATACTAGCTATACTGGGCACTGTACTAGCTATACTGGGCACTATACTAGCTATACTGGGCACTATACTAACTAGCTATACTGGGCACTATACTAGCTATACTGGGGCATAAAATGTAATTGTATTAAAAATACTTTACAAATATAATGATCTGATCAGATCATTTCTGTCTGCACCAATCCAGCATTTCCTACCCCCGGCTTATATGGGGGTCAATCATGGTTTCTTGTTTTTTTTTTTTTTTTCAGGTAAAAGTTGGGGGGTCGGCTTATATGCGGGTCAGCTTATATGCGCGTATATACGGTAGATAGATAGATAGATAGATAGATAGATAGATAGATAGATAGATAGATAGATAGATAGATAGATAGATAGATAGATAGATAGATAGATAGATAGACAGAAGGTAAATAACTTTCAGAGCTGAAACTCCCTAACTACTTCTTGACTGTTCCATCTTAAAAATGTATCCAACACCCTTCCCTAGTCATAAATGAAACACGGATTCTTGTTAATGCATAATTTCCTGCACTGATTATTGTAGCATCTTTCTTTGTGTCCTACTAATAAACAGTATCACCACTTCAGTCCATCCTGAATTCAACTGCACAACTATGCCAGTTCACTACTTAATCCACAAATACTGATCCTTCACTGGCTCCCAATTTTTCAATTTGAAATCCTAAACATTTAATACAGTTATTTTTACTTTATTATCTCAGTTTTTTTTATAATACCATTATAATCACAATCATCATTCCAAATTCATACATGTATCCATCCTGTTCTCCTCTTTGGGCCTCTTTTGTCACCTTTTCAGAGCCTTGCATCCAGGACTCAGCACACACTTCTCCCCTTTTTTTGTACATCTTTTTCACATACAGTAAGTGGGCCAATGAGAATCATCCTCATCAGGATGATTTTAATTGGTCCTGATTCTCATTGATCCACCTAGTAGACAAATTGGTACCCCAATGGGGCATTCCAAGATGATTCTGCCAGGGCTCCACTGAAGATAGAAAAGAAGATGACAGCAGTGGCTTTAACAGTGGGCCCCGTGGGGCTCATAGTGACTGGGAGGTGACAATGCCAGGAGTGCTTGGCAGGAATCTCAGATGCAGGGTAAGTGCTGCGACCATGTTTGCTTTTGCAGTGGATGTCGGGTAACTGCGTCAGGTACGGGCACATCAAGTTATTGATGGGAAGCAAGGCAGCAGTGCAGTGGTCCATGGAAGAAACACCTCACTCCTCATTGCTCATCATCACTTGAGAGAGAAGAGCACCTCTCAGGAGAATAATTGGTTTTCACCTGAGTTATACTCTCTTAACCAGGGATGATCTCCGATGTTCATCACGAGTAATCACAAGTGATTACTTGTGATTCAAATGAGGATTAATTACAGCAGCTGAGTGCAGGGATTAGAAGGGTTATTTACTCATAAATCCGCGTCTTCCCCGTGCTCCATATAGGTTGATGCGTCCTTATAGCAGCGTTCCAAACCTCGCTACCATCACTTCCTCCAATTCGGAAGAAGGAAGTGACAGCAGCGAGGCTTGGAATGCTGCTATTAAGACGCATAAACCTATTTGGAGCGTGGGGAGGACGTGGATTTATAGGTAAATAACCCTTCCAATCCCCACGCTCAGCTTCCAATCCCCACGCATGCTCAATAAATCCTCATTTGAATCACGAGTACTGGGTGTATTGTTTGCAGAACTTTTATAGATTTACTGTGTGCTCTTGGTTAACAGTTACAACAAGGTACTTGTAGTCCTCAAGCATGTTTGCTAGTGGTGATGGGCAAAGATCACAATTTTATATTTACAAATTTACGTTCGTAAATTTTATCATGAAAATTAACAAAAGGAAAATTCGCTGTGAGTTCCCTTGAATTTAATGGCAGGCCAACTTCTAAGACCTTCAGAGCATCTCTGCAGCCACAATTTAGAAAAAAAAGGTTTATAAAGTGTACAAAAACCTGGACAGTACGCAAGGCAATTTTACTGGTATTAGCACTGGGAAATAACCAGCCATTAATCCTCAGTGCCACATGCATTACCGGGTTAACTAGCACATTGCTATGGTACTCATGGCGTAATCCACATTACCATAGCAATGCGCATGTTACTATGGTAACTCATGTAATGCTAAGGTTTAATGGCCGGTGCTCCTCCTGCGCTAGTAACTGTAAAATTGCCATGCGCTCCTTGTGCATGACAACTTTACTGAACTTTACTGCATCAAGCTCATTGGCCTCAATTCACTAACCTTAACTTCTGTCTTTAATAACTCTTCTGAGCTGTTTTACAGTTATCACCATGGTGATATAATTGTGATGAGTTAAGCTTAGTGAATTGAGGCCAATTGTCCCTTAACTAGCTGTATTGTACTATCAGCGTAGAGTACTGTCATTGCTAGGAATTTTTGCGTGGTGCTTTCCTATGTATTTACTTAAAGAGGAACTTCAGCCTAAACAAACATACTGTCATTAAGTTACATTAATTATGTTAATTAAAATAGATAGGTAATATACTCTCTTACCCACTCTGTTTTAAAAGAACAGGCCAATGTTTGATTTCATGAGGGCAGCCATCTTTTTGGTTGAAAGGAGGTGACAGGGAGCATGAGACACAGTTCCAACTGTCCTGTGTGCTGATCACCCCTCCTAGTTGCTAGGCAATGTGAATAACAACATAGGAAATCCCATCATGCTTTGCACAGCATCAGGGAAAAAAAGCCCGGGCAGTTTTCTTTGATGGGTGGAGCTTAGCTAAAAATGCAGCTAAAAATGATGCTTTGGTAAGAAAAACAAAGTTCTGATGCTGTGAAACTGTCAAAGAAACACCAAGCCTTTTCAGTTCTGCTGAGTAGATTTTTAGTCCGGAGGTTCTCTTTAAGGTGCCCAACTGCTAATTAACAACGCAATTTTAGTCAGTGAACTACCTTCTGATCTGATAAGGAATTGTTTGGATCCACAAAGGGAATATACTGTAAAGTATAATTATTCCTATCATTTCAAATAGAATTCAACCCCCCCCCCCCAAAAAAAAAAACGATCAATGAACAATCCATACATTAATCATTTGTTGTCAATTGGCACCACCAACACTATCCAAATCATCTAGAAGATTGATTGTTAGCTAAAATTGCATGGGGCACCTTAGCTGCAATTTTCTGAAATTCCACTAGGTCTTTTGGAACTTATTTTTGCCTTGTTGCCACTGTTCTTCTACACATACTTCGCAAATTTGGTGGTTCTAACATGTATAGCAATGCAGTAGCTGATGGCACCATAAACGACAGTAATAGTTAAAAAGGTTCTTACAACCCTTAGCCTAAGAATCGCAAGAGTAGTAACAACAATTCAAAGGTATTTCACATGCAGCCAGGTGAACCTAATTGCTTGTACTGCATCTATTTTTTTGCAAAGCTCACTTCCAAAATAAGCATGTGTTAAAGGTATGGCATTAAATATGTCATTTCATCCATCGCTCTGATACACAGAGCTGAGCCAGAACCATCATTTCTGCATTGCAGCAATCATTTCATTTCCAATATCTTTTGCAATTTAGCAGGAGCAAGTAAATAGGCTCTACATGCGGAATGTATTCAGCATCAGCATATAAAATATACATGTGTTAATCAATTTAAAAGCAGGTCTGCATGGCCTCTGAAGCCTTCTTCTCTTCCATAATAATAACTTTGTGAGAACGCTGTGTAATAGCAAGAGCAGATACTCTCACCGGCGGCTGCTATTGATTTATCCTCATAATACGGTGATAATAATCAAAAGGACATGAACAAATAATGGCTTCACTCTCCTTCAAATGACAATAAGTGTTGGTGAGTAAGAATAGCTCTGTTGTCCTGTACTTCAATCATTCTTTACAGTTGCAGTATCATGTGGAGAAAATATGAGTGCTAAAATATTCAGCAAAACAGAGTAAACAGCTAGAGATCTCTTTTCATTGATCTATGTATGCTATACTATTAACACATATCTGATTTGATTGGCTGCGATTGGGTATTGTATAGAATCATTTTGTAGTATCTTTATTGAACCATGCCAATTGCCAAGGGGGTGCATTTATCAAGCAAGGTTGCAAAGGAATCATCTGTCTCAGGAATTATTCACACAGATGGCTGCTGCCTCCTACAACTGTGTCTCAAACACACCTGCTATCCACTTGTGTTCTTCGAGTGTTTGTTCCTGACATTAATGTATCACAGCTGCCAGGGTGATGATGTGCTCATACAGATTGCTAGAAAACATAAGAATGAACACGGTAAAGAACACAGGTATGTTTAGGAGATGTTTACTGACCCCTGAATCACTCCATACAATAGTTTTCTATTACTCTGCACGAGATGAAGAACAATAACGAGCACCTGGATGTAGTGTGCACAAAACTTCATTAGATTACTATGGTTGCCCATTTTCCCACTAACAAACAATACTTTCAAGACAGATAATTCTCTTGAAAAACAAATGTTCATCTCAGGGGCGAAATTACATAGAGCTGTCCCCAGGGCCAGATTTAGGCCAAGGCCATCTAGGCCATGGCCTAGGGCACCACAGGAGCAAGGGCACCAAAGCAGCAGGCTGGACTTATGCAGCATTTGCAAGCTTGCAAATGCTGCAATGCAGGGAGATCAGGCGAGCACCTGAATGCAGTACTCTGCTGCCCGAGGCCTGTGTAGTGGCCGCCTTGCTCTCTGTGCACCTTTGCATTATGGCCGGTGGCTATGGACTTGGGCAGCAATGGAGACAGAAAGGAAGAGGAAGCTTCTGCACTGGAGACGAGCTGAGAAATTAGTAACACTGATGGCTGCTGCGGTGTGAAGGCGAGCTTGCTAACTATACTGAAAGGGGGGGTAGGGAGTGGGAAAAGGAGGGATTAAGGGAGTCATCTGGCTGCCTATACTGGCGGGAAAAAGGGGAGGGGGTCATCTGGATACCTATATTGGAGGGGGGTCATCAGTTTACCTATACTAGTGGGAAGAGGGGAGGGGTCATCTGGCAACCTATACTGAAGGGGGGCGGGTGGTGACAGTGGCCTTGGGCAGTAAAGAGTACAAATCCAGCCCTGGCTGTCCCCCAACCCCACAGAGATCAGTCAACCTGGGCCCTGCTGTATGGGCTGGGGGGGGGGGGGGGCGGCTCCTATACCTAATACAGAACTGAAGGGGCAGCTGAGTGTTATACAGCACCTCCTTTTGGTGGCAGGACAAGTCATCTTCACTCTTCTTCAGTGTACTGGCACTGTACAGCCAATCACTTTGCAGTTTCCGTCCCTGCATGTCATATGATAGGGATAGATCATGGTGATCGGTTGTGTGGCAATTGTACGCTAAAGTGGAGTGAAGAGGACCTGGTCCACTGCCGAAAGGAGGTAATATACAATTCTCCACTGCCACAGCTCTGCATTACGTACAGGATTGAGGCCCCCCCCCTAGCCTCTGAGCCCCCCTACAACAACATGGATTGTGGGGCTATCGTTTCCCCAAAGATTCAGCCATGCTTTTCTATTAAACTTAAAGGACAATTGTAAGGCCCGGTTCACAATAGCGTTCCCTGTCCGGATCCGCCTGATCGGATCCGGACCGTATACTGTACAAACAGAACGTACGTTCCGCATAGTAATGCAAAGGCTATGCGGACGTTCACACGCGTCCGTTCCGTACAGTACGGAGCCGGACCAGATCTGGACTCCGGACACTTTTCCAACATGTGCTATTTTTTGGTCCGGCTCATCCGGCCCACGCACCCGGAGCCTGACTGCACCATCCGGAAATAGAAAACCAATGGGAAACGGAAGCACAGAACACACTGGCTACAAACACCTGACGTTCTACCCCACTTCCTATGCGTATTCTAGCGGCGATTTTGGTTTGGATACATGGGCAAGCATTTTGGAGTGGAGCAGCAGTGACTTTTAACGTGCTGGAGCTGTTGGCAGTATGTCGGAGGTGGAGGTGAGGCCTAAACAGCGGAGGACCTGATTCCACAGGTGCACCTTCTGCTGACCTCCCAGACCCCAACATTTTTATTTATTTCTACTCTCTTTTGCCAAACGGATCCGGATCGCATCCTGATGTACACCTGATGCAACCTGACCGGATCCGGATCGGATCCGGATCAGAACTGTACGGTTCCGGTCCGGATCCGATCCGGATCCGGTCAGGTCATCCGGTCCGTTTGCCAGAGAAACGCAAGTGTGAACGGGCCTAACGAGAGGAATATGGAGGCTCCCATGTTTATTGCTTTTTAAACAATACCAGTTGCCTGGCTGTCCTGCTGATCCTCTGCCTCTAATACTTTTAGCAATAGACCCTGAACAAGAATGCAGCATATCAGGTGTTTCTGATATTATTGTCAGATCTGACAAGATTATCTGCATGCTTGTTTCTTGTGGGATTCAGAAACGTCTGCAACCAGATAGACTAGCAGAGCTGCCAGGCAACTGGTATTGTTTAAAAGTAAATACATATGGGAGCCTCCATATACCTCTTGCTACAGTTGTCCTTCAATAAGTACAACTTATGCTACTTTTTATTGAATGCCCCAGTGATGATTTTTCTTTTTTTATTATTACTACTAGCTCTATTATTAGCTCTGTCACCCCTGTATGCTTTATTAAATATTAATAACTTCATTTGGCATATGTGTCATGTGGGACCTTTAAATTTTGCCATAGACTTAGATTTTGAAAAAAAAAATGGAGGAGTTGACATCCTGTCTGGAAAAAAAATCTTCTCACACATCTTTTTCACTTTAGCAATCAAGCCATGTCTACTCCATCTTTTACATTACCAAGTTTCTGTAATCTAGCAATCACTTGGCTCATCCTGTCTGGTTTTCTGGGCCACTTTTCCATCGGGCTGTTTCATTTCCTGTTTGCTGAAATTGTTTCAATCATCATAGGCAATTTAAACCTCTCCATTCATACTAACAACTCTGTTGCTACTAAATATCTCCAAGTCAACTTTTCCTGTGCCCTGCCATAATGGTCCACTTCTGAGACTCATAGTGATAGTCGCACACTTGACCTTTTCTTCACTTCTGTTTCTTATTCAGCCTTAGAGAGAAAGTTTAGAATCAGTATGATATCATTTATTGGCTAACTTTAAAAAATGAGATTTTGGTATATGCCAATAACGAATGCTCTAATCCTCTATACTGAACAATACCTTACATACATAAAGAGGAAGGCACATGGATTTTTTTTCATGTATAAATCATTAGAAAATAGATACATTAAAATATATTAAATATTACATATGTATATATTAAAATAACAGTAATATACCCTTATGACATACATATATAAAAATGAGTCCCTAAGGCAACTATTTATGATTTTTTTATTTTATTTTCGCCTGGTAACTGAGGTGGGGAGGAGGGGGCTATGGAAGTGATTTAATTGTATTATTTTTTTTTTATAAAAAAAATCTGTGGGGTGTAATTTAACTTTTTGCCAATATATGGCGCTAGAAACACTCCCTGGTTTACCAGGAAGTGTTTTGTTTTTGTTTTACTTTCATTCATGTTTATTCTTATGGATGGACATGGCCCCTGATCGGGGTCATGTCCATTCATCGCAGGCACTTCAATTGGTTCAGGGAAGCCTTGCTTCCCTTCCCCATCCACTGACATGGAAATACCGCCACTCATATTATTCATATCATGTGCGCGTGCACCACCAAGAATATTCATTCAGTTTGGCCGAATGGCCTTTAGCGGCGCTTATCTGAACGAGAATTCTCATACAGGTAGGCTTAAGTGGTTAAATGAAACCGGAGGTGAGATGAATATGGAGCCTGGCATTTTTTTTTTTTTTTTAAAGATCCTCTGTCTCTAATACTTTTAGCCATAGACCCCGAACAAGCATGCAGCAGATCAGGTACTCTGACTCAGTTGACTCAGGTTTTATTGGATTAGCCATATGCTTGTTCCAGGGTTTTGACTCACACTTCTTATATCAGAAGATCAACAGGGCTGCCAGGCAACTGGAATTGTTTACAAGGAAATAAATATGGCTGCCTCCATATCCAATATCTCCATATCCCTTTCATCTCTTGCGAGATGGGCCCCTAGGCTATGAGACTCTCCAAGATGAGGCAAGGGAAAGAGTTAGAATTTTTAAGGGTCCCATCAAAGATTTTTAGTTATGTCTTTAAATGTACCTGTGCACATTCATTTGCTGATGCAGTTTGTCCAAGTCTGAATGAAGTTCAAACTGATCTTCTGTTAGCAGCACATTTATCTTGCCAATACACAGCTTGATTCAGGTGACTGTTCTTACGGGTAACTTTAGATTTACAAGAGGTTTTATCTATTGTCATAAATAACTTTAGGAATATTTTAGTGATTAGTAAGCAGTTCTATTTAATACATATTAATTAATTAATTTATAGTAGCAAAATATTTCTGTACCCTCCTCTGACCAGGGATGAGCAGAAACTACGCCAGTGCGAATTTACGCATTGTAGTTCGCATCTACGCATCGTAGTTCGTAGGTGAAGTTTCAAAACTACGCTTACGAATTTACGCGTAGCGAAGTACTGCTACGTGTAGCTTATGCTCACTATGCATAGTTAACATGTGTATAGCATAGTGAACTATGAATTCGTTACTCGTGTCTAATTTTCCGTGTGCTATTGTATGCTTACAAATGTACGCATTGGAAAGGGGAATGTACGCATAGAAGAGTTGCCAGTATAAGCATTTAAAAAAGAAATTAATGCGTAAAATTCTGCACACGGGCATAAGCATCCGCATACACTACGCTTCACACTATGCGTAATTGTGTATTTAAATGTGTATTCTACAAAATGCATATGAAGCAAATATTTGATTTCGTAGCCGTAGTTTGGCGAAGCGTAATTGCGTAAAACTACGCTTAGTTCCAGTGTAGCGAAGTTGGCTGACTACGACCATCCCTGCCTCTGACATTCAAGCATATGTACATAAATGTTGCTTTCTACAGGGAGTGCAGAATTATTAGGCAAATGAGTATTTTGACCACATCATCCTCTTTATACATGTTGTCTTACTCCAAGCTGTATAGGCTCGAAAGCCTACTACCAATTAAGCATATTAGGTGATGTGCATCTCTGTAATGAGAAGGGGTGTGGTCTAATGACATCAACACCCTATATCAGGTGTGCGTAATTATTAGGAAACTTCATTTTCCTTTGGCAAAATGGGTCAAAAGAATGACTTGACAGGCTCAGAAAAGTCAAAAATAGTGAGATATCTTGCAGAGAGATGCAGCACTCTTAAAATTGCAAAGCTTCTGAAGCGTGATCATCGAAAAATCGAGCGTTTCATTCAAAATAGTCAACAGGGTCGCAAGAAGCGCGTGGAAAAACCAAGGCGCAAAATAACTGCCCATGAACTGAGAAAAGTCAAGCGTGCAGCTGCCAAGATGCCACTTGCCACCAGTTTGGCCATATTTCAGAGCTGCAACATCACTGGAATGCCCAAAAGCACAAGGTGTGCAATACTCAGAGACATGGCCAAGGTAAGAAAGGATGAAAGACGACCACCACTGAACAAGACACACAAGCTGAAACGTCAAGACTGGGCCAAGAAATATCTCAAGACTGATTTTTCTAAGGTTTTATGGACTGATGAAATGAGAGTGAGTCTTGATGGGCCAGATGGGTGGGCCCGTGGCTGGATTGGTAAAGGGCAGAGAGCTCCAGTCCGACTCAGACGCCAGCAAGGTGGAGTTGGAGTAATGGTTTGGGCTGGTATCATCAAAGATGAGCTTGTGGGGCCTTTTCGGGTTGAGGATGGAGTCAAGCTCAACTCCCAGTCCTACTGCCAGTTTCTGGAAGACACCTTCTTCAAGCAGTGGTACAGGAAGAAGTCTGCATCCTTCAAGAAAAACATGATTTTCATGCAGGACAATGCTCCATCACACGCGTCCAAGTACTCCACAGCGTGGCTGGCGAGAAAAGAAGAAAAACTAATGACATGGCCTCCTTGTTCACCAGATCTGAACCCCATTGAGAACCTGTGGTCCATCATAAAATGTGAGATTTACAAGGAGGGAAAACAGTACACCTCTCTGAACAGTGTCTGGGAGGCTGTGGTTGCTGCTGCACGCAATGTTGATGGTGAACAGATCAAAACACTGACAGAATCCATGGATTGCAGGCTTTTGAGTGTCCTTGCAAAGAAAGGTGGCTATATTGATCACTAATTTGTTTTTGTTTTGTTTTTGAATGTCAGAAATGTATATTTGTGAATGTTGAGATGTTATATTGGTTTCACTGGTAAAAATAAATAATTGAAATGGGTATATATTTGTTTTTGTTAAGTTGCCTAATAATTATGCACAGTAATAGTCACCTGCACACACAGATATCCCCCTAAAATAGCTAAAACTAAAAACAAACTAAAAACTACTTTCAAAAATATTCAGCTTTGATATTAATGAGTTTTTTGGGTTCATTGAGAACATGGTTGTTGTTCAATAATAAAATGATTCCTCAAAAATACAACCTGCCTAATAATTCTGCACTCCCTGTATAGTTGAGAGCTGCATGAGGGAGCCTCGCATGTGGTAGCAGGTGCAAGGAGATCTTCAATCAAGGTATCAGAGTACATTTTTATTGTTGTGTTTCTATTTCAGTTTAACTCTTTGGGGAATGGGTAAGGGATATTCACTATATTGATTTCACCTGAATCTGGGGGTCCTTTTGTTAAAGGGAACTCCCAGATGCCACCATGCTTCACCCCCCCCCCCCCGAGTGTCTTTGGCCCCTGCTCCTCCTGGGTGCTGGAGTTCGGGAAGAGTCTCTTGTCCATGGATTAGAAAAGGGCTCTGGAGGAGAGAGGGAGGCTTGACCACCCCTCTTTTCCAGAGTCCCCCACCATACCATGGATCATGCGAGCTGGTATAGTTCAGCCTGTGGATCCCCACGTGGTCTGGGCTATGCAAAAAGGCTATCCCAGCCTGCATGAGGACAAGGGGTTTAAGAGGCTCAGGAGGGGGTACTCCACATAAATTTTTTTTTTAAATAACCTTTTAATGGCCAAATCACCACTACAATTACCAGGGATCCTTATGCAGTGATATTGCAGCTGTATAGCGATCCCTTGCGAAAGCATTGCCAGTTACACTGGGTTTCCAGGTGGTCAATATGCACTGTGTACAGAGACACGACATGAAATTCACCTCTCTTTCTTTTGATATATGTAAATTTACACTACTAATATGTTGATACAGTATGTGTCATCTAACCGCATTTAAACAAAAAACAAAAAACTTTTAATTGTGATTTTAAGATCAATCTTCTCAAAAACTAAAAGGTCTTTTTTGATTTTTTCCTTTCTTCCCACTGTTGTTCGTAACATACCCTGCAAATTTGGTGATTCTAGAATGTATGGGGGACTAACACTAACCTTCACCTCTCTTGTGCCCAACACTAATCTCTCCTCTCTTCTGCATAACACTAACCTTACTTAGAGTAAACCTTAACCTCCCCTCTCCTTTGCCTAACATTAACCTACTCCTCTCCTCTGCCTATCCTAATCTCCCCACCTCTCTAGATTCTGTAATTTCCAAGAAAGTGACACAACACCAGGCAAATAGTGAAATGGCAGGAAAGTCGTTTTGCACTTTGACCGCCCAATGTTGGAGTTTGGCCGCCCAATGTTGGAGTTTGGCCGGCCAATGTTGGACTTTGACCAGCCAATGTTGGACTTTGGCCGGTGATGTTACAACTAAATTGTCCATTTTGAAAAATGCCTGGTCTGAGGGAGGCAGACTGTCCTCCCTTACTCCAGCTGGGTCTGACCGTTGCTGGCCAAAGTGGTTGTGTGTGTGCTCTTAAGATGCCTTTAAACTTACAGTGTCTAGTAAGTGTAATATTATTATTGCAATGGAAAGAAAAGTTGATACTCTTCATGATTAGAACAAATTAAACCCATGGCTCAAACCTTATGCAGTTCATAGAGTGAAAAGGTTCGTACTTCCTCATTAATTATAAATGCTTATTGCGACAGACAGAAAGCTAACATTTCAGGACACACTTCTTCAGAGCAAAACAGGTCTGTCAATCCATGTTTCTTTAATATAGTCTATGGATTACAAAGGGGGTGCTGTCAATCACCCCATAAATTTGGATTGAATTTGCCAATGATTGTTTGGCATATATTGAGGGTATGTGAGTTACACACTGTCCCCTTATGGCATTCCTCTCCTTATGGCAGTGGAGGAATCTGACAGAGATATATGGTAACTATTTTTTTTTCATTTGATGCTGAAATGCTATACCGTATATAGATGTAGATTTATTTATTTTTACCTACAATACCTAGGAGACAGATTTGCAATGTGTACGAAAAAAAGTTATATTGTTGCATCCTCCCCACTTTGCATTGTTTGATGAGAAACAAAATTAGTAAATGCCCCCACATTAATCAACTATGACTGAGATTATAAATGAATTTCATCAGACTTAGACTTATTTGTACAGACTAAAATGTTCACAAGAAACCAAGTGACACAGTGTAAGTGTGGGTGCATATTATATCAGCCTCAACTGTGGAACGCAGGACGTTTATCAGTACCAACAGAGGCCTTGGGCTTATTGTGCAATGATTATATCAGCTCAATTTCTTGTCCCTTCCTCTCCTGTTTGGTATGAATGTTACTGTGCTCTGTTGACCTTTGTATAGTACATACTTACTGGAACAACTTCTATTTCCTTTTTACACATATTTCCATTGGTGATAATGTATCTATGCTGCTTATATGTGATATATTTTTAGTAATTCATTTACTTAGGTGAGTGAAAAAGTGAAAAGTCTTCTTCTGAAGATAAAATTTCAAACTACAATTACTTAACCTCCTTGCCGTTCTGATTCTTTCCAGATTTTAGGGTCTAAAAGAGGTGCATTTTTTTTCACTCTTTCAGATCCTAAAACCTGAAAAAAATCATTCTGGCAGGGAGATCTGCAGCAGAATAAAAAATTTACCTTCCTGGTCTCCTGCGCTTCAGTTTTCTCTTTGACCACAAGATGGCGCTTATATACATATAAACAAACTTCTCTATATTTCTCTAATATAGAGAAGTTCATTTTAAATATTAGCCCCGCCCCGATGACGTCACGCCGCCACCGCCGCTCCGCTGCTCCGATTGGCCACCGGGTCCCCGGAAGAATAGCGGGGACATGGGGATCCCGGCGGCCAGGGAAAGACCCCACACTGTTGGGGAGAGAGGCTGGAGTCCCGCTGCGCAGCGCGATCGCGCGTGGGACTCCACAACTTCAGGTAAAGCGCTGCACTCCCTACCCCGACCTGAGCTTGGGATCACCGCTAACAGCTTCTTTTTTCTACCCTGAACTCAGATCGGGAAAACTGGCAAGGAAGTTAATATACGTGTGCCTCATCAATTATGAGATTGAGATGATCATTGTATATGTTTTATAGGCTGTATAAATCAAGTTGTTGTTGTTATATAATAAAGAATTCCTATGATCTGAAATTTACAACAACAATAAACAACAATTGTAAAGCGCTTTTTTCCCGTAGAACTCAAAGCACATAAGCATGTCTCAGACCAGTATTTGATTGGTTAATTGGTACATTTTGGTACAGAGATACATTTTGGTACAGAGGAAGAATTCTAACTCCAGGGAAGGGGCTATCTTTACTGCGTGTGGTAAGGAATACCAAGGGGTAGGGGCAGCATGATAAAAAGCTCTGGCTCCAAAAGTTTTGAAGTGCATTCAGAGAGTGATCAAGTTTATGAATCCTGCTGACCTGAGGTTGTGAGAGTTGTGGTGCAGTTTCAGCATCCCTCCTTCATGTATCCAGGGCCTAAATTGTGTAGGGATTTGATTATTAACAGTCCAATATTGAAGTGCATTCTCTATTTTACAAGTAGCCAGTGCAGTGAGCGAATACCATCAAAATTGGGCAATGTCACGGGACAAGGACAGTACTAGATCCCCAACAGTGAGTGTAATAGCTTGATCAAGCACAGTGTAAACAGCCTCTTGCTCCTCACTCTTTGAGATAGCCCCTCTGCTTTCCAATTTTATAATCATCTTATAACTAGAGATGGCCCGAACGGTTTGCACGCAAACTTATTTGCACAAACTTCAGTGGTTCGCGTTCGCGGTGAACCGCAAACTATATGCGATTTTGAATCCGCCCCCTATACTACATTATTAGGGTCAACTTTGACCCTCTACATCACAGTCAACAGACACAGGGTAGCCAATCAGGCTACACTCCCTCCTGGACCCCCCCCCCCCCCGCCCTTATAAATGGCAGGCAGCGTCAGCCTTTTCACTCACTCATGTGGCTGCAGTAATTAGAGAACGGAGAGAAACCTGCTATAGACATAGGGAAAGCTTAGTTAGGCTCTTGTTAGGCTTGTTAGCTTGCTCTTTTCTGATACTTATTGCTAAAAAGCACCCAACTTTTGAGAGCTAATGTTGTTCTTGTGATCTATTTTTTTTTGGGGGTGTGTGTCCCACAGACACTTGTGTTGCATATACAGCCCTGTCAGTTAGTCGCAGCTGGCCCTTGGCCCCTTGGTAATTCCTACTGTGCCACTGCCAGGCCCAGCACATTCAGTGACTACCTGTGTGTGTGACAGCTGCACATTTTTAATACCAATCACTGCATACCTACCTGTTCAGTGCACCTACCTACGTGAGCGCACGCAGTGTTATATACCACCAGTCACTGCACCTGTTCACGGTACCTGTGTGTGGGACAGCTGCATATTTCTAATACCAATCACTGCATACCTACCTGCTCAGTGCACATACCTACGTGCGCGCATGCATTGTTATATACCACCAGTCACTGCACCTGTTCAAGGTACCTGTGTGTGTGACAGCTGCACATTTCTAATACCAATCACTACATACCTACCTGTTCAGTGTACCTACCTATGTGAGCGCACGCAGTGTTATATACCACCAGTCACTGCACCTGTTCACGGTACCTGTGTGTGTGACAGCTGCACATTTGTAATACCAATCACTACATACCTACCTGTTCAGTGCACCTACCTACGTGAGCACACGCAGTGTTATATACCACCAGTCACTGCACATGTTCATGGTACCTGTGTGTGTGACA
This sequence comes from Hyperolius riggenbachi, assembly GCF_040937935.1. Classification (NCBI taxonomy): domain Eukaryota; kingdom Metazoa; phylum Chordata; class Amphibia; order Anura; family Hyperoliidae; genus Hyperolius; species Hyperolius riggenbachi. The sequence goes on from NC_090646.1 coordinate 502,713,067, forward strand.
GCTGCACATTTGTAATACCAATCACTACATACCTACCTGTTCAGTGCCCCTACCTACGTGAGCACACGCAGTGTTATATACCACCAGTCACTGCACATGTTCATGGTACCTGTGTGTGTGACAGCTGCACATTGTATTAATACCAGTCACTACATACCTGTTCAGTGCACCTACGTGACTGCACTGTTATATTATATACTAGTCACTGCATACCTGTTCACGGTACCTGTGTGTGTAACAGCTGCACATTTGTAATACTAGTCATTGCATAATTGTTCACAGTACATGTGTGACGGCACGCTGTTAAATATACCAGTTCGTGCATACCTGTTAACTGTACCTGTGTGACAGCTGCACATTGTATTGTAATACCAGTCACTGCATACCTTTCACTGCACCTGTGTGACTGCACATTGTATTAGTCAAGTCAGTGCATACCTTTCACTTCATCCCCCCCTATATGGACAAAACAACAGGCAGAGGCAGACCCAGAGGCAGGCCACCTGGCAGGTCTGTTTGAGGTCTTGCTGACGTGATTTTGTGTGGCCCTGGACCAAAGTATAGTGCTCAGAAGAAGGCAAGTCCCATCAACTCCCAAGATTGTCAGGACGTGGTTGACTATTTAACAAAGAACACCTCATCTTCCGCAGCCACCAGTGCTACTGCAAGCACCACATCCACTGCATTTGACACTTTGCAGGAGTTATTTGGTGGGGAATTCACTGATTCACAGACATTATTGTTACAACAAGATGAAGGCGCTAAGCAAGTTACACCACCTCATATTTCTGAGTTAGGCGTCACTATGGACGTAGGGTGTGAGGAGGAGGATGATGAAGTACCTGCTGTTGGTGCAGTTTTGTAGGTGTCTGATGCAAGTGAAGCTGGGGAGGATGATTATGATGATTATGATAATACAGATCTCACGTGGGTTCCAAATAGAAGAGATGAACAAGGGGACAGTTCAGAGGGGGAGTCAGAGAGGAGTAAGAGGAGACAAGTTCCTGAAAGAAGCAGGGGGCGCTCATCATCAGAAACAGCTGGTGGCAGTGTCCAGCACCATGTATCGCCACCTATGGACAGCCAGCCAAAATGCCCTTTAACATCAGCTGCTGACACCACAGTAGTGTCCACACCCCAGGGCTCAGCGGTGTGGACATTTTTTTGTGTGTCTGCCTCAGATCAGAGCAATGCCATCTTTTATCTCTGCCACCAAAAATTGAGCCTTGGAAAGCCAACATGGAGAAAAGGCACAAACTGCAATGGCAAGACCACCTGAGGAAAAGCAGCACACAAAAGCAAAGCCACCCTCCTTCTCCTCTTCCTCCTTCAGGTGCACCATCTTCAGCTGCTTTCTCCCTTGCACCTTAACAATCACAGCCACCCTCCTCCACTCCGCCTCTCACCTTGAGCGGTTCCTGCTCCTCTGCCCACAGCAGCAGCCAGGTGTCCGTGAGGGAAATCTTTGAGCGGAAGAAGACAATGTCTGCCAGTCACCCCCCTGCCCGGCGTCTGACAGCTGGCTTGGTGGAACTGTTAGCTCGCCAGCTGTTACCATACCAGCTGGTAGACTCTGAGGCCTTCCGAAAATGTGAGGCAATTGGGACACCGCAGTGGAAGATACCAGGCCACAATTATTTCTCCAAAAAGGCGATACCCAAACTGTACCATGAAGTTGAAAGGAAAGTAGTGTCATCTCTGGCACACAGTGTTGGGTCAAGGGTCCATCTGACCACGGATTTCTGGTCTGCCAAGCATGGTCAGGGCAGGTACATTACTTACACAGCCCATTGGGTGGACCTGATGACCGCTGGCAAGCAGGGAGTAGGTGGCTGTGCAGCAGACCTAGTTGTGACACCTCCACGGCTTGCAGTCAGGCCTGCTGCCACCTCCTCTCCTTCTCCTCCTACTCCTTCTGCTACATCCTCTTCACTGTCATCCTCCTCCTCCTCCTTGGCTGAGTAGCAGTTAAACTCTACTGGTGCTGCGATCTCTTCTCCAGCTACACAGCCCCAGCTTCCCAGGGCCTATGCTGCATGCCAGGTATGACGGTGTCACGCCATCTTAGACATGTCTTGCCTAAAAGTGGAGAGTCACACTGGAGCCGCTCTCCTGGCTGTTCTTAACAAACAGGTGGATCAGTGGCTGACCCCGCATCAACTGGAGATCGGCAAAGTGGTGTGTGACAATGGCAGCAATCTCATTTCGGCTTTGAATTTGGGAAAGTTGACACATGTACCCTGCATGGCACATGTGCTGAATCTAATAATTCAGAGATTTGTGTGTAAGTACCCAAGCTTACAGGACGTCCTGAAGCAGGCCAGATAGTTGTGTGGCCATTTCAGGTGGTCTTACACGGCCATGGCACGCTTGGTCGATATTCAGCAGAGAAACAATTTGCCGGTGAGACGCTTGATTTGCAATAGCCCGACTCGCTGGAATTCAGCCCTCCTTATGTTTAACTGCCTGCTACAACAAGAGAAAGCTGTCAACCAGTATCTCTACAGCTACGTCGCAGTGAAGGCACCGTTAGTGACTTGATCCCATATGCTTTCTTCCTGGAGCGTGCCATGCGTAGAGTGGTGGATCAAGCTGTGGAGGAACATGAACAGGAACAGTTACAGGAACAGGAAGAAGAGTTGTGGGATCAATTCTCAGAACCAGATCTTTACTCAACACCTATGGCAGCATAGAGGAAGGGGAGGAGGAGGAGGAGGAAGAGTCATGTGGGGAAGAGGAGTCAGATGATGAGGAAGGTGTTTTTTTTTTGGAGGAGGAGGCGGAAGAACAACTGCAGCAGGCGTCGCAGGGGGCTTGTGCTGCTCAACTTTCCCATGGTATTGTTCGTGGCTGGGGGAAGGAGGAGAACTTACCTGATATCACTGAGGAAGAGCAAGAGGAGATGGATAGCACATCTGCATCCAAATTTGTGCAGATGGCGTCTTTCATGCTGTCCAGCCTGTTGAGGGACCCCCATATAAAAAAACTCAAGGGGAATGAGTTGTACTAGGTGGCCACGCTACTAGACCCTCGGTATAAGCACAAAGTGGCAGAGATGTTTCCAAATCACCAGAAGGCAGAAAGGATGCAGCACTTGCAGAACAAGCTGGCAACTATGCTTTACAGTGTGTTTAAAGTAAACTAAGCAGCTCCTGGCTTCAAATAGCTGCAAACGCTGCCATTGTTCAGAAGCTCAACCCCTGCTGTTTTACAACTAGCATTGTCCAGGCTAGGTGTGAAATTCTTCAACTGTAACTGATGTTTTCTGTTTGAAGTACAATGGGGGTTTGTTTGTGGTCAGTTAAGTCTAATGAGGTGATTTCTTATCTGTGTTCCACAATCTCCTGCTCAGTGACTTTAAGGATGGACAGAGTGGCTATTTTAACCCTTAGATGTAAAAAAATGAGGTACATTTAAAGTTTTTTTTTAATATTAAACCACATTTTTAGAATGCATTTTTAATTTGCTATAGAGCTGCCCTGGGTGTTAAAAATGATGCTTGGTTCACTTTAAGGGTGATGTCACAGCACAACGGAATAAAGGTACCACTGCCAGTAGTCGTTCTCCCATGTCCACGCAGGCAAGGACAGGATGCTCTAGCGATCTCATGGTGATATCGGACATGCGGACATTCTTTAGTCCAACGTCTTGCCTTAGCTCTTCCGGATCCACCCTCTACCAATGCCTCGATAGGCAGGTAGCCGACTACCTGGCCTTAAGTGTGGACGTAGACACTGTGAGCAGTGATGAACCCCTGGACTGCTGGGTGTGCAGGCTTGACCTGTGGCCAGAGCTGTCCCAATTTGCCATCCAACTTCTGTCTTGCCCTGCCTCAAGCGTCCTGTCAGAAAGGACCTTCAGCGCAGCTGGAGGCATTGTCACTGAGAAGAGAAGTCGCCTAGGTCACAAAAGTGTTCAGTACCTCACCTTTATCAAAATGAATGAGGCATGGATCCCAGAGGGCTACTCCCCGCCCGAAGACTAAGTCAGTCTCCACACACAGTATCTCTGCCTGCATGCCGTGTGACTGGCTGCCTGCCCCAAAACTAAGTCACTCCCCACACAGCACCTCTGCCTTCAGGCCGCTCGACTGCCTTTTCCGCCACCACCAACAGGGTCCAGGACTCCAGGCGGATTCCTGAATTTTTAAGGCCGCTTTGCGCGAACCAAACTTTTGCGGAAGTTCGCGTTTGAGGTTCGCGAATTAAAAATCGGAGGTTCGAGCCATCTCTACTTATAACACCCATTGAGGATCTACTGTGTCTTGTCCACGTTTCTCTACTTTCCGTATCCTACTTCCAGACCAGGGCCGGGACAAGGATTCCCAGCACCAGAGGCAGAGATTCCAAAGTGAGCCCCCCCTTCCCCAAAGCAGGTAATTTGGGCAACTATAGGTGCCCATCAGGGGCGTAGCAATAGGCCCTGCAGCGCCTGCGCCCGCGGGGGGGCCCACCCCCCCCTGGGGCCCGCTCGGGGCCGTTTTTTGGGGGCTGGAGGGGTGGCAGCATTAGGGGAAAGCCTTGCCCACAGTCGGCGGGGAGAGGGCAAGTTCCCCCCTCTCCCTCACCTCGGGGCTCTCCCCTCTGCGCCCCCCTCCAGCTAGTGAATGTGTGTGGGCAGCGGGCCGGGCAGCAGCGGCGGCGGGATACATACCTTCTTCCTTGCGTTCCATCGCCGCCTTCTCGCTCTAGCGGCTGACGTCACTTCCGGAAGCGGAAGTGACGTCAGACGCTAGAGCGAGAAGGCGGCGATGGAACGCAAGGAAGAAGGTATGTATCCCGCCGCCGCTGCTGCCCGGCCCGCTGCCCACACACATTCACTAGCTGGAGGGGGGCGCAGAGGGGAGAGCCCCGAGGTGAGGGAGAGGGGGGAACTTCCCCTCTCCCCGCCGACTGTGGGCAAGGCTTTCCCCTCATGCTGCCACCCCTCCAGCCCCCAAAAACCGGCCACGAGTGGGCCCGGGGGGGGGGCCCGCTCTGAAATTCTGCAGGGGGATTTTCAGGTGTCTGCTGCCCACATTACGATTTTCAGGTGTCTGCTGCCCACATTACGATTTTCAGGTGTCTGCTGCCCATATTATGATTTTCTGGTGTCTGCTGCCCACATTACGATTTTCAGGTGCCTGCTGCCCACATTACGATTTTCAGGTGTCTGCTGCCCACATTATGATTTTCTGGTGTCTGCTGCCCACATTGCGATTTTCAGGTGTCTGCTGCCCACATTGCGATTTTCTGGTGTCTGCTGCCCACATTGCGATTTTCTGGTGTCTGCTGCCCACATTACGATTTTCTGGTGTCTGCTGCCCACATTGCGATTTTCAGGTGTCTGCTGCCCACATTACGATTTTCTGGTCACTGCTGCCCACATTGCGATTTTCAGGTGTCTGCTGCCCACATTACGATTTTCAGGTGTCTGCTGCCCACATTACGATTTTCAGGTGTCTGCTGCCCACATTACGATTTTCAGGTGTCTGCTGCCCACATTGTGATTTTCAGGTGTCTGCTGCCCACATTACGATTTTCAGGTGTCTGCTGCCCACATTACGATTTTCAGGTGTCTGCTGCCCACATTGCGATTTTCTGGTGTCTGCTGCCCACATTACGATTTTCTGGTGTCTGCTGCCCACATTGCGATTTTCAGGTGTCTGCTGCCCACATTACGATTTTCTGGTCACTGCTGCCCACATTGCGATTTTCAGGTGTCTGCTGCCCACATTACGATTTTCAGGTGTCTGCTGCCCACATTACGATTTTCAGGTGTCTGCTGCCCACATTACGATTTTCAGGTGTCTGCTGCCCACATTGTGATTTTCAGGTGTCTGCTGCCCACATTACGATTTTCAGGTGTCTGCTGCCCACATTGCGATTTTCAGGTGTCTGCTGCCCACATTGCGATTTTCTGGTGTCTGCTGCCCACATTACGATTTTCTGGTGTCTGCTGCCCACATTGCGGTTTTCAGGTGTCTGCTGCCCACATTACGGTTTTCTGGTCACTCACTGCTGCCCACATTGCGATTTTCAGGTGTCTGCTGCCCACATTGCGATTTTCAGGTGTCTGCTGCCCACATTACGATTTTCAGGTGTCTGCTGCCCACATTACGATTTTCAGGTGTCTGCTGCCCACATTGTGATTTTCAGGTGTCTGCTGCCCACATTACGATTTTCAGGTGTCTGCTGCCCACATTGCGATTTTCAGGTGTCTGCTGCCCACATTGCGATTTTCTGGTGTCTGCTGCCCACATTACGATTTTCTGGTCACTGCTGCCCACATTGCGATTTTCTGGTGACTGCTGCCCACATTAGGATTTTCTGGTGTCTGCTGCCCACATTACGATTTTCTGGTCACTGCTGCCCACATTGCGATTTTCTGGTGTCTGCTGCCCACATTGCGATTTTCAGGTGTCTGCTGCCCACATTGCGATTTTCAGGTGTCTGCTGCCCACATTGCGATTTTCAGGTGTCTGCTGCCCACATTACGATTTTCAGGTGCCTGCTGCCCACATTACAATTTTCAGGTGTCTGCTGCCCACATTACGATTTTCAGGTGTCTGCTGCCCACATTACGATTTTCAGGTGTCTGCTGCCCACATTACGATTTTCTGGAGTATGCTGCCCACATTAGGATTTTCTGGTGACTGCTGCCCACATTGCGATTTTCTGGTGACTGTTGCCCACATTGCGATTTTCTGGTGACTGCTGCCCACATTGCGATTTTCTGGTGACTGCTGCCCACATAAGGATTTTCTGGTGACTGCTGCCCACATTAGGATTTTCTGGTGTGTGCTGCCCACATTATGATATTCTGGTGACTGACTGCTGCCCACATTAGGATTTTCTGGTGACTGCTGCCCACATTACGATATTCTGGTGACTGCTGCCCACATTAGGATTTTCTGGTGACTGATGCCCACATTGCGATTTTCTGGTGACTGCTGCCCACATGGCGATTTTCTGGTGACTGCTGCCCACATGGCGATTTTCTGGTGACTGCTGCCCACATTACGATATTCTGGTGACTGCTGCCCACATTAGGATTTTCTGGTGACTGATGCCCACATTGCGATTTTCTGGTGACTGCTGCCCACATGGCAATTTTCTGGTGACTGCTGCCCACATGGCGATTTTCTGGTGACTGCTGCCCACATGGCGATTTTCTGGTGACTGCTGCCCACATTGCGATTTTCTGGTGAACTCTGCCCACATTACGATTTTCTGTCCCACATTACGATATTCTGGTGAACGCTGCCCACATTACAATTGTCTGGTGAATGCTGTCCACGTTACAATTTCCTGGTGACTGCTGCTCACGTTACGATTTTCTGGTGACTGGTGCCCACATTACGATTTTCTGGTGAACTCTGCCCACATTATGATTTTCTGGTGAACTCTGCCCACATTATGATTTTCTGGTGAACGCTGCCCACATTACGATTGTCTGGTGAATGCTGTCCACGTTACAATTTTCTGGTGACTGGTGCCCACATTACGATTTTCTGGTGAACTCTGCCCACATTACGATTTTCTGGCCCACATTACGATTGTCTGGTAAAATGCTGCCCACTTTACAATTAATTTACAGTGAAACGCTGCCCCATTACGATTATTTGGCACCTATGGGGGGGGGGGGCATCCAAATATTCGCAGGGGGGCCCAGTGATTTCTAGTTACGCCCCTGGTGCCCATTTTACATTCTATTTAATTCTGTTCAATTACTGCCCGTAGCCAGTAATTTGGGCACCAGGGACACACAATAGCTGTAGAGGAATTCTGTACGTCAGAGACAATATAAAAGCCCTGGTGGAGTTTTGTTAGCTGTGGCAGGTAGTTGTAGCAGCGAGAATAGCTACGATCGTATTAAAATCATTCTGCACACACACACACTCATGCATGCACGCACGCACGCACGCACGCACGCACGCACACACACACACACACACACACACAGTACATACACATACACTGTACACACACACACACACACACACACACACACACACACACACACACACGCACACACACACACACACACACACACACACACACACACACACACACACACACACACACACACACACACTGTACATATATACACGCACTGTACATATACACACACACTGTACATACACATACACTGTACATATATGCACACACTGTACATACACTGTACATATACACACACCTGCAGTGCTCTCAATCGAAATGCTTCATCTACTTCACATGAGGGCACTGCTGACTACTGACAACATATCACATCATCTAGTCACTTAGGCAAAGGTCCCCTTCCCCCCACCATACCTGCTTCTTCTCAGTTCTCAGGCCTCCAAGTGATAACAGCTGGGTGGTCTGTCTGCCTGTCCCAGTCATAAGTGATGGACAGGCGTTCACTGCTGCCTGAATGCAAGCAGCAGGGGGTCCCTGTCCCTCCCCACAGAGTCCAGCTACATGGCACACTCACACAGGAACAACTTTTGTCCACAGTGACAGGCAACTCTGCAGGAAGCTGACACCAGTTCCGTTCCTGCAGAAGTCGGCTTCCTGCTGTTGCCTAGCAACCCAATACACACAGCCGTGCCTGTCATCTCTTTGATGACAGCGTGGCTGGTACATACAGCTCAAGCAGGAGGTAGCGCTCTGTGCCAAATAGGAGAAGGATATCAGGGGACTCAGGGAGATTAGTGGCAGGGAATATTGCAGAGCAGGAAGGGAGAGGGCAAAGTAATGGGGCGGCAGAAAGAGTGCAGAGGAATGCGCCCTCTAGGGGAAGCGCTCAGAGGCTGCAGCCTGTCCTGCCTCTGCCTCGTCCCGGCCCTTTTCCAGACCCTAGTTAAAACTCTCCAGTCACCTAATCATCTTATTTCTCAGAAAAGAAAACGGGGTCCAGTTCTCAAAGGACCCAAATGCTTCATTTCTACATCAATGTTTCCATTCATTTTAATTCCTACTCTCATTCTGTCTTTCAGAATTCACATGGCACTGACAGTATTTCTTAAAAAAAAACAAAAAAAAAAAAGAAAAAAAAAAAAAAACCTGTAGGATAGTGGAGAGATCCAGGAGCCAAATCTGGCTTAATATCATTAGGTCACCAAGGAAATCGTAAAGACGATAAGAGATACAGTATTTTCACAAAGGTGGGTTGCTGAATGAGGCAGGCAGCCACTCGTTATAGCATGTGGGGAAGTGCTATTCCCACTCAGTCTTTAACCAATAGGGTGGTGGTTGCTGCTCCAAAAAATAGGATTTCTGAGGTCCAGGAATGAACTTTTGGCTAATCCCCCCTTAGTGGAACTAGGGGTATACACTAGGTACTGAGTAGGAACTGGAGAGGTGCCCGTGATATGGAAAAATGAGTATTTCACTCCATAAGGTAGTAGCCAACAAAATTTTAAAGAAAAGTTTCCCTACCTTATGGATGTCTCAATTAAAGAGACTCTGAAGCAAGTCTAAATTCACTTTTTTAACTTGTAGCCAGAAGCAGAACTATAAGCTCTGCTAAACCACCGCTATCCCGTGGCAAAACGAGGGGTTTATACCCCCAAATCCCCCCTGCAAAATCCACGACTTTCTTGGTCGTGTATTTTGCTGCCCCGGGAGGCAGAACTTTCAGCTGTAGCTCTACCTCCATGCGTGTCAATCGCCGCGTGGATCTCCACCTCTCCTACGCCCCTCTCTGTGAAGGAAGATTGAGAGCGGTGGGGAGAGGCGGCGATCAGCGGGGATTGACGGGCTGAGAGGCAGAGCTACAGCTATAAGCGCTGCATCATCAGGAAGCGCTCCCCGGTGTTAGGAGAGGGGATTTGGGGGTATAAACTCCTCGTTTTGCCGCGGGATAGCGACGGCTTAACAGGGCTTATAGTTCAGCTTATGGCTACAAGTTTAAAAACTGAATTTAGGTTCGCTTCAGAGTGTCTTTAAGTCAAAAAACAATTTGTGGTTCAGGGTAAAATTCGAAATGTGCATTTCACAGTCAGAGCCACTTCCTCGGGTCAGTATTTGTGCCTGACGATAAGAGTGCTGTGCTTACGGGTGCCATATAAGGTTGTATACGGCACCCGGAAGCACACTCAGTACCTTAAAACAAAAAAACAACACTTTGGAGGTTATTGTATTGCTTTGCCTTTATCTCCCTGAAATAATGTTTTATAGGACTTTCCACTTTCCAGTCACTTTGTAATTTATACCTATGTGTACCGAGACAGCTGGATCCTCCCCAACCTCACACATCAGTCTGAGTATTCAATCCTCTATATCCTAAACCTTAGTACTTAGCAAAAATGCCAGACTTAATAAGTAGGTCAGTGTAGAGTCCCCTACCCCTACTAACAGAACTGGTATGGTCTTAGTTGTACTCTAATTCCCATGTCCTACACCCAGCTAGAGCCAGCTTATTAATAACAATCTGCATGAGTTACAAAAGGTTAAAAAGAACTTACAAAGAACTTTAACCCAGGATTGAACCTCATCCCAATCAGTAGCTGATACCCACTTTCCCATGAGAAATCTTTACCTTTTTCTCAAATAGATCATCAGGAACATTTGTTTGGCTGATATTGTGCTGAACCCCTCCCACAGTGTGATGTCAGGGCCATGGCCTTGACAGTTTGCTGTCTGTGAACCTCATTGGATTGTGGGAGATAGCAGCTGTTTCTAACTGCCAAGCAAGCAGTATCTCCCACTGTTCACAGAACTCTCAGTAAATGAACATTCTGCAGGGATCTCCTTGCAGGACTAGAGACGTTGACACCTTTGATAATTTCAGAATGTATAATCAGGGAGATGAAAGATTTTACAATGGGCAAAAAATTGACTTTTATATAAATTAACCACTTTACCCCCACCCGTACGCATTTCTCCATCCCTTTTTCCTTTCTTTTACCACCAGGGACGGAGAAATCCGTACTTCCCGCGCTCCCGCCGCTGCCCGCGCTCCCGCTCACATGCATGCCGCCGCCCGCTCGCCCGGAGATCAATGAATGGGAAAATCCATTCCCGTTCGTTGATCTAAGCCCCCACAATGATCCACTGCTTCTACGAGAAGCAGCGATCATTGCGAAGAAAAAAAAAAGTTCCCAGCCTCTTTGTACTTCCTGCAAGCGTCCTTCCGCACGCTTGCAGGCCGCATAAATAAAATGTTACTGTGGCCATCTTGTGGCCAAATAGTAAAACTACACACTAAAGCATTTTTCACATACAAATACACTACTTTTACACAAAAAATTAACTCATTACCTCCCACACTTCCCAATTTTTTTTTGTAATTAAAAAAAAATAAAAAAATTTACAATAAAAAAAATACATAAATAGTTACCTTAGGGACTGAACTTTTTAAATATTTATGTCAGGAGGGTACAACACTGTTACTTTATAAACTATGGGCTTGTAATTAGGACGCAAAACTGAAAAAAAATGCACCTTTATTTCCAAATAAAATATTGGTGCCAAACATTGTGATAGGGACATAATTTAAACGGTTTTATAACCGGGACAAATGGGCAAATACATTTCATGGGTTTTAATTACAGTAGCATGCATTATTTAAAAACTATAATGGCCGAAAACTGAAAAATAATGAATTTTTTCCCACATTTTTCCTATTTTCCCATGAAAACATATTTAGAATAAAATAATTCTTGGCATAATGTCCCACCTAAAGAAAGCCTAATTGGTGGCGGAAAAAACGAGATATAGTTAATTTCATTGTGATAAGTAATAATAAAATTATAGACGAATGAATGGAAAGAGCGCTGAAAGGTGAACATTGCTCTGGTGCTCAAGGGGTAAAACCCCTCAGTGGTGAAGTGGTTAACATTAGAAATATAGCCGCGCCCAAATCTATTAGCGCTATTTTTAGCTGATCCGATAAATGAGAAAAAGAAGAACCGAGAGCCCAATATGGTGTAGTATGTCAAGGTAAATGGATAATTAGAACGAGTATAAATTGAATACTCACAAACCAGGGTTACCTCCAGGCAACCACTGTATAGGCAGGTGAGGAGATTAGCCTGTCCCCACTCAGGATTAAGAAGTCGCTCTCTGTAGACTTGAAAACAAGAAGGGGTATCCCCCTCCACCAAAGGTGGATACAATAAGTGTTATAGTAGAGAACAGAAGCGCCAAAAGAATAAAAACAGTATTTAAAAGTTTTAAAATTTTGCTTAGGAGGCAGTGGTGGACTTACCTCCCACAAGCATACACAACAAACTGTGTATTCACAAAAGGGATATTTATTGGTATACTCAAAAAATAGATCGCAACGCGTTTCGCAGGTCAAGCCCGCTTCATCAGGCAAATACAGGAAGGAGCACACAGCTGGGGGTAAGTGGCAACACATTTGTACAGATTCTGAACATACCGCTTAAACATAAAACATAAACAAAAACATTTGTGTAAGGGAATTCACTAGTTGTGATTAAAAATAGTGGCGTTAATGGGAAGGGATGGCTAATTATTATATTTAGCAGAGAAAGAAGAAGAGAAAAAGAAAGAAAAGGAAACCAGAGTTATACTACCCTTGATGTTGATCCCACAACGGAGCTTAACAAAGTATTGAAAACTTTCATCAACAATGCCCTATCTAACAATATCATTTCCAAAAATGAAAGAAACTACATCATCAACCCACATCCCAAAACACCATTTTTTTATTACCTTCCAAAGATACACAAATCTCTAACTAAACCACCAGGATGCCCCATCATATCCGGTATAAATTCCATGACCAGCAACCTCTCACGTTTTGTAGACCAACATCTACAAACCCATGTACGATCACTTGACTCATACCTCAGAGACTCCGCGCACCTCATAGAACTTCTCAAATGCATAACCTGGCAAGATAACTTTGTATGGCTCACCTGCAATGTAACTTCTTTGTACACCAACATACCGCATTCTTATGGTATTTCAGCCATTAAACACTTTCTGTCTACTAATCCCGCAATGCCTTATAACCAACAATCTTTCTTAGTCCAATGTACAGAATTCATCCTACAGAACAATATTTTTTCCTTTACTGATAAAATCTACCATCAAACCAATGGTACAGCTATGAGTTCGTCATTCGCCCCTTCTTATGCAAATTTATCTATAGGACTCCTGGAACTACAAAAATTACAAGCCAACACTGACAATATAGTCTTTTACAAACGGTACATAGACGACCTCATTTTGATATGGCAAGGCAGCATTGACATGATCCCTCTTTTCATCAATTATCTCAATTCCAATGCTGCTGGATTACAATTCACTTCACAACATGACCCCATTAATATTGAATATCTGGATCTTACACTATCCATAGAATCTAACACCATAAAAACCAAAACTTACTTCAAACCGGTAGATGCCAATAACTATATACATTTTGAAAGTTTTCACCACCGCCCCTGGACCATCAATACACCATATAGTCAATTCAGAAGGATACATAGAAATTGTACAGACATCTCAGACTACAATACACAATCAGATTTACTCACTAACAAATTTCTAGCACGAAAATACCCCAAAAACTCATCTAGGATGCAAAATTTAAAGCTAAAACAATCCCATCACATAACCCAACTCAGATCCACACCAAGCCACCCAGTGTAGATTGCCCCCGATTCATCACACGATATAATGCCCAACACCCACAAATCCGTACAATCCTAATGAAGAGGTGGAACATTCTACTACAAGACCCCTATCTGCGACAATCAATTCCACAAAAACCTCAGATCACCTTCAGAAGAGCCCCTAATTTGCGTAACCTGTTAGCACCCAGCAAACTTTGTACACATATACCCAATACAATTCCAAATATTGAACATGCACCAGGGTGTTTTCCGTGTAACAATACCAGATGTAAAGCTTGTCCATTCATTAATGTCACCACTTCTTTCTGCTCCAATACCACCAAAACAAACTATCCAATCAAACACCCGATTACTTGTACTTCAAGATATGTCATATATGTGATTTCCTGCCCTTGTCACCTCCAGTACGTGGGCCGCACTACACAACCGGCACGCAGCCGAATTGGACAGCACAAAAGAAATATATTGAAAAGCTTTCCTCTCCACAGCGTCTCGAGACACTTCGGTACTCACCACCACAACGACCCCACTTTATTCCATATAACACTTATAGAATCCATTAACCATCAACAACACAATGCTTTTGAAATATTGAAAGCGAGAGAAATGTTCTGGATACAAATACTGAGGACCCTCATTCCAGAGGGACTCAACGAACAACTAGAAAAAATACACCGATCATATCGTATCAATATTAATTTTAACCTAGTCGCCTCTTTTATCGGTCTGTGCCTATGTTCGAGTTCTTAATTTTTTTAATTTTTTTAATTTTTATTATATAATTTTATTTCTATAATTGTTTTATGTTTGTCTATGTTATTCATGTTACGCTTAGCCTTATCAATTTATTAGCGTTATTATGCTTATATCCTCAGTTTATGTCCTAATTTGCCAGCTGGTTTTTATTTGCATTATCAATTTTATTTTTAAACATATATATATATATATATATATATATATATATATATATATATATATATATATATATTTATATTATGATATTGTTGCATTTGAGACTCAATCATATAATATTAAGTGCATACGATTGTATAGCAACAGCGATTCATATAATCGGATCTAGAAATGTATTTCATGAATTATTGATATCTAGTCTACCAATGGTGCCAATACGCATGCGCCCCATATTATGACGCGGAAAGCATGCGTCCAAATGTACGCATGCACGCATCGCGCATTGTCAAAACGTATATATATATATAGACGCAATGACGCGTCAAAGTACGCATGCGCGCATGTGTAATGACGCAATCACGCATGGCGGGAAAATAAGCACCCGCCCCATATTCTAATCAGTTAAGGGGAGGTCCTCACCACTATATAAACAGCAGTTCAGTAGCACTTGGCCACCGAAGCGCCAGGTGCTACCTAGACATACTGCTGGTAAGTAATTACTTTCTGATGCTTTATTTTACATTTTACTTAAACACCCTTTGCACTACTTTACTCCTAAACCCCCTTTGCACTATTTCTTATAGGTAAACCTTTTTTAATACACATGCATATACATATATATTAATAATGATACTTAATACTGTGTGTTAGGAAAATACCCCTTATAATACATCAACTCCCCACTTGCTGGAGTTCAATGTTTTTTAGTAATATTATGATGTCATATTTATATTTAATATTATCATTATTTCCTTGTTCTTTTCTGTTTGGGTCTTTTTCTCCCTAAAAAAATTTCCTCCCCCACCCTCCGGTTCTTATCCTCTCCCTCCCCTCTTCTCCCTTCCCCTCCCCCCCCCTTTTTTTACTCTGGTTTCCTTTTCTTTCTTTTTCTCTTCTTCTTTCTCCGCTAAATATAATAATTAGCCATCCCTTCCCATTAACGTCACTATTTTTAATCACAACTAGTGAATTCCCTTACACAAATGTTTTTGTTTATGTTTTATGTTTAAGCGGTATGTTCAGGATCTGTACAAATGTGTTGCCTCTTACTCCCAGCTGTGTGCTCCTTCCTGTATTTGCCTGATGAAGCGGGCTTGACCTGCGAAACGCGTTGCGATCTATTTTTAGAGTATACCAATAAATATCCCTTTTGTGAATACACAGTTTGTTGTGTCTGCTTGTGGGAGGTAAGTCCACCACTGCCTCCTAAGCAAAATTTTAAAACTTTTAAATACTGTTTTTATTCTTTTGGCGCCTCTGTTCTCTACTATAACACTGATCCGATAAATAGTTACCTTAGGGACTGAACTTTTTAAATAACACTGTTACTTTATAAACTATGAGCTTGTTATTAGGGATGGACGCAAAACTGAAAAAAAAGCAGCTTTATTTCAAATTAAAATATTGTCGCCAAACATTGTGATAGGGACATAATTTAAACGTTTTTTTAACCGGGACAAAAGGGCAAATAAATTTCAGGGGTTTTAATTACAGTAGCATGCATTATTTAAAAACTATAAAGGCCAAAAACTGAAAAATAATATATTTTCCCATTAATCAGAATAAAATAATTCTTGGCATAATGTCCCACCTAAAGAAAGCCTAATTGGTGGCGAAAAAAACAAGATATAGTTCATTTCATTGTGATAAGTAATAATAAAGTTATAGACGAATGAATGGAAGGAGCGCTGAAAGGTGAAAATTCCTCTGGTGGTCAAGGGGTAAAACCCCTCAGTTGTGAAGTGGTTAAGATAACTTTAAAAACAAAAGAAAAAAAGAAAAACATTTAAAATAAGGTGATAAAAACACTTTAGTACAAATAAGAATCATGCTTAGCTGCACGTCTTGGTTTTAGAGCAGGTAAAACATCTGGTGCTCATCTATCCTAATCTTTCATTGCAGGGAAAATTTCAAACATCTAAAATCACTTATTGAATTTGGAGAAAATAACTTTTGAATGATAAAAATACATCCATTTTTTACAAGTGAGTTTTTCTCTCAATGCCTAGTTACGGTAATACTTGTCTGTCACTTTTTGTTTACTTGGATCATGTGACTATGTATTTGCAAGTGTTGGACTAATGCTATCATTTTATCATAACAGTTATTCTAATTTAATAAAAATGTGTGTTTGATCACTGGTGCTACCTAGTATTTTTGCTTGATTGCCCCACTGAATGTGCTCACACTGCACAAATTATAAACTGGTGAGTGTTCCTAATTATTTCTAGGTCCTCCAGAGCTCTGCTATCCTCTGCTAACAACCACTCACCAAAATTGTATGGCACCAACATTTCCTTAGGAAGCGCAGAATGGGTGCCTGCTAAGTGAATCATTTGCTCCTAGGATGCTCAGCAGTCCTCTGCAGCCAACAAGAAAAGATTCCGCCACAGGCAGATGTAAAGGGGGATGGAGGGAGGATTTTTTATTCTACCTTGCATCGTCTGTGTGATAGCAGATAGAGAAATATAAAAAGGGAGAGAAGTATATTATTCAGGGAGAGGTAGCTTGTAGTTAGGTCTGTTTTACCAACTGTGGTTAAAAGGGTCTTTTATGTACATAGAACTGTGTGTGCTTAATAACAAATTACAGAAAGGTACCTGTGTAGTTCTCCAGCTTGTTAGCTAGGTGTACATTGTATCTAGTACTGTGAGAAAAAATGTCAGCTATACGATTCCTTCAGTGCAGATTTACATAGATAGAACTGTGCATGCTCAGTAATAAATAACAGCAAGGTACCTGTAGTTCTCCAGCTTGTTTACTAGGTGTACACTTCACCAAGTACTGTGAGAAGAACTGTCAGCTATAGCATTCCTTGAGTGCTGCTGTGTTAAGTAACTGTGGTAAAAGAGTACAAATTGGACAAATTGGTCAATATACAGAGTCATATTGTCCCTTAACTAGTATAATTCTACCAACACAGAGAACTGTCACTCCTAGGGATTACTGTATACTGCTTTAGTACATATTTACTTGCTGTAAGTCTAACATAGCAGCTGTGTTTTACTGTGTCCATTATCCACCCCTACCAAAATTCCAATATACCTGCTATTACTTTGACTGTGATATGTTTCCCTTGTTACCCCTGTTCTCCTGCACACATCTAGAAAAGTTGGTGGTTCTAACATGTATAGTGGCTTTGCTACTAACCATTAAAGTCAGCCCATTGTCTTGAAGGGAATAAATGATGAACTAGCTTTGAAGAAAATTTGTGGAGCCAACCAAAGTTCAAGGACATTTTCTCTAGACTGCCTGAAGAATTCTAGTTCATCTCCAAATCTGACATCAGTAAGTGATCACAGTAATTGTGTGATGGATTACATTAAAGAGAAACTCTGACCAAGAATTGAACTTTATCCCAATCAGTAGCTGATTCTCCCTTTTACATGAGAAATGTATTCCTTTTCACAAACAGACCATCAGGGGGCGCTGTATGGCTGATATTGTGGTGAAACCCCTCTAACAAGAAACAAGAAAAGTATGTACTCTTGGCAGTTTCCTGTCTGTGAACCTTGCTGCATTGTGGGAAATAGCTGTTTACAGCTGTTTCCAACTGCCAAAAAACATGCTGCAGCTGTATAACCTGCCAACAGTAAAAATGTCACCATGTAATAAATGTAAAAATGTAAATCAGGGAGAGGAAAGATTTTACAATGGGCAAACACTGACTAAATCATTTATACATAATTATACTTTTTTATTACATTAGTTTCACTGGAGTTCCTCTTTAAGTGTTCTAATTCCATCATCTGCTACTATTCTGCATGTTTCCAGGATGAAGAGGAAGATTCTGGCCAACGTGGAAGAGGGGATCTAGCAGGCTCTTATACTTCTATATCCTCAGCATCTGTAAGTCTTTTTCCTGATTCACTGAGAGCTTTTATGCAAAAAATGTTTACTGTGCTCTAATACCTCTTGCAATGCTTCATTACGAATACTGTTATTTATTTATTTATTTTTAACACAATGCTAAATTTCAAATTAACTGGACTAATCCATATGCAACCCAGTGGAAAATAAAACAGGCATTTCTGTGATTCTTCAGATTCCATGACAATTGGCACTAATAGTGAGTAACTGTTTCAAATACTGTGTAGGAGGAACTCATAATGGACTTTGTCAGTTTGACCTTTGTCACCTTATGTGTTTCTTCAGCTAGAGGTAATTAATTTTCAGAGCAGTTTCTCATAATGAAAAATACCATGATAAGCTTTTCAATGGGTGGAAACACTGTCAGGGTGAAATGACCTGTGCTGATTTAATACCAGACTTAATAAGTAGGTCATTGTAGAATTTTTTGTGTGTGAAAGCTCTTCACAAGTGTCCTTGACCTCGCAGGTCATAAACTATATTTCTTTGTCCTAAATGTTTTGAAGCTGATCACTCTGCTTGCATGATAATATGGTTCCCATTTCTGAAAGATATTCTGATTGATTTAGAAGTAAAATCTTTCCACAAAAAAGAAGACGGTGCTTCCTCTATGTTTACATGCATGTTTCCCTTTACATCACCAGCCAATGCACAAACCAGTGGTGATGGTGACCTGCCCACACAGAAACATGTGGTGGCTGTGTAGGTCATTGGCACCATTTTTATAGGGCACTGTGAACGTACATTCCCATGAAGAAGATATAAAATAAAAAGTAGAATAGGAGAACAATGATGAAGAAATAAGTATAAAGAAAATGGCATTAGAAAAGAGACACAAATGTTAAAAAGAAAAAAGTATATAGCTAGAGTACAGCTAAAAGAAGATTTTTGTTGTTGTTATTACAAGATCTTGTGCTTTTTGTTAAGTGAGGTTTGTATATTAAGCCTTTATTGTAAGTACCTAGGCAGTAAAAAAGGATCTCTTTTTTTCTATTTAACTGGGAGAGGGCAGAGATCTGGGGGTCAACCTATTATTAACAAAAGATCCCACAGTTCCACCTTCTAAGGCTCACCACCTTATATATGGAGGTATTTACTCCCCCAACTCTCTGGGCAAGGCAAAACCGAGTCTTCTGCTCATTATATTAATATCTCTCTACAAAAAAAGGGAGGATTTGTTGCCCTCTTTTGCAGAGTGCTCTCCCAGTGTTATGTACCATGTGGACTGGTATTGCTGGCAGAGGCCCATGTCAGTGCATTAGTTGCTGCACACAAAGCTCTGACTGTGTGATAATTGGGTTGGGTAGCTATAAAAAGGCTTGTGCTGTACTAGTGAGTGGAGAAGATTACCTGTTGGTTAGCAGCCTTACTGATGGGGGAATGGCGCTGTAATGATCTTGAGATATGGCAGTTCTAGCCATCTTTAGATTGACACCCTACCAGCAAACTGGTGCGGTTACTGTGATGTCTGGGGATGTAAATAATCGACTTTATACTTTAGGTCCGGTTCCCACTGCTCAGATGGAAAACTGATCCTGAATCATTCTTAAAAGTCATCAGTTGTCCATCTATTACCCTCTATTCCGCTTGATGGACCCTCTGGTCAATACGATGGAGGCGTCAATCCAGAAAAATTGCTGCAGACCTGAACTTGCAATCCGTTTGGGGGAACTAATTGAATGGATGCGTTTGAACAAATCTGTTCACTTCCATTAGAGTCGGTTCTGTTACGGTCAGCTAAACGGACAGTTTTTTTTAGTTGGGTATGGACCAGGCCTTATTCAGCAAATTATTGATGCAGGAAGATGAGAATTCATTTATGGTTGTCCTGTAGATAAAAGGGAATGTTCCGTATATCAAACCATGTATAGTTGCCATGGCTTCACATAAGTGGATTTCCTGGCAGCTTCTGTCCTAAGGGGCCATTAACTGAACCTAAATGGTGTTTTTTTTTTTTTTTTTTAAACTGCTTGTTTAGTACCAGTATATTGTTGTATCAACATTTAGATGAATTCGATAAATTAACCACTGTGTAGGTGGGTGAGGAGAATAAACCCAACATCACTCTGGTTAAGAAGTCATCCTCTGTAGTAGCTTAAAGCAGATCCGAGATAAAAAACTAACTATAACAAATAACTTGTCTATCTTATCTAAAGTGTAGATAGTTTACACAGCAAATCTAGCTGCAAACAGCTTCAATACAATATGATTATGTCTTCCTGTAATACAATGACAGCAGCCATGTTGTTTGTAAACATTACACACAGGCAAGCTTATCTGTATCTTCAGCACTCAGCCTGTGAAAAAAACCTAATCCCCCTCCTCCTCCCCTCTGCCTCTGACATTTCTGGCTAGTAATACCTCCCCCTCCTCCTGCCCAGACTGAGCTCCTATGAGCCCTTGCTACTGTCTGAAAATGCCTTGGCTCTCGGAAAACCTGTGGGCAAGGCTTGTTTAGTTTATAGGGAATAAGAGTATTAAAACAAAAACAAAAAATTATTTGGCTTGAGGAATGCCCCATAAACAATAGGAAAAGAACACAATTATGCAATAAGTAAAAGTTCATCTCGGATCCACTTTAAAAAAAGGGTAACACCCCTTCCCAAACATAAAATTACTACTCAAACCATAACTATAAGATCTGTTTTTTTTTCAGAGTGGGGTAGGAAAACTAATTTAGACACATATTTTAGACTAATGGGAGATGATTCTACCACTACTCCTTTTTAAACTGATTTTAGTGTATTTAATTTTATTTTATTTTGGTGCCTCTGTTTCTCATCCAATTCCTGCATTGTCTAGAAACTAGTTCATCCAGCTAGGATGGGGAATTACTCTTGTTTTATAGCCAATTTAACGTTTTTGATTGTCTGTAGAAGTATTATCACATTATTGAACACTTACATAGAAATTACATAAACATCTACGTAGAACACACCATCTGGAAGCATCAGTACAGTACAGCATCAGTCTTGGTCATAACAAAGGATAGTCTAAAATATTAGTCTAAATTAGCTTTTCTACCCCACTCTGCATAAGTAAAATTAATATAAAAAAAACAAAAAAAAAACAACAATAACCAAAAAACAGATCTTGAAGTTATGGTTTGAGTACGCTAAGTATTTTTCATTATTGGTCACATTCCTGGACTTTTTAGTCAACAATAATGCTTCCCTAATGTGCAAAAATATCCTATATGCTATTCCACATCCTACCCAATAAAACCTAACTGTCCCTGCGTACTCCTGTCACTGTGTCCTTTGGTCAGTGCTTTTTGCTACTGCGCATGTGCGGAGCAGTGACGGTTCGGACAGGAGGACGGGGCTAGTTAGCCGGGCGGGCGTGTGTGCGGACGGACAGGTGTGCGCACGCACGTGCGGCGGATGCGCGCGCATGCGCGCTGACATGCGGCGGTGAGAGACAGACCCAGCGCCCATTTTTACACAGGTTTAGATCTACTAGTATTTTATAAAGTTGTACATCTCAACACCCCACACCAGATGACTTGTCAACAACCCAGATGAAGAAAGAAAATGAGATGGTCCTTTAGAACACTATGAACTTTTCTTAAGTTGGTTCTCATATTTCACGTTATGTTTATACAGGTACATACAGGAATTTATCTAGGAAATATAACAATTTACACAACTCTTTAATAATTTAAAATCTGTTGTACATTCCTGTAAAATGACTAACCTTGGGGAACAAGAACTGACTACATGCAATGTAAAAGGCACATGAATAATACACTGGTCATCACCTTGTAATAGTTTACAATAATATTAGTATAATGTAAGAACCTTGGGCACAGAAGTTTCTTTCTACTTTTTTACTGTAATTAAGTTTATTTTATTGTTTATTTATGTATTTTGTAGTAGATTGTATGGATCTCCTGGGCTGTTATAAAGCATAAAGCCAGCCAAAAAGAATTGATACTTCTACAATATTAAAGTGGGATTATTTGTTTAGATTTTTTTCCCCTCCAGGTGATTCCTAATTTGGCCTTCCTACCATCAGCTCTCCGAGTTTTTAACATAAATCGCACCTGGTGGTTCACTTGAACTAGAATTAGAAATAGCTAGCATGAAACTGGTGCCACACAGGCTGCTAATTATTGGACACAAGTGAAGATTAACGCCCTTAGAACAAAATGCAAATTGGAGACTGCAACTCAAACCGCAACCCCTCTGCATATTCTAACAATAACATTTTTTATAGTGCATTTCTCCCATAGGACTCAAAGCACTTCTCTCAGATTCAGTAGTTGGTAATAGGATGAAGTATTCGCACAACAAAAATTATATTTCTTCAAATGCCAAACTGAACAGGTGAGTTTTCAGTCTGGATTTAAATACAGCCAGAGATGGAGCTATCCTGATCTGCTGAGGTAAGGAGTTCCATAACGTAGGAGTAGCATGATAAAAGGCTCTGGGACCAAAAGTTTCCAAGTGGACTCTGGGTATGACTAGATTATTAGAACCTGTGGATCTGAGATTGCAGGGATTGCTACGCGGCTGTAACATTTCTTTCATGTATCCAGGGCCCAGATTAGGGGTTGCATATTATTTCGGTGCCACTCAGTTTGTGCGGGGAGAGCCGAATGACAGCTCTCCCCGCTGCCGCTAAACTACGAGGTGGCATTAAATACTATTCCCCCTCCGAGTTGTCGCAACTCGGAGGGAGATGTTAGAGTTGAGCTGAAATTTTCGTAATTTCGCATTACTATAATTACGCATGCGAAATTTGCGATTACGATGCGAAATTAGCGTAGCGAAATTGCCATTAAAATCGTAATTGAAAATACCGTAAGCGTAATTTTCAACGCGAAATTTCGCGTTTCGTTCATGCCGTAATTTCGCATTAAACGCTACCGTAATTTCGCGTTAAACCGTAACGCTCCGTATAATATAAAAAAGCCGCCGACTTTAAGGGTTAATAGCAAAGCCCCCTTAAATGCTAAGAGCCTCAAATTTGGAGAATATATTAAGGAGATCAGGAGGAATAAGAGGAAAAAAATTTTTTTCAAAAAGACCTTATAGTTTTTGAGAAAATCGATGTTAAAGTTTCAAAGGAAAAATGTAAACATTTAAAAACCCGCCGACTTTAACGGTTAATAGCAAAGCCTGCTTAAAGTTTAGGAACACCAAATTCCCAGGGTATATTAAGGGGATCAGTGGGAATAAGAGGAAAAATTTTTTTTTCAAAAAGACCTTATAGTTTTTGAGAAAATCGATTTTTAAGTTTCAAGGGCGAAAATGTCTTTTAAATGCGGAAAATGTCAGTTTTTTTTGCACAGGTAACAATAGTGTATTATTTTCATAGATTCCCCCAAGTGGGAAGAGTTTTACTTACTTCGTTCTGAGTGTGGGAAATATAAAAAAAAAACGACGTGGGGTCCCCCCTCCCAGACCTCTTTAACCCCTTGTCCCCCATGCAGGCTGGGATAGCCAGAATGCGGAGCACCGGCCGCGTGGGGCTCCGCACCCTGACTATACCAGCCCGCATGGTCCATGGATTGGGGGGTCTCGGAAGGGGAGGGGCAGCCAAGCTTTCCCCTCCCCCTCCGAGCCCTTGTCCATTCCAAGGACAAGGGGCTCTTCTCCACCTCCGATGGGCGGTGGAGGTGGAGGCCACGATTTCCTGGGTGGGGGGTTCATGGTGGAATCTGGGAGTCCCCTTTAAAAAGGGGTCCCCCAGATGCCCACCCCCCTCCCAGGAGAAATGAGTATAGAGGTACTTGTAGTACCCCTTACCCATTTCCTTTAAGAGTTAAAAGTAAATAAACACACAAACACATAGAAAAAGTATTTTAATTGAACAAAAAACATAACCACGAAAAAAGTCCTTTAATATTCTTAATTAACCATTAATACTTACCTGTCCCTTTAAATAAATGATCCCACGCAATATCCTCGGAAATGTTCTATCAGTTACAATGTAACAAAGTTATTACAATATAACAACTTTGTTACATTGTAACTACGCCGCACCCGACGTCACTCACCGCCGCCGCCGCCGCGTCTGCGCTGCAGGACCCGACAGAGCTCTGAGCTATAGCTCAGAGCTCTCGAAAGCATCTTTGTATTTGGGCTCCAAGGAGCCCCATTGGTCCTTAGCAGACCAATGGGGTTCCTTCTGATTTGAAGGAACCCCATTGGTCTGCTAAGGACCAATGGGGCTCCTTGGAGCCCAAATACAAAGATGCTTCTCAGAGCTCTGAGCTATATAGCTCAGAGCTCTGAGAAGCATCTTTGTATTTGGGCTCCAAGGAGCCCCATTGGTCCTTAGCAGACCAATGGGGTTCCTTCAAATCAGAAGGAACCCCATTGGTCTGCTAAGGACCAATGGGGCTCCTTGGAGCCCAAATACAAAGATGCTTTCGAGAGCTCTGAGCTATAGCTCAGAGCTCTGTCGGGTCCTGCAGCGCAGACGCAGCGGCGGCGGTGAGTGACGTCGGGTGCGGCGTAGTTACAATGTAACAAAGTTGTTATATTGTAATAACTTTGTTACATTGTAACTGATAGAACATTTCCGAGGATATTGCGTGGGATCATTTATTTAAAGGGACAGGTAAGTATTAATGGTTAATTAAGAATATTAAAGGACTTTTTTCGTGGTTATGTTTTTTGTTCAATTAAAATACTTTTTCTATGTGTTTGTGTGTTTATTTACTTTTAACTCTTAAAGGAAATGGGTAAGGGGTACTACAAGTACCTCTATACTCATTTCTCCTGGGAGGGGGGTGGGCATCTGGGGGACCCCTTTTTAAAGGGGACTCCCAGATTCCACCATGAACCCCCCACCCAGGAAATCGTGGCCTCCACCTCCACCGCCCATCGGAGGTGGAGAAGAGCCCCTTGTCCTTGGAATGGACAAGGGCTCGGAGGGGGAGGGGAAAGCTTGGCTGCCCCTCCCCTTCCGAGACCCCCCAATCCATGGACCATGCGGGCTGGTATAGTCAGGGTGCGGAGCCCCACGCGGCCGGTGCTCCGCATTCTGGCTATCCCAGCCTGCATGGGGGACAAGGGGTTAAAGAGGTCTGGGAGGGGGGACCCCACGTCGTTTTTTTTTTATATTTCCCACACTCAGAACGAAGTAAGTAAAACTCTTCCCACTTGGGGGAATCTATGAAAATAATACACTATTGTTACCTGTGCAAAAAAAACTGACATTTTCCGCATTTAAAAGACATTTTCGCCCTTGAAACTTAAAAATCGATTTTCTCAAAAACTATAAGGTCTTTTTGAAAAAAAAATTTTTCCTCTTATTCCCACTGATCCCCTTAATATACCCTGGGGATTTGGTGTTCCTAAACTTTAAGCAGGCTTTGCTATTAACCGTTAAAGTCGGCGGGTTTTTAAATGTTTACATTTTTCCTTTGAAACTTTAACATCGATTTTCTCAAAAACTATAAGGTCTTTTTGAAAAAAAAAATTTTCCTCTTATTCCTCCTGATCTCCTTAATATATTCTCCAAATTTGAGGCTCTTAGCATTTAAGGGGGCTTTGCTATTAACCCTTAAATTCGGCGGCTTTTTTATATTATACGGAGCGTTACGGTTTAACGCGAAATTACGGTAGCGTTTAATGCGAAATTACGGCATGATACGACTGTAATGCGAAAATTACGCGAAAATTACGCTTACGCGAAATTTCGCGAAATCGTTCTTCATTACGATTATGTACTTACGGCCATAATCGTAATTACACTAATTACGCGAAATTTCGCAAAATCGTAATTAGGTCATTACGCTCATCTCTAGGAGATTTAATTCGGGGCCTGGCAGCTGCCAGAGCCCCGAATTACTGCTACGCGGGGCGTGCATTATAGCATTGCTGCTACGACAGCACCCAGTTTCGGCGCTCGGCTCTCAGAGCCGCACGCCGAAATAAATTGATCCGCAGAGTAGGTAGTGATTTAAATGTCAGTAGGCCAATCTTGAATATGACCCTCCATTTTATAGGTAGCCAGTGAAGGGAGTGCAGGACTGGTGTTATGTGGCAGTGACGGGGTTGGTTGGTTAAAGCGGATCCGAGATGAAAAACTAACTATAACAAGTAACTTGTCTATACATCTTATCTAAAGTTTAGATAGTTTACACAGCAAATCTAGCTGCAAACAGCTTCAAGAGAATATGATTATTTCTTCCTGTGATACAAGGCCATGTTCTGTTTGTAAACATTACACACAGGAAACCTGATCTGCATCTCCAGCCCTCAGCCTGTGAAAACCTAATTCCCCCTCCTCCCTCCTCCCCTCTGCCCTCTGAAATCTCTGGCTAGTAACACCTCCCCCTCCTCCTGCCCAGACTGAGCTCCAATAAGCCCTTGCTACTGTCTGAAAACGCCAAGGCACTCTGAAAAGCTGCGGGTGAGGCTTGTTTAGTTTATAGGGAATTAGAGTATTAAAACAAAAACGTATTTGGCTTGAGGAATGCCCTATAAACTATATGAAAGTAACACAATTATGCAATGAGTAAAAGTTTATCTCAGATCCACTTTAACAGTCTGGCAGCAGTATTCTGTATCAGCTCTAGGTGGTACAAATTATTTTTTGGAAGGCTGGTGTAGAGAGCATTACAGTAGTCCAGTCGGGATGAAATGAAGGTTGGCAGATCTTCTGGGGGGATGAGATGCTTGATTTTTGCAATGTTCTTCAGGTGAAAGTAGGATGATTTCACCACAGCAGAGATGTGAGTTCTGAAGTTTAAAACCCCATCAATTAGAACTCCCAGGCTATGCACATGCTCAGAGCTGTGTAGATCGGTGCCTCCTATTCCCAGTGATAAGGACTGTAAGTTAAGTTGTTTTGTTGTCATGCGCCGCCCTCCGATCAAAAGGACTTCAGTTTAATCTGCATTTAGTGTCTAACTTCAGTAACCAATAAAAGTCAGCTGAAACCATTGCCCTGCATTAATTATCCTTACATAATATTGTTTTATAAAACAACTGTATTGAATATACAAAGGTTGAATATATAGTTATCAGTTTGATGGGCATACTTTGGTAAACACAAAGAACATGAGGATAAGGAAAAGGAAACAATGTCCAATGCAACCAATTGTCAGTAAGGCAGCCATCTGGCATACAAACAGGGTTGATGATGATGATGTTATCTATTCAGTCATATCAAACTCTTGGTGATTGTATGGGTTAGCTCTCTCCATGCTGTACGATCTTGTACCATTTCTGCCAGTTGCCTTAAGCTCAATTCTGTGTCAGCTTCGATCAAGCCAATGCGTTCTCTGGTGGCCTTGTCGCCTTTTGCCACTAAATAGTCCTGGCATTAGGTCTTTCTATAAAGAATTTGATCGCATCACGTGGCCGAAATATGTGGGTCTGAGTCTGGTGATCTTGTCTTCCAGTGACATGTCTGGTCTAATATGTTGCAATATTACTTTGTTCGTCATCCTTGCTGTCCATGGAATGCAAAGCAACCATTCGCCACACAGAGTTAGCTTATTGTAAATAAGTAGTAGCAGTAGGGTATTGCTTGAAAAAAATATCTGTTTTCCCTTTTGATGTTGTATGTATATAAGCTGTCTGTACCACCAGTTTGCAAACTAACAGGATATAAGCCAGACGAAGGCTGCAAGGCCAAAAGCTTGCTTATTTTATTCATTTTTAGTTAGCCAATAAATGGTATCATCCTGATTTAAAACTTCTTGCTTTTATTGTAAATAAATAATAAATGCAGTTTTCTTCAAAATTTGTAACCAAAAAGTAATAAAAAATAAAACAAGCATGCAAAGCAGAGCAATCCTTCCCTCCAAAATAAATAAATAATCATCATCATCATCATCATCATTATCATCATAATAATAATACTGAGTACTTGGACATACAATAATATATTGAGAAAAGAAAAAATATGCACCAGGTTATTTTTCGCTTGCTGCATTAAGTATTTAAGAGACCATACAGAAAAATCTGGGAGACTAAAGGGCTTGAAATATGATTAACCAGTTATTTCTGTCATATTCAACCATGAATTACATATTTTTCTCCCAGCAATTTCTGTGCGTTGTTTTTTTTAATAGGAAGTGGTGGCTAACTTTATTGGTTCAAAATCCATTCTATTCTCTCCCCCTAGCACCAACCCCTCCCCCCCGCAAAAAAAGAACAGTGGAATCTTCATGTAATTGGACATATATATCTTGTTAAACTGCCTAAAAATCATACTTTGGGATTTATAAACACTGAGGGCCATATGTAATTCACTTTTTCACCTGAGTTTTCTCTTAGGTGATATTTTCACAACTTGTAATAAAATGCCTTTTAAGCCACCAACAAGCAAGAAAATACTCAAAATGAATTTGATAGTACTTTTTCACCAACCTTTAGGTACTTTTTCAGTTGTAAAATGCTCAAAATTTAGTTTAAAGAGAAGATGAAAAGTATCTCCTAGGAGATAACTCAGGTGAAAAATCAATTGGATATGGGCCTGAATGTTCAATGTTAACAAAATTACATTTGGTGATCTATTTTCAGAATACCACATTTCTTGGCACAGCCAGCTTAGATGAAGACAGATGCAAGTAAGTCTAAAGGTGGCCATACACTGGTCGATATGGCCAGCAAAAAGATCATTCTCTGATTGTTATCTGAGAAAGGGTCTATCTGATTGATTGCCTCCACACACTGAACAATTGTCCGCCATGTGTTCCTGGTCTCTGCTGGTCCTGGTCTCTGATTCTCTCTGCCAACTGCTCATCTTCGCTTTCGTGTCATCGGGCGCCTGCGTAGTGTAATGCAGGATGCAGGGAACAGACACTGGGGTTGGTATGACGATTAGAGGTCTCTTGTGTCTATCCCCTGCACTAGGTCACACAGGCACCTTGGGACAGCAAGTGGAGAAGATGCTTGGGAGAAGCAGAGACCGAATTGGTCATATATCGACGGGAGAAATAAATGAGTGTTTAGCTTTCTTAAAGGGGAACTTCAGCCTAAACAAACATACTGTCATCAAGTTACATTAGTTATGTTAATTAGAATAGATAGGTAATATAATCTCTTACCCACCCTGTTTTAAAAGAACAGGCAAATGTTTGTGATTCATGGGGGCTGCCATCTTTGTCATGGTGGCAGCCATCTTTTTGGTTGAAAGGAGGTGACAAGGAGCAGGAGACACAGCTCCAACTGTCCTGTGTCCTGATTACCCCTCCCAGCTGCACACGCTAGGCTTCAAATGTCAAATTCAAAATGTAAAAAAAAAAATTGCACCAAAACAGCAGAACGAGAACAACAACATCAGAAATCCCATCATTCTTTGCACAGCATCAGGGGAAAAAAGCCCGGGCAGTTTTCTTCTGTGCAGCTAAAAATGAGGCTTGTATAAGAGAAACAAAGTTCTGATGCTGTGAAACTGTTAAAGAAACACCAAGCCTTGTCAGTGTTGCTGAGTAAATTTTTAGTCTGGAGGTTCACTTTAAGAATTTGGGGCATTTGATTGCTTGGTGTGGGAAAATGTTATCTAATCATCTGGGAATAAGATTATTAAGTTATTAATTGTAATAATTTTAATGAGTTAAATGAGATTAGTATGGCTTTGGAAAAGTTAGTTAATAATCTCAAATTCATTGATATTTGCATTTTTCTGATGGGAAAAGGGCTGTGTGTGCAAAATGTTTCCTCGTCAAAAGGAGTTTTAGTAGGCTTGATTAAAGGTTGTAGAAGTAATAGGTGTTTTACTAGGTCTACCTAGTTTTTGTCAGCTGCTCCCACTTAACAGCCATGCTTTTCGTGTATATGCAGAGCTTCTGTTTGGGTTCAAGGTGCGTTTGTAGTTCCTGGGGGGGCTCAGCGCATCTCTGATGGAGGCCATTCGGAGGCAGCCTGGTGTTGTGCTGATCCACCTTTTGCGCAATTTTCAATTTTCGATTTTACTTGATTAGCCGCACTCAGGCTATGAATATACATAGGTTAGGATTTAGTTAGTGTTAGGCCCCTCCCATGGAGGATTGACTTCTTCGCAGTGGGAGGGACGAGTACTTAATAGGTTGCATGCACGCTGTTACAAGAAACCAACATCCTCCAGTGGTAGACAGGTCATGTGTATGCTCGGTGTGTATTATATCCCACAAGTGGGGCTTGCACTCTTTTGCAGATAGGCACTTGCCTGTTTTTAAGTAGTGCTGTTCATTTCCTTGCTATGTACTAATTTAATTCGTTTTTGGGCAGCTGCTCCCACTTAACAGCCATGCTTTTGGTGTATATGCAGAGCTTTTGTTTGGGTTCAAGGTGCGTTTGTAGTTCCTGGGGGGGCTCAGCGCATCTCTGATGGAGGCCATTCAGAGGCAGCCTGGTGTTGCGCTGATCCACCTTTTGCGCAATTTTCAATTTTTGATTTTACTTGATTAGCCGCACCCAGGCTATGCTTATACATAGGTTAGGATTTAGTTAGTGTTAGGCCCCTCCCATGGAGGATTGACTTCTTCGCAGTGGGAGGGACGAGTACTTAATAGGTTGCATGCACGCTGTTACAGGAAACCAACATCCTCTAGTAGTAGACAGGTCATGTGTATGCTCGGTGTGTATTATATCCCACAAGTGGGGCTTGCACTCTTTTGCAGGTAGGCACTTGCCTGTTTTTAAGTAGCGCTGTTCATTTCCTTGCTATGTACTAATTTAATTCATTTTTGGTCAGCTGCTCCCACTTAACAGCCATGCTTTTGGTGTATATACAGAGCTTCTGTTTGGGTTCAAGGTGCGTTTGTAGTTCCTGGGGGGGCTCAGCGCATCTCTGATGGAGGCCATTCGGAGGCAGCCTGGTGCTGCGCTGGTCCACCTTTTGCGCAATTTTCAAGGATTTGAATCCGCCTGAAATTAGTTAGTAGCAGTGATGTTCGGATACCCCCCAATCACGGATTCGACTACTCGGCCATGGTTGAAAAAAAATCCGGAAATGGCATGATTAATTTCCGAAATTAAAAAGGGGACACCAAATTTGCAGGATATGTTAAAAAGATACTGGGAAACAATTTAAATTTTTTTTTGTGTGCTGATAGTGGAAAATTTCTCCCCCCCCAAAAAAAAGAGGGGCCCCCCCTTCCCGAGCCTCTGTAGCCCTTTGTCCCCCTTGCAGGCTGGGATAGCCAGAATGTGGAGCCCCGGCCGACTGGGGTTTTGCACCCTGAGCTATACCAGCCCGCATGGTCCATGGTATGGGGGGCTCCAGGGGAGAGGGGTGGCCAAGCCTTCCCCTCTCCCTGAGCCCTTGTCCAATCCACGAACAAGGGGCTCTTCCCCACCTCCGGTGCCCCAGGAGGAGGTGGGGCGATGACTCCCCTGGGGGGTTCATGGTGGCATCTGGGAGTCCCCTTTATGAAGGGGACCCCCAGATGCCTGCCCTCCCAGAAAAAATGAGTTTAGGTGTAAAAAGTACCCCTTACCCATTTCCACAAGGGGTTCATAACAACGAGAAAAAGTATTTTATTAATCTTAATTAACCAGTTCACCCCAAGGGTTTTTATCCTAACAGAATAGCAATTTTCAGTTGTCAGTGCTCCTCCCTTTTATTCCCTAATAACTTTATTACTACTTATCACAAGAAAATAATCTATACCTCGTTTTTTTCGCAACCAATTAGGCTTTCTGTAGATAGTATATTTTGCTTTTTTTTTTTTTTTTTTATTCAAAATGCGTTTTAATGAGAAAAGCAGAAAAAAAAGAAAAAAATCATTATTTCTCAGTTTTCAACTATTATGGTTTTAAAATAAACATTCTCCTGTGGATAAAACAAGCACGTTTTATTTGCCCAGTTGTCCCTATTATTAAACCATTTAAATTATGTCCCTATCACAATGTATGGCGACAGGGTAGAGGACCGTTCGGTCTTCTTCCCCAATAACTTAGCACGGGATCCCGACGGAAACATCGGCGGTAGCGGCGCACACATGGTGGTAGCAGCGGCGGGAACGCGTGACGTATTAAAACGTCATGTTGCTATTAATAGCGGTAAGCATGAAGTTTTAATACGTTAGGATGTCAGTAAATAGTTAACCAGAAATACTTACCTGTACCATTAAAAAAATGTTCCCACAACGATATCCTTGGTAATGTCCCACGACGACAGTATCCTCTATCTTGCAATCTTCACAATTACTTAATTGTAACTTTAAGAAAATGTTCCCACGCCAATGTCCTCTAACTTGCGACCTTGATTAAAGATCTCTGACGACCTACGCAAACCGGCGGTCTCCGCGCAGCTCTAACTATACTTAGTATACTTAGTATAGCTAGAGCCAAAAAGCGTCTTTGAATTTTGGCTCCAAGGCTTCCTCTGATCCTATTTATTTACAGCTATTGTAGAAAAGCAGAACAAAGCATTATTAATACACTATTATTATTTAGTTTTTTTATAGCACAGACATCTTCTGCAGTGCTGTACAAAGTATATAGTCCTGTCACTAACTGTCCCTCAGAGGAGAGCAATCTAATCCCGACCATATTTTTTAAGGGGAAGCCAATTAAATTATCTGTATGCTCTCGATATGTAGGAGGAATACAGAATTCCTGGAGGAAACCCGCAGAGGCACAGTGAGAACATATAAACCCTGTGCAATTAGCACTCTGGCTGGGATATGAACCAGGGACCCAGCACTGCAAGGCAAGAGTGTTATCCCCTACCATGCTGCCTTCTAAATAGAATGATGACTGAGAATCACAAACAACATGAGTCATGTATAATTGTTAGGGCTGTAAGGAAAACTGGTGTGTTAACAGTAAGCACACTTAACTAGTTACTGCACCGCGTGCTGTATATCTATGCCCTGGCAGACTTCATCTGAAGTCCAAGAGACATAGATATTCTTTTCCCACTGTGTCACCATTGTACATGTTCCTGCACACATTCTGGTCGTCGCCTGTTAGTAGACAGATCACTGATCCAAGTGCTTGTGATTAATGATCACCGGCATCAATGAGATGTCGGTGGTCATTGATTAAAGTAAAACATACATGTATTACTTCCTCTGTGTACACACAGTACACAGGAGGAATAAACTGGGGGGGCATCTAGTGGGCAAATTGTAAATTACACCCTAACACATCAAATTCAATAAAAATACATATACCCTTCAGTAAACATAACCTCTCACCTCCTCTACTCGCCCATAGTTACCAAATAAAACATGTGTATATATATACAGTTATGTGAAAAACTATTTACCCCCTTCCTGATTTCTTATTCTTTTGCATGTTTGTCACACTTAAATGTTTTTGCTCATCAAAAATCGTTAACTATTAGTCAAAGATAACATAATTGAACACAAAATGCAGTTTTAAGTGATGTTTTTTATTATTCAGTGAGAAAAAAAACTCCAAATCTACATGGCCCTGTGTGAAAAAGTGATTGCCCCCTTTGTTAAAAAATAACTTAACTGTGGTTTATCACACCTGAGTTCAATTTCTGTAGTCACACCCAGGCCTGATTACTGCCACTCCTGTTTCAATCAAGAAATCAATTAAATAGGAGCTATCTGACACAGAGAAGTAGACCAAAAGCACCTCAAAAGCTAGACATCATGCCAAGATCCAAAGAAATTCAGGAACAAATGAGAACAAAAGTAATTGAGATCTATCAGTCTGGTAAAGGTTATAAAGCCATTTCTAAAGCTTTTGGACTCCAGCGAACCACAATGAGAGCCATTATCCACAAATGGCAAAAACATGGAACAGTGATGAACCAGGAGTGGCTGGCCGACCAAAATTACCCCATGAGCGCAGAGAAAACTCATCCGAGAGGCCACAAAAGACCCCAGGACAACATCTAAAGAACTGCAGACCTCACTTGCCTCAATTAAGGTCAGTGTTCACGACTCCACCATAAGAAAGAGACTGGGCAAAAACGACCTGCATGGCAAATATCCAAGGCGCAAACCACTTTTAAGCAAAAAGAACATTAAGGCTCGTCTCAATTTTGCTAAAAAACATCTCAATGATTGCCAAGACTTTTGGTAAAATACCTTGTGGACCAACGAGACAAAAGTTGAACTTTTTGGAAGGTGCGTGTCCCGTTACATCTGGCGTAGAAGTAACACAGCATTTCAGCAAAAGAACATCATACCAACAGTAAAATATGGTGGTGGTAATGTGATGGTCTGGGGTTGTTTTGCTGCTTCAGGACCTGGAAGGCTTGCTGTGATAGATGGAACCATGAATTCTACTGTCTACCAAAAAATCCTGAAGGAGAATGTCCGGCCATCTGTTTGTCAACTCAAGCTGAAGCGATCTTGGGTGCTGCAGCAGGACAATGACCCAAAACACACCAGCAAATCGACCTCTGAATGGCTGAAGAAAAACAAAATGAAGACTTTGGAGTGGCCTAGTCAAAGTCCTGACCTGAATTCTATTGAGATGTTGTGGCATGACCTTAAAAAGGTGGTTCATGCTAGAAAACCCTCAAATAAAGCTGAATTACAACAATTCTACAAAGATGAGTGGGCCAAAATTCCTCCAGAGCGCTGTAAAAGACTCGTTGCAAGTTATCGCAAATGCTTGATTGCAGTTATTGCTGCTAAGGGTGGCCCAACCAGATATTAGGTTCAGGGGGCAATTTCTTTTTCACACAGGGCCATGTAGCTTTTGAGTTTTTTTCTTACTAAATAATAAAAACCATCATTTAAAACTGCATTTTGTGTTCAATTAAGTTATCCTTGACTAATAGTTAACGGTTTTTGATGAGCAGAAACATTTAAGTGTGACAAACATGCAAAAGAATAAGAAATCAGGAAGGGGGCAAATAGTTTTTCACATCACTGTATTTATATAAATATATATATATATATATATATATATATATATATATATATATATATATATATATTATATATATATATATAAAAGACATAAAATAATACATAAATAGTTACCTTAGGGACTCTTTTAATATGTAGGTCTTGAGGGTATATTACTGTTAATTTCTAAGGGCTTGTGATTAGCGATGGAGGCAAAACTGAAAATATACGCCTTTATTTCCAAATATTGTCACCATACATTGTACTAGGGACATAATTTAAACATTGTAATAACTGGGACTAATGGGCAAATAAAATGTGTGGGTTGTATCCACAGTAGTATGTTTTATTTTAAAATTATAATGGCCAAACAGAGAAATAATGATTTTTTTTTCCATGTTTTCTTTTTATTCATGTTAAAATGCATTTAGAATAAAATAATTATTATATTATAATAATATAATTATATTCGTTCCCTTTAAGAATGAAGATAAAATGTACCGGTAATGATTGTCCACAGACTGCTTTTGTGTTTCATTTATTGTTAAATTTAAACTTTAAAAATTATAGTTGTGATTTATTTTAAGAAGATCAAACCTGGGAGATCGATGCACTCATCTGTAATTACTATTAATGAACATCACATAATTAGTACAAGAGAGAGAAG
Source organism: Hyperolius riggenbachi (assembly GCF_040937935.1). Taxonomy (NCBI): domain Eukaryota; kingdom Metazoa; phylum Chordata; class Amphibia; order Anura; family Hyperoliidae; genus Hyperolius; species Hyperolius riggenbachi. Next base: position 502,748,824 of record NC_090646.1, read on the forward strand.
TGCCCATCATCCTATAATTTCTCTAGCAACATTAAAGGGGCACTATCGCGAAAAACTGTAAAATTTTCAAATATGTGCAAACATATACAAATAAGAAGTACATTGTTACCTGAGTAAAATAAGCCATAAATTACTTTTCTTCTATAATGCTGTCACTTACAGTAGGCAGTAGAAATCTGACAGAAGTGAAAGGTTTTGGACTAGTCCATCTCTTTATAGGGGATTCTCAGCAAGGCTTTTATTCTTTATAAAGATATTCCCTTAAAAGGATTTAAACAATGATGTTGGCCAGCTTCCCTGCTCGCTACACAGTGTTTTGGCAGATGGACAGAGCAACTGCCATTCACTAAGTGCTTCTGAAAATAAATATATCCCTGAGAATCCCCTATAAAGAGATTAACTAGTCCAAAACCTGTCACTTCTGTCAGATTTCTACTACCTACTGTAAGTGACAGCAACATAGGAGAAAAGTAATTTATAGCTCATTTTACTCTGGAAAAAACTGTACTTCTTATTTGTATGTTTGCACATATTTTAAATTTTACAGTTTGTCGCTGTAGTGCCTAGTGTTGGGCGTAATGGAAAAAACTACGCTTACGGATCATTACGCGTAATTTTATGCTATTACGCATTACGGAATTACGCTTACGGCGTAGACATTTATCTACGGTTCATGCCTGTAATTACGCATGGCCCTTACGCAATTACGCGTAAGAATACCGTAATGCAGGTTGTTACGTTATTGCCTTACGCATAATTTCCTACTAGCAATTAATGCGTAAGGCAATGCTCGCAAGAGGAAAAGTTGACGCATGGATCAATGTTAGGTAGCCGCTGACTTTAAAGGTTAATAGCAAAGCCCCCTTAATTGCTGAGAGCCTCAAATTTGGAGAATATATTAAGGAGATCAGAAGGAATAAGAGGAAAAACATTTTTTTCAAAAAGACCTTATAGTTTTTGAGAAAATTGATGTTAAAGTTTCAAAGGAAAAATATATACATTTAAAAACCCGCCGACTTTAACGGTTAATAGCAAAGCCTGCTTAAAATTTAGGAACACCAAATTCCCAGGGTATATTAAGGGGATCAGTGGGAATAAGAGGAAATTTTTTTTTTCAAAAAGACCTTATAGTTTTTGAGAAAATCGATTTTTAAGTTTCAAGGGCAAAAATGTCTTTTAAATGCGGAACATGTCAGGTTTTTTTGCAGAGGTAACAATAGTGTATTATTTTCATAGACTCCCCCAAGTGGGAAGAGTTTTACTTACTTCGTTCTGAGTGTGGGAAATATAAAAAAAAACCGACGTGGGGTCCCCCCTCCTAGACCTCTTTAACCCCTTGTCCCCCATGCAGGCTGGGATAGCCAGAATGCGGAGCACCGGCCACGTGGGGATCCGCACCCTGACTATACCAGCCCGCATGGTCCATGGATTGGGGGGTCTCGGAAGGGGAGGGGCAGCCAAGCTTTCCCCTCCCCCTCCGAGCCCTTGTCCAATCCAAGGACAAGGGGCTCTTCTCCACCTCCGATGGGCGGTGGAGGTGGAGGCCGCGATTTCCTGGGGGGGGGGGTGGCGTTGGGCGAACACCTGGATGTTCGGGTTCGCGAACGTTTGCCGAACATGGCCGCGATGTTCGGGTGTTCACGCCGAACTCCGAACATAATGGAAGTCAATGGGGACCCGATTTTTCGTGCTCTGTAAAGCCTCCTTACATGCTACATACCCCAAATTTACAGGGTATGTGCACCTTGGGAGTGGGTACAAGAGGGAAAAAAATTTAGCAAAAAGAGCTTATAGTTTTTGAGAAAATCGATTTTAAAGTTTCAAAGGGAAAACTGTCTTTTAAATGCGGGAAATGTCTGTTTTCTTTGCACAGGTAGCATGCATTTTGCCGCCATGCAGTCATAAATGTAATAAAGATAAGAGGTTCCATAAACAGGGACTGGCAAAGCTAACCCAGCAGCAGCACACGTGATGGAACAGGAGGAGGCGCAGGAGGAGAAGGCCACGCTTTGAGACACAACAACCCAGGCCTTGCATGAGGACAAGAAGCGTGCAGATAGCATGCATTTTGCCGCCATGCAGTCATAAATGTAATAAAGATAAGAGGTTCCATAAACAGGGACCGGCAACGCTAACCCAGCAGCAGCACATGTGATGGAACAGGAGGAGGCGCAGGAGGAGAAGGCCATGCTTTGAGGCACAACAACCCAGGCCTTGCATGAGGACAAGAAGCGTGCGGATAGCATGCTTTTTGCCGCCATGCAGTCATAAATGTAATAAAGATAAGAGGTTCCATAAACAGGGACCGGCAACGCTAACCCAGCAGCAGCACACGTGATGGAACAGGAGAAGGTACAGGAGGAGAAGGCCACGCTTTGAGACACAACAACCCAGGCCTTGCATGAGGACAAGAAGCGTGCGTATAGCATGCATTTTGCCGCCATGCAGTCATAAATGTAATAAAGATAAGAGGTTCCATAAACAGGGACCGGCAACGCTAACCCAGCAGCAGCACACGTGATGGAACAGGAGGAGGCGCAGGAGGAGAAGGCCACGCTTTCAGACACAACAACCCAGGCCTTGCATGAGGACAAGAAGCGTGCGGATACTACTGTTCCCAGCAGAGACACAGAGTGGCAGTAAACACAATGCTATACAGTGGTGGCTGAGCGGTGTACCACTGTTCCCAGCAGCGACACAGAGCACAATGCTATACAGTGGTGGGTGAGCGGTTTACTACTGTTCCCAGCAGAGACACAGAGTGGCAGTAAACACAATGCTATACAGTGGTGGCTGAGCGGTGTACTACTGTTCCCAGCAGCGACACAGAGCACAATGGTATACATTGGTGGGTGAGTGGTGTACTACTGTTCCCAGCAGCGATACAGAGCACAATGCTATACAGTGGTGGGTGAGCGGTGTACTACTGTTCCCAGCAGAGACACAGAGTGGCAGTAAACACAATGCTATATAGTGTGGCTGAGCGGTGTACTACTATTCCCAGCAGCGACACAGAGCACAATGCTATACAGGGTGAGCGGTGTACTACTGTTCCCAGCAGACACACAGAGTGGCAGTAAACACAATGCTATATAGTGTGGGTGGGTGAGCGGTGTACTACTGTTCCCAGCAGCGACACAGAGCACAATGCTATACAGGGTGAGCGGTGTACTACTGTTCCCAGCAGAGAGACACAGAGTGGCAGTAAACACAATGCTATATAGTGTGGGTGAGCGGTGTACTACTATTCCCAGCAGCGACACAATGACCGGGGGACCCTGGCTAGCCTGGCTGGAGAGAGAACTACCCTGCCTGCCTACCCAAAGCTAAATCCACAGACAAATGGCGGAGAAATTACGTGGATCGGGTATTTATTTACCCGAACCACGTGACCCGTTCGGCCAATAAGAGCGCGTTCGGGTCCGAACCACGTGACCCGTTCGGCCAATCACGGCGCTCTTAGTTCGGCCATATGGCCGAACAGTTTGGCCGAACACCATCAGGCGTTCGGCTGAACTCGAACATCACCCGAACAGGGTGATGTTCTGCAGAACCCGAACAGTGGCGAACACTGTTCGCCCAACACTAGGGGGGGGGGTTCATGGTGGCATCTGGGAGTCCCCTTTAAAAAGGGGTCCCCCAGATGCCCACCCCCCCTCCCAGGAGAAATGAGTATAGGGGTACTTGTACCTCTTACCCATTTCCTTTAAGAGTTAAAAGTAAATAAACACACAAACACTTAGAAAAAGTATTTAAATTGAACAAAAAACATAACCACGAAAAAAGTTCTTTAAAATTCTTAATTAACCATTAATACTTACCTGTCCCTTTAAATAAATGATCCCTCGCAATAGCCTTGGAAATATTCTATCAGTTACAATGTAACAACTTTGTTACATTGTAACTACGCCTCACCCGACGTCACTCGCCGCTCAGCCGCCGCATACACTTACCCGTCCTTGCAGGACGCTAAGTCCCCGCCGGCTCCCGCTGTCCACCCCGCCCACATCTGTCACCCACATGTCACCCACATGTGGGTGACATGTGGGAGAGGCGGGGAGGGCAGCGGGAGCCGGCAGGGACTTAGCGTCCTGCAAGGACCCGACAGAGCTCTGAGCTATATAGCTCAGAGCTCTCTAAGCATCTTTGAATTTGGGCTCCAAGGAGCCCCATTGGTCCTTAGCAGACCAATGGGGTTCCTTCAAATCAGAAGGAACCCCATTGGTCTGCTAAGGACCAATGGGGCTCCTTGGAGCCCAAATTCAAAGATGCTTAGAGAGCTCTGAGCTATATAGCTCAGAGCTCTGTCGGGTACGTGCAGGACGCTAAGTCCCGCCGGCTCCCGCTGCCCTCCCCGCCTCTCCCACATGTCACCCACATGTCACCCACATGTGGGTGACATGTGGGTGACAGATGTGGGTGGGGTGGACAGCGGGAGCCGGCGGGGACTTAGCGTCCTGCAAGGACGCGTAAGTGTATGCGGCGGCTGAGCGTCGAGTGACGTCGGGTGCGGCGTAGTTACAATGTAACAAAGTTGTTACATTGTAATAACTTTGTTACATTGTAACTGATAGAACATTTCCGAGGCTATTGCGAGGGACCATTTATTTAAAGGGACAGGTACGTATTAATGGTTAATTAAGAATATTAAAGGACTATTTTCTGTGGTTAGGTTTTTTGTTCAATTAAAAAACTTTTTCTAAGTGTTTGTGTGTTTATTTACTTTTAACTCTTAAAGGAAATGGGTAAGAGGTACAAGTACCCCTATACTCATTTCTCCTGGGAGGGGGGGTGGGCATCTGGGGGACCCCTTTTTAAAGAGGACTCCCAGATGCCACCATGACCCCCCCCCCAGGAAATCGCGGCCTCCACCTCCACCGTCCATCAGAGGTGGAGAAGAGCCCCTTGTCCTTGGATTGGACAAGGGCTCGGAGGGGGAGGGGAAAGCTTGGCTGCCCCTCCCCTTCCGAGACCCCCCAATCCATGGACCATGCGGGCTGGTATAGTCAGGGTGCAGAGCCCCACGCGGCCGGTTCTCCGCATTCTGGCTATCCCAGCCTGCATGGGGGACAAGGGGTTAAAGAGTTCTGGGAGGGGGGACCCCACGTCGTTTTTTTTTTTATATTTCCCACACTCAGAACGAAGTAAGTAAAACTCTTCCCACTTGGGGGAATCTATGAAAATAAAACACTATTGTTACCTGTGCAAAAAAAACGGACATTTTTCGCATTTAAAAGACATTTTTGCCCTTGAAACTTAAAAATCGATTTTCTCAAAAACTATAAGGTCTTTTTGAAAAAAAAAATTTCCTCTTATTTCCACTGATCCCCTTAATATACCCTGGGAATTTGGTGTTCCTAAATTTTAAGCAGGCTTTGCTATTAACCGTTAAAGTCGGCGGGTTTTTAAATGTATATATTTTTCCTTTGAAACTTTAACATCGATTTTCTCAAAAACTATAAGGTCTTTTTGAAAAAAAAAATGTTCCTCTTATTCCTTCTGATCTCCTTAATATATTCTCCAAATTTGAGGCTCTTAGCACTAAAGGGGGCTTTGCTATTAACCCATAAAGTCGGCGGCTTTTTTATATTATACGGGAGCATAATATTACGCGATTACGGCAGACTGTGTAATTTCAATAGGAGTTTACTGTCTTATGCGTAATTTGTTACGCGTAATAACGTAACCTACGGTGTACACGTAATTAATTACGCGTAATACCGTAACCTTACACGTAACGCTTACGGTGCATTTGTAGTGAATTACGATGCGTAATTACGCTAATGCGTAATTTCGGCCCAGCACTGGTAGTGCCCCTTTAACTGTAACAGGTGCTTTAATCTAGTTTGTGTAATCAATAAACTAGTCAGACATTACATTTTACCATGGTCTTTGAATTAACACAAATTTATTATCCATCCTTTTGAGAAGGAAACAGCATTGTCAGCAGCAAAGAAGTTTTACAAAAGAAGTGAGATTACTATCTTGATAAATTTTTACTAGAAAGGGTAATTAACTAATAATTAACTATTTAGTTAACACACAACATTTACAGTATATCCTGCTTTTCTCCTGGCAGACTCAAAACACCAGAGCTGCAGCCACTAGGGAACGCTCTACAGGCAGTAGCAGTGCTAGGGCGTTTTTCCAAAAGTCTCCTACTGAATAGGTGCTGGCTTACTGAACAGGAAGAGCTCAGGTCTCTGCACCCAGGTCTCCTGTGGAGTACATTTGAAATCAGCGCCGGTAGACTTGGGCGCAGGATACAGTGGTATATGGCCGATCCTGCTTCTGAACAAGTCCGGGCCGTTTTAATTACTATTCCCCCTCCAGGCCGCCATGGATAGTGGGAAAATGAAATAATTTCTGGAGGCCGAATTATTGTGTTTTTAAGCAACTTCAGCTCTGTCTTCTGACGGAGCCGACGTTACTCACTGAGCGCCGCTATAGACTGATTCCCATTACAGTCTATGGCGGCGCTGGCTGTGCCCAAATCTAGCAGCGCTGAAAAGCACTGCTCCGCTCCTGTGTCAGAGGCAGAGCCCTTAACTAGTACACTATCCAGTCATGTCAATACACAAGCACAAACACAATCACACACAATCTTCTGTTGATAGCTAAATGCAAATTAGTATTTATTTTCAATGAAATTTAGGTGCTGGTGGCTCGCCCACATGACAACGTTCATGAACATGTCAGGAATAGCAGGTTTGTGCCCACTGGAGAGCTCAAACTTTTGGTTGTGTTCGCCAGCAGCTAACTAATTTCCTATGATTCCCTGCATAACCTTTAAGCCCCCTTCATGCATGACAGAATTCATGTGCATTTTCCAGCCACGCCCCCTGAGGAAGCCAGAAGATGCCAAAACTGCTGGGTGCTTTGCTCTACTTTCATTGCATGGGACACCACGTCGCCCCAGCCTTTATCACAGACCTGTAAAAGGGTCTTTCATCGAGCCATGTATGCCGCCCGGTTACGCTGGCCGGGCCGCCACTGCTTGAGTTCATGATCTCACTTGCCTACACAGTGCTGCATCACACTGGTGTAAATCCACTGAGCCACTATAGACTGACGCAGGCCACAATCAACATTGACAATCAACTGGTTTACCCCTGTGAAGTCCATGAGGTTGGATTCCTCTGAGTGAGATTGTTTTTTTCTTCCAAGCCGGGAGTGCTGGATCTTTGCTTACTTACCAAGTCTCTGCTTTGCCTGCTTTCAAATCAGCATCTGCAACTACTGTACTATTTTTTGTATATTGATGTGGGACTTCTGCTTGCTAATCACTATCCTTGTTGGATCTCAATGGTGTGAACTGTGCTGAAGATGCTATGATGAGATTGATGTGGAACTCTCGTGATCTGCTGTAAAGCACTATGACTTTACAAGTAACATTGTCCTAATCAATTCCTGTGATGCTGTGCCTGTTGTGAGTGAGAGTGTATCGGGGTGGCCATCCCATGTGTTTTTAGGCGCATTTTTATTAATATATTTCAATAAATGTTGATACTTTTTGGAAAATGAATGGTTTTAGTGATTGTTTATGTCTAATATTTGGTATTCATTATCAGGACATGTATGACCCAACAATCTTTTGACCACTTTCAGAACCTTAAAGTTATCACGTGCATTTTCCATTTTTTGCGAATTTTAATTCCCCGCACATCTAATGCAAGTCAACAGCAGCACATTTGACATGCTTTTTAGAGCCAATTATTGCATCCATTTTTTTCTGCAGAAAGAAACGTGAAAAATGGCATACAAAATGTAAAAAAATGTAAATTAACTTCATTAATATGCATGGAAAAATCATAATGCAAAAATTTGCATAAAAAACGCAAACATAAAAACCAAGAATCAGATGCAAAAAAAAGCAAAATCATAAATATAAAAAAGCATGCAAAAAAAATAAAAGGGCTGAAAACTGCAAGCATAAGTGTGGAAGTAACCTTAAACTATGGTCAGCTGGGCTGAGGTGGCTAATAAGAAGCAAGTTCGAGTACACTAGCATTTGTGCCAAGTATCATATGCAAATCCATGTTTAAAGCAAACATGCATTCCTAGGTGTGCATTTGCGTCTGGATTTACCAGGTCACAAACATGCCCATTTGCTAATGAGTAGGAGCATGTTCACTATTAGCCCCATGAATTGCTTTATTCTATGTTCACCCATTTAGTACCAAATTTGAGTGCATAGCATAAAAAAACTGAATGATGTAACTAAATATTAACCTTATTTTTTGATTTTTAAGGGAATTACCACTTTGCATCCAGACTTTGTTTCCCCCTTATGGACCAAACAGGTTTGACAGTTTAGCTATGTCCCTGTTCAATTAGCAATAATTGTATCCCTACTTATGACACCCAAATATAAAATATACAGTTTATCACTTTTTTCAAGACAAAACTAGACTTTCATTGTATGGCATTTTTTCCCTCAAATAATTCTGTTTTCTATGAATTTTATTGGGAAAAAGAGGAAAACTACACATTTTTTCTCTGTTTTACCAATTCCAGTTTAAAAATAAAAAGTACTACTTTTCCTACCATGTATCACAAAAGCCAGAAAATTTGTACTTACCTCTGTAATTTTCCTTTCCTGATATTACTCCATGTCGGCATACTTCCTGGGTTAGCTCCGCCCCCTTAACCCCTATAGGACCCATACAAACTATAAATAAAGGTCATGACCCCTGCAACCCCATTCTTGTCCCATAGTACTCAGACACGACAAGTAAAAGGGTGGGTCGTATGCCGACATGGAGTAATATCCGGAAAGGAAAATTACAGAGGTAAGTACAAATTTTCTGGCTTTCCTGATACCTCCATGTCGTCATACTTCCTGGGATATAACTAGCACTCAATAACCAGACGGGAGGGTACAATGCAAAATATTTATCAACAAGTTATTTATCAACAGCAGAAAGCACTTTTCTTCCAAATGCAACAGTAGTAAGTACAGACGGATCAATGCTATAATGTCTTATAAAAGTATTTGGTGTGGCCCAGTTTGCAGCTTTACAAATCGTGGTCAGAGATACTCCTGTAGTAGCTGCCCAAGATGCAGCCATGCTCCTGGTGGAATGGGCTGAAGTGGAAGGTACGTCCTCCGTACCCATGGACCTATAAGCTGCCTTGATAAGCCTCACTATCCATGTAGCGATAGTTCTGGCAGTCACCTCCTTACCCTTCCTCGGGCCTGAAGGACACACAAAGAGGTGCTCAGAGTTCCTAAATGATTCCGTAACCTGAATGTAATACTTTAATATTCTAGCAATGTCCAGAGGATGATTGCCTGGCCTCCCTTCCTCGTCTGGGAAAGAAGGCAAAGTCCACTCCTGATTAAGGTGTTTGACTGAAACCACTTTAGGCAAGAAAGTCATTACTGGCCTCAGAACTACTCTATCTGGAAAGAACACCACATGAGGTTCTGAAAAACCTAGGGCCTGTATTTCTGATACCCTCCTACCTGATGAAATGGCTATCAGAAATGTAGTTTTTAGTGTTAAATTCCATATTGAACATGATTCCATTGGCTCGAAGATAGGAGAGGACAAATATTCCAAAACAAGAGGAAGATCCCAGGTACGGAGAATCTTCTTGATAGGAGGCCTAATCTTCATAACTGCCTGGAAGAATAACTGAACCAGTCTATCTGAAGATAAAGTTTTTCCTATTAAGCTTGAAATAGCCGATGTCTGTCCTCTTAATGTACTTACGCTTAGACCTATATCCACTCCTGTTTGTAAAAACTCTAAGACATGTGGTATTGATGGATTGAGAAAGTCCACTTTTTTCAACTCTGAGAAGTGAATGAACTTTTTCCATACTCTGTGATAAGACTTATTCGTAGATAACTTCCTTGCTTTTAGAAGTGTCTGTACAACAGTCTCAGGAAACCCTGCTTCTAAAAGGACCTTCCTCTCAATTTCCATGCCGCTAAGGCGAGCACTTGAGGATTCTGATGATAAAGACCGTTCTGTGACAGTAGATTCGGTGCCGCCTGTAGCTTCAATGGCGGGCACTGCGACATGCTGAGTAACAGAGGGAACCATGGCCTCTTGGGCCAGAATGGTGCAATTACTATTGCTGAAACATCTTCCACCTGCAGTCTCTTCAGGAATCTCAACATCATTGGTATTGGTGGAAAAGCATAGACCAGGGAGGCTTGCCATGGACATATCAATGCATCCACTCCACTTGTACCCGGAACTGATCTCCTGGAGAGAAAGTTGGGCAGTTGGTTGTTGGTGTTCGAAGCAAACAGATCCAGCTGAGGCAAACCCCATAGTTGAATTATCTGCTTGAATACAGAGCTGTCCAATTTCCACTCGTTGTCTATTTGCTTCCTGGATAATATATCCGCTTGGACATTCAGTGTCCCTGGTAAGTATACTGCTCTGATCGTCATCAGATTCGATTCTGCCCATTGCATCAATGGGGCTAATTCCTTCAACAAGGATAAACTCCTGGTTCCCCCTTGCTTCTGAACGTAGGCCACCGCTGCTCGATTGTCCATCTGGAGACATAGAGCCGAGTTCTTCACGAGATGAGCAAAGGCCTGAGTTCCCTTGAATGCCGCTCTTAGTTCCAGCACATTGGAGACAATCCTTTTCTGACCTATTGGCCATCGTCCTTGTGCCCACTTCTCCTTGAAATGAGCACCCCAACCAATCTGGCTGGCATCGGAAGTAATCGTGTTCCAGCAGTATGGTGCTAGTGAGTGTCCCCGGTTGAGATTCTCTGGAACCGTCCACCATTCGAGAGAGAGTCTGCATGACATCGACAGTTTTATTTTTTGATTGATTGAAGTTTGATTCCATTGGTTCAGAAAGTTGAGTTGGAATGGTCTCATATGCCATCTCGCCCACTTCACTATCGGTATCACGGAAGACATTATACCCAGTATTTGTAAACATTGTCTCGATGATATTACTGTGTACTTCATTACCTGCAGAATAATTCCCCTGATCCTGCATATTTTGTCTGTTGGGAGAGACACAGTCGCTGTTGAGGTATTGAAGGTTGCCCCCAAGTAGATCAGTTTCTTCGTTGGGGTAAGCTGACTCTTCTCCTGATTTATGATCCAACCTAGATCCATTAAGAAGCTCAATGTCCTGTCTCTGTGGGCAAGAAGCTTGCCCTCCGAGTCTGCTATGATCAGGATATCGTCTAGATAATGATGTATTCTTATCCCTTCTGCTCTCAGTATCGCTATGGCTGCTATCAAAACTTTGGTAAACGTGCGGGGTGCTGTTGAGAGACCGAAGGGTAATGAAGTGAACTGGAGATGAACATCGTCTATTAAGAACCTGAGAAATTCTTGATACTTTTGATGTACTGGAATGTGCAGATACGCATCTTTCAAGTCTATCGATAGCAACCAATCGTTCGGCATTATTAATAGAATAATTGACTGTAGTGATTCCATCTTGAATTTTGGCACCATGATGGGTTTGTTTAGGTATTTCAGGTCTATGACTGGCCTGAATCCCCCACTTTTCTTTTCTACTAGAAATAACTGGGAGTATATGCCTCTGTACCTCTCCTTTGTGGGAACTGGAATAATTGAATTTTGAGATTGTAATGAACTTACATATTCTAGTAATGTGGCTGCTTTGTGCGTATTCTTCGAAAGTTTTGTTTGAATAAATCTTTCTCGAGGCTTCCAACGGAATTTCCATCGATGACCTTTTGTTATTGTTGAAATCGCCCAGTGTTCTCGAACTTTCTCCACCCATCTGTCCTTGAATGTTCGAAGTCTCGAACCTACTTTGGGCAAATGAGTGGGCGTAATTTCAAAAGGACTGCTTTGATTGAGTATGGTTCTGTGTATTGGACTTCAATGATCTCGCTAGGGATGCTTGCGAGCTCTTCCAGTTTTTTCTGTACTGTCTTCCCGGCTTGTATGATCTGGCTTCATTAAACCTATTGGTTTGTTGTCGTTTTGGATTAGAGAAATTTTTTCTCTGTGGTCTGTTCTGCGGTATAAGACCCGATTTTCCTCCTGTTACTCTTGCTATTGCTTTATCCATTTCACTCCCGAATAATGTAGCTCCATCATATGGTATCTTGATCCAATTTTGTTTTGATCCTATTTCTGCCAACCATGGCCTAAGCCATAAGGCCCTCTTTGCTGTAACTGCCGTTAACATTCCTCTGGAAGAATTTTTTAAAATGTCCATAGCAGCTTCTCCTATGAAGTCTGCCGTGATCTTGAGGTCCTCCATGGCAGAGATAATTTCTGACTTATCAGCATCTGCTAATATTGCTTGTTCAATGTTGCCAGTCCATATCTTCATTGCCTTCGCTACGGATGTTAATGCAATTGCTGGTTTACAAGAAGCGCCTGCCAACAAATATGATTTCCTGAGATCGTTATCTATACGTCTTTCCAAAACATCTTTAAAAATAGCAGAATCTTCTTTTGGTAATGTGACATGTTTCACGAGCCTAGAGAGTGATGCATCTACTGAAGGAGGGTTTTGAAGGAATGGAACTTCTTCTTCGTTCAATGGATATAACTTTGTAAATCGGTTACTTAATGGCTGTTTATTCTCCACCTTCTGCCATTCATCTGTAATTAAATTCTTTATCTCTTTCATGATAGGAAAAGTATTTGTCTTTTTCGTGAGATGGGAATAATACTCCTTATTTGATTCTGGTTCCACAGGTGGATCTACCCATTCTAATGCTTCCTTTATTGCAGTGATAAATGGGTTAGTTAACTTGAAATCAAATAAGCATGGGGATTCTTCCAATATTTCTTCTGCTTCTGCTGGTTCCTCCTGATATCCGGATGTAGAAGCATGAGCCATGACTTCATCTCTAACTACCTTACGGATAACTTCTGTAATATCTTCCGTTTTTTCCTCCTGCCCTTTTGCAAGTTGTGCGAAACATTCCTCGCATACCGTTTTGTCAGGTAATGCTTTTCTGGGACATGCCCAGCATTGTCCTTTATTTGGTAGCTGGTTAGTAGAAGGAATAGGAGATTTACTCCTTGATCTGTGATGATGGTGATGAGAAGATTTTGAAGAATCTCTCCGTCTTGGCGATCTTGACCGCGACCTTGAAGATTTATGATGATGCTTTTTTGATTTTTGTTTCTTATGCTTTGATTTTGAGCGTGATCTATTAGATCCTGATGCTTCCTGGGCTGTGCCGCATACACTGCAAGACATAAGCAATAATTTAATTGCTTTGTAAATGAGCCCCTTTATTTTTTTTTTTTATTTTTTTTTATCCCTTTAAAATAAGCCTTACCCAGAGGGACCAGCAGTATCACTTTGTGCGGCAGGATTCACTGTGGGGAACATAAAGAAACATATGACCTATATCAGTATGCATCTTTGAGAACCTTTTCAACAATGCCTCTCTACATCAGAGAACCACTTACTTGTTTTTAAATCATGTGCACATATATATATATATATGCCTCTTGCACTCTCCCAGTATCAGTGGAGCAGCGGAACAGCAGAGCAGCACAGCAGCGAGGCAGTCTCCTTCCAGGCGAGCCACTGATCTGACAGTAGCTCGCCTGGTTTAAATAGACCGCCCTCCCTAGCGTGCGTAGCGTCGTTACGCTATGAGGGCATGTTTGCCCACGACAAACATGTCTGCCGCTTCTTTCCCCCGCTGTAACAAAGCGTCCTTTCGGACGCATGCGCAGACGCGTCCAAACGGACACATGCGCAGAAACAACTTCCGGACGCCACCGGAAACCTTCGCCCAGAGCTTCAGAGAACCCGGAAAACCACGCTACTTGTCATGGCGGCGTGTTTTGAACATAACAACATGCGAGCGGCACCTCATACCAGTCTCCTGTAAGTACTGCCATAACAAACCATACAAAATAACATAGCCTATAACTTAGTACAGAACTCCAGCAGAGTGAAAGCGCACCCAAATGGGTACACAGTGAATCCTTAAGGCATTTAGCCTGACAAGCCCAGTGATACATAGATCTCCCATATATGCACATTTAGTAGCTATGGGAAAGATCTCTTCCAGGAAAAGAATTTCTTAAAGAAAAACCTGGGCAGGATAAGGCACTCAATGAGTTTTCTAAAATACTTTAGCATGAATAAGAATAGAAGAAACTAGTTCAAAATATATATACTATACCGTCCTGGATCCTATAGTGTCTGAGGACAAAAAAGAGAATGGGGTTGCAGGGGTCATGACCTTTATTTATAGTTTGTATGGGTCCTATAGGGGTTAAGGGGGCGGAGCTAACCCAGGAAGTATGACGACATGGAGGTATCAGGAAACTTAGATTATGTCCTGTCACAATTTATGGTGAGGATATTTGATTCTTAAATAATGCTACAATGTGTATTTTTCCCTATGAACTGAGAAAATAATTGTATTTTTCATGGTAAAAATCAATCTTATTGGCTCAGGGAACATATATTCTCTTTCACCAATTAGTGCTCCAGCAGAAAGTGCCAGAGGTTTACATAGGAGCAAGTCCAATAGTGCATAGCTGTGCTTCAGCCACAAGATGTATATGTATGTCCAGGGCCGGTTCTAACCTTTTTGCTGCCTGAGTATGCGCGCCACCCCACAATTTTGAAATGATCAAACAATTTACTCTGCTTCATTTAATGTTCTCACATGACATGCTGCAGCTCGACACAATAGCACATTGGCTGCTGGTTGTGATTCTGTGACAAACAAACTGCTCACCCTCAGCCACTCCATTCCTTCTCAGAAAGGTACACACAGTACAAAAATAAATGCTGCCCCTGAAATCTTTGTGCCTGATGCAAATTCACCTTGCTTTATGAGAGAACTGGCCCTGTCTATGTCCTCTTCGCGTTGATTAAGTCACAAAGGACATAGATATACTGTAGTGGTGAATAAAGGGGTTACGCATTTATTACAATTCTTTATTAAGAGCATCAAAACTGAAACTTACGGTCAGGATGATAGAATGTTTGAATTGTGACATTTGGGACATCAGCTCAGGACAATAATCAAGCGTGGTTTAAAGTGGACCTGAACTCTTGCACAGGACACAATGAAAACAGAGATAAATACATCCTGTGTGTTTTTAGAGAGAATAGCCTGTCTAACTCCCCACATCTGTAAGTAATCACAAGTGTAATTTGATCTCTCAGCTGTGTCAGCACTAAAATTTGGCAGTCTCAGCAGACACAGCTAAAACGTAAACACGGGATGTTAACCCTTTCTCTGCTTCCATGAAACCAGGTAGACACACTTCAGATCTAATGCAGGAGTTCTGTAAGCTGTAGCCTCTCTTTAAAGGTTATTATGCTATTGCTTATCATTTAGAGCAGAGAGGAAGTTCTGAGTTCAAGTCCGCCAGATTATGGAAAAGCCTTTTCAGTTTCTCAGAATGTTATAGAGATTGCACAACATTATTTTCTGCACAAGAAGATATTTTTTCCTTTACTTTATTATTCTATGTTTATATAGAAACATTACTCCAAATCCTGACACTGTTTTAATAACTAGAGAAGTGATCAATCTAAACTTTGTCTTTGCCCTGGCAAATATAATAATCAATTAGCATTCTGTCTTTATCCTATCATCTTTTTGTGACCAGACTGGGAGACTGAAAGCTTCTTCACAGCATTTTTATAGATCCTGCCATCTGCCACAATTCTAGTGTAATATTGTAAAATGATAAAAAATATATTTGCAAAACATTCCCAACATATTGTTATTTTAAATGGTTGTCCTATTATACTCTTAATTGAAATGATTATTGGTAGTTGGCAGAAGTCCATCTAGTTCCCTAATGAAAAAGATGTTTCACAAAAATACAACATGCAGAACATAAAAAGCTCTGCATAAAGAACATTGTATGGGGTCAAAAAACTGAGTTCTGAAGAGATGTGCTTCAAGTCTAATGGATCTATTTTATTTAACAACAATCGAAAAACTATAAAGCTATATGGATTAACACAAACCCAGTACTTAATTTTTAACAAAACATCCATTAACCTCCTAGCAAACTAGATGCATTTATAGTGCATGTTGTTCTATCTAATATATTAGTTGTACATGCAGGGGAATAAATATGGCATTTACAAAAGCTCAGGGAAGAAAACAAATGGTATACATACTAAAGGTGGCCACACACGATACAATAAAATGATCCGATTTTACGGCAATTCGATAAAAACGATCGTATCTCCCGAAAAAATCAAAAGCTTTTTTTTCATTCGACTGAAAAATCCAATCGGATTTCCCGTTTTTTTTCAATTTTTATCTATCCGGAATGCCAGATATTTTTCTTCAATTTCTCTACAGATTGTATGGTGTGTGTTAGATTGTCAATTTATTAATATACACACCCATGCAATTTTCTCAGAGTTTCCAATCATTTTTATCATAATTGGGGAAAAATTGAACAGAGGTGTGTGGTACATTGGTCATATTTTTGAAATGTTACAATCAGTCAGAAAAATTGATTGCAATTCTTAAATTGAACAGATATTTAAAAAATTGTATGGTGTGTGGTCACCTTAATAGAGAGAAATTATCAGTAGTTTTGTTCAAATCTGCCTCTGTTCAATTCATGGGAGAGGAGGAGACAAATACATAATTTCTGGACTCCACCAAGGTTACTTCATTGTGATAAAAACGAGGTAGTACACATTGCCTGTGGACAGGCAAATCTATCTGGAAGTCGCCTCCAGAGGCACTGAACACCCCTTCCAAACTGCAGCATGGTGGCCTTGCATCTTTCCTGCCTGTTCTGCAGACTCTGACCATGGGACCATCCTCTTGTTCCACCAAACTGGATACTGGATCTTTATTTAGTTAAAGAGGCACTATGGCGAAAAATTATAAAATGTATAATATGTGCAAACATAGACAAATAAGAAGTACATTTTTTTCCAGAGTAAAATAAGCCATTAATTACTTTTCTCCTATGTTGCTGTCACTTACAGTAGGTAATAGAAATCTGACAGAAGCGACAGGTTTTGGACTAGTGTATCTCTTCACAGGGGATTATCAGCAAGGCTTTTATTCTATATAAAGATATTCCCTAAAAAGGATTTAAACAATGATGCTGGCCAGCTTTCCTGCTCGCTGCACAGTTTTTGGGCAGTTGGACAGAGCAACTGCTATTCACTAACTGCTTTTGAAAATAAATAAATCCCTGAGAATCCCCCATGAAGAGATGGACTAGTCCAAAACCTGTTGCTTCTGTCAAATTATTACTACTGTAAGTGACAGCAATATAGGAGAAAAGTAATTTATGGCTCATTTTACTGTGTAAAAAATGAACTTCTTAATTGTATATGTTTGCACGTATTTTAAATGTTACAATTTTTTGCCATAGTGCCCCTTTAATCATGGACTTGTATGAGTGCCTGTGCCAAGACATCACCCCGTGCACAAGGTTGCAACAAGCTGTGTGTGCATGTGTTTATGTAAAGATGTGCGGATGCAGGCATGCATTTGTGTATCACCATTTACACAAGTTTTCAAGTGTATACACGCATGTACTCTATGGCACCAGACACCAAACCAAACGATTTAGACATAAGTATTCAACTCATTTTTTGAGGTTCTCCCTGTTCCTGATTTCTGCCATCTTTGTAAAAAAATGAATTGCAGGACCAAATGTGTTTGCACATTAAGTAGTATGCTTCATTTATTTATTTTAATCATTAAAGTTGTTGTGAGAAGTTATACATAAAAGAAATGACTATCCCCCTTTATAACTTGATGGACTGAACAAATAAATGTATAGATACACTAACTTTTATATTTGCTTTCTAAGAATGGTCACAATAATTGTATGTGCCAAGTAAGACAAAAGATATGGCAGACTCTTGTTAAAGCGGGAGTGTCACCACAAAAATCAAATTTCAAAAGCAGCTGGTCTGAGTGTATTAAGTGATAAAGATGCTAATCCTGCATTCAAAACTTTCAAAACTTTTTCTGCTGTTATGATTTAGAGTTATCATATACCTTAGGAGCACTGGCTCTTTAGTAGTCGGTGCCAAAGAATTGCATGCTGGGGGTTCTTTTTATCTATAATATTCCTCCTCTTCCCTTTATTTCCCTGCCTGCTGCTTATCTGAAATTCGATCCCCTACTCACTTGTGTTTACAAGCAAGGCTGAGGTGACTCAGCGATTGGAGGAGACAAGAAAAAAAAGTAAAGGGCAGAAATGACATTACGAGTTAGCCTTAACTGTGGGCAAAAGACATGGCCCCTACCAGGAACAGAATTGTCGTCATTTACTACATAACATTCACTGAAATCAAAACGTGGACAGTACAATACATATGTTATCTAAGTAGATCAAGTATTTATCTACTTATATATGTGTTTTTTCCCCTGGCATAGTATGGCTGATCCTACTGTTTTAACAAGATAGACAATGTTACTATTAGTGTACACAGACTTAGTTGTATACTTTAAAGGATCTTTCCTTTAAAACAGAAAGACTAGATTGTTGTAGCAAGTCAGACACAAGGGAAAAGATAACCATCCCTTCATAACTGGGAGAATTGTGTGACTATACAGTAAGCTTAAATTTTTACTTTACTTTAGATTTTTGCTGCCTGTAGGACGTGCTTGTTATCTTTGCACCACTGGAAGATCCACTTGTTCTCGTTGCGGTATGGGTGCTTCCAGTTATCGCCGATGAAACCAAAGATGGTGGTATCATCCACAAATTTGTTGACCTTGACAGAGTCGGCAGATGAGGTACAACTGTTTGTGTACACATAGAACAGTCTAAGAGTTGGATCCTGGCATAATTGTCATGCCTGTCAAGATGTTCCGTGATGTACGCCAGACTGATGTTAATGGAGTCCTCTATGGACCTGTTTGCCCTATCAAGATGTTCTGTCAAGATATTCCGTGATGTACGCCAGACTGATGTTAATGGAGTCCTCTATGGACCTGTTTGCCCTATAGGCAAATTCGTAGAAGATCCAGGAGGGTAGCGGTGTGGCGCTTCAGATGGGTGAGACCCAGTCTTTTGAAGGTTTTCATGATTGTTGGTGTTAGGGCAACAGGTCTGTAGTTGTTTAGATCTGTGACCTTTGGCTTTTTGGAGATTAAAATAGTATTTATTTCTCCTTAAAAAATACCAGTTGTCTGGCAGTTCTGCTGATCTCTTTGATTGCAGTAGTGATTGGATCACACATCTGAAACAAGCATGCAGATAATCCAGTCAGATTTCAGTCAGAACATCTTATCTGCATGCTTGTTCAGAGTCTATGGCTAAGAGTATTAGTGACAGAAGATCAGCAGGACAGTCAGGCAATCTGCATTCTTCAAAAGCAAATAAATATGTCAGCCTCCATATCTTTCTCACTTCAGATGTGTTTGAAATGTTGTAGCCGCCCTAAGGCTAACTTAATATGCAGTATTGGGGGATTACATTTTTACCTAAATAAGAAAAGTTACCCTAATTAAATGGTATTTGAAACAAAATCTGTAAAAAAAAAAGCTTTGTCTTTGTTCTTTATGCAAAAGCTAAGCAAACTGGAGGAAAATTGTTATAAAAAAAAGAATTTGAAAAGCTTGCAATACTTATCTAATCATTATACAGTGAAGAGATTCTACCCAGAATATACATTACTTGTGAAGTCGCATTTTTTACCTTGTTGAACAAAATTAATTTCTACCAGAGACAGGAATATAGTGTACAATCCAAATGCAATGCAGCTTTGTTTTAACTATTTACAGTTAGAGATGGCCTGAACTGTTCGCCAGCGAACGGTTCCCGTTGCACTTCTGTGGTTCGCAAATTAATCGCGGAGAACCGCGAACTTTAGCGGAAGTTCGGTTCGCCCCCATAGTGCATCATTAGGGTCAACTGTGACCCTCTACATCACAGTCAGCAGGCACATTGTATCCGATTAGGCTACACTCCCTCCTGGAGCCCCACCCCCCTTATAAAAGGCAGGCAGCGTCAGGCATTGGACTCACTCTTGTGCCTGCAGTAATTAGAGAAGGGATAGCTGCTGCAGACTCACATAGGGAAAGCTTAATTAGGCTCTTGTAGGCTTGTTAGCTTGCTCCTTGCTGAATCTTATTGCTAAAAAAAAGCACCCCAACAGCTCTTTTGAAAGCTAATGTTTTTCTTGTGATTTATTTTTTTTTGGTGTGTGTGGCCCACTTGCATTATATACAGCTGGCCTTTGGCACCTTAATTACTACTGTGCCACTGCCAGGCCCAGCACATTCAGTGACTACCTGTGTGTGTGACAGGCAGCTGCACATTTGTTATCCCACTCACTGCACCTGTTCACTGTTCAGTGCACCTACCTACCTATACCTACGTGAGGGCACGCATTGTTAATGCCACCAGTCATTGCACCTGTCATTGCAGTCTGTGTGTGTGACAGGCAGCTGCACATTTGTAATCCCAATCACTGCACCTGTTCACTGTTCAGTGCACTTACCTACCTATACCTACGCAAGCGCACGCATTGTTAATGCCACCAGTCATTGCACCTGTCATTGCAGTCCATGTGTGTGTGTGTGTGTGTGACAGGCAGCTGCACATTTGTAATCCCACTCACTGCACCTGTTCACTGTTCAGTGCACCTACCTACCTATACCTACGTGAGCGCACGCATTGTTAATATCACCAATCATTGGACCTGTTCAGGGTACCAGTGTGTGTGTGTGACAGGCAGCTGCACATTTGTAATACCAGTCACTGCAACCTGTTCACTGCATCTATGTAACTGCACATTGTTGTACCAGCAGTCACTGCATACCTGTTCACTGCACCTGTGTAACCGTACATGGTATTAGTCAAGTCAGTGCATACCTTTCACTTCATCCACCCCAATATGAACAAAACAAAAGGCAGAGCCAGAGGCAGGCCACCTGGCAGGTCTGTTCGAGGTCGTGCTGTTGTGATTTCGTGCGGCCCTCGACCAAAGTACAGTGTTCATAAGAAGGCACATGCCATCAACCCCCAATATTGTCAGGACGTAGTTGACTATTTAACACAGAACACCTCATCTTTCTCAGCTTCCATGCGGAAGCGTGACATATCTTCCTCCTCCTGCTCTGATTCTGGCACCCCACTTAACACTCAGTCGGCCGCCACCACCAAAGTGCCCCAGGGCTCAGCGGTGTGGAAATGTTTTTGTGTGTCTGCCTCAGATGAGAGCAATGCCATCTGTACACTCTGCCACCGAAAATCGAGCCGTGGAAAGACCAAGACCTGCGTAGGGACAACTACCTTACCAGCGGCCGCTATAATAATTTTTCTGGTGCGTGTACATGCCTGCCTAATTTTTCTGGCTGTACTGCGGCTGCAACAACAAAACAAAAGGCATGTCCATGTGTCAATTCCCCTTCGTGATCGTTACCTTGCTGCGGTGAAGGGGCTTGCGTATCACAATGAAGCAATGACCACCGGCTATATGAGTGTCTCAGGGGGTGGCACACAAAATATAATAAGGTTGTTGCTTTATTGTGGACAGACCAGATTTGATTAGCTGGGCCATCACTATTGTTCTGTCATTGAGCTACCTTAGCCTTGCGACCATATGGGCTTGAAAACCGCTATCGCCTGCACTCTCGCTATGGTGCACACCAGTCCAGCACGGCCGTCACAACACAAACAGCTGTTTGCGGTGCGTTACACAGTGTTAAAACAGTAAAAACCTTCCTCCACTTCCTTCTCAAAAATATCTCCAGATTTTGTCCCTTTCTTACACAAGAGGCTATTAAAATGTTTGTACATGCTCTAACCACGTGTCATCTCAATTAATGCAATACCCTACTCTATGCATTTACTTATTAATCTTCAGGTATCATCCATCCCAGAACCGTCACTTCTCCCAAAAGGCTCTCGTGTTGTCCTGCTTAGTCACCTCCTCTCACTCTCGCATCCAGGACTTCTCATGAGTGTAACCTCTCCTTTGGAATTCTCTACCACAGCCTATCTGTCATGTTGCAAGCCTGGAAATTTTCTAAAGTACTCTCAAATTACACCTTTTTAGACAAGCTTATAATTTGCTATAGCTAGAATTTAAAGCTCTCTGTCTCATCTGCTAACCAAATTTTTTTGTCTACTCCCCCAGTTTCTCAACATCACTACCATCCAGTTTACAAGGGCAAGGATTTCCCCCTTTTGTTTCCTGTTTCAGTGCAATTCATTAAATTAACATCTATCAGTATTAGGGATGTTATTTGAACTACACTTCAATTGTATGTATCTGTACTTATACCACTGATTGTCCTGATTGTACAGTATGTTGGATTCTCCCCATTGTTGAATGCTTTGCACGTTGTACAGCAGTGCACTATGGAATATGTTGGCACCCTATTAATAAAAAATAATTATAATAATATTCCTGACAATTTGGGCATTTCAGCAGCCACTTTTAAATACAGAAATAACCATTACTTATGCCATCAAAGTGATTCATATATTTTTTTTTTTGGGGGGGGGGGGGGGGACATTCTAGGCATTGTAAATGCTGATAGCATTTATGGGGGCTTTGCTATTAACTGCTCAAATCGGCAAAAAAAAATGCAAAATGTATTTTAACTACGCGAAATTCTAAATGGATTACGCAAAATCAATGTCCAAATCGTAATTACGTATGGCCTTAATTGTGAAAAATGATGTGAAATTTCTCTTAATCATAATCAGCAGATTACGATCATCACTAATGCCAACATATTAGGCCTAGTTCTTGGGATATGCCTACTCCCTCTAAATGAAAGACTTGAGAGAGCAGTAAAGCACTCCATGATCTCAGCCTTCAGACCAGTTGCCAGGTTGTACAGGGATTACTGGAACCACCTGCAAATGGTGAAGTAGTTCATTCTAATCCAGTTACTCTACATTAAAAAAGGTAACGTGAAACTTAAAGTAAACTTGAAATGAAAATAAACTTATGAAATAATTAATTGTATGTGTAGTATGGATGATAAATAGAACATTAGTAATACAGAAAGGAGTTGCGTGTTTATTTTCAGTTTTATAACTTTAGTTTTAAGATTGCATCAGACTGTCACTGCTGCTTGTTTAGAATTCATACTATACTTTGTTTATCTGTTTTGGCTTGTATTCACTGTTTAGAAAATTGTGCTGAATTCAAAAAGCTGTTCGACTAGCTCTTTTATGCAGATAGATAACAACTCAAGTTGTTGGCTTTTTTTAACTTGTACTGTACTGGAAAACAGAAAGGGACTGATTGATAATTTATTAGTAGGGATAGTACTAGATGTGTATGTGTTTATCTCATCACGTCACATCAGGTACACTTTCAATATTTGAGCAAACAATTGTATTTTTATGTCAAAAGCATCTCCTATTTGACAGCTAGAATTCTTTCAATAATTCAGTATAAATATTTCCTTTTATTTCAGCTCTTCCAGCTTCTTTTAACCTGTAGTGAGTCAACACAGTACTTTCTCTTGCTGTTTTCATATACCCTCCATTCTGTTTATAGCCACCTGTTTTCCCTACTTACAGCACTTTACCTAAAAATGATACATAGAAATTTTCTAGCCATAATCTGCCCTGAGTTTCCTAGCCCCTGTTACTAGTAATACTTTCCTACTAGAATGGGTCATCCCTGTAAATTATTCCTCTGATGCAGGACCACAAAAGTGATGCAGTGTTGTTGAATTCGACTTTTCATCCAACAACAAATATTTTCAACCAAGTCCAGAGCTGTCAACAATTGCTTTCCTTTGTAACACAGCATGAAGTGTTAGCAGATCTTCACACTGTAAACCAGACATAGATGATTTATTGGATGAGCTGCCACACTAAGTGGCTCTCTCAGCGGTTCTTGTCATTGAAACAGTTTGCAACAATGTAGGGAGGTGAACTTTAATCTACCTCCCTTACTGTGCCTCCCCTCTGTATGTTAATTAACTTTCCTGTAGGAGGTTGCTGAAGCAGTATACTGATAATTATTTTCCACTAGTCTGTGGCAGCAGGTAATGAATAAAAAATGTAGTCAGTGTCCTCTAGTGCTGTGGATTGGGAAAAAAACATCAGAGGTAACAAATATTGGGAACCCTACTACCAGTGGGGTATCACTAGGGGATGCAGAGTCTGTAACCCCATTGGGCCCTTGGACCAGAAGGGTTCACACCCCCATTCCTCCATCTTATTAGCTTTGCATTGGAGCTATGCTGGTAATGAACACCTCTATATGTGCATTGCACAGTAGTAATCCTTGGCAAACTGTTTCCTTACTCTGAATATACAGCTCTGACACTGGTAGGTATAGAGGCTCCATATCATTAGAGTTCTATCTTGGGGCCCAATGCAAAACTCACTCTGGGACCCCAAGCTCCTTAGTTACACCACTGCCTACTACCAGTGTGTTCTGAAGGTTGGACAATATTCATCTTAGTACTTTTAGTAAGCTGAGCTGCTGCTAAAATATGACTTCCTAAGACAGGCCAGGCTGCCTAACTGCCTGTGGCTGGTTGTGTTCCACACATTCAAATCCCACGCTGAGGACAAAGGAAGCAAAGTAGTCAGTTAAGGGAGTTAAGGCATATAAACCAAATTCTGCAGGAATGTGTAAATCAGTGGAAGACTAGAAGACACCTCAATTTATAATTAGAATAGGGAGAAGACTGCAGAGTCCTATCTAATTCCTGAAAATTGAGTATTTCAGCAATTTATAATTAGAATAGGGAGAAGACTGCAGAGTCCTATCTAATTCCCTGAAAATTGAGTATTTCAGCAATTTATAATTAGAATAGGGAGAAGACTGCAGAGTCCTATCTAATTCCCTGAAAATTGAGTATTTCAGCAATCTTGAAAAATAATAATAACTAACCCACTGTATATTTTAACCACTTATTCAGTTTGTGACAGTATATCTAAGTCCTGCAGCACTTCAGCTCCTGCACAGCGGCATAGATTTATGGCCCGCCCCTCGCCACAAACGACCGCTGCTCATTCCCACATGCATTCTTGTTGCAGCTCGTTATTTGGCATTCATTGATCTAAGTCCCCATGTCAATGTTCACGCATCAATGAGATGCCTTTGACCATTGTAATAACAAAAGTTACACTTACAATGCATTACTTCCTGTTCACGTACTAGCAGTACGTGCAGGAAGATTATGCTTGGGGACATCCTGGGGGCCAAATAGTAAAATGACACATACAAACCTCTGACCTCCCTCACTCTCCCACAGTTACACAAATAAAACATTTGCATATTTAAAATAAAAGAGACAATTAAAAAAATACATAAATAGAGACAGCACTTTGTTTTAATATGTATGTCTTGAGTGTTTATTACTGTTATTTTTGTAAATATGGGCTTGTAATTAGTGGTGTTTGCAAAATGGGAAAAAAATACATCTTTATTTCTAAATAAAATATTGTCGCCATAAATTGTACAAGGGAAATATTTTAAGCATTGTAATAACCGGGACAAATGGGAAAATAAAAGGTGGTGGTTTTATCCACAGTAGAGTATTCTATTTTAAATCTATAATGGCCAAAAACTGAGAAATAATACATTTTTTCCATTATTATTTATTATTATTCCCATTAAAATGCATTTTGAATTAAATATTTCTTAGCAAAAGGTGCCACCTGAAAGAAAGCCTAATTGGTGGTGAAAAAAAGATATAGATTATTTTGTTGTAATAAGTAGCTATAAAGTTATTGGTGAATGAACGGAATGAGTGCTGACAGGGGAAAATTGTTCTGATCCAGAAGGTGAAAAACCCCTAAATAGGGAGGTGGTTAATGTAGTTGAAAAAAAATGTAGAACACACTTTTTTAACCACACTTTTTACATTTTTGAGAAGTAAAAATGAACAATTACAATCTTTCTCTTTAATGTATATGTACAAATAAAAGAGGATAGCGGCTGCTGTCAGGCGGTGGTATCATTAGACAAAAATATTTGGGGTTAGTGCCCAGTGATCTGATTGTCTGCCTCCTCCTCCTCCCTTAAGTCTGGTACACACATCCAGTTTTACCACTTCCATGTTATATGAGACCTTAACTACACAATCTGTTCATAGTATTCAATATCTACTGGTTCTCATACTACATGAAGGTTGTAAAGTTGGTGTGATTAAGCAATCAAAATTTGATGTGTGTACCAGGCTTAAGTGGCAAACTCCAGAGACAAACAGCAAGCAACAGTGCATCTGGCTGGAAGATGGGGATACCTTGTCCACAGTCCCGTGCTGCTCAGCTAAACTAGTACAGAGCTTTTGTCTTCTCTCTTCCCCGCATGGTGTATGCTGCCTGTACTAGAGGCTTGTCCCAACCTGATGATGCAACCGCTTTGAATATCCATACGTGGTCACATGATCAGGTTGGGTCAAGCCACTAGTTCCCGGCCAACTGCATTGTTGCTCACTGGAGTCTGCTTGTGTTCATAGAAAGTGAGGTGCAACAAATCTGAAATAGTCTGAGCCAGAAGCAAAATAACCTCACTCACTGCTCCTGTGGTGAAACCTTCCCTGCTTCAGAGGGACTGTTATACAGTTGGAAAATACATAGCTCTGTCCTTGTCTGGAAAATACTGAATTCTGTCTTCTCCTCTCTCAATAATCTTAAAAAGCAAGAATCAGAATGAAGAAATGCCCATTCTGATATTTTGTTTTTTTTTTAATAGGGAGGAGAAATGCTAAATTCTTATTGGTTGTCAGGAGAGGGCACACAAACTCTGAACACTCTGAACACTTTGAAGTATAATCTGGGAATGAAATCCAAACTGTTGGATGAAAACAGAAGATGTAAGCACTTCCTGGGGGGCATTACTGGCAAAAATAACACCCATTTCATAAACATCTCACAACTCCATTTTTATAACAAAATCAAGGTCACAAAATGTGCCTGTTCATTTGTTTGCTTAGCCCTTAAATTAACCCTTTAATTATATTTTACTTCTTCTGTTTGAAGTACCGCTTTGTGTGCTAGTAATATATTTTAATAACAGAATTTTAGTACATATGACGTAAACTACTATATCACAGTACACAATTTAGTTATTGTTTATCCTGTTTTCCCCAAGGTACCTTCTCCTCTGTTGATATGTTGTCCCTAAAATGCAGATTTTTTTTTCCATTGCCAAAAGTCTGCAACCTAAGTAAGTAACACTAAGATTTGTATCACTGCTACCTTCTACATTACTGGACTGCTACCTTCTGCATTGCTGGACTGCACTCTAGACACATACAAAATGGATCTTGCATACCCTTGGATGTATGAGCTGAATTCTGAACTTGAATGTATTGATACATCTACGCATTTCATAAATATCCTTTAGTTAGAAAACTGATTACTTATTGCTTTTTTATACTGCCACCGACACTGCCACTGTGTGCATTGTGAACAAAAGAGTAAACACAGGCAAGGCAATCTATATTTTAAATCTTTAAATGAAATTTCTGCAATAAATAGAAAATGGGGAAGAAAAAATGAAGATGTCAGTTTTTACACTTAGGGGAAACAAAGGAAAATCAACATTACCTACAGCAATCATCTTTCACAACATTCTGTATTAAGGTTGGCCAAGCAAACTGTGCCGCCATGTGGTAAGCAATTAAATGCTTATTGCAATTAGACAAAGTATCAGGGATGAACAATTTATTTCTTCTTAGAGTAAAGTATTCTGTTTTAATTTAGATGCAAATATTTTAATTTTTTAAAACAATATTGTAACAGTTTTATTTTTATTCCTAACGTGATTTCTACTTATAAATCTGCATGGGGAGGGGAAGTAATGAGGAGATTTTTTTAAGAAAACCCATGGCAAATTGTAACATAAAAAACAGATACTTACATAAAAAGGGGCAAGCCTCTGCATCCTCCAGAAACTTCCTGTGCCCTCCTCCAGACCATCACCACTGCCCAGAGTCCTCTTGAAGCTCCTGTCTACACTCCTCTTCATGCACAAGTGCAGATGTGCTGCACCTGCGTGAGTACGGACGCGTCTGCGCTGCTTCAGCTTACTGCGCAGGTGCAGCCATATTCATGCAGGGACCATACGGGGGCTTTGCAATTAACTGGAGAAATTGGCAGTATTTATATTGCATAAAATCTGCTGCAGAATGTAATTTTACCGACTTTAAAAAACATTTTTTCTTTGAAATATTCAAAATGGATTTTCTCAAAAACTTCAAGGTCTTTTTGGAAATTTTTCTCGCTTATTCCCACTATTCTCCTGAAGATGCTTTACAAATTTAGTGAATTATGCATTTATGGGGGCTTTGCAATTAACTGCCGATGTCAGTGGTATTGACTATAATGTAATGGTTGAAACTCCATTCTGCAAAAAAATCTTTCAGAAAGCAGAATTACCAGGCGGAATTCTGTCAGATTCAGAATTTGTCATTACTGACCATTCCTAATGCTCAACAATGGTGAGGGCACAGGAAGCTTCTGAAAGATGCAGCGGATTCCCTCTTTGTAGATAAGTATTTGTTTTTTGGGTCACAATCCACCCCACAATATATCCCATACACGTTAAAGCAGATCTTTTGAGACAGGTTGTCTCAGCGTGGACTCTCAGCTGTGTAGCACCTTCTTTGGACACCAACATAGACCGTAATGTTATAAGGTATATAGGGGCACAGGGAGATTTATGCCCAAATCACTGTAATTCATGTGCGGGCGATAGCAGGACCACAAATTACATGTCTCCCATGAGTTGATATGACTCGGAGGGGGAATAGGTTTTACGTGGCCTCTGAGTTTCAGAGGGAACAGGGTGAGCTGTCTTTTGGCTCACCGTGTGCCCAACTAAACAACAACAGGCCATACGTACCCCAGACCTTATTCGCCGGCGATTGGAGATCCCGTTCAAAGAATGGGATCTCCTGGAGGGCTTCCCCCGTCGCCATGGCACTGATTGACGTCGTGACGTCAAAGGGGACTCCGATCCACCCCACGGCGCTGCCTGGCACTGATTGGCCAGGCAGCGCACGGGGTCTGGGGGGATGGCGGCTGCGGCGACGTGTATAGCGGCGGATCGGCGGGTAGCGGCGGCAATCGGGCACTGCACACAGCTAGCAAAGTGCTAGCTGCGTGCAGCAAAAAAAAAATTATGCAAATCGGCCCAGCGGGGCCTGAGCGGTGCCTCCCGGCGGCATAGCCCGTGCTCGGCACGGGCTTACCGCCAGGGAGGTTAACAAGTACACACTAAAGGGAACCTCCGGACCTTTTTAATTAGGCCTGCAAAAAAACATCAGATTCTAATCATACAAGGATCAAGCTCTGCTGTTTGAGTTAACAAGTACTGTTAATATATAACTATATGTAATGGTATAATATTTAAAAGCAGATGCATTAGACCAGGGGTCAGGAATCTTTTTGGCTGAGAGAGCCATAAACGCCACATATTTTAAAATGCAATTCCGTGAGAGCCATACAATATGTTTCAAACTGGGACTGTGCGCATGTGCAGCAGAGGGCTGTCCCTGTTGCCATGGTGATGTGTATACAGTTGATCCTCCGGGCAGCAGAAGTGTCAGACACGTCTTCAGCTTCTCTTAAGTTTCAGTCACATCAGCAATTTCCCTAAGAGCCAGACAGGAGAAATACAGACTAACAACTTGTACAATTAGCTATCTGACTAGGGGGTTGATTCACTTTGTAGGACGAGATCCCCGCACTTTGGCCCAATAGGCAGCTTGTCAAGTGACAGCCTATTGGGCCAATCAAAGTGCGTGAATCTCGTCCTACTAAGTCACTGGACCTGACAAGATCCAGTGTGGGACAAATGAAGCAGCAGTTAGTTTTGGGAGAGTGCGAGTAAGTTAGTAGTGCATGCTTCAACAGTTGCGTGCCTACTTTGAATATTTTACTTGCGCTGTCACACTAAGCTGCGCTGCTTGAGCACACTAAATCACGACAGCACGACCTCGAACAGACCTGCCAGGTGGCCTGCCTCTGGCTCTGCCTCTTGTTTTGTCTATATTGGGGGGGGATGAAGTGAAAGGTATGCACTGACTTGACTAGTACAATGTGTGGTTACACAGGTGCAGTGAAAAGGTGACTGCTGGTACAAAAATGTGTTGTTACACAGGTGCAGTGAACAGATTGCAGTGACTGGTACAACAATGTGCAGTTAACAGTTATGAACGGACTGGTATATAAAACAGTGTGCGGTCACACAGGTGCAGTGAACAGGTGTGCAGTGACTAGTATTACAAATGTGCAGCTGTCACACACACAGGTACTGTGAAAAGGTATGCAGTGACTGGTATATAATATAACACTGCGTGCGGTCACGTAGGTGCACTGAACAGGTATGCAGTGACTGGTATCAATACAATGTGCAGCTGTCACACACACAGCAGGTACCGTGAACAGGTGCAGTGACTGGTATATATCACTGCATGCTTCTGTCATTTAGGTGCAGTAAACACGAACAGGTATGCAGTGATTGGCATTACAAGTGTGCAGCTGCCTGCCATACACATGCAGTGAAATATAGGCACTGAATGTGCTGGGCATGGCAGTGGCACAGTAGGAATTAGCAAGGCGCCAAGGGCCAGCTGCAACTGACTGACAGGGCTGTATATGCAAGCGTCAGTGGGACACACAAAAAAAAATAGATCACAAGAACATCATTAGCTCTCAAAAGAGCTGTTGAGGGGTGTTTTTTAGCAATAAGTATCAGCAAGGAGCAAGCTAACAAGCCTAACAAGAGCCTAACTAAGCTTTCCCTATGTCTACACTCTACAGCAGGTTCCTCTCCCTTCTCTAATTACTGTAGTCACAGGAGTGAGGGAAATGGCCGACACTGCCTGCCTTTTATAAGGGGGTGGCGGGCTCCAGGAGGGAGTGTAGCCTGATTGGCTACCATGTGTCTGCTGACTGTGATGTAGAGGGTCAAAGTTGAGCCTAATGATGTATAGGGGGCAGGTCGAACTCGCATATAGTTCGCGGTTCACCGCGAACGTGAACCACCGAAGTTTGCGCAAATCGGTTCGCGGTCGAACCGTTTGGGCCATCTCTAAAGGGGTGTTAATGTCTCTGAGACAGGAAACCAGGATAGATGTCCCTAAATGAAAACACACACACACAAAAAACCTGACATTTTAATGTACTCAGCCGTACTCCATAAATCCTATTATTTGTCGTGATGCCAGGTTGGGTGGGCTTGGGTGGGCTTGGGTGGAGAGCCATAGAGCCGTCTCCTCCTTCTTTTTTCACTCTGTTCTTATCTATTTCTCCTATCTTCTTCTGAACTTCTTTCTCCATTATCTGCAGCACTGTATCACCAATGTTACTTTATCCACTATAAATTCTATATGGATAGATATTAATCGTCTCTATATATGAATAGAAATTACTTACTGTCTATTTCTAAAATATATATACTAGATTATGATTTCACAATGTAATGGATGTATCTGCTTCTTCTATGCCAATGTATACCCTTTTCTCTATGTTGGAGACCAATGTTGTACTATATCTGTTTCTTACCTGTTATAAATCAATAAAATAGATTGATAGAAAGAAAGAAAGAAAGAAAGAAAGAAAGAAAGAAAGAAAGAAAGAAAGAAAGAAAGAAAGAAAGAAAGAAAGAAAGAAAGAAAGAAAGCATTACCTGATAGAACTAGAAGACCTCCAGTCAAATCAAAATAAAAGGAAGCAAAAATTTGATGTTTCCCTATATGGGTGCATTTTCCTAAGGATAGTATTTGCAATAGATGCTTGTTATGTTCTGCTACTCTGTTGCCTTTTACCTCTATTTTTCAACTCACTTTTTAGGTGACTCTATCGCCTACTTGTGTGTTACTGCTTTGTAGTATATGTTGTTGATCATCAGTTTTAGAATGTTGTATGGTTAAACTGTTTAGTTACCTTTGGTGGCAATCTAAATACATAGAATTTCAACAGATGAATAGAGATGGCCCAAACCGTTCGCCGGGCGAATCTCTCTGTGCCCTGTACTACTTCCGGGTCGCTATGACCCGGAGTAGTACGCCTGCGCTGGCCCGGCGGTGCGCGTCCTAGATCACGCTCCTGTTGCCGTGTTCTCTCTGCGCATGAGCGTGACGTCACTCATGACGTCACGCACATGCGCAGAAAGTGGCCAGCAACAGGAGCGCGATCTAGGACGCACACCGCCGGGCCAGTGCAGGCGTACTACTCTGGGTCATAGCGACCCAGAAGTAGTACAGGGCACAAAGAGGCTGAGATGTTCGCTGGCGAGTGGTTTGGGAACCGTTCGCGACATCTCTACAGATGAAATCTTATCTGCCATCATTTAAAACTACTTGACAGTTTTAGGGGTGGTACCCTTTAGGAGTGCTTTTGCAGTGCTTGCCGATTGCTTGTGATCTGCAAAGCCCTACTCCAATGGCTTCCCATGGGGGTCGTCAAACTAACAGGGTTGCGATCACAGAGAGATCGCAAACTGCTGCTTGAAGCCGTTTGGGAGTGGTCCCATGGAGATTGCATTAGTGGCTACAGTAGCCAAATGGTGATTGCTCCGGGAATCATGGTAAAATTGCAGTACTTCCACAATTAGATAAACCGTGGGCACATTGTGATTGCTGCATAGAACCTGTAGTGGGTCCCAGCCCTTAAAGAAAATATATTAAAATACATTACTGTCCAACTCATAATCAGACATGATTATCATGAAGCCTAATGAACAGCAAACATATCTATCCACACTATTTCCATGAAAGCTGTGAGCTGTATAAATAGTTGAACATAGCAGTTCCCCAACCCTGTCCTCATCCTCAAGGCCCACCAACAGTGCATGTTTATTCACAGGTGGGGTAATTAGTATCTCAACAGAGCTAATTAACTACCTCTGTGGATCTTCATAAAAAATGCACTATTGGTGGGCCTTGAGGACAAGGTTGGGTAACATTGGAACATAGTATAGTCACCACATACAGCTGTTTGCAAACACCAAGACTACTTAAGGTAATTCAAGCCCGCAAGCAGTGTGCTTCTATAATTTCTGGCTTTTGCATGATCAGTATTATCATCTTTAGGAGTGGAATCCTGCAAAAAGGTTATCATTACTGGACATGTCAGAAATTGTGAATCCTTTATAGAGAGTCTTCTTTATGTCTTTATCTGAAAACATATACACAGGCAGTGGAAAAATGAAGTATATAAGTGTATTTATAACTTAAATTTAGTAAATCAACCACACATTGTGCTGTGTTCAAAGTCACAATAATAATCCTTACTGATTTTGCTCCCCTGCAGAGGTCCTATGTTTATACCTATGGCGCAGGATAAAAAAGGAACCTAGTAACAACAGGAGCCCGATCTGATGTAGTATATTAGTATAGAGCTGTGGAGAGAGCTAAAAAGATGACAATATACTCATGAGTCCAAGTTGCTAATTAAAGCAACTACTCAAATGTGCATATGGGGACGTGCCATCCCCACTTAGCCTTGGTTTAGGTGTTGGTTGGTTGCTGCTTCCACCAAAAAAAATCAGTCTAATGAACGAATCATAAAATTCAACCCTCAAACAGGGGTAACAACTATAAATAGACCTCATTCAGAAAGGGCACTCAGACCCATATAGCCACATGAATCCAGCACTGTTTTATCCCGGGGAAGTGGCCTTGAATTGTAAAACACGAAGTCCTTTTTTGTGCAATATTTCACCAAAAACTCGAAACACGTACCAGTTGAATGGTGAGACAGTGCGCCAACGGTTACCTTCCTTTTAAACTGTTTTTAATTGTTTTATGATTTATTCGGCACCTTTAGGAGTTGTTTTTTCTTATGTTTACCTGCCTTTTTATTCCCACGATTTGCCTTTCTATGTATCTTATATGCAAGTGCTGTAGCTTCTACCAGCTTTCTGTGACTGTCCTTCTGTTCTCCATTCCCCCTCCACTCAGTTTTTAATCATCACTTGCCTGTTATAGTCTATGTACATATCAAATAAAACGATACATAAGAAGCGCTACACAGTCCGTGCTTCTACGTAATCTCCAGGTGATCAGTGCACTGTAGTATCAGCCAATACTATTCAATATGCACTTCAACCACTGCAGTGTCCATACATTCAAAATTTGCAGCGAGACTCCTTAAAGTACCCCTGACCTCTCTTAAAAATATCATACTTTTAATGTTATTTTATTTGCTGTGCTAGAACATAAATCACAGCACTTTCCTCCACCTTTAGCGCCCCCCTGTCCTGCTCAGCCGAAATATATAACTGGAGTAAAACGTCAATGATGGGTGGGGATGAAGTGTCAGTACTTCCTCCTCTCTGTCCGTCATCAGTAATGCCCCCTCCACTCGCAGCTTATAGTTCCTATCTGCACAGTGTGCTGGAGAGCTGCACTGTGTGCAGTCTTGAGGTAATTTAGCTCAGAACAATAGTGTACTAATACAGCTATATTAGTACGCTATCATTCCGAGCTAAATTACACACAGGACAGTTCCCCAGCGCACTGTGCAGATAGATAGGAACTATAAGCGGCCAGTGGAGGGACGTACTTGATGACGGGTAGATAGGAGGAAGTACTGATACTTCCTCCCTGCCCATCAGCGAGCTCTGCACCATGGCTGAGCAGAGCAAGGGAAGGGAGGGGGAGGCGCTAAAGGGGAAGGATTGTGCTGTGACTGTTTTTTGATCGAGGTCAGGGGTATGTTAAATTGCCAGTGGGCAACTTATTATTAGTAATGACCCTTAAGTTATGGTGGTCTGCATTGCTTTAGGGGCAATCAAGGCCTCCCTTCTGCCTATGAACATATCTTCCGGGCACCTCTGTATCCAAAAGAAATTTTCATGAGCCCATCATCACATCAAAATATAAGCCATAAACTCTCCATATTGAAATGCCACCATAAAAATGTATTTAAAATATAGATGTCCACTCACATTTAGATAAAGTTAAAAACAGCATGAGTTTTTATGGGCTCTCCCCTGTTAGTGGCTGGTCTTCCATCACACGCTGCAAGGATGCAAAGTCTCGCTGACCATGCTACCAGTTCTCAGTTCTGTGCTGGGGCTCTTACCATCATGTTTTGTCACCTAGAGTGACTCATCAGGGGAACACATATCAAGTCTGACCTATTCACAGGCAAGAACAATGTGAAATACAGAAGGATTGATTTAGACTGATAAGCTGGCATTTTTCTCAGTTACTGTCCCTGTGTCTAATCAAATAAAAGTACAATGTATCCCCTGATGCTTGGTAGATTTTTTGGTCAATCAAATCAAACTATGGATTACATCTAGGCTAGCTATAGAGCTCTGGATGAGACAAAATAACTAACTTCCCTGCTTATTAGAATATGCAAACTGCAAACATACAGAGTAGGTGATTGGTTGTCTCATATTTTGGAAGCATCATGATCTATAAAAAGTGTACAAAATATAGTAAGTAGGACTTTCAAATCTGAATTAAGATGTAAGCTACAGATTTATTTGATTTCCATGAATACATGCAAAGGGGAATTTCACTTTATATGTAGCTCATCCTTTAGGCTGCTTTCACAGTAAGACGTTACAGGCGCACGTTAGTGCAGCCTGTAACGCAGCCCACCGCATAGCAATAAAAAATCAATGGGCTGTTCACAGTGCCCACGTTGCGTTACATTGTAACGCTTCACGTTATTTCAAAGTGCTGCATGCTGTGCGTTCTACGTGGCTAAGCCGCGTTAGACTGTTTGCACATGCTCAGTAGTATTGGAGGAGGAGGTCTCCCCCTCCTCCTCCTTGGCCAGGCACATGGCTAATTAATATTCACTGCACGGTGTGACATGCAGTGTCTACTTCCTGGAGCGCCGCTCTGTGCGGCGATTGGCTGGCGGGACTACGTGATGCTGCATGCCTCCAAGAGTGCGCATCACAGGATGTATGAAGAGCCGCTTAACGTGGCTCGATCTGACGTCCAGCTTCTACCACACTATGCGTTACGTTAGGTGCACATTATGTGACCTTAATGTAGCATCTAACGCAACGTCTTAGTGTAAAAGTAGCCTTAAAGGACATCCAAGGGGAAAATAAACTGATGAGACAAAGATCTATATCTATCCTCATTCTCCTAAAAATGACTTTTTTAGATACTCCACAGTTTTATTTGACATTTAAATGTACTTTATACATTTTTACTGTTCCATTGTCTCTGCTCAATGACACATTCATTGAAGTATGTCAGAGCTGAAATGTATCAATTATTGACCCTTTTTATCTCTTTCCTGCTCTCAGAAGCCATTTTATGCCAGAATAGTGTTTTATGGCTGTAATTCCTTATCAGTGAGGGTTACACTTTACTCTGACCCAGCCCTGACCTGGACAGAAATTGTCACTTCCATACCCGATGTTTAACTTTTTCAGGCAGAGATAGAAAGAAAGGAACACAGCATAGTTATTTGTGTGCTTGGCACTGTACATACACATATCTATCTCATCATGTCACATGTCACCTTGGGTGCCCTTTAAATATCAGACAGGTTGCATTTTCCTGGCTAGTTTATATTACATTCAGAAATAACTGAAGACCTGTCATGCTCCATAGGAAGTACGTTTAACATATGGGCTAGCATAGTCTGCATGTTTGTAAAGTGATCTTCCTAGAAACAGACCCGTGGTAGTAACCGTGTGCTTAGTATACCTAATGAACAGTATGCTTAGTACACCTTATCAGAGCAGTATCATTCACCAGGCAACCTAAGAAGGTAATTTGGGCCTAGTGAGTGTCAAGGGGCCCACCCGCCACCTTCTTTGACCTCTCTCCACTTTAGCTAATCAAAAGGACTGCAAGGGAGACCCAAATCTACAACCTTGTCTAGGCCCCATTACATCTTAATTCATCTCTGCACCTGACGACCAGTGTGCTTAGTACACCCGATGGCCTGTGATTGTTTTTACCTACAGTGGAATAATTGTTACTAGTAGTAACAGTTTATAGGAAAACTTTTATTCATGTTCTAGCCTTCAGCATTATGCAGTATCTTTCCACAATATGCCCCTATGGGTTTCTGCTGCTGCTGCCCTGACTTTTGCAACCCTTCTTCTGCCTTCATCAACAATACTTTATGCATTTGCTGTGTTTGTTCCATATTGTTTTCATAGGAAAACTGTGCCACTTAATACTTTATGCACCCAGCACCTGCAATGAATGGCATAGAAATGTTATAACTCTGCCTGACTGCAATATTGAAGTGTCTAAATTTGCACATCTAGTTCACCTGACCGTTTGTAATCTGGTTTTCCTTCGCCGTCTACAAATTACAGGTGTTCAAATTGGCAGTGTTAACTCAGTGCCTGATATTTCCATTACTTTTCATTTAACAGCTTTTAATCTTCTCTGCGTTCATGAGCATTACTAAACAATGCCAGGTTATACATTTTAAATGCCAGAGTTCTGCTTGCCAGGCCAAAGCTCATAACTAGCCCTCAACATTTCTGATAGGTGAGAAATAGGTTTATTTATTTACCAAACATGTTCTTTTAATTCTTGGAGCTAGTGATTAAAATACATAATGCAAGAAAGATAGCTTTTCATTGATAAATAGAGTTATTTGTGTTTTGTCCTTTGTCCATTGTTATGCATACAGCCTATTGTACATCTCGCTTTTAAAATGCAGATAAATAATAAACCAGTGTTTTTCCCAAGCATGGCAAATTCTGTATTATAACAGAATAACTTTTAGCACCTTCCCCAGGAACAGAAAGATCCTATTCACAACACTGTACAAGTGTATCAGTGAGTGGAATAAATATTAGCGCCCAATCACCAAAGCTGAATTCACTGAGTATTTTCTATCATTCCTCACCTCCTATCATTACTAATGAAAATCAGATGACAAATGTAACAAACAGTTAAGTGAATATATGAATCATTCATTAAAAGCAAGATATAACCTAATGCTGGGCATACACGGCCCAGATTCTTCTTATCAATCGAGCTGCTGATGGCTCGATTGATAATTTCCGACATGTCCGATCACGCGGTGGGATTGATTCCTGGCTCGATCCCCGCGAGTGGACAATAGGCAAAAACAAAGCGCTGATAAGCCCTGCGAAGGAAGTGCCCGCGGGGAAGAGCGGGGATCGATCCGCGCGCACGTGCGGACGAGCGGTGTTGCACGTGCACGAGCGAAGGCGCAAAAACGAGCCATGTATGCTCAGCATAGCAATGGAATGAACGCAATTAAAAATTGACCAGTAATCTCAAAACTGTTTTCATGTACTATGATGTAAAATACTGAAACCTAAATGATAGGGACAAAATAAGATATTGTTTTAACAATTAGGTCTTTAAAGGGACCCTGAACAGTGAAAAAAAAAATCTGGACTTTGGCGCCATCATGTGCCCGTCGCCGTAAGGGTCCTGTGCATGTATGGTATATGAATAAAAAGGTAACGCTGGGGGTATTCGGTATATATAAATTATGGACCTTTGTGAGTGCACTCTATTGAGGAAGTCCCTAGGTAGGTACCTGGGACTATAAGCTGGTCTGTTGATATTTGTGAGAATTCATACAGTAGAGCAAGCAATCATCACTGACACCTCAAATAAATATACAGTTGGTCATACACAGATTGTGTATTTGTATATGTTATTGTAGTTGAACAGATTTACGCTGAAGAGTATGCACGTAATATAAACATTTTTAATGGTTAAAAGGAATTCCAAAAACAGTACACAAAAGACCATTTTCAGGTAGTAGATCCAATGATCACAATCGTCCTCGTGCCAGCTTAGGTGGCAAAGCAAGCAAAGTCCATCAATATCACAAACAATCCAACAATCAACCTCACTCAGACCATCCAGTGTATAAAAAGAAAAGGAAAAAGGTAAGGTGACTGTTATCGCCAGATCACACAAAAAAATAAAAAGGATTGGGTATTTTGAAAAAGATAGGAAAAAATTGGATATCAAAAGTGTCACTCAAAGCTTGATTTTGATGAAAAAAGCATATATAAGCATATTAGGGCCTCCTTTGTTAGTTTAAAAATGCAAAAACAGTTATTGACTCCATGCTATTACTTCAATTTTTTTCCGTCCATCGGTTAGGATGCATAGCAAAGTTCAATATCTTCACCAGTTAGACAAGTGTTGCGTGTTCCTCCTCATTAAAAAACGTCCATTCAATTTATGCCACTTATGTGAATGTAATATACTCATGCTCCTCCGGAGCTTATTGCAGCAAGCCTTTCCGTAATCTATGAGTTAGAGCCCCAGCCGGTAGCTCGCTAACTCACCCCGTCTTTCGTTCAGTCACAGCGCCACTTTGCGTTCCAGCAACGGTGAATACTAGTTCCGGGTTGTTCACATCTGGTGACACACCTGCTTCTCGTCGGGCTTGGCCGCCTTTATCAAAGCCGGTGTATGATGTGAGTCGCCATCTTAACAGCATATATAGTCTGTCAGTCCCTCCTCGTACCTCCATGCATTCTCCTGGGTCTTAAAGCGAACTGTCACATATCTGCATTATACTTCAAACCTTGCAAAAATGTTGCATGTATATGTCCACTAGGATTGTGCACAAAGCAATTACATGCTACTAGTGACCAATGGTTATTTAATAAAATATATATATCAGAACCATAGTAAGATACATATTTAAATTGTATTAGGACTGTGTGAAATATGTATGATTCAGTCTTTCGAGTACCATGCAAGCGCAGGACCCTTACAGTGACAGGCACATAAAATTATTATTTTTATTATTATTATTATTTATATAGCGCCGACATATTACGCAGCGCTGTACAGTGTATATATATATTGTCTTGTCACTAACTGCCCCTCAAGGGAGCTCACAATCCAATCCCTACAATTGCCATATGTCTATATTATGTAGTGGAAGTACTGTAGTCTAGGGCCAATTTTAGGGGGAGCCAATTAACTTATACGTATGTTTTTGGAATGTGTGAGGAAACCGGAGTGCCCAGAGGAAACCCAAACAGACACGGAAAGAACATACAAACTCTTTGCAGATAGTGCCCTGGCTGGGATTCGAACCAGGGACCCAGTGCTGCAGGGCGAGAGAGCTAACCACTACGCCACCGTGCTGCCCAAAATTGCCGGATGCACCTACCGGAGCCACCAGCGGGACCACGGAGGTGACCCAGAGGATGCCAAGGGACCTCACGGGCTACGAGGGGATGGAGGAAGCCCCAAGTAAGTCCAGAAAAAAATAAAGAAATAAAACTTATAGTGCCTTGCAAAAGTATTCATACCTTTGGTTTTGTACCTATTTTGTTACATTCCAACCCTTATACTAAATACTAACACAATAAAGTGATATCTATATATATAAATATATATATATATATATATATATATATATATATATATATATATATATATATATATATATATATATATATATATATATATATTTGCCATGTGCATATATATTATATATGATAATATATATAATATATGCATATATATTATATATATATATAATTGCCATGTGCATATATATTCACCCCCTTGCTATGAAGCCCATAACATAGCCTGGTGCAACCATTTACCTTCAAAACTCACATAATTAATAAAATGAGGTGCACCTGCCAAGTGTCACATGATCTGTCAGCATAAACACACCTATACAGAGTGGCTCCAACACCACTAAGCAAGAGGCATCACACCATGAAGACCAAGGAGCTATCCAAACAAGTAAAAAACAAAGTTATTGTAAAGGTCAAGTCAGGGTTGTGTTATAAAAAAAATATCAATGCTTTAAATATCATCAGAGCACCATCAAATTCATCATCTTCAAATAGAAAGAATATGGTACCACAACAAATCGGCCGAGAGAAGGCCACCCACCAAAGCTTACATATCAGGCAAGGAGGGTATCAATCAGAGAGGCAGCAGAGACCACAGGTAACCCTGTAGAAGTCACAGAGTTCCACGCCAAAGAGTGGAGTATCTGTCCATAGGACCACAATAAGACATATACTCCATAGAGCTGGGCTTTATGGAAAAGTGGCCAGAAAAAGAGATATTACTTAGCATTAAAAATAAGAAGGCCCATTCTGAGTTTGCCAAAGGGCATATGGATGACTCACCAAATGTATGGAGGAAGGTGCTCTGGTCAGATTAGACTAAAAGTCTAATTTTAGTTTTTTTTTGGGAGGGGGGGGCACCAAGGAAAATGCTATGTCTGGCACAAACTCAATACATCACATCACCCCAAGAAAACCATCACCCCTGGAAAATATGGTGGTGGCAACATCATGCTGTGGGGATTGTTTTTTCAGCAGCAGGGACTGGGAAATTGTTCTGAGTCAAGGAAAAGATGGATGGTGCTAAATACAGGAATATTGTTGAGCAACACTGTGTTAATCTGCCAGTGATTTGAGGATCAGATGGATGTTCACCTTCTAGCAGGACAGTGACCTGAAGCATAGTGCTGAAGCAACACTCAGGTGATTTGTCGGGAAACATTTAAAGTAAACCTCTAAGGGAAAAAAGTGCCCCTA
This sequence comes from Hyperolius riggenbachi, assembly GCF_040937935.1. Taxonomy (NCBI): domain Eukaryota; kingdom Metazoa; phylum Chordata; class Amphibia; order Anura; family Hyperoliidae; genus Hyperolius; species Hyperolius riggenbachi. Next base: position 502,790,196 of record NC_090646.1, read on the forward strand.
GGGGAACTTACCTCAAGAGGGTGAGTTCACTGGATCATAATGAGACTTCCCCATCTCCCTCAGCCAGTCAGATTTAGAGCTGGCAGCCTGGAGCCAAAGCAGTAGAGCAGACCCGATCGGGCTCGCTATTTCCACTTGAGCTGGAGAGTAGAGGTGCTACTGCGCATGCTTGCAAGTAGACAAGCGCCAACAAGGAGATTATTTGGGGATCCTAGTGCTGGATCCCCTCTGCTGTGGAGGACAGGGGACCTTTAGGATCCAGAAGCTTCCCCCTCATGAGGGAAGTACACCCCAGGGGCTCTTTTTCCCTGACAGGTTTACTTTAAAGGTATTGGAATGGCCTACTCAAAGTTCAGACTTCTATTCAGTAGAGAATGTGTGGTCAGACCTGAAGAAACATCCAATATGAAGGAACTGGAGCAAAATTCCAGTGGCAGGGTGTGACAAGCTCATAGAGACTTATCCAAAGCCTCTTACAGCTGTAATTGCCACAAAGGGGAGTTCCACAAAGTACTGACTTTAGGGAGTGAATAGCTATGCACACTGAAGATTTCAGTTACTTTTTCCTATTTTTTTATTACTTTACAATAAACCAAATAATGCAAAGTTGAAGGCAGGTTCTGCCAATGAAACGTGTAAACTCTCAAACAATCTATTGGTTTTCTTAATTTATTTGCAAAGCTCACAGCTATGCTGTAGTAATCAAACTTGACATGGAGGTAAATAATATATTTACTTTATGAAATTCAAAGTTTAAGATAAAGTGTAAAAGCATGTGTTTATATGCAAGAGGGTGGTGGAATCGTGCTACACTTCACTCATTAATACCCTCATGCTTTAATTTTCAATAGGCTCTTCTCAACTCAATTGAGGTAACTTTTTTTAAGGATAAAGTGATGCTACTCAATTATGTGGGTACATGCAGCCCACAAGCACAGAGTTCCACACCCTAAGGAATACTAGTCCATATAGTCCAGAAAAGGCAGAATCTCCAGGCACTGTCCAACAGATATTGGCCACAATTCACTAAGATCATGCTAGGGATAATAAGGCAACTTATCACTACATATTGATCAGGATTTTAATTGTTAAAGGACAACTGAAGTGAGAAGAATATGGAGGCTGCCTTATGTATTTCTTCCAGTAGAATATACATAGTTACCTAGCAGTCCTACTGATCTCTTTAGCTGAAGTAGTGTTTGAATCACACACCAGAAACAAGCAGCAGCTCATATTGTCAGATTTGACAATAATGTCAGAAACACCTGATCTGCATATGATTGTTTAGGATCTATAGCTAAAAGCATTAGTAGCAGAGGATCAGCAGGATAGCAAGGAAACTGGTATTGCTTAAAAGGAAATAAATATTGCAGCGACTATATCCCCCTCTCTTCAATTGTCCTTAATTCACTAATGACGCTTGCAGGGCCGGCCCGCTCATGAGGCGGGGTGAAACTTTTGCCTCAGGCGGCACATTTCTAGGGGCGGCATCCGCCCGTCGGTGAGTGCGGGGAGCCGGCCGCCGAGCTGGAGGGGTAGCGGGCAGGACGGGGGTATTGGGCCTAGCAGCGGGGAGGGGGGTCGGACTCCCTCTCCTGGGTCCCCCGTCCTCCCCTCCCCTCCAGCCTTAAATAGATCAGAAGCGCTACTCGTAAGAGGCAGTGGGCGGGGAGGACTCACCTCTTCCTCGATCCAGCGTGCGCTCCACTGACGTCACTTCCTGCAACACCGCCCACTGTATTGTAAGTGGACGGCATTGCAGGAAGTGACGTCAGTGGAGCGCACGCTGGATCGAGCGAGGAAGAGGTGAGTCCTCCCCGCCCACTGCCTCTTACAAATAGCGCTTCTGATCTATTTAAGGCTGGAGGGGAGCGGAGGACGGGGGACCCAGGCGAGAGGGGGGGGGAGGGGGGCGGTAGCATTAATTTTTTCAAAATTTGCCTCAGGCGGCAAAAAGTCTAGGGCCGGCCCTGGACGCTTGCCTTATTACTGTGTAGTGATAATTTTTACAGTGAGAGTGGTATCTTATCACTCCAGCCCTTAATTTATATCCTCTGTAGTTATTCTTACATGAAGTAAGTAGTGAGGGGAGGAGCACACAAAGGCAGCATGAAGCTCCACCTCAACTGCAGCCTTCTCTGCCAGTACAATTACTGCCAGCCTGCCGGAGGATCCTGTGTATGGTAGCCAGGGAAGGAAATAGAGAGAGGCTGTGTCTGTGTGTCTGTGTATGTCTGTGTGTAGCTGTGTCTGTGTGTAGCTGTGTGTGTCTATGTCTGTGTGTGGTTGTGTATTTGCGTGGGTGTTTATACATATGCGTGATGTCTCTCTCTCTTACTACCTTTCTTTGTGTCTGCAGTATGTATTTCTCTACAGAGTCCCCTTCTGCATAGAATACTAGAAAAATGATAATTTCACACACACTTTACAGTTGGTATCACTTGCATTCTTCTCTGTGAATTCATACCCTGTCTTTAAGTTTAGGATTCAGTAATTTATTTAAGGATTTAATCATTAACTTTAGGAATCACTCTTTAACTTAAAGTGGACCCAAATTAAAAATACAAGATTTCAGAAATAAAATCTATTTTCTAAATTATAATAATAAATAGCAGCCTTTTTTCAGCTGCATGATGACAAATATAAAATATTTTACATTTATTGGAGGAACCCCTCCCTTCCTTTCAAATTGCCGGGACAGAATCCAGCAAACTGGTGAAGTAGATGGTGTCCGGCAATGGAGGAATTGCTAATGGCTGCCCCCAGTATAACCCTAGTTATGAAAAGAGAAGGGTGAAAAGCATGCACTGATATGCTCATAGGTTTGAAGAAGTGTTTATTTATCTTTGTATGTGTCAGAGTGGTGCAACTAAATATTTTTAATTAAAAAAATGTTTGGTTTGGGTCCGCTTTAAGGACAGATGCCTTATTTTTCAGATTGCATGACATAAAATTCTTAGTGAATACTAAGGGCTTGATTCACTATGCGGGGCTAACCTACTTAGCACATCTAAAGTCTTTAGGCGCGCTGACCAGGGTGCTAAGTAGGTTAGCACCGGTTTTCTCAATCAGATCGCGCGCTAAGTACTGCGTGCAAAGTTTTGCGCTCAGTCCCATAGGCTTTAATGGGCACGTAAAGTTCCCATAGGCTTTAATGCGCGCGTAAAGTTTTATGCGCATTAAGTTTTGCGCGCATAAAGTTTTGCACGCGAAAAGCTCGTTTAGACGTGCTAAGGGGGTTTTCACAGGCGTGCTAACAGTTAGCACTGCTTTGTGAATCAAGCCCTAAATGATTTATCACCATGGTGATAACAGTAAAACAGCTTAGATTCATTATTAAAGACAGTAATTTCTCTAACAAATCCCTCTCCATATTATGGACATGGGGCTTTTCCCCACCTCTATGGAAAAGTATGTGTTGACACACTTGCTTTTTATACAGTTGTGCACCTTTAGAGGATGAACTTAATTCAGACAAGTCTTTCATCCTAGCTAACTATTCAACTATGTATTCATGGCACCTGAGTGCCATGTCCATTTCTCATTTTATTTTTGCATTGGCATAAACACGGTATCAAGTTACTGAATGTTTTTTTCTTATGAATAGTGCTATTTTTTTCTTATGTAAAGCTCTTTTTCAGGTTCTGTGTTCTCAATGCCTCCTTTTTCATTTTGTTCTGTGGTATGGGACACTGGTGTCTGAGCTTCTTCTACTTTTTGCTTTCTGCAGATTACATTTTTTCCTTAATAGAAATAACTTGGTATAGCATACTTGACAAGAAGTTGTCACTTCCAAATGTTTGCATTCTGAATAATTCAATTTCAATTAGCCACTTATGTTTTCAGACTGTTCCTTTTTGCGATTCTTCCTTGAGATGTAGGCCATCTTAAAGAGAACAATTTTAAAGAGAAACATGTCAGCAGAATTGCACATGAGTAATTTGAATGTCAAGCGGTTTTTTGAAGAATGTAAATGTTCTCCTGAAGGTTGCCAGCTAGAATTAAAGGAGTAAAGACAATTTTATATGTCAAGTAATTGGCTATAAATTAACTAAAGTTAACTAAAATGAAATTAAGTCATCCCACATTAAGGAATCGGATGATAGAGTCTTAATTGGCATGAACACAGTGATTTTCTCAATTTTGAATTAACATTTTATGACCTTCTTTCTATAAAAAGAGTAGTATAAATGAGATTCCAGATTCTATGAATACCTTCCTTAGCATGGAAACCTATGTATGAACTGAAGCATCATTATTAGCGGTTGAGATAGTCGGAAATGCCCATTTTCACGATTCCGCGGAAATTCTGATTTCCGCCATTTTGCAATTTTCCATTTTTTTTATTTTCCATCTTTGGTCCAATGCTTCCAAGTTCTGTGATTAGGCTAAAATTCCCAAGTTGTGGTAAATCGGATCTCCGTAGCATTTGTAATTTCTGATCTCTGAGTGCGGAAATTTCAATTCCACGGATTCCAAATGAGTTTCCCTATTAGGCAAGGGGGAATTGTTAGTTCGACCTCATGGCAAATTGCACCTCTCTCACTTCTTGAAGTTTTTTATGAAACAGATTTGACATGCGGTTACTTTTTCACCAAACAAGCGCAGGCAAAACCATTTTCTTGGAAGCGTGTGCTGTGCAAATCAGTTGCTCCAGGAGCAACACAGCAAGGCCCAGCAGTAGCCAATGAGAAGAGATCCCACCGCAGTATTAAGGTAGGTGTTTTCACTCAATTTTGAATTCTCTGTGTAAAAGAAGATAACTTTGCTTCATTCCATTTTGACATTTTCACTCAGGGTGATTGACTGTTACATAGTGCAGCTTTTAGTGATCCACAAAGTTGCACCCCATATATTATACCTCTGACAGGGGTTAGAAAGAAATGGTTTGTTCATTTCTTTATTTGTTGAAGACACTGACCTGTTGCACATCATTACACCATCACTGATTGCATATTGTTGCACCACTAGCTGCATTGCATAGGTGTTGCCAAAAATTGTTTGCTTAGTTATTTAATTGTTGAAGACACTGCCATGTTACAGATCATTGTTGAGGACACTAACGTGTTGGATATCATTGCACCACCACTGATTGCACCACATAGGTGTTCCATAAAACTGTACATTCATGTGTTTCACTTTTAAAGACAATGACGTTGGATTGTTTTGCACCAGCACTTATCACACATAGGTGTCTGAGTCTTACAGTACACAAACTTACAGAAGTGGCAAGACTACACAAAACTGCTATTTGTATGTATACTTCTGGATGGCATTGCTGATGCACTTTACCCAGCTTATGCTGGCAGCTAGCAGTGTGCCCGCACTCCATCACAGGGCTCACTGCCTCCTCTTCTTGCTGCCACCCTTCAGTACTCAATTAGTCTAATTTGTATATATTTGTATTGTGAGGCATTATCAATGCACTCCACCCACCTCATGCTGCCAGCTTCCAATGTAGTCTCCTTAGTGATAACTGACCAGAGGCTACACATGATTCTTGCTATCTCAGGGTCTCCATCCTTGGGCCTCATGTCACCACACTACTTTTAGACATCTTTATGGATGGCATTAATTCCAGATGTCATTCAGTTCACAAAGCTCACTAGCAATGTGGTCTCCTGCTGCTTTGATGGCTAAGACTGTTGCTAGTGGTTTGAGCTAACACGTAGTGTGACTGTTTCTTGAAGGATACCCAATGTGACATGATGAGATAGACATGTGTATGAACAGTGCCTAGCACACAAATAACTATGCTTTGTTCCTTTTTTTTTTTCTCTGCCTGAAAGAGTTAAACATCAGGTATGTAAGTGGCAGTTTGTTCCACAGTTCAACGTATACAAACAAACGGGTTTTTTTTTATGAACCAAAGTTCTCTTTTATTCTTCAATATTTTCCCTCAGAAAGCAGGTGATAAGCGTAGATATAACATCAGACCTTCATTTCACATAACAATGCCTGACACGTGTTTCACGGCCATAAGCCGCTTCCTCAGAGGCACACCGTAAACAAACATCCGAAGTCTAAGACATAAAAGCACCAGCGCGATCTGAAGTATGTGAAGAGAGATACCCTCAATGCCGATCCCAGTGTAAATAGGCTTGCAAGCCTCAGAGGCACACCGTCAACAAACATCTGAAGTCTAAGACATAAAAGCACCAGCACGATCTGAAGTATGTGAAAAGAGATACCCTCAACGCTTATCCCAGTGTAAATGAGCGTTGAGGGTATCTCCCTTCACATACTTCAGATCGCGCTGGCGCTTTTATGTCTTAGACTTCGGATGTTTGTTTACGGTGTGCCTCTGAGGAAGCGGCTTATGGCCGTGAAACAAGTGTCAGGCATTTTTATGTGAAATGAAGGTCTGATGTCATATCTACGCTTATCACCTGCTTTCTGAAGGAAAATATTGAAGAATAAAAGAGAACTTTGGTTCATAAAAAAAAACCTGTTTGTTTGTATACGTTGAACTGTGGAACAAACTGCCACTTACATACCTGATGTTTAACTCTTTCAGGCAGAGAAAGAAAAAAGGAACAAAGCATAGTTATTTGTGTGCTAGGCACTGTTCATACACATGTCAATCTCATCATGTCACATTGGGTATCCTTCAAGAAACAGTCACACTATGAACCAAAGTTCTCTTTTATTCTTCAATATTTTCCTTGAGAAAGCAGGTGATAAGCGTAGATATAACATCAGACCTTCATTTCACATAAAAATGCCTGACACGTGTTTCACGGCCATAAGCCGCTTCCTCAGAGGCATACCGTAAACAAACATCCGAAGTCTAAGACATAAAAGCACCAGCGCGATCTGAAGTATGTGAAGAGAGATACCCTCAACGCCGATCCCAGTGTAAATGGGCTTGCAAGCCTCAGAGGCACACCGTAAACAAACATCCGAAGTCTAAGACATAAAAGCACCAGCGCGATCTGAAGTATGTGAAGAGAGATACCCTCAACGCCGATCCCAGTGTAAATGGGCTTGCAAGCCTCAGAGGCACACCGTAAACAAACATCCGAAGTCTAAGACATAAAAGCACCAGCGCGATCTGAAGTATGTGAAGAGAGATACCCTCAACGCCGATCCCAGTGTAAATGGGCTTGCAAGCCTCAGAGGCACACCGTAAACAAACATCAGAAGTCTAAGACATAAAAGCATCAGCACGATCTGAAGTATGTGAAGAGAGATACCCTCAACGCTGATCCCAGTGTAAATGGGCTTGCAAGCCTCAGAGGCACACCGTAAACAAACATCTGAAGTCTAAGACATAAAAGCACCAGCGCGATCTGAAGTATGTGAAGAGAGATACCCTCAACGCCGATCCTAGTGTAAATGGGCTTGCAAGCCCATTTACACTGGGATCGGCGTTGAGGGTATCTCTCTTCACATACTTCAGATCGCGCTGGTGCTTTTATGTCTTAGACTTCGGATGTTTGTTTACGGTGTGCCTCTGAGGAAGCGGTTTATGGCCGTGAAACACGTGTCAGGCATTTTTATGTGAAATGAAGGTCTGATGCTATATCTACGCTTATCACCTGCTTTCTGAAGGAAAATATTGAAGAATAAACGAGAACTTTGTTTCATAAAAAAACCTGTTTGTTTGTATACGTTGAACTGTGGAATAATTTGTAGGGTGGAACCACACTACTTTTCTATCTTGTCAGTAATATAAGTGGCAGTTTGTGTTTGAGTCAGGACTGAGTCAGACTACAGTGTGGCCCTCACTGATAAGAAATTACATGTAATAGATAGCGGAGATACCGCCGCAGCGGTGAGCGGCATGGCGGCTGTCTCCACGCCTCAGCCGGCGGCCTCCACCGCGCAGTTACATGTTGGAGTTTTGCCTGGTCCTTCAGTTGCACATAGACTGAGGGCTACACGCACGCGCGCCAGACGACAGGACCTTTATGCGAATAGAAGGGCAGTCAGCTGATCGACAAGTCAGCTGACTCCAGCAGTGCTCCTGATTGGCTGAGTGACTGGGGCGGCGCTGTGGAGTGCTCTCAGTATATATAGGACCTGCCTGTCAGTTGCTCCGCGTCTGCTGTTGCAAATGCTACGTGTTAGCACTCAGACCTTAGTCAGATCCCAAAGTGTGCTAGAACCAGCAGGAGCTGGGGATCCACACTTAGTCAGATTTTGTTGATAGCTTAAAGTACTAATTGCATTGTATTATTTGTTATGACGTTCTGCTAGCCCTGACTACTCTTCTGCGTACTGATTCTGTACTTCTGCCTATCTGTTCCTGTTGCCGACTCAGCCTGAATACTACTCTGATTTAGCCTTCTGTCTTTGTACCGCACCTGTCCGTCTGTTGCCGAACCTGCTTGTCTGACTCTCCTGCCCTCACCAGTGAGCCTAGTCCCTGGTGAGAGATTCTCAGTATTGTTTGATCACCTGCTCCTCAGGTGATCAGTAGCTGCAGTACAATCTTAATCACCTGCTCCTCAGGTGACCAGTAGCTGCAGTACAGTCTTAACCACCTGCTCCTCAGGTGACCAGTAGCTGCAGTACAGTCTTAATCACCTGCTTTTCAGGTGACTAGTTATACAGTACTGTCCTCATCGCCTGCTCCTCAGGTGATTAGGAGCTACAGCTCAAAGTAAATCACCTGCCCCTTACGTGATCACTTGCTGCAGTGCAGTCTTAATCACCCGCTTCACGGGTGATCAGTACCCTTTGTCTTACTGTGCACCACCCGCTCCTCGGGTGAACTTTTTGCTAGTTCGTCTGCGTCTCCAGCGTGCTGGAGTGCTGATTCCTGTGTTCAATAGAGATATCTCCCACTACCAGCTCCTCTGGGGGAGTGGGGATTCCTATCTGTATTACTGTTGCACCAAACACCTATCGTTACATCTGGTTGTCCTGTGTCTAGCTATACTCGCATTATTGGTGATTCTGCAGATCACCACATAATCAGGTATAGCATCTGTATTATTGGTGATACTGCAGATCACAATAATCAGAAATATCTGTTCTTGCTGACACCAATCGTTACATTACAACTATAAAACACATTTTATAGCAGAAAATGGCTTCTGAGAGCAGGAAAGAGATAAAAAGGGTCAATAGTTCATAGATTTAAGCTCTGGCATACTTCAATGAATGTGTCTTTTAGCAAAAACAATAAAACAGTAAAAACTTAAAAAGTAGATTTAAATACAGATTTAAACTGGAATAATTTAAAAAGTCATTTCTAGGAGAAGGAGGATAAATACAATTGTTTATTTCATTAGTTTGCTTCCATGGCCTAATGTATCTTCTACTTTCTGTAATATTTTCATCATGAAAAGTTCCAATTTGCTTGCTGTCATTTTAACTGTATATTCTGGACATCCCCCTGTCCCCCTTGCTGACACTCTTCTCCTACACATACCTAGCAAAGTTGGTATTATTATTATTCATTTTATTTATAAAGCGCCAACATATTACGTAGCACTGCACAATAAGTAGGGATACATATACCGTAAATAAGCAAGTATAGATTCAGGCTAGCACACCTGCTTCAAAGTGCAAACAATTCAGTTTATTGCTTCATCAGTACGTATGTAATGACAATTGTTTTGGGGCCACGGCGGGTCCTCTCCTTCAGAATGTGCAGACAAACGGTTTGTCTGCACATTCTGAAGAAGGGGACCCGCCGTGACCCCAAAACAATTGTCCTTACATGCGTGCTGATGAAGCAATAAACAGAATTGTTTGGACTTTGAAGCCGGTGTGCTAGCCTGAATCTATACTTGATTGTTGATGTACTTGGTGCTTTGGCTTAGCACCCTCAGGCTATGCACTCACACTTTGGGTAAGGCGTGCCTTCTCCACAGTTTCTTTACTCTATAATGTAAACAAGGAGTGACAGACAGAGAGGTAGCAAACAGTTATACAACATAGCACAAGAGTATACAAGCAAACGGTATAAAATTCATGATCAAGTGATTTTACAGTGACCCAGCAATCATTTCCGAGTTAGTCCATGAGAAGGGTGTCATAGCTGGGGTCGAAAGATTAAGAAGGACACATTATGTGGGGGGATGTCAGACCCTGCCAAAGGCTTACAATCTAAAGGGTGGTAGTTTTTACATGTATAGGGGCTTTGTTATTAACCCTTAAGTTCAGGTCATTGACTTCAATGGAATTAGAAAACTAGCTTCAGTAACATTTTTCAGTACCACCCAAAGTATGAGTACATTTTTACGAGACTGCCAGAGGCATTCTTGCTCATCGCTGATCATTGTAGCTCCTTTATAGATTACATGAATGAGTTCAAGGTTTTTTTTAGGATAATAAGTTACACAAGTAAAAGGGTTCTTTCATTTTCATAAAATGTTGAGGATGTGTTCAGAAACTGCATTCAGACCCAAAATAGCAATTCCTTCCTTAAAATGTTAGTGTTTTTAAACTTCAGTATGCCTAAAATGCTTCAAAACTTTCCTTTGATAAATAATGCAATATACAAAGCACTGCAACAGTAAGCTGTTCTTCAGTGTTAAACTAGCCAAAGTGTGAGCTGATTCCTGTTTGAAAAAATTGGCTTCACAAATACTCCCACTGCTTGTACAGTCTTTTTTCTCCTTCTTCTTTTTTGTTTGTTTCTCTGCACGCCTTATAATCCATATGCAGATCATATCAGCCCCTCAGCACACTAGTGGCCCCATTTTCTAGGTAATTTTGGTATCTTTAGCTTAATACAGTCATAATCACAAGGCTAGGTACAATAACTTTCTACCCACTAGTAATGTGGCAACATTTTCCATAATCATTATCAGCAGATTATGATCATCAGTAAAGAGGATGATTGTTGATACCAATGTTTTTTTAATTAACATGACAGTGTAACAGGGCAAACTACTTGAATCTATTTTTAAGACTTTTAGCAACTTAGGAGAAGGTTTCTTAGAAGAAAACTCCTAGCAACATGCAGCCCGTGCATGGATTTAGACAAAGAACATCAAAAACTTTGCAAAACATTAGGACAAAAATAAACTGTTACGCCCATATAAGGTATAGCGAAGAGTCCCTTTTACCTACCGTACTTACAGTATTTGAGTGAGGTGACTTTTTGATGGCTTCCTGTGATAAACCAGCATTATACCACTACTCCATCTTGGGATGGAGAAAATCCCCTCAACCATAATGTTGGGTCTAGGGTCATTTGCAAGTTTGGTTGCCCCATTTTGCAGGCTATCTTCCTAATATTAAAACTATGTGAGTTGGTATTGACTCGGCGTTCTGGCTACCAAACGTGGTTGATGGATGAAGGCTGAGGTGTGTGTGCGTGCGGGGGGGGGGGGGGGGTAGTAGGGGGGAGAGTAACAACACACTTTTTATTTATCTTTTTGCAAATACTTTTTTCCACATTTCAAAGTAGGTACATATTAACATTTTATATTTTAACCTCTAGTCGACCACATAACACCAATTGGAGTGAATGCGGCGGCAGCCCCAGGACCGCTCCACGCCAATCAGCATGAAGTCCTGGGGTGAGGTTTTGCTAGGGATCATGTATGCTGATGGGTGCGCATCTCCACTAGAATGACGGAGTTCCACTCAATCTTCAGTCTCCCAGCGGCAATCGCTGCTAGGAGAGTGTTAGACGGTGAAACCACCATTTATTTACATAGTACAGGGCTGCGATCTAGGGCAGTGCCGTACTGGGGACAGCCGTGTGACACAGCTATACCCATGAGACAAGAGGATGGTTGGCTGTCATAGGCTAGCGGGGGAAGGGTGGGCAGGGATAAAACAAAATAAATGAAAAAAAATTCATAAATAAATAAAAAAAATAAACAAACAACCCTGAAGTAATCACAGCCCACCAACAGAAAGCTCTGTTGGTGAGCAGAAAGGGGGGGGGGGGGATCTCTTGTGTGCTGAGTTGAACGACCCTGAGGCAAGGCCTGAAAGCTGCAGTGGCCTAATTGTTAAAATATAGCCTGGTCACTAGGGGGGTGTAAGCCTATGGTCCTCAGGTAGTTAACCTGGGTTCTTTTGGTCAAAGAAAATCCTGGTAAACATCATATCCCTGAATGTGTTTACATGTTTAAAAAGCAGCTTTAGTAACATTAGTTGGTGATTACTGCAGGCATTGTCTATAGCATTGTAACAACCAGAAATCACATAGCAAATTCCTGCTGTACTGCTGCAAGATGCGCTCATGTCTACAAGAGGGCACCATTTTGATCATATTTTCTAAGTAAATCAACAGTTGGGATTTTTTTCTGGGCAATGGGAACTCTGTACAGTGTAGAAATATTACATTATGGCTCACTCAGTAAGTAAAAGCAAGAGGTTTTGAATGATAATGATACCACTTATTAGATTACTTAAAAGAAACAGAGTAAGCTTTTGGACAATCAGCCTTCTTCATACTCAATTCCTGTGTGCTCTACTGCTACTACTCACTTTGTTTGACGCTTTATGGATTTCATTATCCAGCTGTTATGAGCAAAATGATTCACTATCCTATATCAAAACCTTTTTAAAGTAATAATCCTAAATGACAGGCAAACCTTCCTTGCACCATGATGTAGACACTATCAAACTAATAGTGGTCTTTTAAGACTGCTTTAATACTATCCAATTTTTACAGAATAAAGGTGTTTGCATTAATAGCCTTTGATGTAATCAGACCTTGGGAATGTGGTCAATCCGAAATCACATTTCCTGGAGGGATTTTATTAAAGCAGCACAAGCATCATTTTCACAGGACCATTAAACAAGTGGTCATAAACCTGAATGTCTTGGGTGCACATGATGATAAGGAATAAATACAGAAAACCGCTTTTAAATGCAATTTATAGATTATACTCAAGTGATAAATTGAGAGTTGGACACACATATATTAAAAGGCAAAACATGAAATTGTAAATCTATAACTTACATACAGCGACCTTTTTACTTTATTGACCCCATTGTTCTAACGGGACATTTATTATGTAATTTAATTTTAATGCATTACTTCTCTTCAGCACTAGAATACATTATTAATGTGTTAACTTGTGCTGACCTTTTCATTAAAAAGGGTTATAAGGAGAAATTAATTCTAGAGAATTAAAGTAATAACTTCAATATTTAAAGTATATATCTGATTTATACTTAATTACATCTATTAAAATGTCTGAGTACATTACAGGTGTTTTATTTACTTGTATTCTGTTAATGGAAAAAAGAAGGATTGGCACCAACCTAGGCAAGTATTATCTATACCATCAGAATTTTTAACCACTTCACCACTGAGGGGTTTTACCCCCTGAGCACCAGAGCAATTTTCACCTTTCAGCGCTCCTTCCATTCATTCGTCTATAACTTTATTATTACTTATCGCAATGAAATGAACTATATCTTGTTTTTTTCGCCACCAATTAGGCTTTCTTTAGGTGGGACATTATGCCAAGAATTATTTTTTTCTAAATGTGTTTTAATGGGAAAATAGGAAAAATGTGGGGAAAAAAATAATTATTTTTCAGTTTTCGGCCATTATAGTTTTTAAATAATGCATGCTACTGTAATTAAAACCCATGAAACGTATTTGCCCTTTTGTCCCGGTTATAAAACCATTTAAATTATGTCCCTATCACATTGGCGCCAATATTTTATTTGGAAATAAAGGTGCATTTTTTTCAGTTTTGCGTCCATCCCTAATTACAAGCCCATAGTTTATAAAGTAACAGTGTTATACCCTCTTGACATAAATATTTAAAAAGTTCAGTCCCTAAGGTAACTATTTATGTATTTTTTTTAATTGTAAATTTTTTAATTTTTTTTTAATTACAAAAAAAAAAAAAAATGGGGAATGTGGGAGGTAATGAGTTAATTTTATGTGTAAAAGTCATTTATTTGTATGTGAAAAATGTGTAGGGTGTAGTTTACTATTTGGCCACAAGATGGCCACAGTAACTTTTTGTTTTAATGCGACCTCCAAGCTTCCTTCCGGAAGCTTGGAGGAAGAATAAGGAGGCTGGACACGTGAGTTTTTTCTCACAATGATCGCGCTGCCCATAGGTGAGCAGCTGATCATTGCGGGGCTTAGATCAACGAACGGGAATGGATTTTCCCGTTCATTGATCTCTGAGCGAGCGGGCGGCGGCGTGTTTACTAGCGGCGGGCGGCGTGTTTACGAGCGGGAGCGCGGGCAGCGTCGGGAACGCGGAAAGTACGTGTTTCTCCGTCCCTGGTTTTTAAAGGATGGAAAAAGGGGCGGAGAAATACGTACGCGCGGGGGTAAAGTGGTTAAAACATAGGAGTTTTTGGGGTTGATTCAATAAAGGGTGCTAAGTGTTAGCACGCCAGTGAAAAGCCATTTTGTATGTGCTAACATGCTTTGCACGTGCTAAGTAGTTAGCACATGCAAACTACTTAGCACCGTAGTTAGCACATGTAAACTACTTAGCACCGTAGTTAGCACATGTAAACTACTTAGCACCCTAGTTTTTTAAAAAAAAAATCAGTGTTTATTCAACAAAGAAAAGGAACATATGACAGAATATGCAGTGTAGCAGTGCGCCTCCTAACTTTTACAACAGTAGCTTCAGCATCAATAACTGTGGAAGATGAGAGGTATTGTTAACAATAATATAATGATCATCATATAATATATAGAGCTCAGATTGAATTTAAATTTCCAAATATTCTATCTTTTACAAGATCATAATTAGCAAGGGTATCTAACCATGGAGCTTAGCATCCTAGTTAACACGGTGCTAAGTAGTAGTTTGCATGTCCTATCTACGATGCTAAGTAGTTTGTATGTGCTAACTACTTAGCACCCTAGTTAGCACGCCCAAAGCCTTTAGGCGTGCTAACTGGGTTAGCACCGTTTACTGAATTGAGCCCATGAAAATGTAAGTAAAATGTCCCTTAGACTTGCTTAGAACTAGACCTTCTGCAACAGCGTCCAATCAACTATCAGAAATGAAAATGATTAGTCATCATCATTATTGCCTGCTGACTGAAATTGAGACTATTAAAACTCAAAGGTTGAGTTGATACAGTTGTAGAAACTCTAGTACATTGTAGAAAAGAAGAACACTTTTGTAAAGGTCTAAACCTAAGCAATCTTCATAGTCAAATAGTCCCTTTAGGAGAAGATTTCACAATCCAAATGTTTGCCAAAACTATGTGGAAATTAAGGTCAAGGCCTTCTAGCACGGTACTTGAAACTTGTTCTTAGTGCTCTAGCAAAATATAATTTTGAACATTTGCAATCAGTTTAATTGAGGGACTTTTTAGGGATGCAGCAGTACACATTCACTCCAATTCACTGATTGGATCTCGGGGAATGAATGGAGGGGGAGGGGGATTTTTATTTTAAAAAAAAGACATTTAAATTAATTAAAAAAACACAGCCTGCAGCAGTGGTCAGAGCCCACCAACAGATAGCTTTGTTGGTGGGCAGAAAAGGGAACAGTATTGTTTGGGTGGTAAGTTGTATGGCCCTGCAGCACACAGTTCTGGTCACTAGGGGGGTGTTAGCCTGTGGTCCTTAAGTGGTTATTAAAATTTGCTTTTATTGTTTAAAAACCAAGTGATATTGGTTTGCTTCTCTTTGGTGGTGGTCCCCGCATGTATGGATTTACAGTGTGTTGTCTGAGCAATGGGTGACTGTAGACACAACTACCTGGAGATATACCAGCTGATATCTAGTGCTGAGGAATATTTGACAAGGATGGGTACATGTTTTAATTTGGAGCTTTTAGTTGGCAAGCATCGTAGCCAGCAATGGGAATGTAGGCTTGGGAAGGGATTTGGGAGGAAAAAACACAGAATATTTATATTGTGTTTTCCACTTGGTGGAAGTTTTTCAGGGCTACAGACACTTAGGGCACACTCTACAGGCAACCAGGATCATTAGGTGCTCTTGCTCAAAGACTTACTGTTTTACATACTGGCTTAAGCCAGGATTTCAACCCTGGTCAAAGGCTTAAATCCCACATTAAAGGCAACAGCCTTACTAGTATGCTATCCAGCTGACCCTACACAGGTAATTATAACTGTATATTAGACAAGAACTCATTGAATGTGTAATTTACACTGGAGGTCCACTTTAATATGACCAACTTATGTTTGGTATATTACCTGGTGTCACGGATGGTTGCGGGGCCGCAGACGTGTCCTGGAACCGCCCGTGAAGAAAAAGCGATCGCACTCAATTCTGTGCATTGATTGCGCTTCAGATCAATACAATCTGGATTGATTGTGTAGGAGCATCTGCAGTCTTTTCTCAGCAGAGAGATAGCATCAGCTTAACTGCAGGATGGCTCTTTTGATATGCTAATGAGCAGGAACAAACCTTTGCATTCAGAAAGCTAATCCCAGCAGGGGGCTATTCAAAACCTGCTTTCCCCCAGACTGGCCAGAGCCATAGAGACAGAATAAGAAAGCATGGAGTTTAGGATTTTGAGCATGTTTAAGCAATACCGTTCAGGTGAGAAATGTGAAAGTTATATCATTCTGCTGGTCCAGATCTTGTAAGTATTTTGATATTAAATTGGGGCCACTGGCATTACCAGAACTCGGGGGATTCCACAGTTTTTTAACCAGGCATGCAAACATGCCCAAGTTTGGTATCATATGAACTGGCCTAGTTTGAGAAATATGAATATGTGATGGTCATGTGTGTGCGGAAAGCGGAAGCCGAGATATGATAGATGTCATATTTGGTGGGCATAGAGCACCCCTCCAGGGAGCTCACCGCCCCTGTCCAACCCCTGGGCTGTACTTGAGGCTCCACCCAAAGGTGGGCATTGTTCAAAAGTGTTTGCAAGGGACCACTCCCTCAGTCCTCCACATTCCATCTATATGAGCGCTGTCTGGTGCTAGCCAGAGGACACATGGCTAGTGGCCATCTTGATCGGCCATCTTGTCTGAACTAAAACAAAGGACATTTTCCATTTTGTTTGGATTTTAAATTGAGCTGAAACAAAGGACTTTACCAAGGAACTTTGATTCTTCCCACTAAAGGACATCTTTCCAGGAACTAAGTATTTTTTCTCCCTTTCTTTTATTTTTCATACTGGCTATTAATGTTTCAATAATAGTTGATTTTAATAATTGTCTGTATATATTAATTATTTATATTGCCGTGAATAAAAGACTTTATCAAAGTCATTCACTGTTCCGCTACCCTGCTTTTCAGCCATACACAGAAACTGATCCCAGGTCTCTGGAGAGATGCTACTACTATTGTTGATATCTAGACAGAATAGAGTGTGTTTAACTGTTTTTATTCGCAGGACTAGTCAGTCAGTCGGGTCCACTGGCCCATACCAGTGGTGGTGGCAGTTATACCCTGAAATCGTGTGTAAGTTGTAATTACCGTACCTCACAGGCTCCCTTCTGGTCGGGCTGCTACCCAAATTTCTGTCGGTTTCTGCGCAAAGATCGTGACCAAAGCTTGCATGGTCTGTGTGCTGAAACCGATTGGAAGGCAATTTGCAGTCTGACCACTAGGGCTCCTGTGACAGTGGTAGCAGTGGTGGGATCTTTGCTGTGCTGAAAGTATCTAAGGTAGCGCTAGCGCTATCAAGAAATGAACTAATTCATTGGTGTAGCTGGAATGCAATATATATGTTAATATATACAGAGAGACTGTGTAGCCAGTACACCTCCCCAAAAGTTTTATTCTATTTGGCGTGGAAATGTCCGGGAACTACAAGAACATGTGCCTGGCAGTGATGGGCCAAACCGTTCACCTGGCGAACCTCTCTGGGCCTCTTACTACTTCCGGGTCACAATGACCCGGAGTAGTACGCCTGCGCTGCCCGGCGGAGCGCGTCCTAGATCGCGCTCCTGTTGCCGGGCACTTTCTGCGCATGAGCGTGACGTTACTCATGACGTCACGCACATGCACAGAGAGTGTCCGGCAACAGGAGCGTGACCTAGGATGCGCTTCGCCGGGCAGCGCAGGCGTACTACTCTGGGTCATTATGACCCGGAAGTAGTAAGAGGCCCATGGATTTAGAGATGTTCGCCGGCAAACGGTTCGGGAACCGTTCGCCACATCTCTAGTGCCTGGCGGACGTGCAAACTTTTTGCCAAGCGAGAGGCATTGAAGTCGGCCGCAAGAAACACCAGGACCTGGTAACGGACTTGTTTCAATGGGATACCCGGAAACCGCGGGAGCTGGATGTGTCTGCTGAGGTAGACGCCGACCCATCTGACTCAAGGCAAGGGGAACCAGAGGCTGAAGATCCTAGGTGTACAGAGGTTGAGCAACCTCGGGCAATGCGGCAACAGTTACGCAAGAGGCTGTCAGTGTGGTCCCCAATCCCAGAGTTTCTGACAGTACTTGCCCGGAACCGGCCAGTACTGGACTGTCCATTTGTACTGATCCGCTAATGCAGCAGGCATTACGACAGCTGATGGAGACTGACCTGGACAAGTACCTGCAGTACATGGTGGAGCAAAAGAGAGAGGCACGAGAGGAACGGGAATGGCAAGCGGCTGCTACGGAACGGGAGCTCCAAAGACAGCATGAGCTGAACCTGGCAAAAGTTCAACAGGACAGCCGGAGTTCTCCGCCCAGCCTCCCTGCTGAAGGAGCTGCATCACCCGTACGTGCAAAATTTAAATTTGCTAATATTGAAAAAGACACAGACATTGACTTGTTTTTGCGATCTTTTGAAAATGCGTGCCGTCAGTATCGTCTGGCCCAAGACCAGTGGGCCAGACATCTGACACCTTTGCTGCACTACAAAGCGCTTGATGCTTTCACATGATTATGCTGCTATAAAAGACGCTATCATTACTAAATACCAGCTGACGCCAGTAGAGATGAGCGTAATGACGTAATTACGATTTCGCGAAATTTCGCGTAATTAGTGTAATTACGATTATGGCCGTAAGTACATAATCGTAATGAAGAAGGATTTCGCGAAATTTCGCGTAAGCGTAATTTTCGCGTAATTTTCGCATTACAATGGGTATTTGTTCATGCCGTAATTTCGCATTAAACGCTACCATAATTTCGCGTTAAACCGTAATAATATAAAAAAGCCGCCGACTTTAAGGGTTAATAGCAAAGCCCCCTTAAATGCTAAGAGCCTCAAATTTGGAAAATATATTAAGGAGATTAGAAGGAATAAGAGGACAATTTTTTTTTTCAAAAAGACCTTATAGTTTTTGAGAAAATCGATGTTAAAGTTTCAAAGTAAAAATGTATACATTTAAAAACCCGCCGACTTTAATGGTTAATAGCAAAGCCTGCTTAAAGTTTAGGAACACCAAATTCCAAGGGTATATTAAGGGGATCAGTGGGAATAAGAGGAAATTTTTTTTTTTCAAAAAGACCTTATAGTTTTTGAGAAAATCGATTTTTAAGTTTCAAGGGCAAAAATGTCTTTTAAATGCGGAAAATGTCAGGTTTTTTTGCACAGGTAACAATAGTGTATTATTTTCATAGATTCCCCCAAGTGGGAAGAGTTTTACTTACTTCGTTCTGAGTGTGGGAAATATAAAAAAAACCGACGTGGGGTCCCCCCTCCCAGACCTCTTTAACCCCTTGTCCCCCATGCAGGCTGGGATAGCCAGAATGCGGAGCACCGGCCGCGTGGGGCTCCGCACCCTGACTATACCAGCCCGCATGGTCCATGGATTGGGGGGTCTCGGAAGGGGAGGGACAGCCAAGCTTTCCCCTCCCCCTCCGAGCCCTTGTCCAATCCAAGGACAAGGGGCTCTTCTCCACCTCCGATGGGCGGTGGAGGTGGAGGCCGCGATTTCCTGGGGGGGGGGGTTCATGGTGGAATCTGGGAGTCCCCTTTAAAAAGGGGTCCCCCAGATGCCCACCCCCCCTCCCAGGAGAAATGAGTATAGAGGTACTTGTACCCATTACCCATTTCCTTTAAGAGTTAAAAGTAAATAAACACACAAACACTTAGAAAAAGTATTTTCATTTAACAAAAAACATAACCATGAAAAAAGTCCTTTAATATTCTTAATTAACCATTAATACTTACCTGTCCCTTTAAATAAATGATCCCTCGAAATAGCCTCGGAAATGTTCTATCAGTTACAATGTAACAAAGTTATTACAATGTAACAACTTTGTTACATTGTAACTACGCCGCACCCGACGTCACTCGCCGCTCAGCCGCCGCATACGCGTCTGCGCTGCACAGACCCGACAGAGCTCTGAGCTATATAGCTCAGAGCTCTCTAAGCATCTTTGAATTTGGGCTCCAATGAGCCCTATTGGTCCTTAGCAGACCAATGGGGTTCCTTCTGAGGCTCCAATGGGTTTTCCTGCCATACCGGCAACCCGAGACCCATCAGCCAGGTTCACGGCGCCGCTACACATCTTGCGGGTGTGTGTCTAGGCCGCCAACAAGAGGGGGGTTGTCACGGATGGTTGCGGGGCCGCAGACGTGTCCTGGAACCGCCTGTGAAGAAAAAGCGATTGCACTCGATTCTCTGCATCGATTGCGCTTCAGATCAATAGAATCTGGATTGATTGTGTAGGAGCATCTGCAGTCTTTTCTCAGCAGAGAGATAGCATCAGCTTAACTGCAGGATGGCTCTTTTGATATGCTAATGAGCAGGAACAAACCTTTGCATTCAGGAAGCTAATCCCAGCAGGGGGCTATTCAAAACCTGCTTTCCCCCCAGACTGGCCAGAGCCATATAGACAGAATAAGAAAGCATGGAGTTTAGGATTTTGAGCATGTTTAAGCAATAACGTTCAGGTGAGAAATGTGAAAGTTATATCATTCTGCTGGTCCGGATCTTGTGAGTATTTTGATATTAAATTGGGGCCACTGGCATAACCAGAACTCGGGGGATTCCACAGTTTTTTAACCGGGCATGCAAACATGCCCAAGTTTGGTATCATATGAACTGGCCTAGTCTGAGAAATATGAATATGTGATGGTCATGTGTGTGTGGAAAGCGGAAGTCGAGATATGACAGATGTCATATTTGGTGGGCATAGAGCACCCCTCCAGGGAGCTCACTGCCCCTGTCCAACCCCTGGGCTGTACTTGAAGCTCTACCCAAAGGTGGGCATTGTTCAAAAGTGTTTGCAAGGGACCACTCCCTCAGTCCTCCACATTCCATCTATATGAGAGCTATCTGGTGCTAGCCAGAGGACACATGGCTAGCTGCCATCTTGATCGGCCATCTTGTCTGAACTGAAACAAAGGACATTTTCCATTTTGCTTGGATTTTAAATTGAGCTGAAACAAAGGATTTTACCAAGGTACTTTGATTCTTCCCACTAAAGGACACCTTTCCAGAAACTAAGTATTTTTTCTCCCTTTCTTTTATTTTTCATACTGGCTATTAATGTTTCAATAATTGTTGATTTTAATAATTGTCTGTATATATTAATTATGTATATTGCCGTGATTAAAAGACTTTATCAAAGTCATTCACTTTTCCGCTACCCTGCTTTTCAGCCATACACAGAAACTGATCCCAGGTCTCTGGAGAGACGCTACTACTATTGTTGATATCTAGACAGAATAGAGTGTGTTTAATTGTTTTTATTCGCAGGACTAGTCAGTCAGTCGGGTCCACTGGCCCATACCAGTGGTGGTGGCAGTTATACCCTGAAATTGTACTGGTTGAACTCGATGGACGTATGTCTTTTTTTCAACCAAAATAACTATGTAACTATGTAAGTTGTAATTACCGTACCTCACAGGCTCCCTTCTGGTCGGGCTGCTGCCCAAATTTCTGTCGGTTTCTGTGCAAAGATCGCGACCAAAGCGTGCATGGTCTGTGTGCTGAAACTGATTGGAAGGCAATTTGGGGTTTGATCACGAGGGCTCCTGTGACACCTGGTGTCTGGATTAGATTCACTGGCAATGTTAAAGTCTTAAAGCTCAAATATGGCCTATGCTGAATTCAATGTTTAATGCGATACAGAAAAGTGCATGGATGGATTATTATATGAGCTTAATTAAATTTAGATGTTCACAGTTCCACATGACCTTCTGGAGTGTCAGTCTGTGGAACTGCTATGTGTCATGTGCTACTTGGTTAAAAATGTAATAAAAATTACAGTTATTAAAACATAAAACTATGAGGAGGAAGTTGATCATGCAGCTAGATTCAATATTTTCCACTTTAAAAAAATAAGTTTGACCTTTATACGACGTTATTCTGCATTGGAAAGAGCCAGTAATTATCTATAATTTAGTATAAAATCAGCTAATGCTTTGCAGTTTATTTTTGAGACACATAAGAACTGTAATCATTTTTTATTTTGCTTGTCATGATCTGACAAATGGGATTTCATTGGCTCAGTTCTCATTTTACTTTTTTTTTACAGTTACACAAAGTACATACTGTTAAGTACCACAATCTCTAGTTATCTCAATGTACGGCAATCTCATGCTATTTTCACCTATGTGTGACAGTGTCGTATAATTGTTCTATTTGCAGAAACTGCATTTCCTTCTGCTCTTAAGCAATAATATATATTATTTGATGTTCATTATTTAGCTCTCAGTGTGTAACTCTTAGGATTATGTTTTGCAAAGACAAAGCATCAAAGTCCACAGCAGTTGCTGTTACTTTATATTCACTGAGGGGAAAAAAATGATTGCTTGGTTTTGATTATAAATAAAACAAAGTACCAATTTCACCTTCCTAGACTAGGAATTTTTTTTCAGTACTCTCTGCTTTGCTTTGTATAGGGTTGTCAGCTAAATGATTACCCAGCGCTAAACCTAACCTATTACAATAACTGAATGCCTAACACCGACCATTCATACCTCAAGCCTGTTTGGACCTTTTTAGCTTTCTTGTAAGAGAAATCTCTACCGAGATAAGGAGTACAAATGAAGCTTCAAAAACTTTGGAAGAAGAACTGCTGTGGTGTCACAGACAGTGTTTGATGAGCGAAAATGCCAATATTTGTTTTGCATTAATTTTCATGAAAATAAAGTTGATTTTTTGAAATTTGATTTTTCGAGTGAAAATGCCATCAAAAATCATTTTGTAATAAGTTTGTGATTTTTTATTTTTTTTTTTGTGAATTTTCATGCTACAATCATTTTTTTTTTTTTTTTGCGTTTTAGTAGCAAAAAGATAGATTTTTCACAATTTTTGAATTTTTGCCATATTGCAAGAAATACAAATGCAACAATGACTTTGGTGTAAATTTGTGAGTAACACTGGTCACAGTACACTGGAGAAGGCTTCCAAAGTGCATCATGTTTCTAAATTATTGACAAACTAGTAGAATGACTCTAAGAGAGTGTGTAGGCACATGGGCTGTGATACACTAAGACATCCTGCTGAGCCAGAGGGGGTCTACCAACAATCTACTTCTACATTAAGCACAACGCTGAAGCACAACATTAAGAGCAAATAACAATTTTCTGTTGGAAAGTCATGATTTGCTATGCAGAATATTAAGAAAGATGCAGTACATTTTGAAGAAAGAGCTCTTCCTCCTTAAAGGGATACTGTAGGGGGGGTCGGGGGAAAATGAGCTGAACTTACCCGGGGCTTCTAATGGTCCCCCGCAGACATCCTGTGTTGGCGCAGCCACTCACCGATGCTCTGGCCCCGCCTCCAGTTCACTTCTGGAATTTCTGACTTTAAAGTCAGAAAACCACTGCGCCTGCACGCCCGTGTCCTCGCTCCCGCTGATGTCACCAGGAGTGTACTGCGCAGACACAGACCATACTGGGCCTGCGCTGTGCGCTCTTGATGACATCAGCGGGATCGAGGACACGGCAACGCAGGCGCAGTGGTTTTCTGACTTTAAAGTCTGAAATTCCAGAAGTGAACCGGAGGCGGGGCCGGAGCATCGGTGAGTGGCTGCGCCAACACAGGATGTCTGCGGGGGACCGTTAGAAGCCCCGGGTAAGTTCAACTCATTTTCCCCTGACCCCCCTACAGTATCCCTTTAAGTGTGTATGCTGTATCAACTGTAACTGAGTGCAATGTTGTGAGAAAATGAATTTCAAGGTAGCGATCAGAGAGGAGGGGTGGTGGTTTCAGGTGCTGATTCCTGTGCAAGACAGTAGCTATAATGAAGGAAGGCAAAAAGAGAGCACACACTGGAATAGTGGTATAGATGCAATGCCTTGTTGGAAAGGTGTCAATTTGTATGTGGGACTAGAGACACCCATATGGGTTACCAGCAGTCCAGCTTGCGTAGCTCTTTAGAGCCAGGGAATAGACTTAAGTGGTGGAGCCTCTGGTACATGGGCTTCCTTTCTTTTTCCTGGGGAAGCTGTAATAAGTTCCAGTATAACCGTATATCACACGTTTTGTGAGTGGAAAACTTGCTCAGCCAGAACATGATTGTCCACCAGCTGTGCATTTGGTAAGAAGATAAAAAACAGCGGTGAATGGGCACAATGAGATAGATTCAGTAGTAGGAATATGCTTTATTAGCCAAGCATTCTGCAGGGCACTAGAGGTGTACCGAACGGTTCGCCGGCGAACGGTTCCAGGGGAACATTGGGGGTTCGCGTTCGCCTGCGCCAGGCGAACTTTTCTGGAAGTTCGATTCGCCCCATAATGCACTATGAGGGTCAACTTTGACCCTCTGCATCACAGTCAGCAGGCACATTGTTGCCATTCAGGCTACAGTAAGCCCTGGAGCCCCACCCCCCCCCCCCCCTTATATAAGGCAGCCTCCGGCGGCCATTACAGTCACTCGTGTGCCTGCTAGAGAGAGGAAAGGGACAGCTGCTGCAGACTTTTTCTCTTAGGGACAGATTAGTTAGGTTCTAGGCTGCTTTGCTTGTTCCTGACTGATTAATATTGCTTTTAAAGCACCCAGCAACAGCTCTTTTCAGAGCTCAACCTGTATATTTTTTTTTTCTGACACTTTTGTTGCATGCACAGCCTTGCTAATTGATAGTGTGTGTGCCACTGCCAGCAGCCCAGCACATTCAGTGACTGACTGCCTGTGTGTGTGACAGGGAGCTGCACATTGTACTACCCAGTACTGCATATACCCCAGTACCTGTTGTGTTTACTTAACCCACCTCATCACTGCATATACCTAGCTTTGTGTTGAGTGAACCCAGCTCACTGCATCTAACTACCCAGTACCTGTTGTGTTTACTTAACCCACCTCATCACTGCATATACCTAGCGTTGTGTTGAGTGAACCCAGCTCACTGCATCTAAGTCTAACTACCTGTTGTGTTGAGTGTGAACCCACCTGGCCACCTCACTGCATCTAACTACCTGTTGTGTTGAGTGAGAACCCACCTCACTGCATATAGCTAGCATACCCCCGAGATGGACAAAATGGAGAAACCAGGTAGAGGAAGAGGTAGAGGCAGACCCAGAGGAAGGCCACCAGGCACCGGCAGGTCTGTGGCTGTGCGAGGTGGTGTTGCTGTGATTTCATGCGAACCTGCCCCAAAATACAGTGCTCAGAAGAAGGCACGTGCCATCACTTCCCAAAATCGTGAGGAGGTGATTGAGTATTTAACACAGAACACCTCATCTCCGCAGCCACCAGCGCTACAACAAGCACCACATCCGCTGCATTTGACACTTCGCAGGAGTTATTTGGTGGTGGTGGTGAAATCACTGATTCCCAGCCACTACTGCAACAACAAGAAGAAGGCGCAGGTACACCACCTCATACGTCTGAGTTAGGTGGCGATAGTATGGACGTAATGTGTGTGGATGGGGATGATGGTGGACCACCTGAAGTTGGTGCACTTGAGGAGGTGTCTGAGGAAAGCGCAGCTGGCCAGGAGGATTATGATGACGATTATACGGATACCACATATGTTCCCGGTAGAGGAGATGACCAGGGGGACAGTTCAGAGGAGGAGTCAGAGAGGAGTAGGAGGAGACGACTCCATGATAGAAGCAGAGGGAGCTCGTCCTCAGAAACAGCTGGGGGCAGTGTCCAGTGCCATGTATCGCCAGCTATGGCCAGGGAGCACACATGCCCTTCAACGTCAGCTGCTGCTGATGCCACCGTAGCGCCATCACCCCAGGGGGGCTCAGCAGTTTGGAAATTTTTTCACGTGTGTGTCTCAGATCGGAGCAAAGCCATCTGTTGTCTCTGCCAGCAAAAATTGAGCCGTGGAAAGGCCAACTCTCACGTAGGGACAAGTGCCTTACGAAGGCACCTGGAGAGAAGGCACAAACAGCTATGGCAAGAACACCTGAGGAAAAGAAGCACCCCTCAAAAGACAAGCAGCGGAGAACAACCGTGGCAGCCGTCACAGGGGGCTTCTGCTGCTCCACGTTCCCATGGTATTGTTCGTGGCTGGGGGGAGGAAGAATGGATACACTTTTAAAAAATTTAAAAATACAACCATCTAAACTTTCAAACAATTTAAAAATACAACCATCTAAACTTTCAAACAATTTAAAAATACAACCATCTAAACATTCAAACAATTTAAAAATACAACCATCTATCATTTTCAAAAAATTTAAAAAAAGGGCAAAAAAACTTGCTCTCCGTAAAACATTCTTGGCAAATGCTTTCGACTTGGTTTGTCTTCCGCTGGCTCAAGGGTCCATCTGACCACAGATGCCTGGTCTGCAAAGCACAGTCAGGGCAGCTACAGCATGGGTCTCAGCAGGCTCCCACTTCGGGCCGCAATCCAACCTTCATTCCCCGCGGTGACAATGGCAGACTTGCCCTCCATAACGTATTCCCGTTAAAGGATTTAAAGTTAATTCTTTTCAAATACACAGCAGGGCCTCGAAAGTCCGCCTCCTGTATTGTTATTTTTGGTCACTACTTCGGGGCGGGTGTGCATGCCTACCTGCTGCCCTTCTTGGATGTGTAGTGGTAGCCGTTTCTCAGGCTCCACACCGGATTCCATCCCTCATTCCCCGGCCATTACCCGGGGTCACAAATTACAGACTTGCCCGCCTCCATATGATTCTCGTGAAAGGAATGTGGTGTCATCTTTGCCCGCCATAACTGGTTCTTTCTCGTTAAAGGATTTAAAGTACATTCATTTCAAATACACAGCAGGGCCTCGAAAGTCCGCCTCCTGTATTGTTATTTTTGGTCACTACCTCGGGGCGGGCGTGCATGCCTACCTGCTGCCCTCCTTGGATGTGTAGTGGTAGCCGTTTCTCAGGCTCCACACCGGATTCCATCCCTCATTCCCCGGCCATTACCCGGGGTCACAAATGACAGACTTGCCCGCCTCCATATGATTCTCGTGAAAGGAATGTGGTGTCATCTTTGCCCGCCATAACTGGTTCTCGTTAAAGGATTTAAAGTACATTCATTTCAAATACACAGCAGGGCCTCGAAAGTCCTCCTCCTGTATTGTTATTTTTGGTCACTACCTCGGGGCGGACGGGCGTGCATGCCTGCCCGCTGCCCTCCTTGGATGTGTAGTGGTAGCCGTTGCTCAGGCTCCACACCAGATTCAAACCTCTCATTCCCCGGCCATTACCCGGGGTCACAATGGCAGACTTGCCCGCCTCCACAGGATTCTCATTGTAGCGGTACTGAACAAGTACACAGCAAGTAGAAAATGTAAATTAAAAACAAAACGTAAGCTTTTTAACAATGCCATGGAAAGTTGAGAAGGAAGTCACACATTACCTGACATCACTGAGTGAGGAAGAGCAATCTCGCCATGTTGCGCAGTAGTCCAGCATGGCCGTCACTACACAAACAGCTGTTTGCGGTGCGTTACACAGTGAGTTTGGTGTGTCAGTGTGAAGCAGTACTCTAATTACACTCCCTGTTTGATGTATACACATGCAAGATGTTTGAAAGCACGTTAGGCCTGCAATTTAGCATTCAATGTGATTTCTGCCCTTAAAACGCTGCTTTGCGTCACATCCAGATTTTTCACCGGGACTTTTGGCATGTATCCCACTCCGCCATGCCCCCCTCCAGGTGTTAGACCCCTTGAAACATCTTTTCCATCACTTTTGTGGCCAGCATAATTTTTTCTATTTTTCAAAGTTCGCCTCCCCATTGAAGTCTATTGTGGTTCGCGAATTTTTCCGCGAACCGAACCTTCTGCGGAAGTTCGCAAACCCGGTTCGCGAACCGAAAATCGGAGGTTCGCGACATCTCTACAGGGCACTTCCCCGATTTATCAGGCTGATACCAGCTTGAGAAGGAGGGAAGAGCTTCTCCATCCCTCTTACCCACCCCACCAGCACCCAGTGTTTCTCCCTCCCTCTTACCCACCCCACCAGCACCCAGTCTTACCTACCCCTCCAGTACATATCATTTCTCACTCCCTCTTGCACACCCCATCATCACACAACATTTCTCTCTCCCTCTTGTAGGTAGAAAAAACAAAGTTTTGTAAAAACATTACACCTTTTAATGGCTAAACGATAAAGTTAAATTATGCAAGCTTTCTGGGATCTAGTCCCCTTCTTCAGGCATATTTCCAGATGTTAGCTGATCTCTCCCTCTTGCACACCCCATCAGCAGCCAGCAATTATTTTTCCCTCTTACCCACCCCATCAGCTCCCAGAATTTCTCCTTCCCACCCACCCGCACTTAATGTTTCTCTCTCCCTCATACTCACCCCACTAGCATCCAGTGTTTCACTCTCCTTCTTACCCATCCCATCAGCATCCAGTGTTTCTCCTTACCACACACCCCAGTGCACCGCACTCATTTCTTCTTATCCAATTTTTTTCCGCAATGTGCTTAGTGCACCCCCCCTCAACTTCCCCTCCAAAAATGTGTTCCATGGAGGGGGTGGCTCTGTAGATAATTATTAATCAGCACTGGGTGTCAAATTCCCTAGGTACACCGGTATGTCACTGGTGAGAGCTAGTGTTGGGCGAACAGTGTTCGCCACTGTTCGGGTTCTGCAGAACATCACCCTGTTCGGGTGATGTTCGAGTTCGGCCGAACATCTGATGGTGTTCGGCCAAACCGTTCGGCCACATGGCCGAACTAAGAGCGCATGGCCGAACGTTCCCCGAACGTTCGGCTAGCGCTGTGATTGGCCGAACGGGTCACGTGGTTCGGACCCGAACGCGCTCTGATTGGCCGAACTGTCACGTGGTTCGGGTAAATAAATACCCGAACCACGTCATATTTCCGCCATTTGTCTGTGGGTTTAGCTTTGGGTAGGCAGGCAGGGTAGTTCGCGCTCCAGCCACGCTAGCCAGGGTCCCCCCAGTCATTGTGTCGCTGCTGGGAATAGTAGTACACCGCTCGCTCAGCATTCTGTTTACTGCCACTCTGTGTACCTCGCTCAGCCACACTATATAGCATTCTGTTTACTGTTCTGTGTCTGCTGGGAATAGTAGTACACCGCTCGCTCAGCCACACTATATAGCATTCTGTTTACTGCCACTCTGTGTACCTCGCTCAGCCACACTATATAGCATTCTGTTTACTGTTCTGTGTCTGCTGGGAATAGTAGTACACCGCTCGCTCAGCCACACTATATAGCATTCTGTTTACTGCCACTCTGTGTACCTCGCTCAGCCACACTATATAGCATTCTGTTTACTGTTCTGTGTCTGCTGGGAATAGTAGTACACCGCTCGCTCAGCCACACTATATAGCATTCTGTTTACTGCCACTCTGTGTACCTCGCTCAGCCACACTATATAGCATTCTGTTTACTGTTCTGTGTCTGCTGGGAATAGTAGTACACCGCTCGCTTAGCCACACTATATAGCATTCTGTTTACTGCCACTCTGTGTACCTCGCTCAGCCACACTATATAGCATTCTGTTTACTGCCACTCTGTGTCTGCTGGGAATAGTAGTACACCGCTCACCCGCCACTGTATAGCATTGTGCTCTGTGTCGCTGCTGGGAATAGTGGTACACCGCTCACCCGCCACTGTATAGCATTGTGCTCTGTGTCGCTGCTGGGAATAGTGGTACACCGCTCACCCGCCACTGTATAGCATTGTGCTCTGTGTCGCTGCTGGGAATAGTGGTACTGTATAGCATTTCTGTACTGCCACTGTACTGCTGCCAGTCAGCGTGTACTGTAAGGATAAGTGAAATGAGGAAGAAATCCGGTGAAAGAGGGAGGGGCAAGGGAAGAGGTGTTTCCCCTGACGGTTCATGTACAGGCCACAGGGGAGCACCCAAGAAAACCCACTCAATACCGCCCATGTTGTCCAGGACAACAACCCTCACAGATCCAAAAGAACAGGACCAGATAATTACTTGGATGACCTCTCAAGCGTCCAGCAGTGGGTTAAGCAGCACCAGCACATCACGCACGAGGTCCGAGTCCTCAGCCAGTTACAAGGAGCCAGTAGGCACAAAGCTGACACAACCGGCAGCGACACCACGCACACAACTGCCAGATAACCAGTCCGATGAATTACCTCAGGACACAATGGGGTATTCGCAGGAGCTATTCCCAGCCCAACAAACTTCCACCTTTCAAAGGTCAATGGAGGAACAGCCAGAAATGTTGTGCCTGGATTCACAACCATTAACTGTGGGAAATGCACCGCGCACTGAAATACAAGGCGAGTCCGAGGAGGACTCGGAAACCCAAATCCCAGAGCAAGTTAGGCAGGAGGGGTTGCAATTGCAGGAGGTCGGCCGACAAGATCTGGAAGACGACGTTGGAGTGAGCTGCGCAGAGGTTGTTCTGGGGAGCTCTACTCCACGGCGGCGGCCCCCCACAATGACATATGACGAGTTTCAGGAGATGGAAGAGGAGGGTATGGACAATGTGGACAGAGACCCAGATTTTGTTTGTGAACGAGAACATCGCCGTCGTAGCAGCAGCACAGATGAGTCTGTTGAAGAACCCACTGCTGCACGAGTTCGCCTTGTGCCACAAGGTAGGCGGCGCACAATTTCAGGCACCACAAGCGTGGAAGTTCAAGTGAGAGGCAAAAGAGGAGCAAACAGAAATCGCCAGCAAGGCAGGTGCTCCAAAGTCTGGGCTTTCTTTGAAGACTGCACTGAGGATGTTACCATGGCGATTTGCAAGGTGTGCAAGACCCGCCTGAGCAGGGGGAAAAGTATTAACAACCTCTCCACCACCAGCATGAGCCGCCACATGCTATCCAAACATCCCACTCTGTGGGCAAACGCGGCAGGACAGGGTACCAGCAACACTGCCTCCCTTGGGTTCACCAGACTCACCACCAGACCCGCCTCAGCAGCAGCAGTAGCCCAGCCATTGCGTGGTTCACAACATTCACAAACATCAGACGACGCTGACACTGTCACTTTCCGGAGTAGTGCTCTTGAGGTCTCCCAGTGTTCATCAAACACAACAACCAACAGCCCTTCCGTGTGCAGCGCTACGGTTCAGTTGTCTGTGTCGGAGATGTTTGAGCGCAAGAGGAAATTGCCAGCAAATGACCCCCGGGCCGTGGCAGTAACAGCCAGCATAGCCAAGCTTCTGGCCTGCGAAATGCTGCCATATCGAGTGGTGGAGACAAACAGCTTCAAGGGCATGATGTCAGTGGCCATCCCACGTTACGTGGTTTCCAGCCGCTACCACTTTGCGCGCTCTGCAGTGCCTGAGTTGCATGAGCACGTGGTCAGCAAAATAACCCGAAGCTTGAAGAATGCCGTTGCCTGCAAGGTTCACCTCACCACTGACACCTGGACGAGTGCGTTCGGCCAGGGTCGATACATCTCCCTTACCGCGCACTGGGTGAACCTTGTGGAGCCTGGCAGCGATTCCTCACCTGCTACGGCGCGGGTGTTGCCCACGCCGCAAACAGCTGCACCGCCGTCCCTCCCACTGGATAACAACAGCAGCACCTACCTCTCTGACTCCTTCTCCTCCAACGCATCTCAAAGCTGTACCTCATCCGGAAACGCTAACCCAACAGCAGTAGGATCGTGGAAGCAGTGCAGCACAGCTGTTGGCATGCGTCAGCAAGCGTTGCTGAAGCTGATCTGCCTTGGGGATAAGCAGCACACAGGGGAGGAAATTTGGAAGGGAATAAAGGAACAGACGGATTTGTGGCTGGCACCGCTGGACCTGAAACCGGGCATGGTTGTGTGTGATAATGGGAGTAATCTCATTCGCGCTTTAAGGTTGGCTAAGCTGACACACATCCCTTGCCTGGCGCACGTGATGAACCTAGTAGTTCAGCGGTTCCTGAGGACATACCCAGGCGTGGCCGATCTTCTGTTGAAGGTGCATCGAGTGGCCAAACATTGTAGAAATTCCAGTACTGCTTCGGGGGCACTCGCCAAGATGCAGGAGCGCTTCAATCTCCCCCACCATCGCTTGCTGTGTGATGTCCCTACGCGCTGGAATTCTACGCTGCACATGCTAGCCCGCTTTTGTGAGCAGAAGAGTGCAGTGGTCCAGTACATGACGGCGCAGTACCGAGGTGCATCCGGACAGCTGCCAAGCTTCTGTGGATCCGATTGGGCCAACATGTTGGACCTCTGCCAAGTCCTCCAAAATTTTGAGCAATCCACGTTGCTTGTGAGCAGTGACAACTCTTCAGTCAGCATTACCATACCACTGCTGTGTTTACTGAAGAGGTCAATGTTGAAAATCAAGGAAACAGCTGTCATGATGCAACTGGGGGAATCTGAAGGAGAAAACGATCAGCGTGATGGTACCAACATCAGGCCATCCGCCTCAGGGAACGCTGGCCCCAGCAGCTATGACGAAGAAGAGGAGGAGGAACAGCTGGAGTTGGAGCAGGAATTTCATACCACCACTGACGAGGGCCAGAGCGGTGCACGTTGGACTTCCACAATTCAGCGCGAATGGTCAGCAGAAGCAGACCAGGAGGAAGGTGACGACTATAATGCATCACAACAACTATCACAACGCTCACAAGAGGATGATGAGGATTCTGGTAGGACTCTGGCACACATGGCTCAATTCATGCTAGACTGCATTGAACGTGACCCACGCATTGTGCGCATTCTGGACAACACCAATTACTGGGTTTATACCCTTCTGGATCCACGGTACAAACACAATGTTCCAAAACTGCTTGAAGAAAGAGTCAGACAGGTCAAAATGGAAGAATGCCAGCAGGCCCTTGTGGAGACTTTAGAGAGGAGATTGACATCCTCCCCCTCCTCTAGCCAGTTGTACGCCGACAGACTGACTTCCGCAAACCCAGGACGATCAGGAGGGCAGCAAACAACGCAAGCCGCAGCTAGTGCCCAAAAGGGAATGGTATCGGCAGTGTCCTTGGAGTGGGAAAATTTTCTGACACCCATGCAGCAGCAGCCCACTGAACAGCAAGCGTGCAGATCCACCTCCAACACCGATCGCCTGGAGAAGATGGTCAAGGACTACATGTCAGATGACGTAGCTGTGTCGAACAATCCATCTGCACCCTTCAACTATTGGGTATCGAAGCTAGACACCTGGCACGAACTGGCAATGTACGCAATAGAGGTGCTGGCTTGCCCGGCAGCCAGCGTTATGTCGGAACGCTGTTTCAGTGCTGCTGGAGGCATCGTCACAGATCGGCGTATCCGCCTCTCCACAGAAAATGCAGACCGTCTGACTCAAATTAAAATGAATCAATCCTGGATTGGAAATGACTACGCAACACTCCAGGACCCCAACCAAGTAACATGACCAATGAACATCTGGGATGGTGTAGCGTTTCCGGTCCCTGTTTATTGAACCTCTCATCTGTATTACATTTATGACTGCATGGCGGCAAAAAGCATTGCTGCTATATCCGCACGCTTTTTGTCCTCATGCAAGGCCTGGGTTGTTGTGTCTCAAAAAGCATGGCCTTCTCCTCCTGCGCCTCCTCCTGTTCCATCACGTCTGCTGCTGCTGGGTTAGCATTGCCGCGTGGTCCCTGTTTATTGAACCACTTATCTTTATTACATTTATGACTGCATGGCGGTACAAAGCATGCTATCTGCACGCTTTTTGTCCTCATGCAAGGCCTGGGTTGTTGTGTCTCAAAAAGCATGGCCTTCTCCTCCTGCGCCTGCTCCTGTTCCATCACGTGTGCTGCTGCTGCTGCTGCTGGGTTAGCGTTGCCGGTCCCTGTTTATGGAACCTCTTATCTTTATTACATTTATGACTGCATGGCGGTACAAAGCATGCTATCCGCACGCTTCTTGTCCTCATGCAAGGCCTGGGTTGTTGTGTCTCACAAAGCGTGGCCTTCTCCTCCTGCGCCTCCTCCTGTTCCATCACATCTGCTGCTGCTGGGTTAGCGTTGCCGCGTGGTCCCTGTTTATTGAACCACTTATCTTTATTACATTTATGACTGCATGGCGGTACAAAGCATGCTATCCGCACGCTTCTTGTCCTCATGCAAGGCCTGGGTTGTTGTGTCTCAAAGCGTGGCCTTCTCCTCCTGCGCCTCCTCCTGTTCCATCACGTCTGCTGCTGCTGGTGCTGGGTTAGCGTTACCGGTCCCTTTTCGTGGAACATCTTCTCTGTATTACATTTATGACTGCATGGCGAAAAAAAGCATGTTACCTGTGCAAAGAAACATGACGTTTTCCACATTTAAAAGACAGTTTTTCCTTTGAAACTTTACAATCAATTTTCTCAAAAACTATAAGCTCTTTTTCAAATATTTTTTTCCCTCTTGTACCCACTCCCAAGTTGCACATACCCTGCTAATTTGGGGTATGTAGCATGTAAGGAAGCTTTACAAAGCACGAAAGTTCGGGTCCCCATTGACTTCCATTATGTTCGGAGTTCGGCGCGAACACCCGAACATCGCGGCGATGTTCGGCGAACGTTCGCGAACCCGAACATCTAGGTGTTCGCCCAACACTAGTGAGAGCTATGACCCATGGGCAAGCAGTAGATTCACAGCATGATCCCAAGTTAGAAAATATAAGGATTTGGGATATTATAAAAGAGGGTGGGGCAGAGGTCAAGTAATTCCTAACATTTTGTACCATGGAAGGTAAATATAACTGAGTTCTAAGGGGCCTAAGCTGGACTGCTTATAATCAGGGTGAAGTAAACACATAACCAAATTTTAAACAGCAACAAGAATTGTGTTGAAAAGAAGGCAAAGGATTGTATTTAGTGACATTTAGTCTAATGTCTAATTCTTCTCAGAATTAGTCTGCCTTGTTATTGTTATTCATAGATCATGTGTAAGTAATTGTGTATATAACTTTATATGTAAGTGACATTCGATGAAGAGATAGCACATTTCATTCATGAACAAGATGTCAGCTTTGTTCAGTAAGCTTTGGCAGCCATTATAGTGTCCCACTTGAAAAATCAATCTCATGTGCAGCAAACAACTGTCACACTATCCAAAGATCATCAAGTGCCCGTTATCTCACCTTTCAGTATTTTCCAAGTAGATAAGCAATCAATCGTAGATGTTTCCAGCACAATGTAGGCACATGAAAGGAGAATCTGATTAGCAGGTCTGGGCAACAAGAACCATTCTTCCATTAGACATCTTCTAGATGAAGTCCACCTTTATGTTTGCTGCTATTGAACTTTAAACCATATGACTGTAGAAAGGAATGAAAAACATCCAGCAAAAAGCATCATTGTAGCCTTATCATTATGATTTGAACTGAATTCTCAAAACATGTGTTTACCGAGAGAGCACTTGTTTGCTTTATGTGCAGGGAATTCTTTGAAAAGAGTAAACAAAAGAGTTATGATGCATGCTGAGCTCAGTTGTTGTGCATATGGTTGTGTTTTTCCTCCAGCAATTTGGGAGATCCCTGTGCACATAGCCACTCAGTCTTATAATTTTAAGACTGTACTCTCAATTAGCTTGACAGGGAAAAATAACTTGTGCGGATAACAAGTACCTGTTTATATTATTTGTTCCAGATTCATAACATTTTTGGAAATATTAACCACTTCAGGATCACAGGTTTTTCCCCTTAAAAACCAAAACAACTTTCACATTTCAGCGCTCCTCCCATTCATTCAGTGATAACTTTATTGCTACTTATCACACTGAAATTATCTATATATTGTTTTTTTCGCCACAAATTATGTTTTCTTTGGGTGGTAGTTTTTGCTCTGAATTGTTTTATTTTATATGCATTGTAAAGGGAATAATAAGGAAAAAAGAAAAAAAAATGATTATTTCTCAGTTTTCAGCCATTATAGTTTTAAAATAAAATGTGCTTTGGTACATAAACCCCACACATCTTATTTGCCCATTTGTCCGGTTTATTACAACGTTTAAATTGTGTCCCTAGTACAATGTATGGTGATAATATTTTAACTGGAAATGAAGGAGCATTTATCCATTTAGGGATTTTTTAATACTTTTTCACTTATTACAAGAACTTTTTTTGAAAAAATATACTCATGACATCCGTATTACAAAAGTCCCTAAGGTAACTATTTATGTAAAAAAAATTAAATGATGTAATTTTTTTAATTTTTTACAAGTGTTTTATTTCTGCAACTGTGGGGCAGGGATGGAAGGGGTTAAAAGTAATAAAAAAAATAAATAAATAAACTTGCTATGGAAAACTGTATAGTGGCATAAATAGGTGTATTTTACTTTTTGGCCACAAGAGCTATTGAGACCGTGTTTCTATTAATAGAACACAGCCGAACACGGAAGTGTCGGGTCTCAGAGCTTATGCGACGTTAACAAGCTCTCCGAAGACACCGGAACGGTGATCGGGATTGAGAATCAAAAGATTCTCACATCCTGATCACAGATGGAGGGGGCTGCGACGGTGGATCGGCGGAAAACAGCGCGGGGATCGGAACGCGACGGTAAGGCAGCAGTACGCATATCTACCCCCCTGATCCGCATGTGAAGTTTAAAGGGGCGTGGATATGCGTACCAAGGATCCTAAAGTGGTTAATTAATATTGTGGATGGAAAGGGATCCTCAATTGATAGAACTTAGCGGGACTCTGAACGGTGGCAGAAAAAGAAAACCTGACTTTACCTGGGGCTTCCTCCAGCCCTCCATATCCCACAAGGTCCCCCGGCATCCCTTTATCCCTTCCATGGTCCCACTGGCTGCTCCAGTAATCCAGTGACTTTAGCTGAAGTGGCGCTCATGAGTTGTGTCATCATGTCAGTCGCCGTAAGTGTCCTGCGAATGCATGATTATCTAAAGACTGAACCACATATGTGCACAACGCTTACAATGACCTGCACGGTGATGCACCGGGGGCTGCGTACGTGCGACTTCAGCTGAATTTGCTGGATTACCAGAGCTGTCAGTGGGACCACGGAAGGACAAAGAGAATGCCAGGGGCTATGGGGGCATGAGGAAGCTCCATTTAAATCCAGATTTCCTTTTTCTGCCACTGCTCAGAGTTCCTTTTAGGGCCCTCTTCCACTGCACAGCTGAATCACAAATTGCTAGTGAACAATAAGCAGAAAATTAAAAAAAATATACTTTTGCATACATGTTAATACAGTAACTGTCATTTTACTGCATTTAAATTGAGCCTTTTTTCCTCTAACTTTAAGTTAAGTTTTAAGTGAACCTAAACTGAAGGGAAAAAGGAGTTTAACTTCCATGGGGCTTCTACCAGCCCCCTGCAGCTGCCCAGTGCTCACACCATGACAAAAAGCAGACCTCTGGTCCCCTGCAGTGACCCCCTGTTACTTGGATGCGCGGCCCTGGTCTGCGCACCTCCTGATCACAGTCCCGTGGATGGGAGCACTCTGCGCATGCACAGTATGCAAAGATTTCTACTTTGCAAGGGCAGAACACTCCCAGCGATAGGAGAGTGATCGAGGACGCGTGCAGCCTTAGTCATGCATGCGCAGTGGCTGTTGACTCGCTGAGTTGGCTGGCCGGAAGAAGGTCGATGCGGGGGACTGGAGGATCACTTATTGATGGCATGAGTGGGCACAGGGTGGCTGCAGGGGACTGGTAGAAGCCCCAGGTAAGTTAAATTCATTTTTTTTCTTCAGTTTAGGTTCCCTTTAAGATCTAATCGTGGAACAAAGGATCTGAATATCCTCATACTGTATAGATACCACCAAAGATTATAAGCGTGGTCTGACTGTTACATACTTATGTTTACTTGTATGTGAACGATAACACATTGATCCAGGAACCGATAGTGGTGGTTCCATTTTAACATGCTTGTTATGTTTTTCTAATTATTTTAACATGTTTAATAAAATCTTCACTTTTAATTCTTACTAATGACCTTGGACTTTCTTGTGATTGCTATGGTATATCTGACTTACCCCTAAAAAAAGGCAAGTGGTGTCATCTCTGGCACTCAGCATTGGGTCAAGGGTCCATCTGACCACGGATGCCTGGTCTGCAAAGCACAGTCAGGCCTGCCCGAAGACTAAATCAGTCCCCACACAGAGCATCTCGGCCTGCACACAGTGTGACTGCCTGCCCCTAGACTAAGTTGGTCCCCACACAGCATCTCTGCCTGCAGGCCGCTTGACTGCCTTCTCCGCCACCACCAACAAGGTCCAGGACTCCAGGTGGATTCCTGAATTTTTAAGGCCGCTGCTAGCAGCGGCTGCTTTAATAGTTTTTCTGGTGCGTGTACATGCCTGCCTAATTTTTCTGGCTGCACTGCGGCTGCAACAACAAAACAAAAGGCATGCACATGTGTCAATTCCCCTTTGTGATCGTTACCTTGCCGCAGTGAAGGGGCTTGCATATCACAATGAAGCAATGACCGGCTAAATGAGTGTGTTGGGGGGCACACCTGACCCAAGATAATAAGGTTGTTGCTCCATTGTGGACAGAACAAATTCGATCAGCTGGGCACTCAGTCACTGTTATTCTGTCATTGAGCTACCTCAGCCCGACCATATGGGCTTGAAAACCGTCATTGCCTGCACTTTCTCCATAGTGCGCACCAGTCCAACACGACCATCACTACACAAACAGCTGTTTGCGGTGAGTTACATAGTGAGTTTGGTCTGTCAGTGTGAAGCAGTAGACTATTTACACTACCTGATTGATGCATACACACGCAAGATGTTTTAAAGCACTTTATGTCTCCAATTTAGCAATGCAATGTGATTTCTGCCCTTAAAACCCTGCTGTGCATCAAATCTGGATATTTCCCCAGGATTTTTGGCATGTATCTCACTACGCCATGCCCTCCTCCAGATGTTAGAACCCTTGAAACATCTTTTCCATCACTTTTGTGGCCAGAATTAGTGTTTGTAGTTTTGAAAGGTCGACTGCCCATTGAAGTCTATTGCGGTTCGCGATGTTCGCTGGTTTGCAAACTTTTTCGCCAAGTTCGCGTTCGCGGTTCGCAAACCAAAATCCGTGGGTTCGTGACATCTCTAATGCTTAATATTTGCATATTTTATTTTAGTTCTCAATTTTTTTACAGGTCTTCTTATAAAGCTTTTCTGTGGTCCTATAATAAATAAAGCATAGCGTATGGGGAGAGTATGTATGATGCATTAAAACATCAGCTAAAGTATAAAACCTTTATTGACATGCTTTAAATGTATACGCATTATCTGGTCCACCATAAACTGTTGAGATGACCATGTCAACGTTTCACCCTGGCTCTCTATCCAACTTGAACCTAGACATTATGGTGATTGTAGGGAGTGAATATGGGAAGCTATTTGGAATATTCCTCTAGAATAGAAAATAAAAATGTTCAGTTTAAACTGTTCTGTTTCTGTTTCTTTGAATAGGCTAATTAATTGTTACATTGCAATTGGGATTTTCTATGCTGATAAACTGATATGCTGCTATGCCTTAATTCAGCTACCACTATACAGTATAACTCATAAGAATGCATTGCTCAGTATGTAATGCAAGTTCTTGGTAAAACAATGTAAAGTTGAGCACAAGCAATCAAGTCAGCTGTTTTCATATTTTATATTTATTATATCTTAAAATATGCTGTGATTTAAACACTTGCCTCTTGTTATTTAAGCATTTTTATAACATGACATATTATGTAACTTTTGCAATAAACAAGGAAGTACAGTTTCAAGCTGCCTCTATTTGAGTGAAGCAGGACCTTTAATTTCACATCTGTTCAGCTACTGCCCTGGAGGACTAGTAAAGTTTGTGAGAAAAATGCAAAATAAAACGTGAAACAATAGCGCCTGCCGTGACAGTAAATTATTGAATACCAGCAAGGAGAGAAAGGAAGAGATATATTGTTAAGGTATGTTGATGCCTTGAGCATTTTGCAATTCTTTCACCACTGTGGGTCAAAAGTAAGAGACAGAAATCATGCACTGCAGCCAGTGACTGGGGCTGGTTTCTGACAGCTTGATGTACTTTAGTCTATAAGGGGATAAAAGAGAATAGAAAACAGTTTTTATCTTGCTAATTTGTGACACATTTAAATTGCTGTAAAAAATGCAACTGTAAGAGAAGAAGCCTGCTCTACTCACCTCTGTACTTAATCAGCCTTTAGAGTGAAGCACTGGGAAGATGAATAATGTGAGCAAAAGCCCTATCTGTTAAGTCTTGTAGCAAAAGAAAAAAAAAAAAAAAAAAAAACAGGTTAAAAGCAAACAGTAAGAAACCAATTCCCTTAGAAGTTTAACCACTTCACCCCCAGGGGTTTTTTACCCTGATGGGCCAGAACAATTTTTTAACCTGTTAGCACTTCTCCCTTTTATTCTCCAATAACTTTATTACTACTCATCACAACAACAAAATGATCTATAACTTGTAATTTTCGCCACCAATTAGGCTTTCTTTGATAAGGATTATTTTATATTAAAAACATTTTAACGGAATTACACCAAAAAATGAAAAAAACAAAAAACAAACAAACATTATTTCTCCTTTTTCAGCCATTAAAATTTTAAAATAGCACATGCTACCATAATTAAAACCCATGTATGTTATTTGCCCTTTTCCCCAGAGATTACATCAGTTAAATGTTGTCCCTATTACAATGTATGGCGACAATAAATTAATTGGAAATATAGATTTTTTTTTCTGTTTTTGATTTTGTGTTCTGTCCACAATTACAAGTCCTTATGTAGTAAAATAACAGTAGTATACCCTAATAATTCTTATTTTAAAAAAGCTGAGTCCTTAAGGCAACTATTTTTAAAACTTTTTTTTTTCAAGTTTTTTTTGTAAGCGTAATGTATTCATTTTCTTCATTTTTAATTAAAATTGTATGTTTACATGTAATTTTACTTTGTTACCTTCAGATGGTACTGTAAACACTATCCTGGTTTATAGGAAGTGTTCACCTTTTATTTTTTACACATTAAATTTATCATTTTACTTCTTCCTGTATAATGAATGGACATGGCCCCTGATCGGGATCATATCCATTCATTCCAGGCATTGCGATTGGTTAGGGAAATGTTTGTTCCCCTTCCCCAATCGTGGATCTCCATGTCCCAATGGGTACAAGCAGCGGGCGAGCACACATGCATGGCAGCAGCGGGGGACGGGTGACGCATTAAAATCTTCTTGAGCCATTAAGAGGCTCCAACAGGATGTTTTAATGTGACTGGTCGTTGGTAAGTGGTTAAACTAAGTTGTTTTTTTCCTAATGTTACCAATTATATCTGTAGTATGAATAATACATAGAAAATTAGTAGCAATGAAAAGAGTCTCATATTTTTATTTTCAGCTATATAGCTTTATTTATAACATTGCATCCTACTGTAAAAGATGCAATTTAGATTACACATTCAATCTTTTAAGAGGTAAAAAAGAGCACAGCTAATGGCCCTTTGTAGTTCACTACAGAAAAACCTTATCTCAAGCTGTCTCTCACTGTTTCTTGGATGTTTAAACTCTTCAGAAAACGGGACTGAGTTTGACCAAGTTGGTACACCAACTCAGACAAGCTCTTTTGCATAGTCAACAAGTGCATTTTTTAAACTCTTCCTGTACTGGAAAAAAATATGAGACTCTTTTCTTTGCTGCTAATGTCTAGGGCTGATGCCAATTAGTCTAGTTACAGCAGACCCTATAGAAGTTTTGCATCCACCAGAATTGCATCACTATTGATTTCAATTGTGTTAGGAATCAGTTCCACTTTAAATGCCAAATCGTGGCCTGTTCCACTATAATACTAAATTAAGTATGGACATATTTAAAAATTTATGATAGTGCAGAATGCGCCCACCAACACAGCAATATAACTAATTGTATAAATCAGACCCAAGTTCAGAGTGTTCGCTATCAATAGTCCACAGTAAGTCTTATTGTCAATATGAAGACAGCGCTCCTCCTCTTTAAAATACAACTTGCAAAGTCAAACAGATCTCAACATAGTGCATTACTGCTAACAATACAGGAATAAATAACACCCCAGTGAGAAAGCGGTGCTCCACTCGTGTACCACACACAGTGCGATTTATCCACACAATCCCTTTAAGATAACAGGCTCACCAGATGCAATCCACCTCAGTTTTCAGGTGGGTCTCTCATATAAATTAATCAGCCAACGATCTAGCAGCATTGAATTTCCAACGGTTTTAATCCAAAGTTGCACTTTAAAAAATCACAATAAAAACAAACATAGTGTAAAACCATTACAAACTGCCATTGCCCTGCGCTGGGTTGCACTCACGTAAAGAAGATGAATTGGGCGCATATCAGGCTTACTGTCAGCCTAGCGGTGCCACCTCCACTGCGGTATCAGCGTCCCATCTCCGCTGCTGCGCTCCCGCTTATCCACGCTGTTTAGCTGGCTCACGTACTCCAGTTCACTCCCAGTGATGTCAGGCGCTCCAGACTCCGCCTTACGCGTTTCGTCCGTCAAGGACTCATCAGAGGCTGACGTCACTGGAGCGTCCGACGTCCTTTATACTATTATCCGCGTACATGGACTCCAATGCGACCCGTAGGTCACGTAGAGCCTATGTGACTAAGTCACCTGATCGTATTTCCGTCTATTGGAACGCAACGTTCATCTCGACGCATGCTTATTTGTTCACAATAGGCCATTAGTCCTTAACCAGCCATATTCCTCTAACCAGCGCCATCTACTGGTCATTTGTATTAATGCTCTTATTCACATAAATTTATCCTCACAATTAAAATTAAGCTCATATTCACTTTTACAACATAGTATTGATATTCAATGCTGCTGTCTACATCTTCTCTCCTTATATGGCTGGCCACTGACCAATACGCCCCCAATTTTTTAAAACAAATGTATATATGTATATATATGGAGGTGACTCCTGGCCATCCAGTCTATTGCCTTATACCATATTAATATCACCATTATTCCTACCATGCGCAAAAAATCTCCATTAAACCCACTGTACATCAGATTCCTTCAACTAAACCCTTTAAATCCATTGGGTGTAAGGCCAAATTGCATGTAGCCTTTTGTATTACAAAACAAAACAATTACATAATCTTATGTGTGTCCATACAGCCCTCATTTACATGTGTGCCATACAAATGGCCACCTACGGGGGAGAAACCTGCGGCCACCAAAAGTACCATTACCTTGTACCCTTAGGGATCTCCTATCCCCTATGTGTCCCTCTTATGCTAACCCCAAAATTGTCCCCACATTATAAACCCCTATCATGTCACATTAACATCACATTATGTAGTGCCTACTCACTCTTCTTGGGCTATTCCTAATTTATCTAATTTCCCAGTTAATTATATTACATATCCTCACTAGCAATTCCTTATCAACCACTGTCCATTTTCACAGATCATTCGTAATAAAACAATTTAGGTCGAATTCCACATTCATACCACTGGCTGTCATGGTTTTCAGGTGATAAATCCACCGCCCCTCTGCTTGGGAGATATCCCTGACCAAACTAGACCCTCTCCACCTTTTGACATGGGCCTCTATGCCCATAAATTTCATCCCTGACGGGTCACTGTTATGACATAATCGAAAATGGTTTGACACACTATGTGTGGCCAACCCTTTTTTAATGTTAGCTACATGTTCACCAATTCTCTTATATAATTTTCTTGTAGTGTGTCCCACGTATTCCATGTTACAGGGGCATTTTAATAAATAGATCACCCCTTTTGAATTGCACATGATACATTGTCTTAATGTTATCATCTGCCCTGTATTATTCGATGTAAACGACATTCCCCTTTGGGGCAATGCTTCCCTGCATCCTCTACAGTTTCGACACGGAAAAAATCCTTTTTGTCCCAACATGTCCCCAGTGCTTATCTGGGGCAG
Organism: Hyperolius riggenbachi; assembly: GCF_040937935.1. Taxonomy (NCBI): domain Eukaryota; kingdom Metazoa; phylum Chordata; class Amphibia; order Anura; family Hyperoliidae; genus Hyperolius; species Hyperolius riggenbachi. Next base: position 502,834,107 of record NC_090646.1, read on the forward strand.
GTTCACATAGCTTGGTACCAGTTTGGATTTCAGATTAGGGGCTTTTTTATACACAAATCCAGGAGTATCAGGCACCGTCTTCTTCAGAACCCCATCCAACCTTAAAATATTCCAGTGCTTCTTAATTATATGTTCTATGTCTCTATATTGGTTATTATAATTCAACAGTATATCAAATTCCCTATTTTTTTGCGGTTGTAAATTCTTTACTTGATTTTGCATAAGCTCAGCTCTATCCATGGCTGCCACTTTCTCCACCTGTGTGTTTAGGATGTCTTCCACATATCCTTTTTCTATGAATCTTTGTACAAGGATGTTACTCTGCGTTCTAAAGGTCTCAACCTCTGAACAGTTTTGTCTTATCCGCATTGGTTGTCCTTTGGGTATATTTTTAAGCCATCTTTTATGATGGCAGCTTTCTACTGGAATGTAACCATTCTTATCCGTGGGTTTGAAAAAAGTCTCTGTACTTAATAAGTTATCTTTTTTCTTTATGACCAAGTCTAAGAACTCCACCTGGTCATACTCATAGGACTTGTTAAATGAGATTTTTATAGGGCTCCCATGATTATTGGCCCTGTTGCAAAATGCATCTAATGACTCTTCTGGGCCCCTCCATATAAAGAACAAATCGTCGATGAATCTATTCCAAGAGACTATGTACTCTGCCCCCTCCATCAATAGAGGTTCTTGTTCCCATTTGGCCATATAGATTTTTGCCACTGAGGGTGCAAATTGTGCCCCCATGGCACATCCTGTTTGTTGGACATAGAATTCATTTCCGTACCAAAAATAATTATGTTCTAGTGCATATTTTAATAGCTCCATAATAAAATCTATTTGCTTTGTTTTTAAATTCCCCAGTTGTTTGAGCGCTTCTTCCACTGTCTGCATACCTTCCTGGTGCGGGATAACTGTATATAAGGATGTCACATCCCCAGCTATCAAGATATCCCCTTTTTCCATTCCCACATCTCTAATTTTTTGAAGGAGATGTTTGGTATCTTTTAGCAGGTGTGGTAATTGGCCCACAATATTCTAGAGGAATATGTCGATATATTCACCCACTCTTTGCGTGAGTGAACCCACCCCACTGACAATGGGTCTCCCCGGGGGGGGTTTAATATTTTTATGGATCTTAGGATTACAGTATATCACTGGTATCCGTGGGTTAGTGGGTAGTAAATACCGGAGTTCATTCGTCGTGGAGATAATGGTCTCCTTTTCTCCCCGTATTAACACATTCTTTAAACTTGTTTTTTATTCACGTGTAGGGTCCCTCTTTAATTTTTTATATGTTTGTTGGTCCCCAAGCAATCTAAGCATCTCATTTTTATACTGCAATGAGTTCATTATGACCAAACCCCCCCCATTATCTGCTGGCTTCAGCACTAGATCTTTATTTTGTATTATTTCAAGGATCTGTTGATTAATCTGTCTAGAATTCTCCACATCTTGGAGCACAGCCCTTTTAAACGTATCAATGGTACTTTCTTTAGAGGTATCTGGTGGATTAAACAAAGATCTATTTTTTAGATTTGTATGCACATATTCTTGAGGGATAGGGTTGGCTCTATTTGTGGGGCCTTCACGGCTCAGGAAATATTTTTTCTGTGTTAACTTCCTTACATATTTATTAATGTCTACATACACCCCAAATTTGTTCAACCTACTTGGAGGTGCATAATTGAGTCCTTTATCCAAAAGTTTCAACTGTGGCTTTGTTAATTGAACACCACTGAGATTGAATATACCCCCTGAACTGGGGTACGTGAGCCGGCTAAACAGCGTGGATAAGCGGGAGCGCCGCAGCAGAGACGGGACGCTGATACCGCAGTGGAGGTGGCACCGCTAGGCTGACAGTAAGCCTGATATGCTCCCAATTCATCTTCTTTACGTGAGTGCAACCCAACGCAGGGCAATGGCAGTTTGTAATAGTTTTACACTATGTTTGTTTTTATTGTGATTTTTTAAAGTGCAACTGTGGATTAAAACCGGTGGAAATTCAATGCTGCTAGATCGTTGGCTGATTGATTTATATGAGAGATCCACCTGAAAACTGAGGTGGATTGCATCTGGTGAGCCTGTTATCTTAAAGGGATTGTGTGGATAAATCGCACTGTGTGAGGTACACGAGTTTCTCACTGGGGTGTTATTTATTCCTGTATTTTTAGCAGTAATGCACTATGTTGAGATCTGTTTGACTTTGCAGGTTGTATTTTAAAGAAGAGGAGCGCTTTCTTCATATTGACAATATTTGAGCAAAACACTACTGAAAAAATATGCTTTTACTAAAACATCATCTGTATACTACATACTTCCTATTACCATTTAAATCAGGTAATTACTATCTAAATTCACTTTATGCAATATTTACAGGGCTGAATTTATGATTTTCACATAGATTAATCTTTAAAGCAAAGTTTAAAAACTTTTGCTATCTTATAATTAAAAGGCAAAAAACATGCATTCCCTGGACTCTATACGTTGCATGAAAAGGTTAAGTGTCGTCTTTGTTTCACATAAAGCAAACATCACGTATCATCCTTCAGTGACCTCATCCTATCAAAGGAATTAATCAAGGTCAGTAAATCTGTAGTGTTTGTTGATAGCTCCAGTTCAGTATTGGAAGTGTTCAAGAGTGTGTTGTGTTCTCAAGAGAAAAGAAGCAAACAACACAGCTGTTCAAAACATTTTCTGAATGCTGTTGATGTCTCCAGAGCTTACAAAAAAGGAATGTGAAAAAAAATAGTTTGGCACGGTGTAAACTTTGATGTGTAAGTGCATCATGCCAAAATGTAAAAACAGAACAGCATATAGACGATAGTCAGTAATTTAAACAAACATGAACCTGCAAACCAAAATTCTAGGGATATGCAGATAATGTATAGTTGAACAGCATTTACTGTATACAGAGGTAGAACCATAATATAAGCACATAGCAATACTATAAACACACAGAGAATGTGTCCTGTCTTCACAAGTTAAAGTGGTCTCAAACTCTTGCACAACATAAATTGAAAAGTATGTATTCCATATATAGCTGCTATATTTGTTTAGCCAAATCAGTGTCTAATCTGTCCTTATCAGCAGCTGTAAATAGACTGCAAGAGCTCTGTGGAGACAGACTTCCCAATTCAGTAAATACTGAGGTTTAACCCTCTCAGTGTTCCCCCTGCAAAGTGAAAACAAGTTAAAATTTCAGGTTGTCTATGATTCTCATGAATTGTAATAAATACATTGTTTTCCATAAAGATTATCATGCTGTGGCTAATCTTTTAGAGCAGAGAGGAAGTTATGCATTCCACTTTAAATCTAGCTTGACCAATATACTCCCCTAGCTTTAGAGGCTTGCACTTGCAGGCTACCAGAAATGCAGTCCGGGTACCCATATTGATTCTAAATGAGTTTTAGGCTGGGTTGCTGGTAGCAGGCTGCAGGTGCAAGTTAATTTGCGGGTAGTGAAAGCAAGCATAAGACAATTCTGTATATTGTGCTTCCCAAAATCTGTGATGAATGCTGGGACCAGAATACTTACTTGCTGACTTGTTTGCTGCTGCTTACCTTTAATGCCAGCCGACTCCTTCCTGCTTTCAAGCTGAGACCTCCCCCCATGCTAGTACATATAACTGGGAACATGCCAGTATGAGATTGAAGATGTTTTTTCATAGATGGCCAGGAATCATTAAATAACACTGGGGCATGCTGTGTAAAGGTTTATACACACGGGGTGCGGCCGTTGCCGCAACCACGTGGCACGCGCGTGTTGTGGCGACAGGTCGCCCGTGTGTATGATGTGCGCGCCCTGAACCGTCGCCCGTCGGAGCAGTCGCTAGGTGATTGACATGTTCAATAGCCGGCTACAGCTGTCACCGCAACTTCGCCGGAACTGTCGCTAGTCCCACGTGTGTATGCGGGCTAGCGACAGGAGACCTACGCGAGTGAATGGAGCATCCGGCCAGGGGATGCTCCATTCACAAACAGCTTCCGCCGCATCTCTGCCTTTCTGGCGAGACGTGTGGACAGCTGTCGCCGGCAGGGAGCTATCGCTCCCTGGTCACGTGCGTGCATGTAACGGGGGACAATTGTTCCCCTTGTGTATGTAGCTTTAGAAGGGAGGTAAGAAAGCTCTGTCTGTTAGTGACTGGGGACATTTTATTGAACAAGAGCTAGAGAATGTTCTAGGCAAGTTTTCTAAAGCTGGAAGGAGAAGGCACAGAAGCACAGGAAAGGCAGAGAAGCACAAGCTACATGTAACATGGGACAAGATTTGCTGACAGACAGTTTAGCTGCATCCACAGCCGTGTAGCACACACAGGTATATTTTTGCTGTATATGTCTAGAATATTTAAAGACAGGATTTTACTATCAGACAGGTACACGACAATGGGGCAGATTTATCAACACAAGTGCATGCAAATTGGAGGTAAAACTATTTCAAAAGTGAAACAATTGATCTGTGTGCTGCTTTTTTTTCTTTTGGCTGTGGTGATAAATCTGCTCCAATTAACTTTGATTCAGAATGGTAAGTCTTGAGTAGATGTGCATATGCAGTATATTTGTTCTCCCTGCTTAAAAAACTTAGCTGCTTACGGTGCGTACACATTTCCAATGAGGATTAGCCACAGATAACATAATTTTACATCTCCCATGCAGTATGTGAGATTACCTACTTAATTTGCTCATAGAATTTAAAACATGTTGGCCTCCATGCTACGTAAAGGTGGTGAACTTAGCCAAACATAATTGGATGTGCAAGTTCAGATTTACTAATTCTGCCCATACATGTGTGCCGTGGCATACACGTGATGCCGTAAAGAGTTTCTCCCTGATGGAAATATCGATTGTTTGTTAGATAAAGGATGCATGTGAGTAAGAAATACTCCAAAGTTGGAACAAGTGAATTTTGGCACATGATGTTTCTTCTCAAGCCTGCATGGTTTTGCACAGGAAGATCTGCCAAGCACCATGAGGCTCAGTTCACACTGGCATTAAAAAGTTCCATTCACAGAATGGATTGGAGCCTAATGAATTCGATATAGATCCAATGTTAACCTATGGACCTGTTCCCATGCATCTGTTCAAACGGATGCCTTCCGCATGATCCGCTGAACGAAACACAAGTTTCCTGCTGCACCAGTTTTTCTGGACCACTGAGCCCAGCGGAACGGAAATGGAGGCTGAAGCGCTGCATTGGGGGCAATGAGAAAAAAAAATGTTTCTTTACATTAGTCTGAGGGGCAAAATCCACTTTGGGGCGGGGGTCTGGAGATGTGGGGAAACAAAACGAAAGCAGCGGAACAGAAACGGAGTGATCAAATTGTTTCCAAAGATCCGTTTGCCACTCTAACGCAAGTGTGAACCAGGCCTAATTTAGCAGTAGCTCATCATTAACAAATAAAGGTTCTGACATAAGTAATTGCTCTTAAGGTGGCCACACACAATACAATAAAATGATCAGTTTTGATGGCAATTTGATAAAAACAATTGAATTTCCTGGAAAATCAAAAGTTTTTTTTTATTCCAGCAAGAAATCAAATTAGATTTCCCATTTTTATTAAATATACAGTAAGTCAAACAGGAGTGGTGGATTTTTCTGATCAATTTTTATGGAAATTGAACGGTGTAGGGTAGATTGTAAATTTATTAATATATACGCCCAAGCAATTTTCTCAAAGTTTTCGATCATTTGTTTTCCTAACTGGGGAAAAATTGAAGACGTGTGTGGCACATTGGTTGTTTTTTTCAAATGTTACAATCTGTAACGAATGTGGAATTATCTCCGTGGTCAGCGCACAACATGTGCGCCGACACTGCGGAAACCCTCCACAAGCGTTTAGATAAGGGAACCCAGCTTTGGTGCAAATGCACCTGTAGAGAGGAATTCCAACCGGCAGATGGAGCTGTGGAGTGCAGAGGAATAAACCCTCTGCACAGCCACAGATGCCAGATGGAGATTGTACAAAGTGAAGCAATACAGGGCAAGATAGCCTCTCGAGAGAGTGAGCAAAGAGACAGAATGTACGTATGTCCACCAATCTAGTTGCCACCCGGCGACGGTTGACATACAACAGCAAAGACCAAAGTGAGAAAGCAATCGCAAGAATGGCGATTGCTAATAGAAACACAAGACTGAGTAAAGACAGATCATAGAATGAATAAAGTCAGAACCAATTAACAAACTGCAATCCAACACGAAGGAACTGACAGGGCTAGCTAAACACAGTCACCACACGTTAAGCACAATAGCGACAAAGCGCGTTCAACGCACGGTCGCCGCACGTTAAGCGCAACAGCGACAAAGCATACTAACCCTAGCTAACTATTGAACACAGCAAATGACGACAGACAAATAACGCGAACGCTTGCTAATCGGTTTCCTCACCCCAGACAACAGTAAGCGTTCATGCTAGACAAGACAAACAGAAGGAGTAACCAGTAGCAACTGCAGCTAAGGTTATACTCCAAGAGTCAGACAAGTGAGATCCACCGCCTCTACCACTAGGGTGAATGCGATCCAAACAAACAGAGCGATTCACTATCAGCCGTTGGAGAATGTGCAATCGCAACAGATAAGACAAGACAGAACCAGGCCATACAGATAATTAACAATTTGACTGCACTAGAAGGAATGCTAGTGCACTCCCAGGATAACTACTCTAAAACAATATTAGCAAACAATCACCAGAGGGGCTGAAACTCAAGGTAAGTCCAGCAGAACCAAACCTTTATGACCAGCAGGGAATTCTGGGAGGAAATGGCATTTATACCGCAAGCCTTCAAAAGAGGCAGAGCTATCAATAACCAGATGAGTGAATGCAAATCCCTCACCAGAACAGCAAGTCTGAAAATTGCAGAGTGAAAACAGGTCTCCTTTCCAGGGACCTGCAGCATGCAGACCTGAAAAATGGTCAAAAAACTGCCTGCCTGTGCAGACAGCAGAGCAGATCATTACACAATCAATCAGAAAAATTGAATGTTATACTTGAATTAAAAAGAAATGTAAAAAAAAGTTGTATGGTGTGTGACCCCTTTTAGGGTGCACACACATAATCTTGACGGGTCAATTTTACCATATGCATTTTGTATGAAAGCTTAGCTACACAATCTATTTGAAATATTCAAAATGTGCTGGCCCTCATACTACATGAACACCCTTCCATCTGAAATTGATTTATATGAGCTTGGACTCTGTGTCTATTCCTTGCAGCTTATAGCTGCATCAGTGCTATTTGCTGTTTGAGCAGGACTGTTACTTCTCGGTTTTGATTGATTTAAATAAAGAGTAAAAAAACACTTCTATGGATTTGGTTTGTGTATAAAAATAGGTTTTACTTACGTTACAGCTGCCCAATGATACTTTAAACGTGTATTTTAGAAGAAAATAGAAAAAAGAGGGGCGCAGGCCGCAGGTTGGGTTGCGGGTCTGGTTGCTTGCAGGTCGGGTGCGGGTGTCAAATCCACCATAAAGCAGGTTGTGGGTCAGGTGTGGGCTCCATGGAAGGATCTCTAGGTCATGTAACTGATTTTCCCAGTGGGAACCTCACTGGAACAGATGCGTGAAATATGACAATTCTGTAATAGCATAATTCACTATTCATCTTTGCTTATAATATAAAATTCAGGAGGATAAACTAGGAGTTTAACTGTACTGAAATCAACATTACATAAAAAAATGACAATATCCTCTTTAGCAGACAAAGAACAGGAGCTTTGGCAACACTTATTATCTTTCCAGCTTAATGCCATTATACCAGCTGAAAATGCAATTATCATGACATAAATATTGTATTTCCTTTGATTCTTTTTTTTTCCCACATATTATTTATATCTCTCTAGCTTCAAACTCTGTGTTCACCTGTGATTTTTTTTTTTTGGTTGTTATGCATTCATATTGCACAAAAAGAGAATTATTTTACTATCATTATTATTGATTTATAAAGCACCAACATATTCTGTGGTGCTGTGCAAAGTAAGAAAACCAACATGGGGTACATAATGATACAGACAATTATATACATCAAATATGGACACTGGTACAAAATATACAAATGGTGATTACAATGACAAATGTAAAATGTATAACAGAGTGCATTCTCAAGACTGAGTAATCAATTACAAGATACTAAAGGGTGAGACAGCCCTGCCCTTGAAATCTTACAATCTAAAGGAATGGGGGACAAGCTAAAGGAACCTAAAGAATACACTACATCCGTTAAATAGATTGAAGGCCCGTTTCCACTTGTGCAGTGGCAAATTCGCGCGGAAAACAATCGCATGCGGATGCGAATTTCTCATGCGGTTGTATGCGAATTTTCATGCAAATTTGCATACGATTTTGCATGGATGGCTAGGTATGTGAATTTAACCATGGCAGTGCCTGTGTGTTTTTCCATTGTTTCCATGCAAAATCGTATGCGAATTCGCAAGAAAATTTGCATACCAAAACCCCATGCGAATTTCCTATTAAATACATTGTATGCGAATCGCATAGCGGTATGCGGTATGCAAATTCTGATGGCTCTGCCGTGCAGATTTTTTCTGCACAGAAAAACGCCTAGAAATCCTGACAAGTGGAAACAGTCCCATCCACTTGTATTGTCTATGCGAATCTGCATGCAGGAAACCCATGCAGATTCGCTCTAGTGGAAATGGGCCCTGAAGTTAATGTACAGGAGTACAAAACTGTTAAAATGTTTTAAAAGAAAGAAAGAAAAGTGATGACAAGCAAAAGGTATGCTAGTATTAATCCCTCCCAATTCTAATGTTAAATCAATCTCTCTGCAACTGCCTAGGTTATTTCCATTGCTTAGACTTCACAAATAAATGTTATTGTATAATATTGTGAAGACTACACACATAGTTTGATATATATATATATATATATATATATATATATATATATATAAATATATATATATATATATATATATATACATATATATATATATGTGACCTTAGCCCGCTTAGCGGATTCTAGGTCTGTTTCTTCTTATCGGCGCCACCGCTGCATGTCAGTGCTCATGCGCGCGCACCCACCGCTCATGTTTATGGGGCGGCTGTTTATGCTTGTGCATCTGCAATCTCCACCTACAGGACCTGATGCCAGTCAGCATTAGGCTGTTCTGTAGCTGACGCCCTCCCACCGCAAATGGGCGTTAGGTGTTTGGAAGGGGGTTAAGGTGCACCTGAAAGAAAAAAGTGCCCAATTTGGGTAGTTTCCCCAGTAACCTTGTCTGACTTCCACTAAACCTCACTAGTACAGTGCTGAGACCACCCACCCATATATATATATATATATATATATATATTTATATATATATATATATATATATATATATCAAACTATGTGTGTAGTCTTCACAATATTATACAATAACATTTATTTGTGAAGTCTAAGCAATGGAAATAACCTAGGCAGTTGCAGAGAGATTGATTTAACATTAGAATTGGGAGGGATTAATACTAGCATACCTTTTGCTTGTCATCACTTTTCTTTCTTTCTTTTAAAACATTTTAACAGTTTTGTACTCCTGTACATTAACTTCAGGGCCCATTTCCACTAGAGCGAATCTGCATGGGTTTCCTGCATGCAGATTCGCATAGACAATACAAGTGGATGGGACTGTTTCCACTTGTCAGGATTTCTAGGCGTTTTTCTGTGCAGAAAAAATCTGCACGGCAGAGCCATCAGAATTTGCATACCGCATACCGTGGCTCAAGCCCCAGCTGACAAGTAGCTAGCCTCCCCGTAAGCCCCCCCCCCCACCCGACTCAGCACAGTGAAGAAAGAGCAGCGGGCACAGCGGCGGGAAAGGAGGGCCATCTCCCCCCTTCCTTGCTCCCCCCTCCAGATTTGAGCGGCTGGCAGCGAGCAGCAGCAGAACATTTTCTATTCCCGACGTGAAGAAGATCTGTGTGCTGCTGCTCTGGTCTAGTGACGTCACCAGAGCAGCGGCGCACAGTTATCCTTCGCTCCAGGTATAGGAAGTGTTCTGCTGCCGCCCACTGCCAGATGCTCCAATCTGGAGGGGGGAGCAAGGAAGGGGGAGCCCTGAGGTGAGGAAAGGGGGGAGATGCCCCCCCTTCCCTGCCGCTGTGCCCGCTGCTCCCCCTTCACTGCGGTGCCACCCCTCTCTGCTGGTGGGACACTTATAAACCTGGCTACCTATACTGGGGAGTGGGGAGATCTATACACCTGGCTACCTATACTGGGGACATCTATACACCTGGCTACCTATTCTGGGGACATCTATATACCTTGCTACCTATTCTGGGGACACCTATCGGTCTGGTTACTTCCACTGGGGACACTTATAAACCTGGCTACCTATTCTGGGGACTGCAAAGACCTGTCTACCTATTCTGGGGACACCTATAGGCCTGGTTACTTCCACTGGAGACACCCATAGACTTGGTTACCTATATTGAGGGCACCTATTTTGGGGAAACTGCTGCCAGATTAACTGTATTTTTGGGGAACCGCTGCTGCCAGATTATGTCTATTTTGGGGTAACCACTGGCATATTATCTGTATTTTGGAGGAACCTCTACCAAATTATGAGTATTTTTGGTGAAATGCTGTCAGATTAGATTACATGTATTTTGAGGGGAAACACTATGGCAGAGATCAAACTTCCCTGGCAGACCTTTTACACCACTGCTAAGGTCATGTTTATTTGGTCCCACCCATTACGACGCCCACATTCTGTTGCATGGCCATGCCCATTTTTCGGCATCAGTCCCGCCTGCCAGCCATTAAGCCCCTTTTGAGCCCCCCAAGAATCTGAAGCTGGAACTGCCACTGCTCATTGACAAGCCTTGTTAGCACAGCACGGCTGCACTGCACAGGAGCAGATGGGTTGTGCTTGCACAGTAGCACGGAGCTGAAATGGACTCGGCTTATTCTACCAAGCTAGAGCAACAGCTTCTTGCCACTGCACAGGCACAGGCACCTGCACAGTGTGGCCATGCTTGTTCACATACTGGAACATGGCCATGACCTTTGGGGAGTCCCAGCTCTGAAATGACATTTTAAAGGGGGGGGGGTGCCTCTGGAGGATTGAGAGACTTCCCTCTGAATTTCTCTCTTTACAATCTCACAGGTTTGTTTTAATTACCCTTACTTTTTCATTAGTGAAAATGTTTTAGTGGTAAAAATGGAGAGAAAAGACTGAAAGGTAGAGTAATTGGTCCATGATCAGGGTGTTGTCTTAAAGTGGATCTGAGATGAAAAACTAAGTATGACAAGTAACTTGTCTATATATTGTATCTAAAGTTTAGATAGTTTAAACAGCAAATCTAGCTGCAAACAGCTTCAACAGTTTATGTTTATTTATTCCTGTGATACAATGAGAGCGGCCATGTTTTGTTTGTCACATTACACACAGGCAAGCTGCAACTGCATCTCCAGCCCTCAGCTGACTCCCCTCTCCTCCTCCCTCCTCCCCTCTGCCTCTGAAATCTCTGGCTAGTAACCTCCTCCTCCTCCTGCCCAGGCTGAGCTCCCATAAGCCCTTGATACATGAAGTACCAAGGCATTTTGAGCTGTGGGCGAGGCTTGTTTAGTTTATAGGGAATTCGAGTATTAAAAAAAAGTATTTGGCTTGAGGAATGCCCTATAAACTATATGTAAGGAACACAATTATGCAATGAGTAAAAGTTTATCTCGGGTTCCACTTTAATTTTCAGGGGAATACTAGCCTACTTGATGGACATAAGCTAATAAAAAAAAATCTTGCAAGCATTTACCCTGATGAAAATGTATTTAGCAGCTTTACAATGATTTAAAATGAGTTTGTAAATTTCCTATTGGCCATTGAGGAGCTAACACCACATGCTTATTTTTGGTAAATGCATAATCATCAGTTTTAGTGATTGCACATTTACTGGGTTGAGTATGTACCACTTCCAGCGTACTGAAACTAATATTGAATATTCTTTTAAGAATGTTCACTACCAGGGTTGCTCAATAAGATGCAAGGACTTCCAAGTTGATGCAGGATTATGCAAATTCTTTATACACATTTATGCAGCTTGACCACGGACCAACCAAATTCTGCATTGGGGGAATTCATTTTGTCCATTTTCAATCTGCATAACTTTGCTTACACATTTTAATAATCTATCATCAGCTCAAAACAATTGCCCATGGCAGTGGCTGGATGGTGTAATGGTTAAGGGTTCTGCCTCTGACACAGGAGACCAGGGTTTGAATCTCGGCTCTGCCTGTTCAGTAAGCCAGCACCTATTCAGTAGGAGACCTTTGGCAAGTCTCCCTAACACTGCTACTGCCTATAGAGAGCGCCCTAGTGGCTGCTGCTCTGGTGCTTTGAGTCCGCCAGGAGAAAAGCGCGATATAAATGTTATTTGTCTTGTCTTGTCATTCTTATTTGCTATCAATGTGTATTTTAAGTTGCTGAATTTCAAGTTACAATTTGTTATATAACCCTATGTCAGCTGTGTAACCAAAAAAAATCCTGCATTCATTAACCACTTGTATCCAGCAGTCTGGCCCCTTAAGAACCAGAGACTGTGCTAGTACCGAAAAACAGGACTTACCAACGTCTTCCCGCACAGATCCACTGCTCTCGCCCTCATGCCGCTTACTCGTCACTGAAGCCCACTCGCTGTGCCATTGCTATGACAATGAGATTGGCTCACAGTAATCACAGGGTTATGAGGCAATGAAATCGTCTCCTGACTGGATCATGGAGCTCTGCTTTCATAACAATTACAGAATAAGTAGCCTGCAGTGACAGCAGAGCGGCATGATCAGCAGTAGCAGTGGGTTGGTGCAGCACAGTACTTGAAATCTCTGCCTAGAATAAGCAGAAATAAACAGTGTAAATTTAAATTACAGCGGTCCAGAAGCAGTTAAGTATATATCTGCAGATTCCATGTCTGCTATCTAGCAGGCAAACACTGCTGCCATCACCAGTAGCACTGCAGTGGTCAGAAATCAGTTTGTGGATTACCTAATAGTCATTGGGTACCACGCATCCTGTGTTTCCTCTCTGTAAATGCATGATTATCAGTTTTAGCTATTGCAGATTTACTTTTGTTTTTTGGAAGTCCCTCCCTTTTGGGCCATTGAACATAGGGTTCAAAGAGAGCACACCGCAATGTTATTTTTACTTACATCGACTACATAGCATGCAAGATTAGCAAAGCCCATGTTATCTAGCTACTGTCATCATTCAAAATACAGATTGGTAACACCTAATTTACAAGCAGCACCTACTTTTAAATGATCTGCAGAAAGTGGATCAGCAAATTAAAGGCAAAAAAGCATGCATTCATAGTACTTGGAAGCTAACTTACCAGTGGGGTTGATAAAAACATACACACAGAAATGTGAAAAACAGGTGGGGTCTTAGGCTCTTTCACCGCCCAAGACCATGACCTGCAAGCTACACCCTAAAGTGGAGCAGGAACAGCACAGACAGCCCCCCTAGATACTCTCCCCTTGTAGCTTGCAGATCATAGTTTTGGGCGGTGAGAGTGCCTGGGACCACACCTGCCCACCTCTGTGTGTTAGTTTAGTTTTGAAAGCCCCACAGGTAAGTTAGCTTTCAAGTCACACAATAGTGGTATGGAAGGATGGAGACCTGGAGACTGGATGCCTGTACCGCCCCTGATACCAAGTAATTGTACTATTATATGAAACTGAGGGTCCCCTTCCAATTTAGAGGAGATAGTGTAATCATTTCAGCCCTTACATAATCTGGTACTGCAGATTTTAATGCATTTTGTTGTGCCTTTAACCCTCCTGGCGGTTTATGAAAATCCGCCAGGGGGCAGCAAAGCTGTTTTTGTTTAATTATTTTTTGTTTTTCATGTAGCGAGACAAGGTCTCGCTACATGATAGCCGCTGCTCAGCGGCATCCCCCCAGCCCCTCCGATCGCCGGAGGCAATCGGAGATCAGGAGATCCCGTTCAAAGAACGGGATCTCCTGGAGGGCTTCCCCGTTGCCATGGCAATGGGCGGGATGACGGTCATCGACATTGTGACGTCAAAGGGGACTCCGATCCACCCCACAGCGCTGCCTGGCACTGACTGGCCATGCAGCGTACGGGGTCTGGGGGGGGCGGCTGCGGCACGATGGATAGCGGCAGATCGGCGGGTAGCAGCGCCGATCGGATTGCACAAGCAGCTAGCAAAGTGCTAGCTGCGTGTAGCAGAAAAAAAATTATGTAAATCGGCCGGTGCTTCTTGGAATGAGCTCTTACCAATCCGAGACATATCTGTGGTTATCTGATACAGAACACATAAAGAAAGGTTTAGCATGTTCAGTGATTCTTTTTTTTTTTTTTTTTTTTTTTTATTTGCACTGACAGTTTATTTTAACATGAGGTATTAAAAGTGCATCTCTTTTGATTGAAAACCATCCTGCCTTTTAGAAAAGGAGAATAATCCAGAAAACACATAAAAAAGGCACGCGAAAAATTATCACCTAAAATATTTATCCTTCGGTGACATTAAAAGTTCTCTAACATCTCCAGACCGCTTCCTGAGACAGAAAACCATCATACTTGTGAGGAATAGTCTGTTAAAAAGTATTCTGGGGAGCTTTAAGTTTAACACAGTGCTGCTGTCCAGTGGACCCTTTGAATTAATCTGTCCTACTATAATAAGGCTGCTGCACTTTGTTCTTGTTTTCCACTCCATGCTGTGTATCGGAATTGATAAATGTCCCCCAAAGAATTCCCTTAAATTATTAGGTCTCAGAAAATCTAAAATAAACTTTGCAGAGTATTAGACCTCAGTAATTTATAGCAGAGTACACAATCTCAGTGAATCTTTGCGTAGTTTCAAATCTCAGCACATCTCTGTAAGATCTCCTTTAATAGTACTGCGCTGTCAAGAAAAACAACACTGTTATACTGTATGTGTGTTATCATGCCAAGCCATCAGTTCTCCAAGATAGATAGATAGATAGATAGATAGATAGATAGATAGATAGATAGATAGATAGATAGATAGATAGATAGATTTATACTGTACATGTAACTACAGCTTATGGTAAACCATTTCCATTTTAGCCCATATTCAATCCACTTATTTTCTTCTACGTTTTCTCCTAAGGCTCCCTGCACACTGCAAATCTGATTTGCGATTCCGATTTTCGATTCCAATTCCGATTTGCGATTCGATTTTCCCTCAATGCTATCAACAGAAAACACAGAAAAAATGCAGCATGCAGTAACGATTAAAAATCGGAAATCGGAATCACATGTAAAAAATGATTAAAAATCAGAATCGCATGCAGTGTGCAGGGAGCCTGAGAGATAATTTTTAATCTTCTGTAAATCAAGCAATTGGGAAAGCACCATCACTTACTCAATACAATAGGCTAAGTATAAAGTAAAAGTAGTAGAGCGTTGTAGAATGTAGAGAGTTTAGTAGAGTTTAGTAGAGTATCGAAGAGTGTTGAACTATAAAGTAGTAGCAGTAGAGTCAAAACTTCTTGCTAAGTATAACGTTACATTGATAATGTGTGCAGAAAGGATCAAAAACACTCAATGTATAAACCAAAGAGAACAAGTAGATCCCATAGGCCACAGCACAGCCATGATAATGTAAAAAAAATAGCCTTTATTGATACATAGCATAAACAGACAAGATTAAAACAACATTAAAAGCAAACTTTTTAAGTCAAGGGCCACATTGAGTTTTAAAAATGGGCCAGGGGGCCGGAGTTCGGCATGCGAAGGAAAGGGTGTGGCCATGACAAGATGTGGGTGGTAACAGGAAAAGGTGTGTCCGTTACAGGATGTGTGCGTTTTTGAGCTATATTAGCTCCATCAAGCCGCCCACATACTGTTACGGACACACCCATAACTTGTAAGAAATCAACAAGTAAATCACTGTAATATAGTTCTAACTAACAGAAACCACCTCAATCATATGTGGCAGACTTGATCAGAAACCACCTCAATCGTATGTGGCAGACTTGATCAGAAACCACCTCAATCATATGTGGCAGACTTGAGCCATAAACACCTCAATCATATGTGGCAGACTTGATCAGAAACCACCTCCATCATATGTGACAGACTTGATCAGAAAACACCTCAATCATATTTGGCAGACTTGATCAGAAAACACCTCAATCACATGTGGCAGACTTGATCAGTAAACACCTCAATCATATGTGGCAGACTTGATCAGAAACCACCTCAATCGTATGTGGCAGACTTGATCAGAAACCACCTCAATCATATGTGGCAGACTTGAGCCATAAACACCTCAATCATATGTGGCAGACTTGATCAGAAACCACCTCCATCATATGTGACAGACTTGATCAGAAAACACCTCAATCATATTTGGCAGACTTGATCAGAAAACACCTCAATCACATGTGGCAGACTTGATCAGTAAACACCTCAATCATATGTGGCAGACTTGATCAGAAAACACCTCAATCGTATTTGGCAGACTTGATCAGAAAATACTTCAATCATGTGAAGGGGGAGCCGCAGCCGCTGGGACGGCGACCCAACCTCTCCCTACCTTCCTCTCCCGGGTCGCCCTCCATGCTCCCCCCTCTGACTGCAGAGTAATGCACAGCAGGAAGCGCTGCATAGAGCGCAACTCACCTACCTGCGTTCCAATCGCCGGTCACTTGCTGCTGCCATTACTCTGCATTCAGAGGGTGGGGAGCATGGAGAGCGGCCCAGGAGAGGAAGGGAGAGAGAGGTTGGGTCGCCCTCCCAGTGGCTCCCTCTCCATCACCCCCCCACCTCCTTAAATGCTCAGGGTGAAACAGGCCTGCAAATTAAACATCCCTGTGGACCATATAGGAAAAAAAGATAAATACATACTGATCCTGCGGGTAGTCCAGCGCAGCTCACCCAGCAGCTTCACTCTTCTCCTGGATCCAACACTCTCTCAGCCCGCTCACACGCTGAGGCCGCTACATCCAGGTTGCCCCGCCTGCAGCCTTCTCCTCCAGCCAATTAGAAGGGCCCAATTTCCGGGGCCCAGGTGGGCTGGGTTAACACGAACGCTCAGCAAATCCTGAGCCCTCCTTCTGTTGTTGGGCAGAACGGGCACCTCAGAAAAAAAAACAAACCTTAAACACGCAGCAGGCTTTGGCAGGCTTCAGTGGGCCGGATTGAGGAGGTCCGCGAGTTTGCCCATCCCTGGGCAAGGCCATGCTAGTTTGTGAGGGTGTATAAAGAATAGAGATGTCGCAAACATCAAATTTTCCGTACGCGAATGGCGAAACATGAACTTCCGCAAATGTTCGCAAACAGGCGAATCTGGCGAATCTGTTTCTGGCCACAAAAGTGATGGAAAACTTGTTAAAAAGGGTTTAACACATGGATATAGGCATGCCAGAGGGGGGACCATGCCAAAAGTGACACCAAAAATTATACAGAGTCGGGTTTTAATCCCTAAAAGGCAGAAATCACAGAACATTCCTACATTTGAGGGATAAAGGGCTGCTTTTAAATGTCCAGAGTGGTAATGTAATGGTTATGCCCTCTTCACACTGACAGAACAAATGTGTGGCATACAATTAAATAATATCACTAGAAGGAGGCACAGGTGTGGGTCAGTGCCAGTGAGCTCTATCTGACCACTATCAGACAGACCTTGAGAATATGCTGCAACAGTTCAAGCACAATTTAGTGATACAAACAAAGGCCCTAGAGCTGTAGTGGAAAAACTGGGCTTGTGCTTTTATGTAGCACACAATTAGATATCACTATAAGTGGGCACAGGTGTGGCTCAGTACCAGTGTGCTGGAGCACTATTGTGCTTGTAGTGGGCACTGATCAGTGGGCACAATGGTGGGTGCCTGTGGGCTGTGGAGTGTCGTACACACACAAAAAAAAACAGCAGAAGGATGAAGTAGCCCTCAGAAGGACTGTTTGGGGTGATTAAACAGCAATCAGCCAGTGAGGATCAAAATAACCAAGCCTAGCTAACGGTTTCCCTATCTCCATCAAGCTCTGTCCTTTCCTCTCTCTAATCCAGCCGAAGACAGACTGGAACATGGTGAGCACTACAGCGTTTTTATAGGGGGCGGGTAGGTCTGTGAGGGAGTGCAGGCTGATTGGCTGCCATGTGCCTGCTGACTGTGATGTAAGGGGTCAAAATTTAGCCCAATGATGATGTATGGGGGTGGGTCAAATAGCGCCAGGTGCTTGCCGCTCATGGTGAGCATGAATACCCAATCTTTGCCCAATACTGCCTGCATGCAAATCGTTTGGGCCATCTCTAATAAACAATGTTTGTGAACCAAGCAAGCAGAGGTGTAACTGGGTATAAAGTGCAGGTTTTCCCCCTTTCCCACACACATAGAAAAAAGGCTGGATTTTTGCTTTAGGGTAGAGATGGGAAAGCTTTGCTATGGTAGAGGATTAGGAATGATTAAAGCCAATGGGTACCGCTGTAAAAAAAAAAAGTCAGATACTCACCTAAGGAGAGGGAAGGCTCGGTCCTAATGAGCCTTCCCTTTCCTCTCCCGGTGCCCTCAGTGCTGCGCTGGCTCCCCCGTTCGCGTCCGCCGCCGCAGGGACTTCGGAGGTCTTCGGGAGCACTCGGGCTTCCGAAGACGGGCCGCTCCATACTACATACGCGCGAGCGCGTCATAGAGGGCGCTCGCGCATGCGTAGTATGGAGCGGCCCCATCCTCGGGAGCCCGAGTGCTCCCGAAGGCTTCCGAAAGCTCCCTTCGGCATGCGGAAGTGGCAGTATTTGACCGAACTGGTCGAATACTGCCACGGGGGATCCTGCGCGGCACCGGGAGAGGAGAGGGAAGGCTCATTAGGACCGAGCCTTTCCTCTCCTTAGGTGAGTATCTGACTTTTTCTTTTTTCAAACGGTAAACATTTACTTTAAGGTATGGAGTCAAAAAAAGGGGAGGCTACAAAAGGGGAAGAAGATCAGGAGGATGACTGGTACACTTGAAGGAGAAAAGAAATATGTCTTAGAATGTACATGATTGAACATGTTATTGCTCTGTAAAGAGTGCAAAATGCTGTATCACTTCACTTAGTTTTATAACATACACAATCACCAGATGAACACAGGCAAATCAATGTTGGATAGCTATTTGACATCAATGCTACTAGAGAAATGACTTTTCTTTTATATGCACTCAGTGTTTCTTTTTTTGTATTTCGATCATGAATGACCAGGAAGATAAATGTAAAGGAAGTAACATCAAATGTATGCCTGATAATAGCTACAATTGCAGGACAGCAATTTACCACCATTTTAAATTGTAGCATCCAGATACCCAGCAATTGCACCCCAAGAGTTCTTCATGTACTAAACCACAATCATCAGGAAGAAGGCATTTATTTTAGAAAGCTCTGTAAATTGTTATGATTTTGTCTGCATATTGTTATTGTGTTAAGGTCATGCTATTCATCATAAAACCAAGTCCTCACAAAAGATCCTTCAAATTCAGCTTGAGTTTGTTGAAATAAATCTTTTTATATTTTGTTGGTAGTTTTATGTATACACACAATTTCATGGGCAGCCAGTGACAGCTTGAATATTAAAGAGGAACTCTAGTTACATGTAAAAGAATGTAGTAAATTATTAAAATCAGGAGTGTGCATGAAATAGGGGCGCAAGGAAAAATGGCACCCATTTTCATTAGTAAAATTATCGCTAATATCTTAAAAATAGTGTAAATTAATATAACAAAATATGGGAATATATTAACAATATTTTACCACAACTTAACCTCGCCCTACTCTCACACAGAACCCTCCCCCCTCCGATGCCTAACCCTAAACCCCCTCTTCTTGACACCTAACCTTAACCCCCCTTCCTGGTGCCTAACCCTAAAAGTACCCTTCCTTGCACTCATCCCCAAGCTTTCCCTTCCTGATGCCTAACCCTAATACCCACCTTCCTGACACCTAACCCTAAAACCCCCCTTACAGATGTCTAACCCTAAAACTCCACCTCCTGATGCTTAATCCTTAACCCCCTCCTAACCTTATAATATTCAAAATGATACATTTCAAAAAAGAATATGTTGAAAATGCAAAACATTACACATGTTAAAAACGATAACGTTCTAATTTTCAAATCGATCAGAAATTCAAAAACTATAACGTTGTTGTTATCAAATGAAATTTCTGCTTTGAGTGTCTTAAAGCCGATATTTGCATTAGTGCCTATAGGCCGCCCATATAGCTTCCAATCACAATACCCACGTTTGGGTTCATTATCCTTATTTCAGCATATATTGCTGTAAATTGGTATGTAGCCACACCCTCCCAGAGATGTTTAAGGTGCATACACACGTCTGATTTTATGCCTGATTGTCATTCAAACTAGACATTTGAACGACTTGTCACTGAAACAAAAATTCGTTCAGACTCCGTGTGCACACAGACGACAAAATGTTTGAAATGCTAATTACAGCTAATTTACATGTCGTTTGACTGGTCAATGGACTTGATAGAACAATGGACTAGATTAAATGACTGTTTGACAGTCTATTAATGTCAAACTAATAGACTTTCAAACAACAAGTCGTTTATACACATGTACGGACCAAACTGTCGTTTGAATGACAGTTAGTCCACGGATCTGCCAAGCGGATCAGTCAAACTGCTGCTATCAGTCTAACGATCATTTGTACACCCGCCAAACTGTTGTCCAAACCACCGGTTTGAACAACAGTTCGTTCAGAAATATTAGACGTGGCTGTTTAACTATGCAGAATTCTACTTCCAGAGCATTCTTTGCGATCAATGTTATTACTGCTGACTTTAGAACACACAGTAAACAAACATTTCACAGTAATGTATTTATGAGCAATTAAGATGTCACCACCAGTGATAAATGAAATAATGTAGTAGAGTGAGGAAAGATTAGCAATGAGCACAGATTTCACGTAAACATAATTTTGCATCGTAATTAGCAATTACGATGCAAAATCACAATGCAAAATTCCTGGAAAATGTGTAATTAAATCCGCATGTAAACATAATCCATTCATAATTTTGCATAATTTTGCTAAAATTTTTTGGCTTATCACCAATATTTCCTGTAACATACTATTCCCGCAACAAGCAATTTTGGTCATGATAGCATGTATGGGGACTATGTTACTAACCGCTACATTCGGCATAAAAATTTTGCATAATTACGGGAAAATGAGGATGGATTACACAAACTTAATTGCATGTCCAAACCATAATTATGTATGGCCGTAATTGCAAAAAAATACGCAAAATCTTGCACAATCGTAATGAGCAGATTACGATTATCACTGGGAAAGATTTTACAATGGGCAAACATTGATCATTTATAAAGTGATATTGTAAGAAAAGAAATGTCACTCTGAACCTTTTGTACTTTGCCAACTTGGCTGGAAATTGATGCCAAATCTGGTGTTGGTACATTTTACTAAACAACCAATAAAAAACAAGTCTGCTGTCCACCTCACAGCTGCAAGTCTGCAAGCATTGCTTCTCAGAGAGGCTGATTTGAAAGGCTGAGAAATTGTGACTTGAAATCCCTCTGTTGTGCAGCTGTAATCACTGAGCTGTATATTATTGCATCCTGTCAACCAATAGGTGCTTGTGAATGATGTGCAAAAACTGTGAACAATGACAGCTTTCTGCACACTGGTCCAGCCTCACAACTGGCTCCAATTAATCTTTCTATCACTGAAGGAGTTCCTTACGCTTAGTAGGTTGGGAATGGGGGCATGAAAAATCTCCTCCCCTTTACAGACTGAGGGAGACTCTCAGATCAGGCAACCATCCAACAGAAACAAAGTCTCCAGCTGGCTGTCAGACAGAATGTTTTTAGATCCATGCAATTTCAGTTTCATGCGACTAATGCCTGCAAATTGAATGGTGATTAGAGACAGAGGTTGTTGCAGCCAGATGGAGGTGATTCCTTTGTGTATGCTGGTTTGTTCTTGTGCCTGATCTGGATTTCACTACTTGCTGCACGGGACCAGAGGATTGGTTTGTCCCAACACAGGCACAGAATGTCTGCAGGGGGCCAGTAAAAGCCCCAGGTAAGTTAAACTTTTTTTTAAGATCAGTGAAGGTTCACTTTAACCACTTGAAGACCAGAGGTTTATACCCTCATAGTGACCAGGCCATTTTTTACAATTTGGCACAAATTTTAGGGTTTATTGCTTGGTCATACAACTTAGCACCCAAATGAATTTTACCTCCTCTTCTTCTCACAAATAGAGCTCACAAATTGTTAAAAAAAAAATGTTTTTTATCCCCCCACCCAATTGGCCCTAGACTAACATACATACACTATACTATACATACATAGGCATATGCCTATGTTAAGGATTAGACTGTGAACCCCTCCGAGGGACTGTTAACTGACAAGGCACTCCTTTGTACAGCACTGCGCAAGATTGCAGTGCTATATAAATGTGTTTTTTTTATTATAACTGTTGAAAACAGCCTGCCAGCTCCAATCGCAGGCTGGCAGGCTGATGGATGGGGCTCTGTGTTTACAATGATGGGAGAGAGCGCTTGTGCGAGCTCCTGTCTAATAAAAACTCCTCACGAGATGACGCCATATGGCTTCACTGAGGAGCAATAGAGCCACTCTGTGGCCAAAAATCAGCATTAGGTGGTCGCAAAAGGCTTAAGAACAATTTAAG
Source organism: Hyperolius riggenbachi (assembly GCF_040937935.1). Classification (NCBI taxonomy): domain Eukaryota; kingdom Metazoa; phylum Chordata; class Amphibia; order Anura; family Hyperoliidae; genus Hyperolius; species Hyperolius riggenbachi. Next base: position 502,856,735 of record NC_090646.1, read on the forward strand.
TGCTTATCATTAGTCTTAACGGTTGGTCAGTGAGGTGCTAATCATTTTGGCTTGCATTAAAATTTAATAAAACTGTATGCAGCTTGGAAATGGACCACTGAAATTCAGCAAAAAGGGCATTTGACAGGCTCGGTTTCAAGCTCCTTTCAATTTGCATGTAATTTGCCTGTAAGCCAAAATTATGAGCATTTTTTGTCTCTGCTAGTCACTCTACTTTCAGTTGCACTTACATACGCTCCAATTCCTGGAAATGATGGAAATTTAGATGTGCAGTGCTTACTACAGGTAATCTGTAATTACGTAGGTTATCATTCCTCATCTTAGACCACTTTCACATCAACAACCAGTGTTCTAATTGTAACGTGATCAGATGATCGTATCACAATGCTAAAAACAAGCACATTGATGTAATTCATGTTCATTCATGTTCATTCATTGTTGAGGCTCTCTAGTGCTCACTTCCTGTGGCGGAAACACATATTGCAAGCAAGTGTACTGAACATTTTTGCTTCTGCGCATGTGCACTGCAACACTACTGTGAAAAAGTGTAAAATATTTGCAGCACCATTGACTTAAATGATCTCCAGCCAACGTATGTCACCGCAGATGCTGGCTCCTAATGCGCTGTCGCCCAAGTGTTAATTCGCCTACTCTCTCCGCATCCTATCACATCAGGTATAAAATATCTGATAGACTTGCATTGCTTTAGCATCACCTTGTGGTAAAAAGGGTAATTCAATGCAATAAAAACGTGCTTGTGTGAAAGGGGTCCAAGGCCCAGTATACTTCAAGATTTACTTCTTTGATGGCAAGTTGATTCCAGTGTTATAACTAGTGTTGGGCGAACACCTGGATGTTCGGGTTCGGGCCGAACAGGCCGAACATGGGCCAGATGTTCGGCATGTTCGGCCTGAACGCCGAACTCAATGGAAGTCAATGGGACCCCCGAACATGCCCATTTTGGGGGCCCTATGGGGTCGCAGACATAAGGGGGGAGCATGCCCCGATCGCGGGGGGGGGGGTCGGAAATTCCCCCCACCCCCTCTGCTAGCGCTCCCCCCTCTGCCCGCTTCCCCATAAAAAAAGTTTAAGGCAAGTTAAATAGTACTTGGTGGCTGGCCTGGCACTGGCAGTGGAGTGAGGAGGAGTCCGAGTAGCAGAGTGACGCGTTGAGGCCGGGCAGCGGGCGGTTCAGCGGTAGTACCCTTGTGGTACTTCCGCCCTTTCTCTGACCTCACGTCCTCTGCATACGAGGGTACGTGTCACGCGTACCCTCGTATGCGTCATCACGTAGAGGATGTGAGGTCAGAGAAAGGGCGGAAGTACCACAAGGGTACTACCGCTGAACCGCCCGCTGCCCGGCCTCAACGCGTCACTCTGCTACTCGGACTCCTCCTCCTCACTCCACTGCCAGTGCCAGGCCAACCACCAAGTACTATTTAACTTGCCTTAAACTTTTTTTATGGGGAAGCGGGCAGAGGGGGAGCGCTAGCGGAGGGGGTGGGGGGAATTTCCGACCCCCCCCCCCGCGATCGAAGCATGCTCCCCCCTTATGCCTGCGACCCCATAGGGGGGCTGTATTGCGGCATGTTCGGGCGAACAGGGCCCTGTTCGGCCGAACAGGGGCCCTGTTCGGTCCTGTTCGGCGGCCATTCAGTAGTTCGGGGCGAACCCGAACTTAAAAGGCCGAACACCATCAGGTGTTCGGCCGAACTCGAACATCACCCGAACAGGGTGATGTTCTGCAGAATCCGAACAGTGGCGAACACTGTTCGCCCAACACTAGTTATAACACACAGCTACACAACCCTGTCCTCAAGGCCCACCGACAGTACATGTTTTGCAGAAACCCACAAACATGTACAGGTGGGGCAACTAGTGTCTTAGCAGAGCTGATTACCTACCTCTGTGGGTTTCCACAAAACATGCACTGTTGGTGGGCCTTGAGGACAGGGTTTGGGAACACTGTAAATACAACACACATTTTGATCTGTTTCCAGAATTACATCCATTGCCTAGTTCTCTTTAATATTCTGTGAATGTAAAAACACTTCCTGAGGTAATGTTTTAAGTGCTCATTGATTTGATTGATTGGCTCAGTAAAAAAGAGAGCATGTTAGTGCCTCTACAAGCAATAGTGTTAAACTGTTTCTTTAGTTTCAGAGAGCTTAGTTTTACTAATTTACTGAAAAGGAACATTACAGTATGCACCATGCTGGATTGACATAAGAGGTCCATAAAGAATGCATCCTGACATAAACCAAACACATTAAACAGCTTGTGGCTGCCTTGAACTACTGCAAATGCAGAACTGTGGAAGGTAACTGCCATTGTTTTCTTAGCCTTGCAAAGCAGAATGGACAGCCCAAACTGTGCTTGACTTTAACCATTGTGACATGTGCACATTTAATCTATACAAGGATATATCCCTTTGTGTGACCATGTTTAAATCAATGTGACATTCATTCAAGTCAAGAGGTTTTGAACTGTTTGTTACTTTTCAAGCAATTTGCAGCATTTCAAATACTACAATATTGGCTGTATTTTTAGGAAAGTAGAAGTCGTTTAGTAAATTCACAGACTCTAATTCTCTTTCTCTTACATTTCTTTTGAATTGCCCTTCTTGGCAATACAGTAAAGTATTTATTTCTAGGGATCTAACTCCAAATTATGGGGACATGGCAGCATTTCCCAGCTTTGCAGTGCTTTCAAATTGTGCCATGGATTCCCAGTTCCCTTCCCATTGATTCTAAGCTCTCCAATCACCCCCTTTCCTTTTCCAACAATTGACACAAACTATCCTGAAAATTCCGCAGTTATAAAGCGTCCAGTTTTCCCTCTAAAGTTTGTCTTCTCTAAAGGAAAGTTATAGTGACATGACAGGCATGTTTTTAACAGTATTTTAGCCAGAGGGATAGCATTACAGTTATGAAACTAGAATTTTAAGCAGGCAGTAAATCGAGAGCTCTGTAAAAAGTAGGAGATTTAGATGCAGCCGCCATAGGCCGTATTAGGAATGATGGCTATAGCGGCACTCAGTAACTAATTTGAGTGGAGCCCAAATTACTATAAAAACACTAAAATTCATCCAATTTTAGCTGCCAAGCAATAGCTGGCAACTGAATTACAACTTGGAGGGGGAATAGTAATTACCACCGCCGGGACTTGTGCAGGAGCTTGGGAAGCCTTTTTTTGTACCCAAATTTCCCGGCGACTAAATTATATGTATGTGTAAATGGCAGCTTTTATAGCTCTTCAATGATCTCTGTACTGTAAAGCAGAACTCCAGCGACAGCTATTTGTATCTCTTCCAGGGCCGTTTCTAGACTTTTTGCTGCCTGAGGCAAACTTGTGAGTATGCTCTCCCCACCCCCACCCATGATCATGTATCATCAGAGGTTTTGTGGGGGTGCAGAGAGGCCGGCCTCTCTGCAACCCTGCAACACCTCTGATGATATAACGTGGGTTGTGAAACAGCTGTCAGGTAAGGGGGAGCGCTCTCCATCTGGGGCCTCCTCTGATTTTACCATCTGCTGCCAATAAATGTTTTTATGGTACATGAGCATCGGTGCCCGTCCTCTCTCTCACTTTATGATATATGGAAGTTGTGCATTGGTGGTTGCACGCTGTATGTGAAGCCATAGGAATTTGTTTTTTGCCCTGGTCATTTTTTACGCTGAGGTGCTGGTCATTTTTTTCCTATGCTAAAACTAACAATTGACTCTGCTTAAATTAATCTTCTCACATGACATGCAGCAGCTCAAAACACAAGAGTACACTGGCTGGCTGTGAGTCTGTGAGTCTTATTCTCTTCCTATTCTGACTGCATTCTGTAAACACACAGTACAAAAATGCTACTCCTGTAATCTCTACCGCCTGATGCAAATGTTTCACCTTGCCTCATGAGAGAACTGGCCCTGATCTGATCTTATCTATCTATGTAACAAAAACATCAATCTTCATATATAATTTTAGCAAAATTATAGTAGGGTTGCATTAAAATTGTCTATGTGCTTCTGGCTGCACCTGAAATATGTGTGTGTGTGTGTGTGTGTGTGTGTGTGTGTGTGTGTGTGCGCGTGCGTGCGTGCGTGCGTGTGTGCGTGCGTGCGTGTGTGTGTACGTGCGAGTGTACGTGCATGTGTGTGTGTGTGTGCGAGTGTACGTGCATGTGTGTGTGTGTGTGTGCGTGCGAGTGTACATGCATGTGTGTGTGTGCGTGCGTGTGTGTGTGTGTGCATGTGTGTGTGTGTGCGTGTGTGTGTGTGTGTGCAAGTGTACATGCATGTGTGTGTGCGTGCGTGTGTGTGTGCGTGTGTGTGTGCTTGCGAGTGTACGTGCATGTGTGTGTGTGTGTGTGTGTGTGTGTGTGTGTGTGTGTGTGTGTGTGTGTGTGCGAGTGTACGTGCATGTGTGTGTGTGTGTGTGTGTGTGTGCAAGTGTACATGATAGAAATGTGGAACTCCGCTCAATACCTCCGTCTATCGACAGTGCAGAAAACAGGCTGCCAAGACCTCAGATCCAAGGATGTAGAAAGTGAAGTCCGCACGATGTCGATGAAATCACTATGGCTTTATTCAATAGTTACACATACAAGCTAAGAACCAGCACCACATGCTGACATGTTTCGGGCGTTACACGCCCTTAATCATAGCATAGGCGCAAATGAGAAAGGGTGACTCATAAATAGAGTGAGGTTACACCCAATACCACATGCTCAAGTGACCCCACCCACAAGGAGTAGTGCGTATAAAACAATGAAGGGGGAAGGAGTGAAAAAAGGGAAACACAATAAATCCCCACATTGAAATAATCCAATGTATAAAAACATTATAAAAAGCATAAAAATACAAATGCATGCGATTATGCACCAGGTGACATCAAGCAGCATAAATTTAAGCCCCTACATGGAATACAAAAGTTAACACATGTGATCATGTATACACTTATGTAAAAACAAAAGGCAAAAAATATATAATATACACTTGAATGATCATGCGATCCGTTTAGGTGACTGTATTAATGTCCCATCTCGCGTTAAGCCCTCCCGGTGAGCGTGTCCCTAATTGGAAAATCCAATAGGCCTCCCTGGTGAGGAGACGTTTGTAAACGTCCCCTCCTCTCACAGGCCTTAGGACACGCTCAATACCCTGGAATGAGAAAGAGGACATGTCACCCAAATGGACCGATCTAAAGTGCTTCGCTACGTTTGACACTTCCAGAGTCAGCCAGCCAGCCCCCCTATAGTGTTCAGCTATACGTTGTCTGAGGTGTCTAGTAGTGCACCCCACATATTGAAGATGGCACGAGGAACACGAGACAAGGTAAATCGTGCCCCTCGTGTCACAGTTCATGTATTGTTTGATAGGAAAGGTTTTACCATTGCAGAAAGAAACAATAGAACGAGTGGGTGTGTGGACAGCACAATAATGGCAAGTTGAAAAATTGCATCTATAAGAGCCAGGGGTGGTAAGCCAGCACGGTCTTTGCGTGCTAGAGGAAAGAAGGCTAGGTGACAAAATGCTCCCAAGTGTGGGGGCCCTCCTACTGGCAAATCTAACTCCCTGCTTAATGATCTGATTCAGAGTTTCGTCCGCCTGTAACACGGGAAGGGATTTCTTCACAATCTGCGTAATTTGTTGATATTCTAGACTATACGTGGTCACAAAGGTCGTATCATTATTGAATCGTGGCTGCACTCTGCGGGAGCCAGAAGTCAATAATTCCTCCCTAGTTCTCATCATGGCCCGCCTCCTACCCCTCTCTATCATCCACCTAGGGTAGCCACGCTCCTCAAGACGCAACCCCACAGTGTCCAGCTCCACGCCAAGGGCCAAGCCATCAGAACAATTCCGACGTGCCCGGATGGACTCACCCACGGGAACTGCACGGATGGTGTGGGACGGATGGCAGCTGTTGGCCCTCAGGGTGGAGTTGCCACTGCACGGCTTGCGATACGTGCCAGAAACCACAGAGGCAGAGGCAGGGTCCCCCTTCAATGTGAGGTCAAGATAGTTGACCTCAGAGGAGGTCCACTGAAAAGTGAACACTAAGTTCAAAGAGTTCGCATTAAGAAGCTCCACAAATTTATGTGCCTCGTCGTGCGTGCCGTCCCAGACGACCAACAGGTCGTCTATATATCTGCCATACCACACAATGTGACTCGAATAAATATTGGAGTCACCAAACAAATGGAGCTCCTCCCACCAGCCCATGTATAAGTTGGCCAGTGAGGGAGAAAATTTCGCTCCCATTGAAGCTCCACAGCGTTGTACATAAAAATCAGATTCAAAAAGAAAATAATTGTGGGTAAGCAGATATTGGACGGCACGCCCGACGAAGAACTGAAGGTCCGTAGAAAAAGCGGAGTATCTCGCCATGTGATAATCCAAAGCGTCCAAAGCGAGAGCATGAGGAATGCAGGAGTATAGTGACTTAACATCAATGGCTATCCAACTGTAGTGGACATGCCATTGAAAGTGTAAAAAACTGCTAAGCACATGCTTGGTGTCTCGTATGTAACCGGGAAGACGTCGCACTAAAGGTTGTAGGTGTTCATCTACCCAGTCGCCCAGGCGCTCCCCCAGAGAGCCTATCCCGGCCACAATTGGCCTGCCCTCTGGGGGAAACCCCTGTTTGTGTATCTTGGGCAGGTGATGAAACACCGGGACAACAGGCGAAGACACAGCGAGATACTCCGCTAGTCGCTGGGAGATTACTCCCAAGCTTTCACCCAAGGACAAGAGTGAAAGTAGCTGTCTGCTAAACTCCGCCGTAGGGTCACATCTCAGAGGAGAATAAGTGACCACATCCCGGAGCTGCCTCAGTGCTTCCATGCGATAAACATCCCTATCTAGCACGACCACTGCTCCCCCCTTATCCGCATTCCTAATGACAATACGTACATTATCTTTAAGGGAGGAGAGGGTACATGCATGTGTGTGTCCGTGCGTGTGTGTGTGTGTGCGTGCGTGTGTGTGTGCTTGCAAGTGTACGTGCATGTGTGTGTGTGTGTGCGAGTGTACGTGCATGTGTGTGTGTGTGTGCGTGTGTGTGTGTGTGTGTGCTTGCGAGTGTAGTACGTGCATGTGTGTGTGTGCGAGTGTACATGCATGTGTGTGTGTGCGTGCGTGTGTATGTGCGTGCGTGTGTGTGTGCTTGCGAGTGTACGTGCATGTGTGTGTGTGCGTGTGTGTGTGCGAGTGTACGTGCATGTGTGTGTGTGTGTGTGTGTGCATGTGTGTGTGCGTGCGAGTGTACATGCAATTGTGTGTGTGCGTGCGTGTTTGTGTGCGCGCGTGTGTGTGTGCTTGCGAGTGTACGTGCATGTGTGTGTGCGTGTGTGTGTCCTTTCTCAAAAAGGTAAAAGTGAGCTTGTTTTGATATTCTCCTTTTTTAGTAAAATTTTACTTTTGGAAGTAGATAGAATAAACCTGCTCTTGTGCTATGGCTATTGGCTATTAGCTACCTTGTTTCTTAAAAAGATGAGCATTGAAAATTTAAATAACCCCTTCAGTAACCACCAATGCTTTGTAAAAAATGGTTTTAGGATTAGATTTTTTTTTTTATACACCATGTTTACCTGATCATAGTTTTAAAATTTCCGTTTAATGTAGCTTAAATGTAGCAAATCTAGTATACTGAATTAACAGATTTACTGAACATTACTGCCACCATCAGGTCAGTTGTGATAAGGATGGTGGTCTGCGTCATCAATTCCATTACGACCCTGAAGAACTGGTAGTGTCTAGTACTTAGAAAACCTCTTTTTTTCAATCAGTAACAACCTTCTTTGAAAGGAAATGGATCAGTGCAATGTGTTTCCATGTAGAACATTTAGGTCATCTCATGCTGTATCATTCCCGGTTATCATGAGTATCACAGCAATCAATAATCTTAAGTAAATGGCTGGGCTTTAGAAGCAGTTTTATTTTAATTCATTGAAGCTACTTATCCAGCATTCACTCTGTATTTTGCCATTTACCTTGCCATTACTGGTGACATTTGCTAGATTCATTCATAATCGTGAAGCTGATTGCTTTTCACAGGAAATAGTTTCCCAAGAAATATTAAATATTACATTAAAGATTTAGCCTGAGCAGGTCACAAAACATCCTGCAGCCTCATTTCCCCAATGTGCTTAGAATAAGCAATAGGACAGAGACAATGGTAAAAAGTAACTTGCGGAGAGTTATATTCCAACGCATTATAAATTTTATATTGGTGAAACTAGACTATTAAATGTGCCAGTCTCAATAAAAAGTGGCTAAGCACATTCCTATAAACTTCATTATTAATCTTTCTATCTGTCTTGCTGATCTTATTATCCAACTTAAGGATAGCTTTTACTCATGCTTTAATTAGCTGTTCTGTGGCAATCTTTTAAGTATACCTGTAGTATAAAATATGTGAATAGATCACGGGAAAATTATATTGCGGCACAAAAAGATCTGGAAAAGGGTATGGAGAGAAAAGTGATGACAGGTACAGTGAGAAAGAAGCAGTAAGTGTTGTGAAGCAGGTGGCACTGCAATCAACCTGTCTTTTGAGGTAACTGCTGTAGAATTGTATTAGCAGCGTTGCTTCCAAATTGTTCTCAAAGTCATTTTCGCGTCGAAAATGCTATTTTCAATTTTGAGATAATTTTCAAGAACATAGCTTGTATTTTCACATTTTTGCAGAACCGTGTAAAAACTATATTTAACCTGCCTGGCGTTCTGATTTTTTGCACTTTTTTGCGTTTTTTGGACATTTTTCTTTAATCATGTAGCTAGCCTAGCGCTAGCTACATGATTCCCCCCTCCCACCCCTCCAATCGCCGCTGGTGCAAAGACTCGTCCAGAAAACCCGTTCTGAACGGGATTTCCTTCAGGGCTTCCCCCGTCGCCAGGGAGTCCCGATCCAGCCCTCAGCGCTGCCTGGCCAAGCAGCGCACGGGGTCTTGGGGGGTGGCCCTGTATTGCGGCGGGTAGCGGCAGATCGGCGGTGATCGGGCAGGACACGCAGCAAGCAAAGTGCTTGCTGCGTGTTTAAAAAAAAATTATTCAAATCGGCCCAGCGGGGCCTGAGCGGTGACCTCCGGCATCTCTGGACGAGCCCAGCTCCTCCAGAACGCCAGGGAGGTATACCGTCAAAAGCACAAAAATGTGCAAAAACAATATTTTTATCGCAAAAAATTACCACAAATGCAGAAAAAGATCATTTTACTGTGTAATCTCACACAAATGTAATAAATAACAAAACTTATTTTCAATGGCATTTTTACTTGAAAATTGAATTTAACATTATTATCATTACCCTGTACAGCAGCACCAAGGAATATGTTGGTGCTTTAAAAATCAATCTATAAATGGAGAATATATTTGTATATGTGATTGCCCAATGTGTTGATGGACGTGTTGTATATTGTTCTTTTTTGTTTATTCTCCAATAAAAATGTAGAAAAAAAATCACTCTGTAATAATAATTTTCAAGCTGACAGCTGTGTGTGTGTAAGTCCTTTCTGGCCCGCACACGCCCCCTTCTGTCCCGCCATTCTTTGAATTGTTATAACCCCTGTCCGTGATGGGCTGGAATTGGCTGCAACGTTGATTGGATGGTTTGCACATGGTTTGGGACTGGATAGTCACAAGCAATTTCTGGTGAGCTGGCACGTGCACTTCTGTGAAGTTCTGTCCCATGCCAGCTATTAGTAATGACTATTCTACTATGTCAAATTGAATCTCTGCACTCATTACCATTTCTCTGTTGACCTGTTAATAGCATCTTCAAGTGTGAATATGAGTTTTCTCATTGTTTATATTTAAGCCTTTGTGCAAAAGTAATAGATTTAAAAAATAACCCCTTTTTATTTATTCATCTGGGTACAAAAGGTGGTTTAAGTGCCCTTTTTAAAATTTATTTAGAAATTGACTTTGTAGTACTATAATCCTATTCTATTAACCTACACCTCTTTGAGGAACACAAAGATGAAGAGCCCTTTAACACCTCTGCCCCTCACCCCATGCCACCTTCCTGTCCCCATGTGCCTCCTTCCATTCACCTGTGTCATGTTCCATCCATCCTGTGCCACCCTTAGCCCTGTTGTGCCACCTTTAAAGAGGAGCTGTTAGGTATAAGGTCTCAGAGAAAATAAACACATATATCAGTAGCTAAAGATTGGCTGTACTTACATTACATATGCATTTCACTGTCCACGTTTGGATTTCACAGAATTTGTATATAGTATATGCAGAGATAGATGCTCCTGACAGCTCATGGCAGGCTCCATGTTTTTCTGTCAAATGTGTCGTCATGTCCTGCCTGCTTCCTGATCACAGAAAAGCTGGTACTTGAACAACACAGTGTGCAGTGAATATTAATGAGCCATGTGGCTAGGAACAATAGCTGACTCCTGCAGTGTACTCTGCCCGGAGATTTATCAGTGCTACGCGCTGGACTGATTAGAAGCTGCTGTAACGTCTCATTAGCAGCCGAGGGGAGGGCCCCAGAATGCTTTGCAGTTTAGTATGTGGCTTGCGTCCTTATGGGTCTATAACAGCCTTTAAGATAAGCACACATCAAAGGTAACTGAAATTTTTATCTTCACTAATGGCTTTTGGGCTTCCTTCTAAACTGTTTAACACAGGAGAATAGAGGTTTAAATTAGCTTCTGCAGCCTGACAGTTACTCTTTAATCTCTCTGTGCTTTTCTGCCCCCACCCTAGTACCTCCTTTAATCCCCAGCGCCACCTTCTATCCCCTGTGCCTCTTCGCTGGTGGTGCTAGTGGCACCCTCCTGTGCTCCCCCAGACTAATCAGAGTCTAGTGGTGTATGTCTATCCAATCCTCCCAATGTTTACTCTAGTGGCAGCATCTTCTGCATGTTGCACTATTGCATGTGCCCATCACTTAAATGAGCAGGAGGCAGAGACAGGAGGATTCAAAGCATTGGACTCCAGCTGGAAGGTGAGAGCAGTATGGTTTCTACTGCACCTTACTCTTCAGTATAGATTAGGCTGGAGAAGCAGAGGAGGGGGACACATTCCAGGAAATGGGGGAAATTTGAAACTACTCTCATGGCGCCAGGAAACATCATTGTGTTGGGATCAGCGGGCCGTTATAAATTTAATTATTTGCAGTTGTATTTTTTATAATTTTTATGACATGGCCTCAATTCACTAAGCTTATCTCGTGTCTTTAATAACGTTTCTATAGTTATCACCAAGGTGATGAGGCATGTAGTATTCAGGAAACATTTTACCTCAGGCAAACCTAAAGTTAACGCTTCAATCCTTAAAATAACTCCAGAATTCTAAAATTAAAGACAGGCTGTTAATTAACTGTGTGTGAAAATAACTACAGAGGAGGTAACTTAACTACCGAGGAGGTAACTTAACTACAGAGTAGGTAAGATAATTTTTTTACTGTGTGGTGGTACGTTTTCTCTTGCCTTGTTATCTCCAGCATGATCTTAGTGAATTGAGGCCAATCTTTATTCTATAAAAAGCTACTTTACCTGCTATTTGCAAATAATTAATTCAGCTATTATGTAAAACATATATGCACACAGAGGCGCATGCGCGAGTCACCCAGGATGGACGCATAGAGAGTGAGCTCCGTCCGCCGCCGCTACATACCGCTGCCTCCACTGCTTCCACAGCTACAAAGACAGGCGCTTCTGCACTAGACGACCTCCGCACGTCCCCCAGCACCATATGGCCACCAAAGGAGCCCAGAAAAGCGCCGCAACAACGGGCGCCATGGAAAAATTCCTCCGCCCCCCGCCCAGCCAAGATGGCGCCGACCACGCAGATCTCCCAGGCCTATCTCCGGCTGACCAGGCGAGTACAGGGGGGAACACACAGCTTCTAACAGCTGTGCTTCTAGAGCAAACGCTGGACAAACACTACCATAGCCTCCACAACTCCCTGCAAAACACTATCCTCACTGCAGTACAAGAGCTCCGTATCAGGGCTGGGGGAGCGTACACAGGCCTTAGAAGACAAGATGGACGCTTTAACCACAAAACAAGCTGACTTATCTGAAGAGCAGCAACTTATGCAAACTGACATAAAATCCATTCGTACAGCACAGGAGGACATGGAGAATAGAGAGAGGAGACAAAATGTACGCATCAAAGGGGTCTCTATGTCCCTGAAGAATGAACATATTGAGACCTATCTCAAAGAACTCTTTCACTCACTTCTCCCTGACATGGCTGACGAAATGTGGAAAATAGACAGAGCCCACAGATCCTTAGGGGAACGCCGACCTGGTGCCCAGAGACCAAAGGACATTATTGCTAGACTTCATTACTTTGAGGCTAAGGATGCCCTTCTCAAAGCCCTCAGAAACAAATCTACTATCTCATTTAAAGGGGACGACATTGCCATCTATAACGATCTGTCTCTAATAACTTTGGCAAAACGCAGGGCTCTCAAACCGGTCACACAACTGCTCAGAGAAGCTGGAATTTTACACAAATGGGGATTCCCCTTTCGCTTAATAGTAAACAAACAAGGCCTGATTTTGACTCTGTCTGATTTTGACGATGCCCCCATGTTTCTCAAACAGCTAGGCCTTAAACTACCTGCTACCTCCACTGTTTTATCTCGCTCTTCACCCATGTCCTCCCCTCCAAGGAAGGTACGGCACATTTCTGAATGGACTAAACTCCCCATCCGCAGCATCACTTTTCCAGACAACACAAATGATATGGAAGACCAACCGTCTGGGGTGTAAAATATCGTCCTTACTGCTCCTCGCTAGGACATCATCTTGGAATTATCCGAACCTCCTGTTCTTTATTTTGACGCAATGATTTATCAGACACTTTACTCCTTTTACCGACACTACACTGCTGCAGCAGACGGCGGACAATGACTCTCCCTATTATCTCCTAACACCACGGATTATGGGGATCACCACTTATTTTTTCCTGGGACTTCTCATGTACCTCAGGGGGACCAATCCTCGACTTGCCTGGCTGCCTCGGCAGGCAGTCAACCTGAGGCGGTCTCCATACAGGCAACAGTTTTATGCTGCCCCTAAAGTTAGCCACCAGATTAAGGCTGGCACAATTTTTTGGTACTACGCATATTCTATGCTATCTGAATCTCTTATTATTATTATTGTTTGGTTTCTTTTATGTGTTTTTTTTCAGGTTAGAATGGTTTGTCCTCCAGCCATACTTGCGCACCCAACTCAAGCTAGATCATGGTTAATATCATGACACTAAATACTAAAGGCCTAAACACACCCCAGAAGAGGTTTTCTCTCTTTCGAGACTTAAAAAGGATGAACATTGATCTAGCTTTCCTAGAGGAGACTCATCTATGTAAAAAAGACCAACCTCGCCTTTATGATAGACTATTTTCTGGGGTGTGTTTGGCCTCGGGTCCTAAGAAGAAGGCGGGAGTAGCTATCATCTATAAAAAGACATTTCCACTGCAGATCACCAAAACTGTCCCTGATCCCAAAGGCCATTATTTAATCATTTTAGGCACCCTATTTGGGAAACCCGTTACACTAGCTAACGTATATGTTCCTAATCAAAATCAAATATCATTTCAAACCACTTTCCTTAGAAAATTATCCAAACTTACTACAGGCATTCTATTGCTAGGAGGAGATTTTAATCTAGCTTTCTCAGACCTCAAAGATAGACATACTCCCTTGAACAGGACTACCAAATCTCCACATAGCTGCAACTCCCGTAAATTCAGAATACTTTTAAGACAACATAGGCTTCTGGACCTATGGCGAATCTCTAACCCCACCTCTATAGAATATACCTTCTTCTCCCCCCCTCATGTATCCCACTCCCGCTTAGATTATTTGTTCGCCACAGCAACCACTATACCCCTACTAAAAAAAGCCGAAATACAACCGATTGCTTGGTCAGACCATCAAGCGGTCAGTGTTGAGATTGACTTATTTTCTCGTCCCCACAAGCCAAACTTCTGGAGACTAAATGAAACCCTACTGCAGGACAAAAACCTCCTCTACAAATTTTCTGAAGAACTGCAATTATACTTTGACATTAATGATGGATCCGTCTCATCCTTTGGAACATTATGGGAAGCACACAAAGCTTTTATTAGGGGGTCATTTATTTCAGAAGCTACTAAGCGCAAAAAAATGTCCTGCTCTAAACTTCTAACTCTCCACTCGAAACTTAAACAAGCACAAACTGCATATAGAGATGACCCCTCTCAATTACACTACTCAGCTATGCAGGCCATTAAACACGAAATACAGACAATCCAATCTGTACAACTAGAAAAAAGCCTGAGATGGACTAGACAAGTTTTCTTTGAACGAGGTAACAAGCCACATACTATTTTAGCGCGTAAATTAAACCCAAAATCATCCCAAACATTCTTATATTCTATAAAAGACCCTCAAGGAACCATACATTACCACCCCCCAAAAATCGCCCAAATTTTTACGGACTATTACCGACAACTCTATAATCTCCCCCAGCCTTCCTGCCCCTCTACACACCTATCCAAGATTGATGAGTTCCTAAACCAACTATCCCTACCAAAATTAACCGAAGAAAATATTAAACTCCTAAACTCCCCCGTAACAAATGAAGAGATTCTGGAGGTAATTAAACTTTTACCTTCTTCCAAAGCCCCTGGACCAGACGGTCTACCATACTCCTACTACAAAAAATTTCAAACTATCCTCTCTCCCTACCTGACCCAGCTTGCTAATACATTTATGGATAACCGATCAGCCCCTACTTCTTTTTCTAAACTCCCTTATTACAATTATACCCAAAGAAGGGAAAGATCCACAACTTCCACAAAGTTTCCGCCCTATTTCTCTACTTAATGCAGATCTTAAAATTATCACTAAAGTAATGGCCAATTGCCTGAATCCTATATTAACTTCTCTGATCAATAATGACCAGGTAGGCTTCATAATCGGACGCCAAGCTGGCGATAACACCAGAAAGGCAGTAAACCTTATAGAATTGATGAACAGATCCAATCAGCCTTCTCTGCTCCTCAGCTTGGACGCAGAGAAGGCCTTTGATAGGCTATCATGGCCATTCCTGTTCAGAGTTCTGGAACATCAAGGATTCAGAGGACCTTTTCTTAACATGGTTCATTTCCTATACTCTTCCCCATCCACTTCAGTCAAACTTCCCTTCGCATCTCCGGCCCATTTCCCAATTCTTAATGGCACACGCCAGGGATGCCCACTTTCCCCCCTCTTATTTGCTCTCAGTATTGCACCCCTGGCGTGTGCCATAAGACAAAACCGTGACATTACAGGAGTTAAACAAAGATCTCAAGAATATAAGATCTCCCTATTTGCAGACGACATCCTGCTAACTCTGACCCAACCTCTCACTTCACTTCCCATATTGCACTCGATACTGAAAGACTTTGAATCCATCTCAGGCTTTAAACTCAATCAAGAAAAAACGGAAGCCCTCCCTATTAAAATCCCACAAACATTGCTAATTACTCTACAACAATCTTTCCACTACAATTGGAGGAAACATAACATTAAATACCTGGGTATTTTTCTAACCCACACCTACTCTACCCTATATAAAGCAAATTTCCCATCCCTCATACAATCCATCCTACAAGACCTCCACAAATGGACAGCCTATAAAATTTCCTGGATAGGTAGAATCTATTCCCTTAAAATGAATATACTGCCCCGTCTACTATATGTATTCGAGACTTTACCTGTTCAAGTTCCACCCTCGCAATTCAAGCTACTACAACGTGCTTTTTTAAAGTTTGTATGGAACAACTCTCGCCCCAGAACTAATGCCTCGATTCTAATGACATCCCGGGAACAGGGAGGACTAGGACTACCTAATCTAAAGCTTTACTACCAGGCCGCTCATCTGAGACAGATACCTGAGTGGTCCAATCTAAATGTATACACCAAATGGGGTCTCATTAAAGCGATGAGCATTTATCCCATCTCATTACCAGCTTTGATCTGGCCTCAGATCCCTCCTAAAATCCCATTGACTCAATTACTTCCCACTATGAAATTTACCCTACAAATTTGGCGGTCAACCGTAGAAACAGCTCACCTTAGATCCCCCATGTCCCCATTATATTCCATATTGGGAAATCCGGCCTTCACTCCTGGAATGTCAGAGGAATTCATGGGCAGATGGTACAGCTTTAAATATACCAACTTTATGGAATGGGTGGACTTATCCTCTGGAAAAATCTTGACTAAAGAAAAACTAGGAGAGAAAATACAACTAAGTACTAAAATCATTATGGAATACAACCAAATCCACCATTTCCTGAGGTCTACTTCTAAGGGAACTAACCCACCACACACTTACACTCCTTTTGAGCACCTATGCAAAATCAAAGGACATCAGAAGGGTCTTATCTCTTCAATCTATAGGTTACTTCTAGACAAATCTGGTACTATAAAACCTAACCACATATACATGTCCAAATGGGAACAGGTCCTGGGTCATCCTATAAGCATAGAAGACTGGCTCTCTATATGGGAAAATGCTAGACTCACATCCATGTGCACACATGTTAAGGAAAATATTTATAAGATACTATTCCGGTGGTATAAAACTCCTGAGGTACTGTCCAAAATCTACCCTGAAGTCACCAATAAATGCTGGAGGGGATGTGATCAACTAGGCACTTTGGAACACATATTCTGGCATTGCCCCATAGTACAACCTCTATGGGCTGATATCCAAGCTTTAATATGGAAAGTAACAGGAACCTTAATTCCCATGGACCCCATATATATGTTACTGGGTAAACCTGTTCCCAAAACAAAAAAATGCCTCATGAGATTACTCACACATATCTTAACCGCCACTAGACTATCCCTAGCCTCATATTGGCGCAATACCTCTATCCCTAGAATGTCTGAAATTATTGCTAAAATTAATTGGACCAAGCTGATGGAATCTCTAACAGCTAGACTCCGGGATACAGAACCCAGGCACGCTAAAATATGGGATCCATGGGAAACCTACTTTTTAAATTATGAACCCCCATGATGCAACAACACTCTGGGTACTACAAATCCTACACAACCAGGACTTTGGGCCAACTTTAAAATAATGCTATGACTGTAACAAACGTGATCTGCACCCCATTTCTCTTTTCTGGGACCCGATTCTCTAACTCTGTAGAATACATCCATATCTAAGAGGACAAACCTAATAGTACTGTATTTATTGCCCTCTGTCCCTTACCTACCCCTCCCCTCCCCCCACCCATGTTCCCCTTTCCTCTTTGCCCCCCCCCCCACCCCCCACCCCCACTTCTCTCTCCGTTTAATGTTATATTATTAACAGTAAGATGGTTTATATGATGTTATTCAACAATAACACTAAAATTCTCTCTGCAATGTACCTTAGTCATGGAACCTGATACTATGCTAGAAGGAGAAGTTTAGATTTGAGCTTTTAATGTGCTTACTTATGAATACATCTTGTTCTGAATGTATATTGCTATGCAAATTTATTCAAATAAAATTTGTGTTAAACAAAAAAAAAAACATATATGCACACAACAATGGCCAACCATTGGAATTTAATTAGTGGTGTGAAACTGCGGGCACATGGAAAGACTTTTATAATAATTATTTCAGACAGGATTTTGCACATCATGTGAGATTGTCACTTTATGTGTAAATCGGGCACAGAAATGTCCTAGCTGGGGTTCAAATCTGAAAATCTAGTACTATAAGAGAAGAGTACTAGCCTCTTACCCTTTGCACTGCCTGGAGCTTTGTAATGTAAATGTTTTTAGCAAATACCTGACCATATTTTTAAATGTTAGGTTCCTGTGCTGCTTTGCTGCTGCATGGGAAAAAAAGCAGATGAATGAACAGGAATATAACTTTTCACACCTTTATCAGGTTACTTGCATCAAGTTTGCTTGGCGAATTATGTAGATTCTTGATAAGCCATAAGGGATATGAGATGTATGTTGGGTCAAAAACAGTCACAGAGTCTAGAAGGTACTTGAGCCTCTTATCATAGGCTACACTGAGATGTAAAATAATTACACAAAGTAACCCGGTAGTACTATACATTTTAAAAATGTTTAGAGGGGTCTTTATGTTAAAAAGCTTATATAGCGTAGTAAAGCATGCACACTGTCCAGAACTGGGTGCTTGATGCAGTGTCTGAGGGAAGGTCACTTTAAAAAGCAGTAAGCGAACAAAGCCCATCAGTACATCATATGCATGGTGTACTAGAGATGGACTTTGTATGTTAAAAAGATGAAATCATATTTTGTGGGTATATTTAGTCAATTATTTGCATAGACAATTCTAGATTCCTAAACATCAATAGACTATCATTCATAATACAATGTTTATTAAACATTATTAAAACATACTTGAAGTGAACCTCCAGACTAAAAATCGACTCAGCAGCACTGAAAAGGCCTGGTGTTTCTTTAACAGTTTCACAGCATCAGAACTTTGTTTCTCTTATACAAGCCTCATTTTTAGCTGCACAGAAGAAAACTGCCCAGGCATTTTTCCCCTTATGCTGTGCAAAGCATGATGGGATTTCTGATGTTGCTGTTCTCGTTCTGCTGTTTTGGTGCAATTTTTTTTTACATTTTGAATTTGACATTTGAAGCCTATTATGTGCAGCTGGGAGGGGTTATCAGGACACCGGACAGTTGGAACTATTTTTCATGCTTCCTGTCACCTCCTTTCAACCAAAAAGATGGCTGCCCCCATGACAAGGATGGCAGCCCCCAAGTTTGGATCTACTTCTTCCTCTCAGCTGTGTAAAGTCAAAGATCTCCCCTTTAGCCCAATCTTACTATTTTTCAAATACTTACCTTGTTTTGTGACTTTTAAATGTTTAAGCAGCTTTCAAATTCCCCTTTTAAATCGAAATTGAATATTTCTAAATTGTAATACTTTTTAAAAAGGTCAGGTAATTAACTGGAATCTTTAGTCCATTTATATAATACCCCCAGCTAAATGTTCTCCTTTGCCGCAATGTAATTTACTTTTCAACCTGGTAGAAATTGTGAATTTCTTAAATGTTGTGTAGGTAGAACCCTCTCTTTTTAATTTTTTCCTTTACCCTATACATTTTTCCAGAGATAAAATGTACCATTTATTTTTCAAATATTTTTCTGGTAATTATTATAGGCCCTAAATAGTTGTGTTTGTTTGTTTGTTTTTTTACTTATCATTAACCTCAAAGTCAATATTTTCACTTAACCACTTGAGGACCGCAGTGTTAACCCCCCTAGTGACCAGGACATTTATTACTTAACTGGCCACTGCAGCTTTAAGGCCTAGCTGCAGGGACGCACAACTCAGCACATGAGTGACCCCCCCCCTTTTTCTCCCCACCAACAGAGCTCTCTGTTGATGGTGGGGTCTTATCGCCCCCCAGGTGTTTGGTTTTTTGGGGTAAATGTTTATTTTATTAAATTTTCAATAAAATTTACTATTTTTTTAATGTATTGTATATCCCTCCCTCCCCCTGCCAGCCAATCAGTGTGATCAGTTGTCATAGGCTTCAGTCTATGACAGCCAATCACTGTTTTGCCTGCCAGGTGGACAGCCGTGTTAAACGGCTGTCTCCAGTACAGCACTGCTGCAGATCGCAGCACTGTACAAAGTAATTAAATGGCGTCTAACAGTCTCCTGAGTGGTGATCGCCGCTGGGAGACTGAAGACGGAGCAGAGCTCCGCCTTCAAAGCAGGAGATGCGCGCGCAGCCTGCGTGTGATCTCCTGCTAGCCCCATAGAAAGCCGTTAATGCCAATCAGCGTGGAGCGGTCCTAGGGCTGTCGCACTGCTTACGCCAATTGGCGTGGAGCATTCAGCAAGTAGTTAAAGAGAACTTCACTAAATATAACTTCATGAATACAATTGTGTATTTTGTACAATACTCATTTAAAAAGTATTTAGTCAATTCTGGTCCACTGTAATAGCTTACCTCACACTGATTTCAATGTTTAAATTTGTCAGTGATGCCAATATTTTACTGCTGGCAAAGTGAACCACTGTGGGATCTTTTTTTCCTCATCTATGTGGTGAGCAGGGATATAAGTTGATCATCCAGAGTGCTCTGAGGCAGAAGGTACATGACATTGTAGCCTAAACTTAAAGGGACTCCGAGCAGTACAAAAACTATGGAAAGTTGCAAACCATTTTGAAGCTCTCTTTCTCCTCTTTCCAACGATATATAAACCGCCGCCCTACGCCTTTTAGTTTGCGCTATTTTTGCAATCGAAGTTGCGGCAAATGCGATTTTAATCGCGAAAATAATGAAAATTAAAAGGCGTGGGGCAGTGGTTTAGGTGTCGTTGGAAAGAGGAGAAAGAGAGCTTCAAAATGGTATACATCTTTCCATAGTTACTTGTATTACACAGGACGACTTTTCCCCAAAGTCGGCAGCTGAATGGAGCTGCTGACACTGGGGAAAGTGTCGTCCTGTGTAATTTTCCATCCAGTTTTGTGCTCCTGTAAATACCTGGGTGTGAGACAAACATCCTGCACTAAAAGCCACCTTGCATGCATGCACACGCGTTTATGCATATACATTCCTCCCCCGTCCCTTCCCATTGCTTGGGAACATGCATGTGCCTGTACACACTCCTGCGTTTAATAAGTGACATAAATCATTTTTGTTTATTTAAAACTAAATCAAATTTAATTTTATAAAGGTGACAGTGTCACATATGAAAATAATGATGCAATTTTGGGCTGGTTAGGAAGGCACATTAATACAAGTACAAGGCTGTCATAGGAAGGGAGCACACACTCTTCACATATTCTCGTCTTCACATATTGCACATAAGACAACATATAGAGGTATACTACCAAATATATGAGTGCCTTCTGCACATTTTCTGGTTAAAATCTGATTTTTATTTTACTGAATTCAAAACAATAGCCATTACAGTATGATGCACAATATGCTTTATACAGCTGCAAAAGAAACAGAAGTAATGACCCTTTGAACTTTTCATTACTAAACCTTATGTTCATTTGTTTCTCAGCCATATAAAAGTGTTTGCCTTATATTAACTTTTTAGGACATCTTTCTAAATTTAACGTTTTGGTTTGACTGCCTGTTTGCATAGATTGCAGTACTTTGTTTTCACCACTTGCTGTACAGGAGAACTGAATGAGAGTTCAGACAATTTCTGACTAGGACTAGTACTATATGTGGCTATTTTTATCTGATCATTTAACATGTCACTTCACCCTTTCAATTTATTTAAGTTAACTACTAGCCGACCGCATCACGCTGATGGGCGTGGCCGTGGCGGCAGCCCCAGGACCGTCTAATGCCCATAGGCGTGAAGTCCTGGGGTTCTGTTTTGCAGGAGATAGTGCGCAGGCTGCACGCGCATCTCCTGCTTGGTGGGCAGAGCTCTTCCCTTAGTCTCTGAGTGGCAATCGCTGTCTAATTACCCATACAGCGCTGCGATCTGCAGCAGCGCTGTATTGGGGACAGCGGTGTGACACGGCTGTCCCCTCCAGGGGATCAGAGCTGATCACGGGGATTGGCTGGCATGGGGAAAGAGGGAGGGGGGAGTATGGCAACACAAAAAAAAATAGCAAATTTAAAAAAAAAACACACAGTACAATAAGTAAACAAACATTCAAGGGGCAATCTGACCACACCAACAGAGAGCTATGTTGGTGGGGAGAAAAGGGGGGGGGGGTGTCACTTGTGTGCTGTGTTGTGCGGCCCTGCAGCTTTGCCTTAAAGCTGCAGTGGCCTATTTTACAAAAAAAAGGCCTGGTCTTTAGGGGGGTTTAACACTGTGGTCCTCAAGTGGTTAAACCTGAAGTGAAAATAAACTAATAAAAGAAACAGCAATATCTTTAGCCTTAACAAAGAGTATGACTTTCCTACAATCTCATATTTCTATATAAGTTTTAATTATGCTTGCGCTAGGCAAAATATTTCTACTTTTGTAAAGTGTTTTACTCTTGTAGATCCATTTTTAAATAATGAATTACTTATTAGTAGCATTTTAAGCATGTATGCATGTGAAAGAGTGTGTGTGTGTGTGTGTGTGTGGGGGGGGGGGCTTCTTCTGCCCCCCTCTAGAATTAGCATCTCACATTCATGTATACAAGATTTCGCATGTGCTTCACCCCTCCTCTGGAATGCCCTTCCACAACACATCTGTCACTCTCCAGTCTTCGATGCTAGGAACACACGATACAATTTTCTGTTAGATTTACCTGCCAGATTGATTTTTTCCAACATGTCCAATCTTAATTTCAATTGATTTTCCGATTGATTTCCATTCACTTCTATGGAAATTGATTGGAAAAATCGATCAACATTAAAATTGGACATGGTGGAAAAAATCAATCTGGCAAGTAAAGGTAACATTGTATTATGTGTACCTAGCATGATATCTTTAAATGTTCCCTCAAAACTTACTTTTTCCAGAAAGCAGACACTCTATCTTAGGCCACTTCTCCTTTGTCCTTTGTCCTTTGTTCTAAGGCCAAGTTGCACTCCTACTAGATATCCTTAAAATACTCTGCCTCTAGGTGTGATTATTGTATACTACCCCACCTCTTGCCTCCCCCCCCCCCCCCCCTGCTTAAAATTGTAAGCTCGCAAGGGCAGGGCTCTCTCACCCTTTTGTGTCTTGGAATTTTTTAAACATTTTATTCATCATGCTATTTTTGTCACTGTAATTACCAATTCCGTATTTTGTACCAATCCTGTATTTTGCATCAGTGTATACTATTGTGGTTATTGTTATGTACTCCATTTTTGTTTCTTACTTTGTACAGTGGTACTGTGATGTTGGGGCTTTATAAACCAAAAATAGTATTATGTCAGAAATGGGGCTGCATTGACAGTATCTGGCTAAAAAACAGATGAATGTAACTAATGGCATAAATTACAGAGAAAAAGTGATATAGCGGGGAACACCGCTTTGATGGATTAATCCAGGTGATCCAAATTAATGTTAACCTGTTTCTAAGCATGCATTAGAAACCTGGAATCATAGAGACACAGACACCATCTCTCATAGATTCATAATTAACAAGTGTTTATTCAGATGTAGTCCTTACTTTTTATAGATTACATGATGTACAATTAATGTTTATTAATTTTTAGGGAGGGTTTATTGGTTAGTAGAGGTGTGCATAATTGTTTAGAAGGTGTGTTATGGGTGTACATATTTAACATAATTAACTATGATGCAATCAACAGCTCAGTGTCCTGTACTGCAAAAAATAGGCTCTGGGTAAGGCGGCCTTCGGATTGTTCTGAGCAGCATCTGTCGACCTTCACCGATGCTTAGCTTGTTTGGTCTCAGAGCGGGAGCAGAGCTGGAACATTCCAGGAACAGAGCTGAACTGATTACAGCATTGTAGCAAATTACACATAAAAATACAGAGTATAAAGTAATATATATTATTTAGTATTTATATAGCGCCAACATATTACGCAGCGCTGTACAGTGTATATATATATCTTGTCACTAACTGTCCCTCAAAGGAGCTCACAATCAAATCCCTACCATTGCCATATGTCTATATTATGTAGTGTAAGTACTGTAGTCTAGGGCCAATTTTTAGGGGGAGCCTAGGGCCAATTTTTAGGGGGACACGGAGAGAACATACAAACTCTTTGCAGATAGTGCCCTGGCTGGGATTCGAACCAGGGACCCATTGCTGCAAGGCGAGAGAGCTAACCACTACGCCACCATGCTATATACGAATATTGAAGAATATGAGCAATGACTGTTTGGGAAGGCGTCTTTCCAATCAATCCTGGATTTAATCAATAACCTATGAGGTAAAGAATGTTATTCAATACCTAATCAATAATATGCCTATGACAAAAGCACTTGAAGCAGGGGCAAACTCCGCCACCAATGCCTTTATATTACAGAGTAACAAGAGTGTTGGTCTAGAGGTACTTGCAGAAAGCATGGTAAATTGTCCTTGTGTGATGTAAATAAGCCATATAAAATTATATTATTTCATTCTACCATCTTAAAATCGTGAAACAAAGTTTAATCTTCATCATTTAATTTAAGTGTAATCACTGGGTATTGTAAAGGAATATTCATTTACATAAAATCTATTAATTTCAGTCCCCAAAGGGAGTCATATCACTTATTTCATTGCCATTATCCGCATGCACAAGTCCAACACTGTAGGAAGTACTTGTCATGGAGCTCTGTGCTCAACACTCTACAACATTGCCTAACCTCTCACAGTTAATTTCAAAATGCTAATTAAATATATTTCATTTAAGGTGAGCTTGTAATGATAGCAGGATGTTGTACTGCTCATGCCCTTCTCATGATTTGACTGATTACCATAAATAAAGTACAATGGAAAGTCAGCTCAGGTCGCTTTGTCAGGCCGGAAATAACACAGAACTGAGATTTCTCATGCTTTATATACTATACCTTGAAAAAGAGCAATATATTTGCTGCCACTTACTACAATAAAAATAATAATTTCAATAAAAAACAAAACTGAATTTGTAGCAGTGTGTAGCATTAGTCACTAAAAGACGAATTAGACATTAAAAAATAGTTTTGGACAGTGTGGAAAAAGGTCAGAACATCTGTCAAAGTTTATTACTGTTCTATTGCTGTGTGTGAAAACTGGTAAGATTTTGACAGTTGTCACTAAGATGGGAAGTGAAGAGAAATGTGTCTAACTGTAGAACATTGTGAAGCACAAATACCACAAAGTTGATTTCATTAACCACTTTAGCCTTCAGTGTTGTTTCACCTTATGCATCCCAGCAACTTTCACCTCCCATTCATTGGCCAATAACTTTATCACAATGGTGGATCAGATGAGCTCTAACTGCACTGATGTGCAGTTAGACGTTGGGTGAATCCTCTCCTGATACATCAAAGGGGGAGATTACAACTACAGATGAAACGTCTGCTAAGGCAGCCTCCTCCTGCGGAATGGAATGTGCTGAATTGGCGTCAGCTAGCTCTCTCTTCTGACATGACTCCAGCACTGATTAAGTGTAAAGTAATATTGAAATAAACTTTTATTCTGCCACAATTCAAGTCTTAAACCTTGCTACTATTGCACCTATTTATATTAAAATAAAATATAAGCAATAATTTAGCCATAGTGCCCCTTTAACATATGTGGTACGTTGGTGACAAATCAGACAGGCAATTACACACCTGTGGCAGCAGCAAGTTTCAGGCTGCAGTCATAAAGCCACAGTTGGGCCCAAGCCACAACTCAGGCAGCACAGTTTTCTAGCCAGACAGCCCCAATGGCAGCAGGTTAGCATATGTGTGGTGACAAATCAGGGTGGCAGACAAGTGTAATTAATCGGGAGCCTCAATATCAAAAATATCAAAAGCATTTATTAAATACACAGACACATATAATCCCAATATCCAACCCTTTAAAAACAAGATAGCTGTACTAGGATATGAATCATAGGGCTATCGAAGGAGTGCACTCCTCTTAGTCTATTACCGGTATTTAATCTTCGGGCCCTTAACCCTCCTGGCGGTATAAAAAAATCTGCCAGGAGGGAGAGCAGCAGTTTTTTTTTTTTTAAAAATTTCCTTTATCATGTAGCGAGCCCAGGGCTCGCTACATGATAGCCGCTGCTCAGCGGCATCCCCCCGCCCTCTTCGATCGCCTTCGGCGATCTCCGATCAGGAAATCCCGTTCAAATGGCGACGGGGCGGGATGACTTCACCGACGTCACTGACGTCGGGACGTCATTGGGAGTCCCAGGCCACCCCTCGGCGCTGCCTGGCACTGATTGGCCAGGCAGCGCATGGGGTCTGGGGGGGGCATGCGGCGCGACTGATAGCGGCGATCGTGAGCGGGGCGGCGGCGATCAGTGTGCTGGCGCAGCTAGCAAAGTGCTAGCTGCGTCCAGCAAAAAAAAAATTAAACAAATCGGCCCAGCAGGGCCTGAGCGGCACCCTCCGGCGGCTTACCCCGAACTACGTTCGGGGTTACCGCCAAGGAGGTTAATGTATAGCTTTCTATATCCAGTATGAGTTGGTGACCAAAAGTTCCTTGCACTTAGATGAATGTCAATAACGCCTCTATAGCCATTAAAACACGCTCCTCATTGCATGCGAGGCAATAACCGGTAACTTGTCCGGGACTCACGTGACCACGTTAGGTAGTGATGCATCCGCGTATTGGCTCTGCAACCTAGGGCGGGTACTGCCGGTGCTATAACAGCTGAGACTGGTTTCCCTGCGTGCCCAGTTCGGTGCCATCATCAGCAGTGGGATGAATGTCCGCAAACTTGCTGATGATGTAAATAGACGATATGCAATAGAATTTGAAGTATAGATGAAAGTGCATAGGGCGGTTCGCGCTGTCTGTTATCATCTTTCATACTGCACCCGCATTGCATCATGCATGTATTGAAGAGAAGTGCATACGACTCGTTGTGATATGCAGGCAACAACCTGCAACCACAGAAGTGTAATAAGGCAGTTTAAACTGACAGCCTGGATTTCAGTGAATCCCATCTGGGATCTACATAGATCCATCAACATACGGATTGTGTGGTACATGCACGCGCGCTGGCACCCAGATAATGGGGGAATGCGGAATCGTTAGCATGTCCAGTGTATATGTGATGGAGCGCTGATGTAGATGAGGGTGATCATGACATACGCATAGATAGACACGCATAGCCGCATTCAGGGGGCAACTGCAACTGTAGGCGGAAAGACCCCCTGATCACACGCACTACCTAGGCACAAAGCCAATGTTTACATGAAACGGAGTCTCCAATCACTATGGAAACGCCGCAACCGGAAGTGACGACGACCGGCCACCGGAAGTGCCGCCGCGTCACTCCTTCTGCGCGAATGGCGGCATCTGTCTGCTGGGGCTGGGGCGGCTTTGCTCCTAGTGGGAGATACAATGCACCCCGACCAGAGGCCAGGCAACAGGTATATTTTCATACATATGACACACCCCACGGGGTGTGTACATAGAATGTCCTCAGTATTTAAGTGGGCACCGAACTAGGTGCATCAGCTCTGACAGGGGCGATTTGCTGGGGGAAACTTTGTTGGTGGGGGGTGCACTTTATTGCATTGTATATATGTATAGCAACTTTGAAAAAGCCGTAGGGTGAAACATGTCAGTTCAGACCATTTTGCAAGCACCATGTATATAGAACTTTGTAAATAGCACCACTAATGCTCTGTACCTCAGCTTATATAGGTAGATGATGTGTACCTCTATAATGTAGTGCGGGTCGTATGTATTATGTCACTTCGACTTGACACTTCTGTATCACCACCACCTATACACGTGCAGGATTGCTGAAGATATGGAATAGCTACACCACACCACACATGTGTGTGTGTGGGGGATAAGCAAAGACCTCCATATGACTCAGTCTGTACACTAACCAGTGTCCATCCGGCACGCAGAAGCACCTTACCCAGGTGCCTCCTTATTTTTAACGATTTAATTGTACTTTTGTGAGCGACCGATCTCACCATACTTACCTATAGGGACTGTCCTTTTGGAGTGAGTGTATATCATTTTTTCCCTGGTATCAATTCTCGGCCAGTGTGTGGGCGCACGCATGTTGGAAGCGCCATTGTATGTGCTCCCTGGCAGTGGAAACACACAGACAGCAGGAGGTAAATTCAGCAGCAGGAGAAGGAGGATGAGTGTGTGGCAGCAGGCAGTCAATGAGGCAGGCAGCGTGACATAATAGCCCTGGTACCTAGCGGTGATACCAGGGCTGTAAATAAACACAACAGGAGGTCCCAGACAGCGGTCGTGCAGCCCACATCGTGTCCAATACACAACTGGGACAACACAGTTTTCAACCCGGGCACCTCAGAAAAATTAAACCTTTTTTTTTTAATGGTTTTTTGGTTTTGGTTTTACAACCAATTACACAGATATAGCTATTATTTGACGTAATAGCTGGTGGCAGAGTGGCAGCAGAAGGTAATTCTGTGTACCCTGGCAGTGGGAAACACAGACAGACAGCAGCAGCAGCAGGAGGAGGAATGGAGGAGGAGCAGTGTGAGTGTGGCAGCAGGTAGGCAGCGTGACATAATAGCCCTGGTACCTAGCGGTGATACCAGGGCTGTAAATAAACACAACAGGAGGTCCCAGACAGCGGTCGTGCAGCCCACATCGTGTCCAATACACAACTGGGACAACACAGTTTTCAACCCGGGCACCTCAGAAAAATTAAACCTTTTTTTTTTTAATGGTTTTTTTAGTTTTGGTTTTACAACCAATATAGCTATTGTTTGACGTAATAGCTGGTGGCAGAGTGGCAGCAGAAGGTAATTCTGTGTACCCTGGCAGTGGGAAACACAGACAGACAGCAGAAGGGCAGTACACAGCAGCCCACTGTAGGTGTAAAATGTGTGGCTGCAGGCGACGTAATAGTCAAAGTGAACCAGGCTGGCTTAGTGAGCAGGAGCCAGGAGGTGGTAAAGGGTGGTAAGGCACATTAACGATGGTTCTAAGTTCCGGCAGCCAGTTCATGTCCCCCTCTCGCCGACAACAGGGGCCAGGAACTCGCCTTCCACCCACGCCTGGTTCATCTTGAGAAACGTCAGTCTGTCCACAGACTTGTGAGACAGATGTGAGCGTTTCTCGGTGACCACGCCACCAGCTGCACTGAAGCAGCGCTCGGACAGCACGCTGGAAGGGGTGCAGGACAGCACTTCCAGGGCGTACTGCGCCAGCTCGCTCCAGATCTCCAGGCGCTTGACCCAATACTCCATGGGATCAACAGGGGCATCGCTGTCAAGCCCGCTGTAGGACCCCATGTAGTCAGCCACCATGCGGGTCAGGCGCTGGCTGTGACCGGAGGAGGATGCTGCTGCATGCCCCTCCTCTCTAGTCACTGCTGCCGGAGCCTCTACAGTCCTGTAGAGCTCGTGGCTGAGAGACAGCAGGTCTGTGGGGCGCTTGCTGCTGGATGCAGGCACCTGCTGCTGCCTCTGTGCTGGCTGCTGGACAGTGGGGGTGGAAGGCTGGGGGAAGGCTTCCTCCAAGCGCTCAACAAGGGCCTGCTGCAAGCTCCTTATTTGTTGCGCTGGGTCTCCTCCTGCAGGCGGCAGGAACTGGCTCAACTTCCCCTTGAGGCGTGGGTCCAACATCATGCTGATCCAGATGTCCTCCCTCTGCTTCATCTGGATCACCCTGGGGTCCCTGTGCAGGCACCTCAGCATGTGCGCTGCCATTGGGAAGAGGCGGGCCACGTCTGCTGGCACATCGACGGCAGTGCTGCTGTCCTCATCCTCCTCCTCCTCCTCTGCCTCGTCAGCCTCATCCTCTCTCCACCCCCGCACCAACTCAGCTGCACTGTGCTGCTCCCCATCATCAGCAGCAAGGTCAGGGACCTCCACCAAGTCCTCCTCCTCCTCCCCCTCAGAGGTGGACTGTGCAGCTGCTTGCCGCTCCTGCTGGTCCAAGGCTGCCGCTCCCTGTTCCAGCAAAGCATTGAGGGCCCTGTTCAGCAGACAAACCAGGGGCACCCACTCGCAGACTATAGCATGGTCCCTGCTCACCATGTTAGTGGCCTGCAGAAAGGGAGCCAGCACTAAGCACACCTGCTGCATGTGCCTCCAGTCATCATCGGGGACGATGGACGGGATGTTGCTGGTCTTGTCCCTTCTCTGAGCGGCGGAAACAGTGGCCAGGGCAAGGTACTGGTTGACAGCGTGCTTCTGTTCAACCAGACGCTCCAACATCGCCAGGGTGGAGTTCCAGCGAGTCGGAACGTCAAGGATCAGCCGATGGCGTGGCAGCTCCAGCTCCTTTTGCACGTCTTCCAGGCTCGCACAGGCTGCAGCCGAGTGCCGGAAGTGACGCACAGCGTTCCTTGCCGTTTCCAGAAGTTCGCCCATCCCCTGGTAGGTGCGCAAGAACTTCTGCACCACCCGGTTCAGCACGTGGGCAAGACAGGGGATGTGGGTCAGGTTTCCCCTGTCTATTGCGGCAACCAGATTGGCCCCATTGTCGGCCACCACCTCTCCGACTCTGAGGCCTCTGGGGGTCAGCCAAATCCTCTCCTGCTCCTGGAGTTTGGCCAACACATGGGTTGCCGTCAGCTTGGTCTTCCCAAGGCTGACCAAGTGCAGCAGCGCTTGGCAGTGGCGGGCCTTCACGCTGCTGCTGAGGCGGGGGGTTTGGCCAGGTGTGCCGGAGGATGGCAGAGGATCGGAGGAACCTGCTGCAGTTCCCCTGACCCTGCGGGGTGGCACCACCCACTGTGTTGCTGCTGCTGCTGTGCCCGCTGCTGCTCTCCCATCCTCACCCCCTTCCACCAAGCTGACCCAGTGGACAGTGAAGGACAGGTAGCGGCCTGTCCCGAAGCGGCTGCTCCAGGAGTCCATGGTGACGTGGACCCTTTCACCAACCGCGTGCTCCAGCCCTCGCTCCACATTGGCCATCACAAAGCGGTGCAGTGCAGGAATGGCCTTGCGGGAGAAAAAGTGTCTGCTGGGGAGCTGCCAGTCTGGGGCTGCGCAAGCAAGCAGCGCACGAATGTCGCTCCCCTCCTGCACAAGCGTGTACGGCAGGAGTTGGGAGCACATGGCCCGTGCCAGCAAGCCGTTCAGCTGCCGCACGCGACGGCTGCTGGGAGGCAGAGCCCTAACCACCCCCTGGAAGGACTCGCTCAAAAGGCTCTGGCGTGGCCTTTTGCTGGCACGGGAATCAGCAGACACAGCGGAGGAGGCCACTGAGGACTGGCTGCCAGAACAGGCCTCAGTGTCGGCGGGAGGAGTTGCAGAGGGGGGAGGAGCAGTGCGTTTCCGCACTCCTGCTGGTGCTGCTGGAGGAGCAGGAGGGCGGGTGGCTGCTGTTGCTGCTGCTGCTGCTGCTGAAGGCTGTGCAGTGATGGGTGTGGTGCCACTGCCAGCACCAGATGCCTTCAGCCTCTGGAACTCCTCATGCTGGTGGAAATGTTTCGCAGCAAGGTGGTTGATGAGCGAGCTGGTGCTGAACTTTAAGGGGTCTGCACCTCTGCTCAACTTCCGCTGACAGTGGTTGCAAGTGGCGTACTTGCTGTACACAGTGGGCATGGTGAAATATCGCCAGATTGGTGACAGAAACATCCCCCTATGGCATGGAAGCGCTGCTGCCTGTCTCCCTGTGGTGGTTGGGGGGGGGGGGGCTTGGGTGCGGCTGGTGGTGGTACTGGCAGATGCTGCTGCTGCTGCTGCTGAGCCTGAGACACCAGCAGGCTGTGGGACCTGCCTACTGCTGCCAATGCTTGCAATGATGCGCCTCCTTGCAAGGCCCACAAGAGCATCCTCCTCCTCAGAGCTGCTGAGGACGACATCCCCTGGAGGTGGTGGCACCCAGTCTCTGTCTGTCACCGGGTCATCATCATCCTCCCCCTCCTGAAACATGTCCTGCTGGGATGATGACCCCCCAAACTCCTATCCTGATGCATGGATGGGCTGCTTGACTGTCGCCACAGTCTTGCTGTCCAATCCCTCATCCCCCAAAGTGCCCATCAGCATCTCCTCCTCAAAATCGCCAACAACAGCAGACAATACCCTGATGGTGCCTGGGGTAAAAATACTGCTGAGTGACAGGTCGCCAACTTGTGACGGTGAACTGGCCTCCTCCCCAGACCCTGCTGGGCGGCTGCTGCGAACAGGGGTGGTGGTGGTGGTGGTGAGGGTGGAGGCCTCGGATGCAGAGCTGATGGCGGGCTGCTCATCCTCCGTCATGAGTTGCACCACAGTGTCTGCATGCTTTTCCTCAATGGGACGTTTCCGACCCAGCTGGAGGAAAATCGGAGCAGGTGCTACACGCTGCTGCTGCTGTGTCTCTGCAGCGTGAGTTGCAGATGCTCCTGCTGGGCGGCGCCCAAGGCGTCCACGGCCAGTGGCTATGGGAGGAATGTTAGCCACTGACGCTGCTGCTGCTGCTGCTGCGGAACTGTGCATGGTGGCGCGGCCGCGGCCTGCCACAATGCTGCTCCCTCTCTTCCTGATTCCCTTGCTGCCCTTCCCCTTGCCCAAACCGCGCTGGCTGCCACTTCCAGACATCTTCGATGTTTTGGGCGTATAGACAAAAGTTTTTTAAAAGGGCGGGTGAAAAGTGGGGTACTTTAATGGAGTGGGTTGGTGGGTGAGGTGACTGAGTGAGTGTCCCTAGTACAGTAAGTAAGTAGTAACAGTCAGGAAGTACAACTAGCAGTTACAATAATCAGTAGTAATCACAAGTAAATTTAGTGTGTGTACACTACAGACAGTGAGTGCACGCACGCGCAAACACGCGCAGGAGCTAGCCTATGAACAGTGACTGAGTGAGTGTCCCTAGTACAGTAAGTAAGTAGTAACAGTCAGTAAGTACAACTAACTAATTACAATAATCAATCAGTAATCAGAAGGAAATAGAGTGTGTGTAGTGTGTGTACACAGACAGTGAGTGCACACACGCAGGAGCTAGTAGCCTATGAACAGTGACTGAGTGTCCTAGACTCCTAGTACAGTAAGAGTAAGTAGTAACAGTAAGTACAACTAACTAATTACAATAATCAATCAGTTATCAGAAGGAAATAGAGTGTGTGTAGTGTGTGTACACAGACAGTGAGTGCACACACGCAGGAGCTAGTAGCCTATGAACAGTGACTGAGTGTCCTAGACTTCTAGTACAGTAAGAGTAAGTAGTAACAGTAAGTACAACTAACTAATTACAATAATCAATCAGTTATCAGAAGGAAATAGAGTGTGTGTAGTGTGTGTACACAGACAGTGAGTGCACACACGCAGGAGCTAGTAGCCTATGAACAGTGACTGAGTGTCCTAGACTCCTAGTACAGTAAGAGTAAGTAGTAACAGTAAGTACAACTAACTAATTACAATAATCAATCAGTTATCAGAAGGAAATAGAGTGTGTGTAGTGTGTGTACACAGACAGTGAGTGCACACACGCAGGAGCTAGTAGCCTATGAACAGTGACTGAGTGTCCTAGACTCCTAGTACAGTAAGAGTAAGTAGTAACAGTAAGTACAACTAACTAATTACAATAATCAATCAGTTATCAGAAGGAAATAGAGTGTGTGTAGTGTGTGTACACAGACAGTGAGTGCACACACGCAGGAGCTAGTAGCCTATGAACAGTGACTGAGTGTCCTAGACTCCTAGTACAGTAAGTAGTAACAGTAAGTACAACTAACTAATTACAATAAGCAATCAGTTATCAGAAGGAAATAGAGTGTGTGTAGTGTGTACACACTACACAGACAGTGAGTGCACACACGCAGGAGCAGCTAGTAGCCTATGAACAGTGACAGTGAGTGTCCTAGTACAGTTACAGTATATAACTACAATACTAATACAATCAGTAGTAAAGGACAGCAGAAATACTGGTATAAATGAGAGAAATAAACAGTGGACAGGAGAGAACAGCTGCCCACACAGGCAGGCCCTGAGGCCTAAAGCTGTAAGCGTGCAGCAGCTGTCTGAGTCTCTCTCTATGTAACACAAAAGCTACTAACTAAAATACAATGTCTAACTAACTAACAACAATATAGGTGTGTATAGGAGGTGTATGTGAGCAAAAACGCTAGGTAAATGACCACAATAGAGCTCTTGCTAAGCCAAAGCACAAAGGAGCAACTCTCTCTCTGTACAAGTCTCAGGCAAGCACGGAGAAACCTAACATGGCGGCCGCTATTTATAGGGTAGGGGCTGGCCAGGGTCCCCCTCTGTGATTGGCTGCCGTCAGAGGGCCTGGGAGCCCTCTGATTGGCTCTAAGGACATCAATCTGGGCTATGACGCTATTCGAGCTCGGTACCGAGCTCGAATAGCGCCGGTTTGCTCGAATAGCTCGAATAGTGAATGGGCTATTCGAGTGTACTCGAATAGCCCATTCGAATAGCTACAGCTATTCGGAGCTCGAATACCGAGCTC
This sequence comes from Hyperolius riggenbachi, assembly GCF_040937935.1. Classification (NCBI taxonomy): domain Eukaryota; kingdom Metazoa; phylum Chordata; class Amphibia; order Anura; family Hyperoliidae; genus Hyperolius; species Hyperolius riggenbachi. Next base: position 502,890,614 of record NC_090646.1, read on the forward strand.
GAATAGCTGAAAAAGAGCTTGAATATTCGAGCTACTCGAATATTCGAGCTCTGCTGAGCACCACTGCTTAGCGCACCTAGGCTGCAAAAAAGTGTCACACATGTGGTATCGCCATACTCAGGAGAAGTAGTATAATGTGTTTTGTGGTGTATTTTTACACATACCCATGCTGGGTGGGAGAAATCTCTCTGTAAATGGACAATTGTGTGTAAAAAAAATCAAAAATGTGTCATTTACAGAGATATTTCTCCCACCCAGCATAGTTATATGTAAAAATACACCACAAAACACATTATACTACTTCTTCTGAGTACGGCGATACCACATGTGTGACACTTATTTGAAGCCTAACTGTGCTAAGGGGCCCAAAGTCCAATGAGTACCTTTAGGATTTCACAGGTCATTTTGAGACATTTGGGTTCAAGACTACTCCTCACGGTTTAGGGCCCCTGAAATGCCAGGGCAGTATAGGAACCCCACAAGTGACCCCATTTTAGAAAGAAGACACCCCAAGGTATTCTGTTAGGTGTATGATGAGTTCATAGAAGATTTTATTTTTTGCCAAAAGTTAGCGGAAATTGGATTTTTATTGTTTTTTTCACAAAGTGTCATTTTCAGCTAACTTGTGACAAAAAAAAATCTTCTATGAACTCACCATACTCCTAACAGAATACCTTGGGGTGTCTTCTTTCTAAAATGGGGTCACTTGTGGGGTTCCTATACTGCCCTGGCATTTTAGGGGCCCTAAACCGTGAGCAGTAGTCTAGAATCCAAATGCCTCAAAATGACCTGTGAATAGGACGTTAGGCCCCTTAGCGCACCTAGGTTGCAAAAAAGTGTCACACATGTGGTATCGCCGTACTCAGAAGAAGTAGTATATTGTGTTTTGGGGTGTATTTTTACACATACCCATGCTGGGTGGGAGAAATCTCTCTGTAAATGGACAATTGTGTGTAAAAAAAATCAAACAATTGTCATTTACAGAGATATTTCTCCCACCCAGCATGGGTATGTGTAAAAATACACCCCAAAACACATTATACTACTTCTCCTGAGTACGGCGGTACCACATGTGTGGCACTTGTTTGCACCCTAAGTGCACTAAGGGGCCCAAAGTCCAATGAGTACCTTTAGGATTTCACAGGTCATTTTGCGACATTTGGTTTCAAGACTACTCCTCACGGCTTAGGGCCCCTAAAATGCCAGGGCAGTATAGGAACCCCAAAAATGACCCCATTTTAGAAAGAAGACACCCCAAGGTATTCCGTTAGGAGTATGGTGAGTTCATAGAAGATTTTATTTTTTGTCACAAGTTAACGGAAAATGACACTTTGTAAAAAAAAAAAACAATTAAAATCAATTTCCGCTAACTTGTGACAAAAAAAAAAAAAATCTTCTATGAACTCACTATCCTTCTAACGGAATACCTTGGGGTGTCTTCTTTCTAAAATGGGGTAATTTGTGGGGTTCCTATACTGTCCTGGCATTTTAGGGGCCCTAAACCGTGAGGAGTAGTCTTGAAACGAAATTTCTCAAAATGACCTGTGAAATCCTAAAGGTACTCATTGAACTTTGGGCCCCTTAGCGCAGTTAGGGTGCAAAAAAGTGCCACACATGTGGCATCGCCGTACTCAGGAGAAGTAGTATAATGTGTTTTGGGGTGTATTTTTCCACATACCCATGCTGAGTGGGAGAAATATCTCTATAAATGACAATTGTGTGTAAAAAAATAAAACAATTGTCATTTACGGAGATATTTCTCCCACCCAGCATGGGTATGTGTAAAAATACACCCCAAAACACATTATACTACTTCTCCTGAGTACGGCAATACCACATGTGTGGCACTTTTTTGCAGCCTAACTGCGCTAAGGGGCCCAAAGTCCAATGAGCATCTTTAGGCTTTACAGGGGTGCTTACAATTAGGCACCCCCCAAAATGCCAGGACAGTGAACACACCCCACAAATGACCCAATTTTGGAAAGTAGACACTTCAAGGTATTCAGAGAGGAGCATAGTGAGTCCGTGGCAGATTTAATTTTGTTTTGTCGCAAGTTAGAAGAAATGGAAACTTTTTTTTTTTCACAAAGTGTCATTTTCAGCTAACTTGTGACAAAAAAAATCTTCTATGAACTCACCATACTCCTAACAGAATACCTTGGGGTGTCTTCTTTCTAAAATGGGGTCACTTGTGGGGTTCCTATACTGCCCTGGCATTTTAGGGGCCCTAAACCGTGAGCAGTAGTCTAGAATCCAAATGCCTCAAAATGACCTGTGAATAGGACGTTAGGCCCCTTAGCGCACCTAGGTTGCAAAAAAGTGTCACACATGTGGTATCGCCGTACTCAGAAGAAGTAGTATATTGTGTTTTGGGGTGTATTTTTACACATACCCATGCTGGGTGGGAGAAATCTCTCTGTAAATGGACAATTGTGTGTAAAAAAAATCAAACAATTGTCATTTACAGAGATATTTCTCCCACCCAGCATGGGTATGTGTAAAAATACACCCCAAAACACATTATACTACTTCTCCTGAGTACGGCGGTACCACATGTGTGGCACTTGTTTGCACCCTAAGTGCGCTAAGGGGCCCAAAGTCCAATGAGTACCTTTAGGATTTCACAGGTCATTTTGCGACATTTGGTTTCAAGACTACTCCTCACGGCTTAGGGCCCCTAAAATGCCAGGGCAGTATAGGAACCCCAAAAATGACCCCATTTTAGAAAGAAGACACCCCAAGGTATTCCGTTAGGAGTATGGTGAGTTCATAGAAGATTTTATTTTTTGTCACAAGTTAACGGAAAATGACACTTTGTAAAAAAAAAACAATTAAAATCAATTTCCGCTAACTTGTGACAAAAAAAAAAAAATCTTCTATGAACTCACCATCCTCCTAACGGAATACCTTGGGGTGTCTTCTTTCTAAAATGGGGTAATTTGTGGGGTTCCTATACTGTCCTGGCATTTTAGGGGCCCTAAACCGTGAGGAGTAGTCTTGAAACGAAATTTCTCAAAATGACCTGTGAAATCCTAAAGGTACTCATTGAACTTTGGGCCCCTTAGCGCAGTTAGGGTGCAAAAAAGTGCCACACATGTGGCATCGCCGTACTCAGGAGAAGTAGTATAATGTGTTTTGGGGTGTATTTTTCCACATACCCATGCTGAGTGGGAGAAATATCTCTATAAATAACAATTGTGTGTAAAAAAATAAAACAATTGTCATTTACGGAGATATTTCTCCCACCCAGCATGGGTATGTGTAAAAATACACCCCAAAACACATTATACTACTTCTCCTGAGTACGGCAATACCACATGTGTGGCACTTTTTTGCAGCCTAACTGCGCTAAGGGGCCCAAAGTCCAATGAGCATCTTTATGCTTTACAGGGGTGCTTACAATTAGGCACCCCCCAAAATGCCAGGACAGTGAACACACCCCACAAATGACCCAATTTTGGAAAGTAGACACTTCAAGGTATTCAGAGAGGAGCATAGTGAGTCCGTGGCAGATTTAATTTTGTTTTGTCGCAAGTTAGAAGAAATGGAAACTTTTTTTTTTTCACAAAGTGTCATTTTCCGCTAACTTGTGACAAAAAATAAAATCTTCTATGAACTCATCATGCCTCTCACTGAATACTTTGGGATGTCTTCTTTCCAAAATGGGGTCATTTGGGGGGTATTTGTACTATCCTGGAATTTTAGCCCCTCATGAAACCTGACAGGTGCGCAGAAAAGTCAGAGATGCTTGAAAATGGGAAAATTCACTTTTGGCACCATAGTTTGTAAACGCTATAACTTTTACCCAATCCAATAAATATACACCGAATGTTTTTTTTTTATCAAAGACATGTAGCAGAATAACTTTCGCGCTCAAATGTATAGGAAATTTTACTTTATTTGAAAAATGTCAGCACAGCAAGTTAAAAAAGTAATTTTTTTGCCAAAATTCATGTCTTTTTTGATGAATATAATAAAAACTAAAACTCGCAGCAGCAATCAAATAGCAGCAAAAGAAAGCTGTATTAGTGACAAGAAAAGGAGGTAAAATTCCTTTAGGTGGTAGGTTGTATGACCGAGCAATAAACCGTGAAAGCTGCAGTGGTCTGAATGGAGAAAACGGCTCTGGTCCTTAAGGGGCGAAAAGACTGTGGTCCTCAAGTGGTTAAGACTAAACCTATCTCTCATCTGATCCCAAGTGGCAAGCAGGGGAAGGCCTGAATCCATCACTGGCACAACTTAATTTACAGAAAGAATGAAAGTCAGCATATGCAGAATGTTGGTGCCATTCCCATCTGTCCTGTTGTAAAATACTATGCAGGGTTGATTATAGATCTAATTTATTCCAGTTGTTGAACACATCTCCTTTAACCAATAAGCATTTAAAGCTGTCATTTAGAACTGCTCTAGCCCTTATCACCGATTAACTCTTTATTGCTTCTATTGTAATACGCACAGACCTTCTTTACAAAACTGCCACTTTACCTGCCAACCTCCCCCCTCCCCCCCCCCAAAAAAAAAAAAAATCTTAAGTACAAATTTAAATCTTGCTGAAAATAGCCTGAAATTGACATAAACTGGATCATTTACCATTTAAAAACATCTTCTTTTTACCATCTATTAAGTTTCCCTTCCGTGCCAAACCATCTGGGTAAGAGCGTAATAAAGCATGTCAATGGTTGAAAGAAATGATCAGCTAATGCAAATTACTTTTGGCTGCCAGCTGCAACAAACCTTTGCAATAAAGACACACTGCAGTTGGCATCATGTGAATAGCTTTATACACAGCAAATGTAGTTTTTTTCTTTTAAAAAAGATAAGAAAGCTGAAAATTAGCCCATGGTAAAATGAGCATGTCAGGTGAGATGTTTGACTAGCAACTACTGCAATAAAGGTATGAATTTTCATCACTATACATAGAATTTTTCATTATGATGATAACCACCCATACATATAAGTCACCTTGAAAGCTAGTTTTTGCAATACCGTTGAGAACATTATTGAAGGATGCAGCATATGAAAGTTGGAACATCATTTCCCTATACTGGCAAATAGTATGACCTTTATTCCTTGTTCAAATCATGATTTCTCCTTATTTATGATATATCTTTTTGTTGTTTTATGCATGTATGGGCTGGCCTTTTTATTACACACTAGCTGTAGACCTGGTGTTGCTCTGGTACAGTATGTATTTGGATGTTGTTGAGTCTGGCCACTTTTTCTAACCTTGACACACAGTCACTCAACAACCAAGTTTGTGAGCTTCGGGGTCCTTGACATCAATCATGTGAGAAGGGAAGCAGTTTATATTTTCCCATTGAAATCAACCAAATCTGAATGGCGGTTTTTGATTCCACTCTCTTATCCTGAATTTAAACCCCAGTCACTAAATGACAGACTGAAGTCTCTACCATTTACAGTGTAAGAAAAGGCAGCAATTTAAATACTCCAGATTGAAAATCAATAGGTGAATTTTGATTGGATGTTGCAGGCTTCACTCACTTTCCTGAAGATTAATCCTAGTCACCCAGTGACCAACTGTGTCAAGTTTGAGAACCCTGCAATTAACTGCGATTAAGAATGGCTACAGTTTACATTTTAGATTTTGAAATGAACAGCTGCACTTTGATTGGCTGTTTTATGTTTCATCCTTTCTACTAACTTTCCTTGAAATCTTAACCTCGGTATCTAAGTGACAAACTGTGCCACATTTGGGGACTCTGGCTTCATTACTGTGAGAATGACAGCCTTTTACATTTTCCCATTGACATGAATGGGTAAAATCTGATTGGCTGTTCTAGTGGTTTCGTCCATTTGTGCAGGGAGGTTGGAATACCATGCAAAAGTCCATTTATTTCAGTAATTTAAAAGGTGAAACTAATATATAAAATAGACTCATTACATGCAAACATGCAAAGCGAGATATTTCAAACCCTTTATTTGTAATCATTTTGATGATTATGGCTTACAGCACAGGTGTCAAACTCCAGGCCTGGAGGGCTAGATCCATGCCAGTGTTTAGGATGAACTGAGAAAGAGAGGAATGTGTTCTATCTGATGGAACACATATTTCCTGATTCAGACACATCAATTAATTTGAGCTATGTTAAAAGTGTGTGAGGACCTTGAAGGACTGGTTTGACATCCCTGGCTTACAGCTTATAAAAACTCTGAAATAAAATAAATAATATTTGATCTAGTGAGTCAGAATTAGACAAGCTGTTATCTTTAATACACACAGGGTGGAATTCTCTTTGTTTCCCTTGTCTCCTGTGGAAGAGTTTAAATTCGCTTCCAGCAGAATTATGTGTGCAAAGTCTTGTCGCAAGATGAGTAGAGCATAATGCATTGCTTGTAATGTATTGCATTCTGCTCTTCTCATTGTGTGGGAAGACTTTACGCACATAACTCTGCTTAATGGAGTTTATTGCACACACCCTAATATGACTTAAAGGGTACCTGAACTGACATGTGACATAATGAGACAGGCTGTTTGTTTTTTCTTTCTGTCACAATAAGCATTACATTTCCATGCCTTAGCATGACATTTTCTCTCCAATTAGCCTCAGTTGAACTGTAGCTTATTGTGGACCTGAACTCTTGCACAGGTCAGAAGTAAAAACTTAGAGAAATTTTCCCTGTGTGTATTTAGAGAGTTTTGCATGTTAATCCCCCCTCATTTTTGTCTAATCACAAGAAGTTGTAATTTGATTTTCCCTTGGGTCACCTGACTGCCATGGCAGAGATGGCAAATAAGCTAATTTGAAAGCACAGGATGTTAACAATATGTCTGCTTCCATGAATCAGGAAGTAGAAGCAGTGCAGATTAATTTTATGATTTGTATCAGCTGTAACAAAATAAATGTTTTTTGTTTAAAGGACTTCTGGTGCGAGGGGGATTAAACAGATTTTACCCATCGGGGCTTCTTCCAGCCCCTAGCAGCCATCTCAGTCCCTCGTTGCAGCCCTGGTCCTTCTTAACTGAAGGCACTAAAACAGGGGGCAATATAGGGGAGAGACATTGACAGCTGCACTTTGAAAGGTATATTTTAAGTGGAGACATTAACCAAAGCCAAAATATAGGAGGCACTGAGTGCGTGTGTGTGAGGGGGAGAGGATTACACAGACTAACTAGGGGCACCGTAACAGAAGATGCTACTGGATGGGAGACATTAAGTGGGGTAACGATGCAGGGTGCACTAACTAGAAGTAATATAACAAAGGATATGGTACAATGGGGGAGACATTAACTGGGAGCACTAAAAGAGAAAAAAAATAACTTCAGGCAGTATAACCTGGGCAATGTGTGTGATAGAGTTTAACTGTATGGAACTATGAACACTATTTATAAACTTTAAATATTTGTATTCAATTGGAATCCCTTTACAATTATTGTCTGCCAGATCCTTCATTCATTTTTATTTTATGAGATTTCTTCTCAGTGCAGTACCTGCAGTGCAACCTGTTATATAGACCCAGGTCTAGCTAGTGCCTAAACCAAATCCCACCACCTATTCACAGGGTGGACATCTGGAATTTGGCAAACTAAATTAAGATATTGTGTAACAACATTATTTGCATGAAAAATAAAAAAAAATATATAGAGGAACTTACTGCTTGTATATAAGGTTCCTCCCACCTAGACATTATTTCCTAGGTGTCCTTACTTCTGCTCTTTTTACCAAGTTTTTTTATGTATTATCTTAATCAATGCTTCACAAATAATAATAATAATAATAATAATAATAATAATAATAATAACAACAACTTAATTTTATACATTGTTAAAAAAATAAGTATTTGGCAGTATTCTCTGCCACTAAAAAGGGAACACTGTAATGATCTGCTTAGCTGTCTGCACAGGCAGACAGCTGTTTGACCATTCTTTTGGTCTGAATGCTGCAGGTCTCTGGAAAAGAGGCCTGTCTTCACTTTGCAAGTTGCAGAGCTGCTGTTCTGGGGAGGAATTTGCATACACTTGTCATGCAAATTACTTAGCTGCTTCCTTTGATGGCTTGCAGTATAAATACCATTTCTTCCCAGAATTCCCTGCTGGTCATACTGGTTTCTTTCTGCTTACTTACCTGGAGTGTCAGCCTTTGCTAAATTGTTTGCTAAGATTATCTTAGAGTAATTCCTTGGGAGTGCACTAGGCATTCCTTCTAGCGTAGTCAGGTTGTTAATTATCTGTTTTGCCTTGTACTGTCTATCTGTTGTGGTTGTCTTGTCGCCAGCGGCGGTTGACAGGAAATCATTCTGTCTGTTGGGTTCTCATTCGCCCTAGCGGTAGTGGCGGTGGTTCCTTCTGTACTCTGTCTCAGGGGTGCAAGCCAGAGCAGCGGTTGCTACTGTTTGCTCCATCTCTCTGTCTGTCTGGATCGCATTCGCCCTAGCGGTAGTGGCGGTGGTTCCTTCTGTACTCTGTCTTAGGGGTGCAAGCCAGAGCAGCGGTTGCTACTGGTTGCTCCATCTCTCTGTCTGTCTGGATTGCATTCGCCCTAGCAGTGGTGGTGGTTCCTTCTGTCTGGGAGCTTAAGCCAGAGCTGCGGTTGCTACTGGCTACTCCTTCTGTCTGTCTTGTCTGGAGCGAACGCTTGCTGTAGGTGCAGTGAGGCAACCGTTTAGTAAGCGTTCACATTCTCTTTTCGTTTTTGTGTTACATCGGTTAGTTAGGGTTGGCGTACTTTGTCTCTGTTGCGCTTTTCGTGCGGAGACAGCGCCATTAGCGTACTTTGTTGCTGTTGTGCTTTTTGCATGGCGACCGTGCTTAGCGAGTGCGTTTGTTCTTTTCCTTGGCGTTCTGATCATTGTTATTTGCTATGTCTTTCTTGCTACACTTGTGCTCTGTCTAACTCGGTCTTGTGTCACTTTTGGTCATCGCCACTATTGCGATTGCATTCCCACTTTGTTTCCGCTGTTGTGTGTTCACCGTTGCTGGGTGGCGACTAGATTGGTGGACACACATACATTCTGTCTCTGTGCTCATTTTCTCTCTACAGGTGCATTGCACCAAAGCTGGGTTTTGTCATTTTACACGCTTGTTGAGAACTTCCGCAGTGTCAGCGCACATCTTGTGTGCTGACCATGGAGATAGTTCCACAATCGTTACAAACACATAGTATTTTCTGCCAATAAAAAGGGAACATATAAAACAAGAGAAATAATAATGTTTTACTTACTATTATTATTGTTGTTGTGGTTGTTGTTGTTGTTGTTATTATTATTATATTTGTAAAATGCCAACATATTACACAGCCCTTGACAATAAATACGGATACATACAATTGTAACAAGGGATGGCAGATTCTTTTCAATACAACGTAGGAAGAAAAGTAGGATCAGCAGGCTTTCCAAGGTAACAAAGTAAAATTAATATACAAGTCAATGATGAATTAGAAGAGCTGAAGTGTTTGTACATTCTTTGTATTCCTTACTTCATTTTCTACTCTATAAGAGAACATCTTTTTTTTCCCTCTAGTTTTTCAGTGAAGCATTTGACTTTATTTTTTGTGTCACCACAGAAAACCTTGGCATTATACCATTAGTGAAAGGTTTAAGCAATTTGATGACTTAACTAAGCAGGCAACGTGTTGGAAATACTGATAATAAAGAATAAAGAGTTTCTGTACATGGTATTGACTCGGAGACTCTCAATCCCCCAAATAATAAAACACAAGCCAATTAAGAAGAGTACTTGTGTCTTGTTCTTTTGCCAGCACAGAAGTGTTGTGACAGCAACTCAGAACTCTTTAATGGAACAAGAATCTTAATCTTTAGAGGATCTCCTGCTTTTTCTTTGTCAGATGCTAAAAATAAACTCTAATAGCCTCTGGACCAATTTCTATAGCCAACCTTTTTGTTTAACACAGTGCCCTAAAGGAATTGCATAGCTTTTCTTTTTTTCAATATGAATTATATTTATCATGAGTACATAGCCTAATTCTAAAGTGGTATTTCACTAAATCACGGGGCAATACATTGCTTAGACATATGCTTAAAACCGATATTTCAATTATGGGTTTAAGAAAGTCCTTGAAATCACTTAACCTATGTATATACATGGGTTGATAAAAAGTCTAGGCAATTTGAAGATTTCACAGTAGCTTGAACTAATAGAAGCAATACAACATGTTCACAATGGCTTATAAGTAGTTTGAACACACAAAATGCAATGCCCCTCCATTTGTCTTGTTGAAGCTAAGATGAAACAAACAGGGATGCTCTGCTGAAGAATTGCCTCACTCAATTGCCTCACTGTAGAAGCACTTGTTAAGATGTGTGCCTCTATAGATTCATCTTGGTAGAAGCACATGAAGCGTGAAATGGCCATAAGGCTCTAGTGCCCTGCACCAGCCCATGTTTGTTTGGACTGCTGCCACCAGTATGTGCAACTTTGCTTTGCTTTATATGCACCACAAATGAATTAAAGTTCACTTGAGCAGTGCCGACCTCTCTCTTCTTTTGTCACTAAATGATCGAGGAGATTTATTTACCAATTATTTATTTCAATAGTGGACTACTACCAGTGGCCACCAACAGTGCACACACATGATAGTATCTGATTACTTCTGTTTTGTATATGAGCCAATGACATTAGAAGAATCACTGGATTACTATGGATTACTAGACTCTAATAGGTCAAATGAGCACAATATGTCCTTAAAGAGGAACTCCAGTGAAAATAATGTAATAAAAAAGTGCTTCATTTTTACAATAATTATGTATAAATGATTTAGTCAGTGTTTGCCCATTGTAAAATATTTTAAATCCCTGGTTTATATTCTGACATTTATCACATGGTGACATTTTTACTGCTGGCAAGTGATGTAGCTGCTGCTTGCTGTTTTGGCAGTTGGAAACAGCTGTAAACAGCAATTTCCCACAGTGCAACAGGGTTCACAGACAGGAAACTGCCAAGAGTACGTACTCAGAATTTTTTTGTGGGAGGGGTTTCACCACAATATTGTTATAATTTAAGTAGGCCTCAGTTATTTGGACTGAGTTAGTCAAAAAGGCTTGATGAGCAGACCTGCCCTTTAAGGGGATTTTCTCTTAGAGAGAAAATCTGCAGTTCTGTCAGCAGAACTAGAACATACCAAGAAGCTGTTCTATGGACAAGGCCGCAGGTCTCCCTGACCTCAGCTTGTATGCCACTAGAACAATAAACATCAGCCATGTTTTGTAAATATCCACATTCCTGCATGTATGTCAAATGCCTCATTGATTATTAATCGAGTAGGTGTGTATGATGACACCACGAGTGGGTCCTCCAATAGACTGATCTAGGGGATGGCAAAGATGATGTCATATTTAACTCTTTCCTAGTCGGTATTAAACCCTGAGTGAGCAATGGGGAGCGCATTCTGCTTCTTACTTTCGCACTAGCTCACAAGGCTGACTGGGACCTCTAAGTATGTTCTTCCTTTCTGTAATCTGATATAATGTATGCTGTACATAGGTAGTTTAGTGGAACGTAGGTTAGAAAGAAGTGCCTGATTGACTTCAGCAGGAAGTCTAATCAAGGAGCTTGTAACGCAACATGAAGATTGGCGTGGCTAGGATATGATGAACTGTATCTATCTGTATTTCTGTTACTTGAATAAATAACGTAAACATTGAAGAAGCCTGAGAAAGTCTATCTCCTGCTTGCTGTGTGGAGAGTCAAGTGATCTCACAGTCTGTGAGACGCAACTGTAAGAAGTTAATGGTGTCGAAGCAAGGTGATATAGAATAGGTTCTAACAATGTTGCCGATTTAAACCCTTCGCTGTCTAGCTAAACAAGCAGACAGGGGCCGGGGGCCGAAGAAGTTTTCAAGATATTCCACAGCAAAACAAGCGGAATAGACGCGGACTGTAAAGCTTATCAAGCTGATACTGATAAGTGATGTGGAGAGTGTGCGGGAGCCAAGCACACGGCTGCAATTCGAGGATATCAGCGGCGAAACTCTTGGACGTTACACTGTAACTGCATGTGCACACAGTTACAAGCCTAAACCTGGGTCGGAAGGAACCCTCTGAGGCTACGGCTGCTCGCAACTGCCGCTGGAGATCGATCCGCTGTGGGGGAAGGTGGGTGCCCCCCCTGACGTTCCGGAGTCCACAGAAGTTTCGCGGGAGAAAAGTTGCGGAATGCTGTTGAATTGCGAAGAGTCCGCAGATCAGGCATGTATGATTTACGTTGTTATATTGCATTATCTTTATTGTACAAGGAGAGGATAATGTGTTCTGTGTTTTGTGTTAATTGCAGCGTGGAGGCTGCGGGCTTCTCATCTCTCCCATGCGTGGTGGGAGGGGTGAGGATAGGAGCAGCTCCGATGTAAATACATAGTGCTGTTTTCAGAGTTTATGTGCTTTGATTTTTTTCTTAGGATTCAATGTTCCTGTGTTGCATACTTACGTAGTGGTAATATACGGTTTAGAATGTGGTTACATCCACAGTTGTCGCAGGCATGTTTTCTTTCGCGGGTCAGATGTTGATTGGGTTTTTTCTCTCTCTTTCTCCTCTTGTTTCCTCTTTTTGTCTGTCTCTCGCTCTCATTTCACAGAGAAGATCTGGGAAATTGTCCAGAGGTGTGAGGGGGGGGGTCCCCCGCAGCAGGAGATAAGCCAGAGGTGTTTCAGTCTGTTAGTACTGGATGGGAGGGAGAGGGGATAGAGAGGAGCGTAGTGGAAAAGTGTAGTGAGAGGAGAAAGCTTATCTCGTTCCAGTCAGAGCTGCTTAAAGGTTTTAAATGTCTGCATATGTTTAATGTTGTTTAGTCAGCTAGGGCTGATAAATGTTCGTCTCAGAAGTACTAGCTGTTAATGTGGTTTAGAGTTCACAGCACGCTCTAGTGGGTCTGAGCTCTGTCTGTGTTTAAGCAGATAGTTGTGTAGAGAGGGAGGTTTCCAGGTTCCTGGGTGATTCTGGTGTAGAATTGCAGCTGGGACAAAGTTTTCTCCGGTTTTGAAGACAGTGGGTGTGGCGGATTTTTTTTTGCACTATGTATCGATGCTATGTGTAATTATGCATAAAATGTTGTTCTGTGTGAATTTGTTTTTTCTCCTAATGTTTATAGGATTAAGTGGTTGCTACGGGAGATTGATAGCAGCCATCTTAGCTGACAGTCCAGGACTCAAAATGGCGGCAGCGGAGAGGGCCCGCCCCCAAGAGTCATGGCTCCCACACGTCATGGCAGGGGGGAGGAGGGGCTGGGGGATCCACGTCACGTCAGGCTGTGCTCGCGGCTTTGGGCAGAGCAGCTGAAAGGGAGGGGGGTAGAAATACAGAGCCTTTCTACTGAGTATCTCGGATTTCAGGATATTTCCCCATAGCCTGAGTCCATGGAAAGGAATGCCAGAATACGTGCACCAAGCTATTACTGTAAGACTAGCATGGTCATGGATAGGAAGTGTTTCCCAGCTAGGTGCAGGGAGACACGGAGCAGCGCAGATCAGGATGGGGTCTGTACTGAGTCGCTTATGGGATTATTCCTTTAAGTGGTGCACCTTAATGGGGGATGCAGCATGAGTTCCCAATAGAGGAAAGGGGGGACAGTGCATCAGGGGGTGCCGGAGTTGGAAAAAAGGGAGTTGACCAATCCGGGTTTCCGTCGCCGCTGCTGCAGGGCGGTAACGTTTTTTTTCCGGTTTTTGTCGTGGACAGGGCCAGAGCTTGACTAGGAGGTCTATGCTGGGCTGGGGCTGTTTTTTTTTGCGTTTTTTTTCGTCCACTGATTGGTCAAATATGTTTTTCCAGCTCCTAGCAAGTGTAGCACAAAGAACAAGAACTGACCGCAGTCCATGGGGCAATTATACATATGATAGAATTGCCATTGGCAGAGTGACAGTGTATCAGTACGGTGTTTGCCATATGACTACCTACCACGGGGGCATTCAGGGATCTGCATACGGGCATGTGACGCTGGTATGCTTAGCCCTGCACCCTGTGTAGTTTAAGTGCAAGGTGCTCCTTCCTAGTCCTACAGGGAGGCAGCCATTTTTTTGTAGTCTAGGTAGTGGCACGGCAAACATTGGTCAGAGGGTACAACACACAGAACTTCTAGCAGAGCTGGTATCGCTATGAAGTTCTAGATAAGTAAATGCGAAAATGAGTAAGAGCATTGCAGGCTCACCTGCAAAGCAGCAACAGGTGTGGCATCCGTAATCTGTGCATGCAACGGCCACGTATGTACAGATGGGGGGGGTGTGGAAGGAGCCTGCAATGAGGTGAGAGCTTCCAAAGGTGAAGCGAGCTTCCAAAGGTGAAGTCCGCGGGAGCATATTTTAAACAGGTAAGTACTGAGGATAGTACTGAGGTAGGGGGGTGAAGTTTAACTCCAATCTACCAAAAAGAGTAAACAGAGTTCTTGAGAACCATAAAGCAACGAGATCAATTACGATATATATTGATTAATTTAAAGTGTACAGAGTACAAGCCGCAGGGCGAATCCCAAATCATTAATAAGAATTAATTTGTTTGTATTTTGATTTCAGGAATTGGGCAATATGGAATCGAGACAGCTGCAGTGCTGGCAGCAAAGATGGAGATGTCAGTCGGATAAGCGATAGGTTCCAGATGCCAATCTGAGTTTGGAGAAAAGCGAGATTCCTGAAATTGGAAAGAGACTAAAACACGAGATTCCTGAAATTGGAAAGAGACTAAAACACGAGATTCCTGAAATTGAAAATAGACTAAAAAACGAGATTCCGGAGATGGGAAAACGACTAAAAAAAACTGACTGAGCAAAGCATAGTGCAAATTGCTAATGTTTTTCTTTCCCAAGGTGGTGCTTTTATAATGAAGAGTACCGTGCTGATGGTGATCCTAGGTTGCCATTTCGTCCTAGGAGAATGAAGAGAGGACATTCTCATGTATAATAAGGGGTTAATGAGAATGCAAGGCCCAAACATGTTAATGTTGGGTGACAAAGGTACTGATCCTTTCACACCTCCCTCCGCTTGGCACAGATGGACTAAGCGGGGAGGGAGGAAAAAAACACTTGTGCCAGGAGAAAACAAATGTCATGGCACAAGGTGGGTGAAATGTCTGAAGGGTCAGGTGTGCGGGCAGTGGGAATTGAATGGCAGTGTAAATCTGCTATTGAATGCCACACTCCCAGAATCGATGCACCGATCCAAAGGTTTGTTAAAAGGTACATTGCAGTACAATGGGTACATGCAAAAGGTGGAGTGTGTGATTCAGGGGTACCTTGTCTTGGTTATGCAGAGTGAGATGGTTCCAGATTGGAGAGGAACGAGCAGGAGGCGTCAATTCTCCTACCAGAGAGATGCAGGGGACAACATCACACTCTGGAGCTACCAACAGAGAGTGCCTCTGAAACAACTATACACACATAAAGGCTGGAAAGCCGAGGGGTGGTGGTTCTCGAAACAAGAAGTAAACATCGAGATCGAGCCACATTTCCAGGTGACAAAGAGGGTGGGGAGAGTGGTCCCGGGGGAGGGAAAGCCAACACAGGGAACCCCATCCACACTACACGGGTCACAACAGGGGACGATATTACACAGTCCAGATGCAGCCGCTTATCCTCATGCTAGTTGGGTAAGTGAAGAGGTACTCTTAATTGAAAGATTGCAGAGAGTACAGTCTTCCCAACCTCTGGTACATAGTGTGCCTCAGGACATAAGGGGGGAAGAGGTCCAATCAGGACAGTTGGGGACATATTTTGTCAGGGAGATGCTTAAAGATCCTGTCCAACTGAGATTGGACAATGGGAGGTATATCGATTTTTCTGGAGAAGGATCTTTTGCATGGAAGCTTCAAGATGTTTGGGTGAACAAATGGAAACGGTGCAACATTCCTTTAGGCACCGCCACTTCCTTAGTTCCCACCTCAACACATGTCTTACACCATGACCTGAGAGGTCAACCTTTTTTGGTGCTAGACGGGGAGGTGAAACGAGTTGTCCTCATGCGGGCAATTCTCACAGAGGTACCTGTGTTTGCCGGGGCAAGTCAAATTTAGTGAAGAAGCCTGCAGGCTCCATAACGCAAAATGCGAGGCTACCATTCAAAAGATCCACCCTGAAGCCCAACCAATAGTTCCGGGGGCTGAAGGAAAGATTTGTTTTTTTTAGCATCATGTCTAAGGACACATTCAAGGTACATGTTCATAATTGTTCCAATAAGGGGGATCTGTCAAGGGGTACATATTTGGTGAGCGGAGCAGTGGTGCTCAAATACCCCTTTTTAAAATTCGAGTTTGGTCGAATTCGAATAGTAAATTATTCGAGGTCAGTCGAATATTCGAGTCGAATAAATTTTACTATTCGATTCGACCTCGGACTTCGAGCTCACTATTCGAGTCGGTATTCGAGCTCATTATTCGAGCTGACTATTCGAATTGGCCTTAATAGCTTTCCAACACTTGTTTTGAGGGTGAATGATGCAAGAAACATATTTTTTTGCAAGTAACAACAGCAAGTGATTATGTGGGGATGTTCCTTTAAAAAAAAAAAAAGGTGAAAAGAGAAGTTGTGTCCAGAATTTTGTTCAGTACTGTATATACTTCTTCTTCTTCTTCTTCTTCTTTATCTTCTATATCTTCTTCTTCTTCTTCTATATCTTCTTCTTCTTCTTCTATATCTTCTTCTTCTTCTTCTATATTGTCTTCTTCTTCTTCTTCTTCTTCTTCTTCTTCTTCTTCATCTTCATCTTCTTCATCTTCTTCATCTTCATCTTCTTCATCTTCTTCATCTTCTTCTTCATCTTCATCTTCTTCATCTTCTTCTTCTTCATCTTCTTCATCTTCTTCTTCTTCTTCTTCTTCTTCTTCTTCTTCTTCTTCTTCTTCTTCTTCATCTTCTTCTTCTTCTTCTTCATCTTCTTCTTCTTCATCTTCTTCATCTTCATCTTCTTCATCTTCTTCATCTTCATCTTCTTCATCTTCTTCTTCTTCATCTTCTTCATCTTCTTCATCTTCTTCTTCATCTTCTTCATCTTCATCTTCTTCATCTTCTTCATCTTCTTCTTCTTCTTCTTCATCTTCTCCTATATCGTCTTCTTCTTCTTCACTTATTTCTCTTTCCATTTTTTTTTTTAAAGAAATGCAGCTATTTTTGAGCGTAACAACAAATAGCTGGTGGCGCACGCATGTTGGAAGCGCCATTGTATGTGCTCCCTGGCAGTGGAAAAACACAGACAGCAGGAGGTAAATTCAGCAGCAGGAGGAGGAGGATGAGTGTGTGGCAGCATGCAGTCAATGAGGCAGGCAGCGTGACATAATAGCCCTGGTACCTAGCGGTGATACCAGGGCTGTAAATAAACACAACAGGAGGTCCCAGACAGCAGTCGTGCAGCCCACATTGTGTCCAATACACAACTGGGACAACACAGTTTTCAACCCGGGCACCTCAGAAAAATTAAACCTTTTTTTGTAATGGTTTGGTAGTTTTGGTTTTACAACCAATTACACAGATATATAGCTATTTTTTGACGTAATAGCTGGTGGCAGAGTGGCAGCAGAAGGTAAATCTGTGTACCCTGGCGGTGGGAAACACAGACAGACAGCAGCAGCAGCAGGAGGAGGAATGGAGGAGTAATTATGTGAGCAGCTATTGTTTGACGTAATAGCTGGTGGCAGTGTGGCAGCAGAAGGTAATTCTGTGTACCCTGGCAGTGGGAAACACAGACAGACAGCAGCAGCAGGAGTAATGGAGGAGTAGTGTGAGTGTGGCAGCAGGTAGACAGCGTGACATAATAGCCCTGGTACCTAGCGGTGATACCAGGGCTGTAAATAAACACAACAGGAGGTCCCAGACAGCGGTCGTGCAGCCCACATTGTGTCCAATACACAACTGGGACAACACAGTTTTCAACCAGGGCACCTCAGAAAAATTAAACCTTTTTTTGTAATGGTTTGGTAGTTTTGGTTTTACAACCAATTACACAGATATATAGCTATTTTTTGACGTAATAGCTGGTGGCAGAGTGGCAGCAGAAGGTAAATCTGTGTACCCTGGCGGTGGGAAACACAGACAGACAGCAGCAGCAGCAGGAGGAGGAATGGAGGAGTAATTATGTGAGCAGCTATTGTTTGACGTAATAGCTGGTGGCAGTGTGGCAGCAGAAGGTAATTCTGTGTACCCTGGCAGTGGGAAACACAGACAGACAGCAGCAGCAGGAGTAATGGAGGAGTAGTGTGAGTGTGGCAGCAGGTAGACAGCGTGACATAATAGCCCTGGTACCTAGCGGTGATACCAGGGCTGTAAATAAACACAACAGGAGGTCCCAGACAGCGGTCGTGCAGCCCACATTGTGTCCAATACACAACTGGGACAACACAGTTTTCAACCCGGGCACCTCAGAAAAATTAAACCTTTTTTTTTTAATGGTTTTTTGGTTTTGTTTGTAAAAGAAATTATACAGATATATAGCTATTGTTTGACGTAATAGCTGGTGGCAGAGTGGCAGCAGAAGGTAAATCTGTGTACCCTGGCGGTGGGAAACACAGACAGACAGCAGCAGCAGCACACAGCAGCCCACTGTAGGTGTAAAATGTGTGGCTGCAGGCGACGTAATAGTCAAAGTGAACCAGGCTGGCTTAGTGAGCAGGAGCCAGGAGGTGGTAAAGGGTGGTAAGGCACATTAACGATGGTTCTTAGCCAGTTCATGTCCCCCTCTCGCCGACAACAGGGGCCAGGAACTCGCCTTCCACCCACGCCTGGTTCATCTTGAGAAACGTCAGTCTGTCCACAGACTTGTGAGACAGACGTGAGCGTTTCTCGGTGACCACGCCACCAGCTGCACTGAAGCAGCGCTCGGACAGCACGCTGGAAGGAGGGCAGGACAGCACTTCCAGGGCGTACTGCGCCAGCTCGCTCCAGATCTCCAGGCGCTTGACCCAATACTCCATGGGATCAACAGGGGCATCGCTGTCAAGCCCGCTGTAGGACCCCATGTAGTCAGCCACCATGCGGGTCAGGCGCTGGCTGTGACCGGAGGAGGATGCTGCTGCATGCACCTCCTCTCTAGTCACTGCTGCCGGAGCCTCTACAGTCCTGTAGAGCTCGTGGCTGAGAGACAGCAGGTCTGTGGGGCTCTTGCTGCTGGATGCAGGCACCTGCTGCTGCCTCTGTGCTGGCTGCTGGACAGTGGGGGTGGAAGGCTGGGGGAAGGCTTCCTCCAAGCGCTCAACAAGGGCCTGCTGCAAGCTCCTTATTTGTTGCGCTGGGTCTCCTCCTGCAGGCGGCAGGAACTGGCTCAACTTCCCCTTGAGGCGTGGGTCCAACATCATGCTGATCCAGATGTCCTCCCTCTGCTTCATCTGGATCACCCTGGGGTCCCTACGCAGGCACGTCAGCATGTGCGCTGCCATTGGGAAGAGGCGGGCCACGTCTGCTGGCACATCGACGGCAGTGCTGCTGTCCTCATCCTCCTCCTCTGCCTCGTCAGCCTCATCCTCTCTCCACCCCCGCACCAACTCAGCTGCACTGTGCTGCTCCCCCTCATCAGCAGCAAGGTCAGGGACCTCCACCAAGTCCTCCTCCTCCTCCCCCTCAGAGGTGGACTGTGCAGCTGCTTGCCGCTCCTGCTGGTCCAAGGCTGCCGCTCCCTGTTCCAGCAAAGCATCGAGGGCCCTGTTCAGCAGACAAACTAGGGGCACCCACTCGCAGACCATAGCATGGTCCCTGCTCACCATGTTAGTGGCCTGCAGAAAGGGAGCCAGCACTAAGCACACCTGCTGCATGTGCCTCCAGTCATCATCGGGGACGATGGACGGGATGTTGCTGGTCTTGTCCCTTCTCTGAGCGGCGGAAACAGTGGCCAGGGCAAGGTACTGGTTGACAGCGTGCTTCTGTTCAACCAGACGCTCCAACATCGCCAGGGTGGAGTTCCAGCGAGTCGGAACGTCAAGGATCAGCCGATGGCGTGGCAGATAAAGCTCCTTTTGCACGTCTTCCAGGCTCGCACAGGCTGCAGCCGAGCGCCGGAAGTGACGCACAACGTTCCTTGCCGTTTCCAGCAGTTCGCCCATCCCCTGGTAGGTGCGCAAGAACTTTTGCACCACCAGGTTCAGCACGTGGGCAAGACAGGGGATGTGGGTCAGGTTTCCCCTGTCTATTGCGGCAACCAAATTGGCCCCATTGTCGGCCACCACCTTTCCGACTCTGAGGCCTCTGGGGGTCAGCCAAATCCTCTCCTGCTCCTGGAGTTTGGCCAACACATGGGTTGCCGTCAGCTTGGTCTTCCCAAGGCTGACCAAGTGCAGCAGCGCTTGGCAGTGGCGGGCCTTCACGCTGCTGCTGAGGCGGGGGGTTTGGCCAGGTGTGCCGGAGGATGGCAGAGGATCGGAGGAACCTGCTGCAGTTCCCATGACCCTGCGGGGTGGCACCACCCACTGTGTTGCTGCTGCTGCTGTGCCCGCTGCTGCTCTCCCATCCTCACCCCCTTCCACCAAGCTGACCCAGTGGACAGTGAAGGACAGGTAGCGGCCTGTCCCGAAGCGGCTGCTCCAGGAGTCCATGGTGACGTGGACCCTTTCACCAACCGCGTGCTCCAGCCCTCTCTCCACATTGGCCATCACAAAGCGGTGCAGTGCAGGAATGGCCTTGCGGGAGAAAAAGTGTCTGCTGGGGAGCTGCCAGTCTGGGGCTGCGCAAGCAAGCAGCGCACGAATGTCGCTCCCCTCCTGCACGAGCGTGTACGGCAGGAGTTGGGAGCACATGGCCCGTGCCAGCAAGCCGTTCAGCTGCCGCACGCGACGGCTGCTGGGAGGCAGAGCCCTAACCACCCCCTGGAAGGACTCGCTCAAAAGGCTCTGGCGTGGCCTTTTGCTGGCACGGGAATCAGCAGACACAGCAGAGGAGGCCACTGAGGACTGGCTGCCAGAACAGGCCTCAGTGTCGGCGGCAGGAGTTGCAGAGGGGGGAGGAGCAGTGCGTTTCCGCACTCCTGCTGGTGCTGCTGGAGGAGCAGGAGGGCGGGTGGCTGCTGTTGCTGCTGCTGCTGCTGCTGCTGAAGGCTGTGCAGTGATGGGTGTGGTGCCACTGCCAGCACCAGATGCCTTCAGCCTCTGGAACTCCTCATGCTGGTGGAAATGTTTCGCAGCAAGGTGGTTGATGAGCGAGCTGGTGCTGAACTTTAAGGGGTCTGCACCTCTGCTCAACTTCCGCTGACAGTGGTTGCAAGTGGCGTACTTGCTGTACACAGTGGGCATGGTGAAATATCGCCAGATTGGTGACAGAAACATCCCCCTATGGCATGGAAGCGCTGCTGCCTGTCTCCCTGTGGTGGTTGGGGGGGGGGGGGCTTGGGTGCGGCTGGTGGTGGTACTGGCAGATGCTGCTGCTGCTGCTGCTGAGCCTGAGACACCAGCTGGCTGTGGGACCTGCCTACTGCTGCCAATGCTTGCAATGATGCGCCTCCTTGCAAGGCCCACAAGCGCATCCTCCTCCTCCTCCTCAGAGCTGCTGAGGACGACATCCCCTGGAGGTGGTGGCACCCAGTCTCTGTCTGTCACCGGGTCATCATCATCCTCCCTCTCCTGAAACATGTCCTGCTGGGATGATGACCCCCCAAACTCCTCTCCTGATGCATGGATGGGCTGATTGACTGTCGCCACAGTCTTGCTGTCCAATCCCTCATCCCCCAAAGTGCCCATCAGCATCTCCTCCTCAAGATCGCCAACAACAGCAGACAATTTACTCATGATGCCTGGGGTCAAAAGACTGCTGAATGACAGGTCGGCGAGTGACGGTGAACTGGCCTCCTCCCCAGACCCTGCTGGGCGGCTGCTGCGAACAGGGGTGGTGGTGGTGGTGGTGAGGGTGGAGGCCTCGGATGCAGAGCTGATGGCGGGCTGCTCATCCTCCGTCATGAGTTGCACCACAGTGTCTGCATGCTTTTCCTCAATGGGACGTTTCCGACCCGGCTGGAGGAAAATCGGAGCAGGTGCTACACGCTGCTGCTGCTGTGTCTCTGCAGCGTGAGTTGCAGATGCTCCTGCTGGGCGGCGCCCAAGGCGTCCACGGCCAGTGGCTATGGGAGGAATGTTAGCCACTGACGCTGCTGCTGCTGCTGCGGAACTGTGCATGGTGGCGCGGCCGCGGCCTGCCACAATGCTGCTCCCTCTCCTCCTGATTCCCTTGCTGCCCTTCCCCTTGCCCAAACCGCGCTGGCTGCCACTTCCAGACATCTTCGATGTTTTGGGCGTATAGACAAAAGTTTTTTAAAAGGGCGGGTGAAAAGTGGGGTACTTTAATGGAGTGGGTTGGTGGGTGAGGTGACTGAGTGAGTGTCCCTAGTACAGTAAGTAAGTAGTAACAGTCAGGAAGTACAACTAACTAATTACAATAAGCAATCAGTTATCAAAAGGAAATAGAGTGTGTGTAGTGTGTGTACACAGACAGTGAGTGCACACACGCAGGAGCTAGTAGCCTATGAACAGTGACTGAGTGTCCTAGACTCCTAGTACAGTAAGAGTAACAAGTAGTAACAGTAAGTAACTAACTAATTACAATAATCAATCAGTAATCAGAAGGAAATAGAGTGTGTGTAGTGTGTACTCAGACACTGAGTGCACACACGCAGGAGCTAGTAGCCGATGAACAGTGACTGAGTGTCCTAGACTCCTAGTACAGTAAGAGTAACAAGTAGTAACAGTAAGTAACTAACTAATTACAATAATCAATCAGTAATCAGAAGGAAATAGAGTGTGTGTAGTGTGTACTCAGACACTGAGTGCACACATGCAGGAGCTAGTAGCCTATGAACAGTGACTGAGTGTCCTAGACTCCTAGTACAGTAAGAGTAACAAGTAGTAACAGTAAGTAACTAACTAATTACAATAATCAATCAGTAATCAGAAGGAAATAGAGTGTGTGTAGTGTGTACTCAGACACTGAGTGCACACACGCAGGAGCTAGTAGCCGATGAACAGTGACTGAGTGTCCTAGACTCCTAGTACAGTAAGAGTAACAAGTAGTAACAGTAAGTAACTAACTAATTACAATAATCAATCAGTAATCAGAAGGAAATAGAGTGTGTGTAGTGTGTACTCAGACAGTGAGTGCACACACGCAGGAGCTAGTAGCCTATGAACAGTGACTGAGTGTCCTAGACTCCTAGTACAGTAAGAGTAACAAGTAGTAACAGTAAGTAACTAACTAATTACAATAATCAATCAGTAATCAGAAGGAAATAGAGTGTGTGTAGTGTGTACTCAGACACTGAGTGCACACACGCAGGAGCTAGTAGCCGATGAACAGTGACTGAGTGTCCTAGACTCCTAGTACAGTAAGAGTAACAAGTAGTAACAGTAAGTAACTAACTAATTACAATAATCAATCAGTAATCAGAAGGAAATAGAGTGTGTGTAGTGTGTACTCAGACACTGAGTGCACACACGCAGGAGCTAGTAGCCGATGAACAGTGACTGAGTGTCCTAGACTCCTAGTACAGTAAGAGTAACAAGTAGTAACAGTAAGTAACTAACTAATTACAATAATCAATCAGTAATCAGAAGGAAATAGAGTGTGTGTAGTGTGTACTCAGACACTGAGTGCACACACGCAGGAGCTAGTAGCCTATGAACAGTGACTGAGTGTCCTAGACTCCTAGTACAGTAAGAGTAACAAGTAGTAACAGTAAGTAACTAACTAATTACAATAATCAATCAGTAATCAGAAGGAAATAGAGTGTGTGTAGTGTGTACTCAGACACTGAGTGCACACACGCAGGAGCTAGTAGCCGATGAACAGTGACTGAGTGTCCTAGACTCCTAGTACAGTAAGAGTAACAAGTAGTAACAGTAAGTAACTAACTAATTACAATAATCAATCAGTAATCAGAAGGAAATAGAGTGTGTGTAGTGTGTACTCAGACACTGAGTGCACACACGCAGGAGCTAGTAGCCGATGAACAGTGACTGAGTGTCCTAGACTCCTAGTACAGTAAGAGTAACAAGTAGTAACAGTAAGTAACTAACTAATTACAATAATCAATCAGTAATCAGAAGGAAATAGAGTGTGTGTAGTGTGTACTCAGACACTGAGTGCACACACGCAGGAGCTAGTAGCCTATGAACAGTGACTGAGTGTCCTAGACTCCTAGTACAGTAAGAGTAACAAGTAGTAACAGTAAGTAACTAACTAATTACAATAATCAATCAGTAATCAGAAGGAAATAGAGTGTGTGTAGTGTGTACTCAGACACTGAGTGCACACACGCAGGAGCTAGTAGCCGATGAACAGTGACTGAGTGTCCTAGACTCCTAGTACAGTAAGAGTAACAAGTAGTAACAGTAAGTAACTAACTAATTACAATAATCAATCAGTAATCAGAAGGAAATAGAGTGTGTGTAGTGTGTACTCAGACAGTGAGTGCACACACGCAGGAGCTAGTAGCCTATGAACAGTGACTGAGTGTCCTAGACTCCTAGTACAGTAAGAGTAACAAGTAGTAACAGTAAGTAACTAACTAATTACAATAATCAATCAGTAATCAGAAGGAAATAGAGTGTGTGTAGTGTGTACTCAGACACTGAGTGCACACACGCAGGAGCTAGTAGCCGATGAACAGTGACTGAGTGTCCTAGACTCCTAGTACAGTAAGAGTAACAAGTAGTAACAGTAAGTAACTAACTAATTACAATAATCAATCACTAATCAGAAGGAAATAGAGTGTGTGTGTACAAGACTGTGAGTGCACACACGCAGGAGCTAGTAGCCTTAGCCTTAGCCTATGAACAGTGACAGTGAGTGTCCTAGGCTAGCCTAACTACAATACTAAATACAGAATCAATCAGTAGTAAAGGACAGCAGCAGAAATACTGGTATAGATGAGAGAAATATACTAACAGAGGACAGGAGAGAACAGCTGCCCACACAGGCAGGCCCTGAGGCCTAAAGCTGTGTAAGCCTGCAGCAGCTGTGTCTCTGTCTATGTAACACAAAAGCTACTAACTAAAATACAATGTCTATCTAACTAACAACAATATAGGTGTATATAGGAGGTGTATGTGAGCAAAAACGCTAGGTAAATGACCACAATAGAGCTCTTGCTAAGCCAAAGCACAAAGGAGCAACTCTCTCTCTGTACAGGTCTCAGGCAAGCACGGAGAAACCTAACATGGCGGCCGCTATTTATAGGGTAGGGGCTGGCCAGGGTCCCCCTCTGTGATTGGCTGCCGTCAGAGGGCCTGGGAGCCCTCTGATTGGCTCTAAGGACATCAATCTGGGCTATGACGCTATTCGAGCTCGGTACCGAGCTCGAATAGCGCCGTTTTGCTCGAATAGCTCGAATAGTGAATGGGCTATTCGAGTGTACTCGAATACCCCATTCGAATAGCTCTAGCTATTCGGAGCTCGAATACCGAGCTCGAATAGCTGAGAAAGAGCTCGAATATTCGAGCTACTTGAATATTCGAGCTCTGCTGAGCACCACTGGAGCGGAGATCCAATATGGATCCAGTCATCCAGGTTTGATGACGTTGTTTCTCAAATTGTTAAGAGAACTCTAAAGTTCAAAGTTTCACGTGAAGTTCCCATCCTGAAAGATAACAAGACATGGGACAAAGGGGAACAGGTTTTGACCCAAGATGACCACATTTTGTTACAAAGGTAAACACACAGTACACTAAGTTAGAGGTAAGATTTCACCATGATCCAGGTGATCTTAACGAGGTAGAACACAAAAATAAGCAGGTGAGTTCCAGTCTGACCTGGTGGAAAAGGTTTCCGGTGATGTTCCAGGGACACTCGGACTGGGCCTCTGCAGTTCAAAAGTTCTTTCTACACCCACTGGTCGTCTGGATGGGGATGACAACTTTAGGCATCAGTATCCAGGTGAGGTTGTGTGTTAAAATTACGTAAAACAAGTTAACACGGTCAAGAGATTGGTGCCTCATAAACAATCTCATGATCCAATATTTTCAAATTAAGGGATATACAGGGTTACGGGTATAGGTGTAGTAGTACCGGTGATGGAGTTGATTGTATAAAGGCGCTCTTTTAGAAGGCACCTGGCACTGCTCCATTGAGTAACAAACAAACGAGTTTCACTTTTCTGTGGTCATGCAAGTTTGTGAGTGATACGCAAGTGACGCAAATGCTGAGCATGTGGTATAGAGGGATTTAGAAGTAGGGCCTCCCCAGAGAGCCTGGTTACAGGAAGACCAAGAGGTCTTGCTCTCTCTCTTCCAGGGATAACCGCCGAGAGCAGAGAAGTTGTGTGAGCACAAACATCGAAGAGTGAAACATAAAGGAAAGAAACCAGGTACGGTGAGGTTCAGAAGCTGGGATCTGCGGGTCCAGCCTTTTTAGGGGGGATTGTTATAATTTAAGTAGGCCTCAGTTATTTGGACTGAGTTAGTCAAAAAGGCTTGATGAGCAGACCTGCCCTTTAAGGGGATTTTCTCTTAGAGAGAAAATCTGCAGTTCTGTCAGCAGAACTAGAACATACCAAGAAGCTGTTCTATGGACAAGGCCGCAGGTCTCCCTGACCTCAGCTTGTACGCCACTAGAACAATAAACATCAGCCATGTTTTGTAAATATCCACATTCCTGCATGTATGTCAAATGCCTCATTGATTATTAATCGAGTAGGTGTGTATGATGACACCACGAGTGGGTCCACCAATAGACTGATCTAGGGGATGGCGAAGATAATGTCATATTTAACTCTTTCCTAGTCGGTATTAAACCCTGAGTGAGCGATGGGGAGCGCATTCTGCTTCTTACTTTCGCACTAGCTCGCAAGGCTGACTGGGACCTCTAAGTATGTTCTTCCTTTCTGTAATCTGATATAATGTATGCTGTACATAGGTAGTTTAGTGGAACGTAGGTTAGAAAGAAGTGCCTGATTGACTTCAGCAGGAAGTCTAATCAAGGAGCTTGTAACGCAACATGAAGATTGGCGTGGCTAGGATATGATGAACTGTATCTATCTGTATTTCTGTTACTTGAATAAATAACGTAAACATTGAAGAAGCCTGAGAAAGTCTATCTCCTGCTTGCTGTGTGGAGAGTCAAGTGATCTCACAGTCTGTGAGACGCAACTGTAAGAAGTTAATGGTGTCGAAGCAAGGTGATATAGAATAGGTTCTAACAAATATCAGCAATACAGCGCTCCCTGATGGTCTGTTTGTGAAAAGGAATAGAGTTCTCATGTAAAAGGGGGTATCAGCTATTGATTGGGATAAAGTTCAAGTCTTGGTCGGAGTTTCTCTTTAAGGTTTAGTTATCCCCAGCCTCCAGCATGCACTCAGAGTATATCTTTAGTGCTGCCAGAGGGGTTGTGACAGATCACAGAAGCAGATTAATGAGGAACTTTAGTTAAAGCTAAAAAGAGAAGCTTGATATCTGCCATGCAATTCCCTTGTGTTGTTTGAAACATTATATTCCTGCAGGTCATCATCTTTACTGCTAGTATACAAGAAAAAAAAAACAGATAGATATGACTGCCATTACCTACATCCACTAATAATATGATTAGCTAAGAAGGTTTTTTTTATATAAATATTATGCACAGAGGGAGATACTGCTTGCTTGGTAGTTGGTAACAGCCTTTTGTTCCCACAATGCAACAAGGTTAACAGACAGGAAACTGTCAGGGCCATGGCCATGACACCACACTGTGGGAGTGGTTTCTTCAAAATATCAGCCATACAGATGTCCCCAATGATCTATTGAGGAACGTTATAGATTACTCAGGGGAAAGTCTATATCAGCTACTGATTGAGATAAAGTTCAATCCAGGGTTAACGTTTTTCTTTAACCACTTTACCACCACGGGTGCGTGTATCTATGCCCCTTTAAACACCCTTTTACCACCAGGGGCGTAGATACACGCACCCCCCGCCGCTACCGCAGTGATCTGCACTCCCGCTCTCTCGTTTGCACGCTTCCGCGCTCGTTCACGCCACCGCCAGCTTGTCCGGAGATCAATGAATGGGAAAAAACATTCCCGTTCTTTGATCTCAGCCCCCCAGCAATGATCGGCTGCTTCTATGAGAAGCAGAGCGATCATTGTGAAAAAAAAAGTTTCCCAGCCTCCCTGAACTTCCTGCAAGCGTCCTACCTACGCTTGCAGGACGCATTTACAAAAAATTACTGTGGCCATCTTGTGGCCAAATAGTAAAACTACAGTCATAAGCATTTTTCATATACAAATACATTATTTTACATTATAAGTTAACTCATTAATTCCCACACTCCCCAATTGTTACCATTTTTTTTTTGTAATTAAAAAAAAATGACAATAAAAAAAGGTAAATAGTTACCTTAGGGACTGAACTCTCAAAATATTTATATCAAGAGGGTATAACACTGTTACATTATAAACTATGGGCTTGTAATTAGGGATGGACGCAAAACTGAAAAAAATGCACCTTTATTTCCAAATAAAATATTGGCGCCATACAATGTGATAGGGACATAATTTAAACGGCGTAATAACCGGGACAAATGAGCAAATACATTTCATGGATAATTACAGTAGCATGCATTATTTAAAAACTATAATGGCCGAAAACTGAAAAATAATGATTTTTTTCCCAAATTTTTTCCAATTTTCCCATTAAAACACATTTAGAATAAAATAATTATTGGCATAATGTCCCACCTAAAGAAAGCCTAATTGGTGGCAAAAAAAAACAAGATATAGTTCATTTCATTGCGATAAGTAATGATAAAGTTATAGACGAATGAATGGAAGGAGCGCTGAAAGGGGAAAATTGCCCTGGTGCTCAAGGGGTAAAACCCTTCAGTGGTGAAGTGGTTGATATTATTGAAACACAACACATTGTGAAAAAACACAAAGTAAATTGTAAAAACTGAAAAATAGGCTTGTTTCACAGATCTGATTATACTTTGTTTGAGAATAAGTAAAACTCTTTGTAAAAAGAAGAACGTGTTATTTTACATTTTTTCTTGTCATATTTCAGAGCCCTAACTGTGTTTAAGACACATGGGGCCTGATTCACAAAGCGGTGATAACTCAGTTATCACGCCTAAAAGACTTTAGGCGTGATAACCTTTGCACCACCTAGTTATCACCGATTTGTGCTGCTCTTCGCGCGAAGTTCCCGCGCGCAAAACTTTGCGCACGCAACCGCGCACGCGCAAAGTCCCATAGGGCTTAATGGACGCTGCGCGTGAAGCGGGGGCGCTGCGCGCGTGCGCGGTAGCGCGCGCAAAACTTTGCGCGCAGAAAATTCGCGCGAGTTTCTTCTTATCATGCCTAAACTGAGTTTAGGCGTGATAAAGGCCTTTTCACTCGCGTGCAAACACTTTGCACCGCTTTGTGAATCAGGCCCCTGGAGCTACTTGTGAATAGACGAATAAATACATATTGGGCTTGTTTCATAGCTCTGGTTACATATTTCATCAGCAAAGCCAACAACGAGTAATTTGGGAAAAAATGGGGATGGGCTTGTTTACCAGTGTGACTTTACCAGAGAATTTTTGTGAGTTTGTTTTAACATCTACCTATATTTTGTCAGAACCCTCAAAATGTCACTATTAACCACTTGATATTTTAGGACGTGCAGGGGGAGCACTGGCCGGTAAATCGTGAGTAGCACATGGTAACCTAGGTAACGTGGGCATTGGTACACTCCCTGTGCACGGCAACTTTATCATACTTTAGTGCATCAGGCTCTTGGCACCTGTTTACTGTGGAATTATGTTTCTACCTGTTGAAGTGTGTTTACTACCTTTGCTGACCTTTTGCCAGTTACTCAATATGAATATGTCTCAATATGAATATTTCTGACAATCAGGTATTTTGTTTGTTAGCTGTTTCCAGTGGTTCAGAACATGTGGGTTACACCCTGGAAGAAGATATGCAGCATTTTTTTTCACAATCATCAGGGCTCATTGGCAGAAAGGGTTCTCTTTACATTCCATGCATTAGAATACATTAAACACTGGTGTACATCTGTGAAACTAAAGGTGACAACACATAGAAAAAAGTTTTAAATTTCTTTTCAATTCAAGTATTAAAATTTTTCTGAATTGCCTTAAAATCAGATCATTTTATTGTATCGTGTGTGGCCACAAGAAGGTGATTTGGGAAGCTATAAAGTTTCCAGTTCTATGCCAAATAAGAATGACATAAGTTTAATAAATGCAATCAGAAATTCAAAGCATTATCCTTTTACTCCTATTGGGTGAATTACTTTCATCTTAGACTTGGAAATGAAGATATCATGAAGGGTAATGTGCTCTCTTCAAAAATCAACAGCATTTCTGGATTCTCCAAACATAGTAGCAAGTTAATTGCCTGAGAAACAGAAAACTTCAAGAGCTGGTGCTGTGATTTTCAGATGTAGCTGAGTAAAGAAATTCATTTTGTACTTTTCCCAAAGAGAAGGATTTGGAACAACAGACATCCTAACTTTCCATACAGATGCATACAATCTAATATTTCTAACCAAAACCTACACATTTAGATGAAGGACATTATCCTTCTGGTGTGTATTTAGCTTATGTAAAGAAAACCCATGCTAGTATGAAGAGGAAATACTGTAGAACAAACTTCATGCAGACTGTGGAAATCAATACCAGCGCACCAGCTACAGTGCTAATCAAATATCCATCATAACAACTAAATTGGCGTGTGGAATTATTTTTTACGGTTGTATACGGATACATCTGCTTAATATTCATGCAGCGTTCTATCACACAGCATCAGTTGTCTGATGAAGGTTATTAAGCAAACGCAGAAAATTAGCTGTATTGTTTTGCCCTAATAAAGAAATCTTAAAAAATACTGTGAAATTCTAATTCTGAATAAAAGGGTGTTTTACTTATACGGTCTTTCTAATGGTGGCCATACATGGTACAATTTTTTCATCCAATCTTACCATTTCTATGTAATATAAGGGAACTGCCTAAATTATCCTTTCAGTATATTTACTTAATTTACCCTTATACTACATAGAAAGGGTAAGATTGGATGAAAAAATTGTACCATGTATGGCCACCATTAGTGTAACCTCTTTCAGACATAACTAATTGAAATCTACACCCTGTTTATTACCTCTTAACTGTTCCAGGGAGTAGATTTCAATTACTCTTGCCACGTGGTCCCATCACTTTCGCCGCTCTTGTTGTTCTGGTGCTTCTGCAGCCCACTTGCTCCTAATGATAGCTGAGCTCTGGTTGCTGCTGCCAGTCGGGAGCCAATTTCATTGGATCCTGACCCTGTGATTAATGGGAGCCAATCACAGTGATCACAGCACAATTCTGAGAAAAAAAAAGGCATTGGTCCTTAAGGGGCCAGGGCCCGTCAATATGGAAGTGATTGTTCCTGAACTGACACATGACATGAGGAAATATCATGTGAATGTACAGTGTCATCCATGCATAGAACTAGGCTGAGCTCATTTTTTTCCTTTAAAAATTAAGCATTCAAGTAGGCAAGTTTCTCTGTAGTCAGGACCTAGAAAACTATTGTATAAGCATCACTGATCAGTGGTCTCTTTTAGCCCCTTATGCTCTCCTAGTGGTTGCTTCTTCTCTTTTCGCCCTGCTGCTATATCTTCGAAGTAAGCTCATTTGGTGCATGCACAAGAATGCAACACTAACTGCACTTACACTTCAAAATACTCCCTGAGGTTTGAATAAAAAAAAAATCTAAGTGAAGGGACCCCACATAATATTTACACCCTGTTTAATATCAAGTGTGTGGAATGGTATACTGGAGAAAGTTGATTTAATACTGAGTACAAATTACCGATATATCTTGCACTGGCCCTGAATAGCGCTTATGCATTTCAGAGGGTCCAATAAAGCACACCCGAACTGTAAAAACTAGCTAATTTTTACTTACCTGGGGCTTACTTCCAGCAACCATAGTCTGTGAGGTCCTTGGGTGTCCCTACCTCCCTCGGAAAACATCAAATAATATGCCATGGAAAGGCATGTTTACACTTCACTAAAGCTAATTGATAACATTATCAGACTGACTTGTAATGAAGTAATTCCTGTGCAGACTAAGTAGAGAAATGTCTCTGCTTCCCCCTTGGATACAGCAGAATATTTTCTGTATCATCGACACAGGTTATTATAGCTTAACACAAGTGAAGTAGAGATTATGGGCATTAACCCTTCAGTGACTTCAAAACCCTTTATATCCCTATGCTATTAGTTTTATGCTATGCTTAATGCTTTAGACCATAGATAAAATTTAAGTCTCTAAGGACCAGGCTCTTTTTGCCTGATCTGTGCAGCGTGGGCTCTCCAGCCCACAGCACAGATCAGGTTTGCAGCGTTGCGATCACACTTCCCCCCTTTTTTCCCCACTAGGGGGATGTCCTGCTGGGGGGGTCTGATCGTCGCCGGCTGCCTGTGATTTGTGGGGGGGGGGCTCCTCAAAGCCCCCCTCCGCAGCATTTTCCACCCACCCTCCCTTCCTCTCCCTCCCTCTCCCTCTCCCTCTGGGCTGCGCAGGACGGAAATCTGTCCTGCGCTGCTTAGGATAGGCTTCAGCCTATCAGAATGTGGCGATCCCCGGCCAATCAAAGGCCGGGGATCGCCGATCTCCTTTACGTTCGCAGACTGTTCACGGAGACACCCTCCGTGAACTGACATCGTACGAGCGGCCGGTTCCATGTAAAACCACTTACGACCAGCCGCCACCTATCGGCGTTAGGCGATCGTTAAGTGGTTATAGAGAACCCAAGGTGGGTTTTAAAAATTCTAATTGCACAAAGAGGCTGGGTCTGCATATAATGCCCAGCCTCTGTTGCGATATTGTTCTCCCCCAGACACCCCCCCCCCCGCGCTCTGCTTGCCTCCATAAATCAAACCGCCATGCTAGCGACACGCAGGGTGTCGATAGCTGGCTGTTTACATGGCCACTTTCACTCGCTGCCGCTCCCCCACCTCCTCTATGTCGCCGCTATGTCCCTTCCCTCCAATCAGCGGAGAGGGAAGGTGGGGAGCGGCAATATGGAGGAGGTGGGGGAGCAGTAAGAGTGACAGTGGCCATGTAAACAGACGGCAATTCACACGCTGCGCATTACTAGCATGGCAGTTTGATTTATGGGGGACAGCAGAGCGCAGGAGGGTCTGGGGAGAACAACATAGCAACAGAGGCTGAGCATTATATATGCAGACCTCTGTGTGCAATTAGGATTTTTAAAACCCAACTCGGGTTCTCTTCAAGGCAATTAAAAAAAAAAAAGAAAAAAAAGTTGTTTACATCCTTACTAAACCCTAAACTCTTATCTTACAAAGCTGTCACATTGTACGTAATGAGAGAGTAACCAAGCAGCTTAGGGTGACCGAAACTACTAGGAATGTATAGGGGGATGAAAGGAACCAAAAAGCCCTCCTACTAAAAAAGCAAAGCTTGGTGTAATTGCCTTCTTAAAACAGAAGGAAATTTGCAATAATTCAGTTATAAATGAACATTTGTGGTTACCCACAATGCACACCTACTAAATATGCAAATTATCCCTTTCCGCCCTTGTTAAGCCAAGCAAGCATCCAGAACCGCTGGTTTATAGCAAGCCTATAGCTTTAAGTTTTACACAGCCATACCAAACCCACATGTAGACAGCCTGTTTCGGACTTTTAGTCCTCATCAGTACATGGCAGGGATTGATAAGGCTGTATGAAATAGGGCTTAGTCGAGTACAACAGAGTAACCAAGCAGCTTAGGGTGACCCAAACTACTAGGAATGTATTGCAAATTTCCTTCTGTTTTAAGAAGGCAATTACACCAAGCTTTGCTTTTTTAGTAGGAGGGCTTTTTGGTTCCTTTCATCCCCCTATACATTCCTAGTAGTTTGGGTCACCCTAAGCTGCTTGGTTACTCTGTTGTACTCGACTAAGCCCTATTTCATACAGCCTTATCAATCCCTGCCATGTACTGATGAGGACCAAAAGTCCAAAACAGGCTGTCTACATGTGGGTTTGGTATGGCTGTGTAAAACTTAAAGCTATAGGCTTGCTATAAGCCAGCGGTTCTGGATGCTTGCTTGGCTTAACAAGGGCGGAAAGGGATAATTTGCATATTTAGTAGGTGTGCATTGTGGGTAACCACAAATGTTCATTTATAACTGAATTATTGCAAATTTCCTTCTGTTTTAAGAAGGCAATTACACCAAGCTTTGCTTTTTTAGTAGGAGGGCTTTTTGGTTCCTTTCATCCCCCTATACATTCCTAGTAGTTTGGGTCACCCTAAGCTGCTTGGTTACGCTGTTGTACTCGACTAAGCCCTATTTCATACAGCCTTATCAATCCCTGCCATGTACTGATGAGTAGAGTTGGGCCGAACGGTTCGCCGGCGAACGTGGTTCGCGCGAACGTAGGTGGTTCGCGTGCGGGTACCGCACGCGAACCTTTTGCGGAAGAAGTTCGGTTCGCCCCATAATGCACTGAGGGTCAACTTTGACCCTCTACATCACAGTCAGCAGGCCCAGTGTAGCCAATTAGGCTACACTAGCCCCTGGAGCCCCACCCCCCCTTATATAAGGCAGGCAGCGGCGGCCATTACGGCCACTCGTGTGCCTGCATTAGTGAGAGTAGGGCGAGCTGCTGCAGTCTCTCATATAGGGAAAGATTAGTTAGGCTTAACTTCTTCCTGGCTGCATACCTGTTCTGTTCAGTGAGCCCTCAGCCCACTGCATACCTGTACTGTGATCCTGCCACTGCATACCTGTTCAGTGATCCTGCCACTGCATACCTGTTCAGTGATCCTGCCACTGCATACCTGTTCTGTTCAGTGAGCCCTCAGCCCACTGCATACCTGTACTGTGATCCTGCCACTGCATACCTGTTCAGTGATCCTGCCACTGCATACCTGTTCAGTGATCCTGCCACTGCATACCTGTTCTGTTCAGTGAGCCCTCAGCCCACTGCATACCTGTACTGTGATCCTGCCACTGCATACCTGTTCAGTGATCCTGCCACTGCATACCTGTTCTGTTCAGTGAGCCCTCAGCCCACTGCATACCTGTACTGTGATCCTGCCACTCCATACCTGTTCAGTGATCCTGCCACTGCATACCTGTTCAGTTATCCTGCAACTGCATACCTGTTCTGTGAACCCGCCACTGTATACCTGTTCTGTTCAGTGGACCCGCCACTGTATACCTGTTCTGTGAACCCGCCACTGTATACCTGTTCTGTTCAGTGGACCCGCCACTGTATACCTGTTCTGTTCAGTGGACCCGCCACTGTATACCTGTTCTGTTCAGTGGACCCGCCACTGTATACCTGTTCAGTGAACCCGCCACTGCATACCTGTTGTGTTCAGTGAACCTGCCACTGCATACCTGTTCTGTGAACCCGCCACTGTATACCTGTTCTGTACAGTGGACCCGCCACTGTATACCTGTTCAGTGAACCCGCCACTGTATACCTGTTCTGTTCAGTGGACCCGCCACTGTATACCTGTTTAGTGAACACGCCACTGCATACCTATTGTGTTCAGTGATCCTGCCACTGCATACCTGTTCTGTGAACCCGCCACTGTATACCTGTTCTGTTCAGTGGACCCGCCACTGTATACCTGTTCAGTGAACCCGCCACTGTATACCTGTTCTGTTCAGTGGACCCGCCACTGTATACCTGTTCTGTTCAGTGGACCCGCCACTGTATACCTGTTCTGTTCAGTGGACCCGCCACTGTATACCTGTTTAGTGAACACGCCACTGCATACCTATTGTGTTCAGTGATCCTGCCACTGCATACCTGTTCTGTGAACCCGCCACTGTATACCTGTTCTGTTCAGTGGACCCGCCACTGTATACCTGTTCTGTTCAGTGGACCCGCCACTGTATACCTGTTCTGTTCAGTGGACCCGCCACTGTATACCTGTTCTGTTCAGTGGACCCGCCACTGTATACCTGTTCTGTTCAGTGGACCCGCCACTGCATACCTATTGTGTTCAGTGATCCTGCCACTGCATACCTGTTCTGTGAACCCGCCACTGTATACCTGTTCTGTTCAGTGGACCCGCCACTGTATACCTGTTCAGTGAACACGCCACTGCATACCTATTGTGTTCAGTGATCCTGCCACTGCATACCTGTTCTGTGAACCCGCCACTGTATACCTGTTCTGTTCAGTGGACCCGCCACTGTATACCTGTTCAGTGAACCCGCCACTGCATACCTGTTGTGTTCAGTGAACCTGCCACTGTATACCTGTACTGTTCAGTGAACCCACCGCATCAGTGCGCATACCTGTGCAGTTAAGTGAACCCACCTACCTACGTGAGTGCACGCAGTGTGATATACCACTCCGTGCATACCCAATAATGACAAAACAGGTAGAGGAAGAGGAAGAGGTAGTGGCAGAGGCAGAGGAAGGCCACCCGGCAGGTCTGCGCGAGGTCGTGTAAATGTAATTTCGTGTGGACCTGGCCCACAGTACAGTGCTCGGAAGAAGGCACGTCCCATCACCTCCCAAGATTGTCAGGACGTGGTTGAGTATTTAGCGACACAGAACACCTCATCTTGCTCAGCCACCAGCGCTACTACTAGCACCACTTCCGCTGCATTTGACACTTCGCAAGAATTATTTAGTGTTGAAATCACTGATGCACAGCCATTGTTGTTACAGCCAGATGAATTTTCACCAGCTCATATGTCTGAGTTACGCGGCAACACTATGGATGTAACGTGTCAGGAGGATGAAGGACCTACTGATGGTGCAAGTTTGGATTTGTCTGAGGCAAGCGAAGCTGGGCAGGATGACTACGATGATGACGGTAATAGGGATCCTCTGTATGTTCCCAATAGAGGAGATGAAGAGGGGGACAGTTCAGAGGGGGAGTCAGAGAGTAGTAGGAGGAGAGAAGTTGCTGAAAGAAGCTGGGGCAGCTCTTCGTCAGAAACAGCTGGTGGCAGAGTCCGGCACCATGTATCGCCACCTATGTACAGCCAGCCAACTTGCCCTTCAGCATCAGCTGCTGAGGTCCCCATAGTGCCCACATCCCAGGGTGGCTCAGCGGTGTGGAAATTTTTTAATGTGTGTGCCTCAGATCGGACCAAAGCCATCTGTTCGCTCTGCCAACAAAAATTGAGCCGTGGAAAGGCCAACACTCACGTAGGGACAAGTGCCTTACGAAGGCACCTGGAGAAAAGGCACAAACAGCAATGGGATGGCCACCTGAGCAAAAGCAGCAGCAGCACACAAAAGAAAAGTCACCCTCCTTCTCCTCTTCCTCCTTCAGGTGCATCATCTGCTTCTGCCGCTTTCTCCCTTGCACCTTCACAGGCACCCTCCTCCACTCCGCCTCTGCCCTTGAGCGGTTCCTGCTCCTCTGCCCACAGCAGCAGTCAGGTGTCCGTGAAGGAATTGTTTGAGCGGAAGAAGCCACTTTTGGCCAGTCACCCCCTTGCCCGGCGTCTGACAGCTGGCGTGGCGGAACTGTTAGCTCGCCAGCTGTTACCATACCGGCTGGTGGACTCTGAGGCCTTCCGTAAATTTGTGGCCATCGGAACACCGCAGTGGAAGATGCCAGGCCGCACTTATTTTTCGAGAAAGGCCATACCCCAACTGCACCGTGAAGTTGAGAGGCAAGTGGTGTCATCTCTTGCGAAGAGCGTTGGGTCAAGGGTACACCTGACCACGGATGGCTGGTCTGCCAAGCACGGGCAGGGCCGCTACATTACCTACACAGCCCATTGGGTGAACCTGGTGGTGAACGATGGCAAGCAGAAAGCGGCGGACCAAATTGTGACACCTCCACGGCTTGCAGGCAGGCCTCCTGCCACCTCCTCTCCTCCTGCTACATGCTCTTCGCTGTCCTCCTCCTCCTCCTTGGCTGAGTGGCAGTTCTCCTCTCCAGCTACACAGCCCCAGCTCCGCAGGGCCTATGCTGCATGCCAGGTACGACGGTGTCACGCCATCTTAGACATGGCTTGTCTCAAAGCGGAGAGTCACACTGGAGCAGCACTCCTGGCTGCTCTTAAGAAACAGGTGGATGAGTGGCTGACCCCGCACCACCTGGAGATAGGCAACGTGGTGTGCGACAACGGCAGCAATCTGCTTGCCGCTTTGCATATGGGGAAGCTGACACACATACCCTGCATGGCACATGTCATGAATCTAGTGGTTCAAAGATTTGTGGCAAAGTACCCTGGCTTAGCGGATGTCCTGAAGCAGGCCAGGAAGTTCTGTGGGCATTTGAGGCGCTCTTACACAGCCATGGCACGATTTGCAGAAATTCAGCGTAAAAACAACATGCCGGTGAGACGCCTCATTTGCGATAGCCCCACTCGCTGGAACTCGACCCTGCTCATGTTCTCCCGCCTGCTAGAACAGAAGAAAGCCGTCACCCAGTACCTCTACAACTGGAGTAGAACGAAACAGTCTGGGAAGATGGGGATGTTCTGGCCCGACAACTGGACACTGATGAAAAATGCATGCAGACTCATGCGGCCGTTTGAGGAGGTGACCAACCTGGTGAGCCGCAGTGAGGGCACCATCAGCGACTTAATTCCCTACGCGTACTTCTTGGAGCGTGCTGTGCGTAGAGTGGCGGATGAAGCTGCGAATGAGCGTGACCAGGAACCGTTACGGCAGGAACAGGCATGGGACCAATTTTCATCAGACCCAGCTGTTTCCTCAACACCTGCGGCAGCACAGAGGGGGGAGGAGGAGGAAGAAGAGAGGTCGTGTGCAGAAGACGAGTCAGACTCAGAGGATGATGAGCAAGGTGTTTCTTTGGGGGAGGAGGAGGAGGAGGAGGAGGGGACAGCGGCAGGAGAACAACCGCAGCAGGCGTCGCAGGGGGCTTGTGCTGCTCAACCTTCCCGTGGTATTGTTCGCGGCTGGGGGAGGAGGTTGACTTACCTGACGTCACTGAGGAAGAGCAAGAGGAGATGGAGGGTACTGGATCCGACTTTGTGCAGATGTCGTCTTTTATGCTGTCCTGCCTGTTGAGGGACCCCCGTATAAAAAACCTCAAGGGGAATGAGCTGTACTGGGTGGCCACACTACTAGACCCTCGGTACAGGCACAAAGTGGCGGACCTGTTACCAACTCACCGGAAGGTGGAAAGGATGCAGCACATGCAGAACCAGCTGTCAACTATGCTTTACAATGCCTTTAAGGGTGATGTGACAGCACAACGCCAGCAAGGTACCACTGCCACTAATCCTCCTCCCGTGTCCACGCAGTCAAAGACAGGACGCTCCAGCGATCTCATGGTGATGTCGGACATGCGGACGTTCTTTAGTCCAACGCCTCGCCGTAGCCCTTCCGGATCCACCCTCCACCAACGCCTCGACCGGCAGGTAGCCGACTACCTGGCCTTAAGTGTGGATGTAGACACTGCTGTGAACAGCGATGAGGAACCCTTGAACTACTGGGTGCGCAGGCTTGACCTGTGGCCAGAGCTGTCCCAATTTGCCATCCAACTTCTCTCCTGCCCTGCCGCAAGCGTCCTCTCAGAAAGGACCTTCAGCGCAGCTGGAGGCATTGTCACAGAGAAGAGAAGTCGCCTAAGTCACAAAAGTGTTAAGTACCTCACCTTTATCAAAATGAATGAGGCATGGATCCCGGAGGGCTGCTGCCCGCCCCAAGACTAAGTCAGTCCCCGCACACACAGCATCTCTGCCTGCACGCCGTGTGACTGGCTGCCTGGCCTGCCCCAAAAAGACTAAGTCGCTCCCAGTCCCTCCACACAGCATGTCTGCCTGCAGGCCGCTTCACTACCTTCTCCGCCACCACCAACAGGGTCCGGGACTCCAGGCGGATTGCTGAATTTTTTAGGCCGCTGCTAGCAGCGGCCGCTGTAATAATTTTTATGGTGCGTGTACATGACTGCCTAATTTTTCTGGCTGCACTGAGGGCAGCTGCAACAACAAAAGAAAAGGCATGTACATGCGCCCATTCCCCTTCGTGATCATTACCTTGCCGTGGTGAAGGGGCTTGCGTATCACAATGAAGCAATGACCGGCGCCTAGACGAGTGTCTCAGGGGGCACACAAAAGATAATAAGGTCGTTGCTTCATTGTGGTCAGACCAAATTTGATCAGCTGGACAGTCACTGTTCTGTCATTCAGCTACATCAGCCAGGCCGACCATATGGGCTGTAAAGCCACCAAAACCTGCACTCTCGCCATGGTGCGCACCAGTCCAGCACGGCCGTCACTAGTACAAACAGCTGTTTGCGGTGCGTTACACGGTGAGTTTGGTGTGTCAGTGTGAAGCAGTACCTTAATTACACTACCTGATTGATGTATACACATGCAAGATGTTTTAAAGCACTTTAGGCCTGTCATTTAGCATTCAATGTGATTTCTGCCCTTAAAACGCTGCTTTGCGTCAAATCCAGATTTTTCCCGGGGACTTTTGGCGTGTATCCCACTCCGCCATGCCCCCCTCCAGGTGTTAGACCCCTTGAAACATCTTTTCCATCACTTTTGTGGCCAGCATAATTATTTTTTTTTTTCAAAGTTCGCATCCCCATTGAAGTCTATTGCGGTTCGCGAACTTTAACGCGAACCGAACGTTCCGCGAAAGTTCGCGAACCCGGTTCGCGAACCTAAAATCGGAGGTTCGGCCCAACTCTACTGATGAGGACCAAAAGTCCGAAACAGGCTGTCTACATGTGGGTTTGGTATGGCTGTGTAAAACTTAAAGCTATAGGCTTGCTATAAACCAGCGGTTCTGGATGCTTGCTTGGCTTAACAAGGGCGGAAAGGGATAATTTGCATATTTAGTAGGTGTGCATTGTGGGTAACCACAAATGTTCATTTATAACTGAATTATTGCAAATTTCCTTCTGTTTTAAGAAGCCAATTACACCAAGCTTTGCTTTTTTAGTAGGAGGGCTTTTTGGTTCCTTTCATCCCCCTATACATTCCTAGTAGTTTGGGTCACCCTAAGCTGCTTGGTTACTCTGTTGTACTCGACTAAGCCCTATTTCATACAGCCTTATCAATCCCTGCCATGTACTGATGAGGACCAAAAGTCCGAAACAGGCTGTCTACATGTGGGTTTGGTATGGCTGTGTAAAACTTAAAGCTATAGGCTTGCTATAAACCAGCGGTTCTGGATGCTTGCTTGGCTTAACAAGGGCGGAAAGGGATAATTTGCATATTTAGTAGGTGTGCATTGTGGGTAACCACAAATGTTCATTTATAACTGAATTATTGCAAATTTCCTTCTGTTTTAAGAAGGCAATTACACCAAGCTTTGCTTTTTTAGTAGGAGGGCTTTTTGGTTCCTTTCATCCCCCTATACATTCCTAGTAGTTTGGGTCACCCTAAGCTGCTTGGTTACTCTGTTGTACTCGACTAAGCCCTATTTCATACAGTGTTATCAATCCCTGCCATGTACTGATGAGGACCAAAAGTCCGAAACAGGCTGTCTACATGTGGGTTTGGTATGGCTGTGTAAAACTTAAAGCTATAGGCTTGCTATAAACCAGCGGTTCTGGATGCTTGCTTGGCTTAACAAGGGCGGAAAGGGATAATTTGCATATTTAGTAGGTGTGCATTGTGGGTAACCACAAATGTTCATTTATAACTGAATTATTGCAAATTTCCTTCTGTTTTAAGAAGGCAATTACACCAACCATTGTACGTAATGCATCATTACAATAAATGTATTGTTCTCACCTCTTTCATTAAATTAAATAACAAATAATACAATACAATCATAGGGAAATCCATTGCTTGTGGTTGTGAATTTTATATCAGGGAGTTATTTGGGAGACAAGGAAAACAAATCACCAGGGTGTCTACTTAGAGCAGTGGTGTCAAAGTCAAATGCAAAGGGGGGCAAAATTGAACACTGGGCCCAAGTCAAAAAGGAACAATTTGAGAGCCCCAAATAGTGTATTATTGTTGGTATGTGAAGTAATGGGTAAGTATTAAAATATTACTCACAAAGGTGGGTTACCTCCAAAGGCAACCACTGCATGTGCAGATGGGGAGATTATCATGTCCCCACTCAGGCTAAGAAGTCGCTCTATGTAGAAAAGGAAAAATTGTGAGAACACCTATCCACTCGGTGGATAAACAATAGTTTTGTATATACAGTGGCACCAAACAAGAATAAAATGTCTCAATGTCAACCCCAATGTCTAGTGGCCAACTCTCTCCCTTATAAAGTTCCCTGGTGTGCATCCCCCCTTGATACAGTTCCCTGGTGTATAATGCATTCTCCCATCTCTACACAGTTCCCTGGTGTCTAGTGGACCTCCATCCCTCCCCTACTAAGTTAACTGATGTCTAGTGTCCCCCTCCCTCCCCTATACAGTCCCCTGGTGTCTAGTGGGCCCCTCCCTCTCCTTATACAGTTCTGTGGGTCTAGTGCACACATTGCCCTATACAGTTCCCTAGTGTCTAGTTGCACCCTCCTGCCCCTATACAGTATCCCAATGTCTAGAGGTCCATATTCAAACCCCTAAACAGTTCACTGGTGTCTATAGACCCTCCTCCCACCTCTATATAGCTTCCTGGTATATAGTGGTCCCACTCCCACCCCTAAGCAGTTCCCTGGTGTGAAATAGTCCCCCCTCACATCCCTAAACAGTTCCCTGGTGTCTAGTGACACCCCTCCCTCCACTATACAGTTTGCTAGTGTTTAATGCTTTCCCCTTCCCTCTCCCATATGGCTTCCCTGGTGACATAGGGCTTTACCTCCAATATAGCTTCCCTGGTGGTGTAGAGTGTGCCAAACATAATGCAAAGTGGGGAAACTACATTACAGCCAAATGTGATGGCTCTGCAGGTCAAATTTGGCCATTAAAGCACACTTGAACTGTAAAAAAAGTTGATTTTTACTTACCTGGGGATTTCTTCAAGCCCACCATTGTCTGTGGTCCCTCAGTGTCCCACCCTCAGAAAACATTAAAATGATTACTGATATTTTACTATCACAATTAATGACTAGAATATTGGTAATAATACTAGTATCCTGGTAGCAGCTATCTTCATTGCCCTTTTAATGGTGCCTTTTTTACATGTATATCTTATGGGTACAATGCCATAACATCTTTGTGACCCCCTGATCCTATGTGCATTGTGGGCTGTTGTTCAGTCCTCAACATCTGGTGAGTGCATTTGAAATAGTTGGTGGCAGAGTGCAGAAGATCTGTAAAGCTAGTGGCATTTTTACTTGAGTCTGTGGGAGCTGAAGCGCTTGTGTTGTGGAGAGAATTTGTGTGGTTATTTCCTAAGAAACCTGATGATTACATCAAGCAGCATGGAATTCCCATTTGCTTTAATTTGCTGCAAGTTTTAAAGTAAACCTGTAAGGGATAAAAGTGTTCCTTGGGGATACTTACCCCGGGAGGTGGGAGCCTCTGGATCCTAACGAGGCTTCCACATCGCCCTCTGTTGATACAGTGCTCGCAGCCCAGAACAAAAGGTGACCACAATATTTACATTTGTGCTCTTGAACAGGTGCACAGGCTCCCCTTGGTCTAAATCCAGCCCTGACCGGACCCTGAGTGTAGAGCCACTACTGAGGATGTGTGCACGTTGACGAGTGCTGACAAGGAGACCTTTGGGGGGTCCCAGAGCTGGATCCCCTCTGCTGTGGAGGACAGAGGATGGCTCTTTAGAATCTAGAGGTTTCCTCTCCTGGGGCAAGTACCCCTCAGGGGCTCTTTTTTCCCTTACAGGTTTACTTTAATGGGAAAACACTGACTAAATAATTTACAAGGTTATTCATTAAATTATTTCACTACAGTTCCTCTTTAAATTGCCAAATGTAAAGTTAATGAATAATAACTTGAAGTGAAAAAAGTTCATGGACGGACACCTCCAACTGACTCGCTTATCTGGCTCATTTGTCTGTCCATACGTTCATTTCACTCATCTCAACAATCATTCTAGTACTTGTACGCACAATAAAATTTCAAGATACTGCTGTCTTTTATTAGTTTGATATTATAGTATCTGGTCTTGAGATCTGCTATCATAATGGATTAGTTCAAAAACTATGACCCAAGCATATTATTTTCACCTACACTAAAACAAATTCTAAACATGTTCAACATGCCTCAGTACTTTATTTTTAATGAAAGAGGGGTTCCTGATGAAGGAAGAATTTGAAGTGACACTTTAATTCTTTTTCATTTTCTTTTGAATATAGAAATCCAAAAATCAGACTGCTGATGCACGAGGCAGACAGATAAGCATGTTTGTGAATTATAAAAAGTGCTGCATTTGCTTTTCTCTGATGAATGACCTTTTTTTGTCCTTGACAAAGCTCACTGTCAAGAACTTGTTACAGGGATGAGAAGCTATGATAATGAACTTTGTCTGTTTGCTACTGTAGTCAGGACAGAGTAGAGAGTGGAATAAACACTTTGCAATAAATTTGGGTTACATGTTAATAAAAAGCCCACTGGCTTTCCTAAAAAATCTTTAATTTCATTAATGGAAGAAATAAAAGTAATCTTAATTTGCTGCAGTTAATTTAATTTGTGTTGCTGTACAAAAATAAAAAGAATTCCTAATGAAACAAAGAACACATTAAATT
Source organism: Hyperolius riggenbachi (assembly GCF_040937935.1). Classification (NCBI taxonomy): domain Eukaryota; kingdom Metazoa; phylum Chordata; class Amphibia; order Anura; family Hyperoliidae; genus Hyperolius; species Hyperolius riggenbachi. The sequence goes on from NC_090646.1 coordinate 502,935,023, forward strand.
TTAGCCAAAACAATTACAATGACTATGTTTCATCTTTGTACAAAATAAAATTGATGTTTTAATATTCAAAACAGTACATATTTGCTTTAAAATAGTTTGTTTACTTTTAGTTACTTGATTAACATTCTTATTTTATCTAAAATGCCCATTGGCTGCTTTTAACTCTAAAAGTGGCCACACACACACCACACAAGATCTTTTCAATTCAAGACTTACAAACAATTTTTCTGACTGACTGTAATGCTGGAAATACACCATGAGATTTTTTTTGGGCAGATAAATGGTTCGATAAATCATTTCCGACAGGTCCTATCTGATTTCCGATCATTTTTCTGATCAATTTCTCATAGAGATGAATGAAAATGATCGGAAAATCAATTGGAGAATTGATTGATACATCGATTTGATGGTAAATCTGCTGAAAAATCTCATTGCATATTCCCAGCATAACATTTCAAAAATCTGACCAATGTGCCACACACATATGTTCATTTTTTCCCCAATTATGGGAAAATTGCTTGGATTTGTACATCAAGTAATTGACAATCTACCATACACCATTCAATGTCATAAAAATTGATCAGAAAAATCCAACTCTCTCGATCTTCTTTTATTAAACAAAAATGGGAAATTCAATCAGATTCCTGAAAAAAAAATCGTTTGATTTCTTGGGACAACTGATCGTTTTTGGCTAATTGTCGTAAAAATTGGATCATTTTATCGTACGGTGTGTGGTCACCTTTAGAGTAATCTGTTGGTAAAATATACACATAAATGTTTAAAAACTATCCGTTTTGCCTTAAAGTGACCATGGACATTTAAACAATTAATGTCAACCTGATACTAATTATTTATCTGCTTTCAACTCACACCAGTCAGAGTAAGATCAGATTTTAGCAGTGAATTTGATATGGATTCAGTATAGATTTCACAGGATTCCAAATCACAACTTTTGCATTGGAACTTCGCAATTTTGAGTTGGATGTTAGAATGCATAATTAATAGAGAGCACATTCAAAACATTACACAAAATGATGTTTGTGCAATGCACAAACATTTTTTTTTGCATAAATAGCAAAAAATATCAATTGAGCATGCTCAATATATATAGATAAGAAAATTATTTAGCAAAAATATGAACATTCTAAAATAAATGATTAGTATTATGAGCATGCTTTCACTAATTTACACTAACCCTAACTAAACTTAAGATTAGTGTCTGACTGACAGAACACAGAGAGTATCCCTAGGACCTATAATGTCCAAACCTGCACCTCTACAATTCGGAGTGCCACAAGGATCAATCCTATCCCCTCTGCTGTTTGCAATCTACATGTTGCCACTCGGTACACTTATCCAACGACATGGCCTGACGTACCACTGCTACGCCGATGACACCAGTGGTGCTCAAATACCCCTTTTAAAAATTCGAATTTGGTCGAATTCGAATAGTAAATTATTCGAGGTCAGTCGAATATTCGAGTCGAATATTTTTTACTATTCGATTCGACCTCGGACTTCGAGCTCACTATTCGAGTCGGTATTCGAGCTCACTATTCGAGCTGACTATTCGAATTGGCCCAAAATAGCTTCCAACACTTGTTTTGAGGGTGAATGATGCAAGAAACATCTTTTTTTCCAAGTAACAACAGCAAGTGATTATGTGGGGATGTTCCTTTAAAAAAAAATGTGGAAAGAGAAGTTGTGTCCTTAATTTGGTTCAGTAGTGTAGTGTTACTGTATATACTTGTTCTTCTTCTTCTTTATCTTTCTTAATCTTCTTCTAGATCTTCTTCTTCTTCTTCTTCTTCTTCTTCATCATCTTCTTCTTCTTCTTCATCTTCATCTTCTTCATCTTCTTCTTCATCTTCTTCTTCTTCTTCTTCATCTTCTTCTTCTTCTTCATCTTCTTCATCTTCTTCATCTTCATCTTCTTCATCTTCATCTTCTTCATCTTCATCTTCTTCTTCATCTTCTTCATCTTCTTCATCTTCTTCATCTTCTTCTTCTTCTTCTTCATCTTCTTCTTCTTCTTCTTCATCTTCTTCATCTTCTTCTTCTTCTTCTTCATCTTCTTCATCATCTTCTTCTTCTTCTTCATCTTCATCTTCTTCATCTTCTTCTTCATCTTCTTCATCTTCTTCTTCATCTTCTTCTTCTTCATCTTCTTCTTCTTCATCTTCTTCTTCTTCTTCTTCATCTTCTTCATCATCTTCTTCTTCTTCTTCATCTTCATCTTCTTCATCTTCTTCTTCATCTTCTTCTTCTTCATCTTCTTCTTCTTCTTCATCTTCATCTTCTTCATCTTCATCTTCTTCTTCTTCATCTTCTTCTTCATCTTCTTCTTCATCTTCTCCTTCTCCTTCTTTTTCAATATCGTCTTCTTCTTCTTCTTCACGTATTTCTCTTTTCAAATTTTTTTTTAAAGAAATGCAGCTATTTTTGAGCGTAACAAATAGCTGGTGGGCGCACGCATGTTGGAAGCGCCATTGTATGTGCTCCCTGGCAGTGGAAACACAAAGACAGCAGGAGGTAAATTCAGCAGCAGGAGGAGGAGGATGAGTGTGTGGCAGCAGGCAGTCAATGAGGCAGGCAGCTCGCCGTGACATAATAGCCCTGGTACCTAGCGGTGATACCAGGGCTGTAAATAAACACAACAGGAGGTCCCAGACAGCGGTCGTGCAGCCCACATTGTGTCCAATACACAACTGGGACAACACAGTTTTCAACCCGGGCACCTCAGAAAAATTAAACCTTTTTTTTTTTTTATTGGTTTTTTTTGGTTTTGGTTTTACAACCAATATAGCTATTGTTTTGACGTAATAGCTGGTGGCAGAGTGGCAGCAGAAGGTAATTCTGTGTACCCTGGCAGTGGGAAACACAGACAGACAGCAGCAGCAGGAGGAATGGAGGAGCAGTGTGAGCAGCTATTGTTGTGACGTAATAGCTGGTGGCAGAGTGGCAGCAGACGGTAATTCTGTGTACCCTGGCAGTGGGAAACACAGACAGACAGCAGCAGCAGGAGGAATGGAGGAGCAGTGTGAGTGTGGCAGCAGGTAGGCAGCGTGACATAATAGCCCTGGTACCTAGCGGTGATACCAGGGCTGTAAATAAACACAACAGGAGGTCCCAGACAGCGGTCGTGCAGCCCACATTGTGTCCAATACACAACTGGGACAACACAGTTTTCAACCCGGGCACCTCAGAAAAATTAAACCTTTTTTTTTTTTTATTGGTTTTTTTTGGTTTTGGTTTTACAACCAATATAGCTATTGTTTTGACGTAATAGCTGGTGGCAGAGTGGCAGCAGAAGGTAATTCTGTGTACCCTGGCAGTGGGAAACACAGACAGACAGCAGCAGCAGGAGGAATGGAGGAGCAGTGTGAGCAGCTATTGTTGTGACGTAATAGCTGGTGGCAGAGTGGCAGCAGACGGTAATTCTGTGTACCCTGGCAGTGGGAAACACAGACAGACAGCAGCAGCAGGAGGAATGGAGGAGCAGTGTGAGTGTGGCAGCAGGTAGGCAGCGTGACATAATAGCCCTGGTACCTAGCGGTGATACCAGGGCTGTAAATAAACACAACAGGAGGTCCCAGACAGCGGTCGTGCAGCCCACATTGTGTCCAATACACAACTGGGACAACACAGTTTTCAACCCGGGCACCTCAGAAAAATTAAACCTTTTTTTTTTTTTATTGGTTTTTTTTGGTTTTGGTTTTACAACCAATATAGCTATTGTTTTGACGTAATAGCTGGTGGCAGAGTGGCAGCAGAAGGTAATTCTGTGTACCCTGGCAGTGGGAAACACAGACAGACAGCAGCAGCAGGAGGAATGGAGGAGCAGTGTGAGCAGCTATTGTTGTGACGTAATAGCTGGTGGCAGAGTGGCAGCAGACGGTAATTCTGTGTACCCTGGCAGTGGGAAACACAGACAGACAGCAGCAGCAGGAGGAATGGAGGAGCAGTGTGAGTGTGGCAGCAGGTAGGCAGCGTGACATAATAGCCCTGGTACCTAGCGGTGATACCAGGGCTGTAAATAAACACAACAGGAGGTCCCAGACAGCGGTCGTGCAGCCCACATTGTGTCCAATACACAACTGGGACAACACAGTTTTCAACCCGGGCACCTCAGAAAAATTAAACCTTTTTTTTTTTTTATTGGTTTTTTTTGGTTTTGGTTTTACAACCAATATAGCTATTGTTTTGACGTAATAGCTGGTGGCAGAGTGGCAGCAGAAGGTAATTCTGTGTACCCTGGCAGTGGGAAACACAGACAGACAGCAGCAGCAGGAGGAATGGAGGAGCAGTGTGAGCAGCTATTGTTGTGACGTAATAGCTGGTGGCAGAGTGGCAGCAGACGGTAATTCTGTGTACCCTGGCAGTGGGAAACACAGACAGACAGCAGCAGCAGGAGGAATGGAGGAGCAGTGTGAGTGTGGCAGCAGGTAGGCAGCGTGACATAATAGCCCTGGTACCTAGCGGTGATACCAGGGCTGTAAATAAACACAACAGGAGGTCCCAGACAGCGGTCGTGCAGCCCACATTGTGTCCAATACACAACTGGGACAACACAGTTTTCAACCCGGGCACCTCAGAAAAATTAAACCTTTTTTTTTTTTTATTGGTTTTTTTTGGTTTTGGTTTTACAACCAATATAGCTATTGTTTTGACGTAATAGCTGGTGGCAGAGTGGCAGCAGAAGGTAATTCTGTGTACCCTGGCAGTGGGAAACACAGACAGACAGCAGAAGGGCAGTACACAGCAGCAGCCCACTGTAGGTGTGAAATGTGTGGCTGCAGGCGACGTAATAGTCAAAGTGAACCAGGCTGGCTTAGTGAGCAGGAGCCAGGAGGTGGTAAAGGGTGGTAAGGCACATTAACGATGGTACTAAGTTCCGGCAGCCAGTTCATGTCCCCCTCTCGCCGACAACAGGGGCCAGGAACTCGCCTTCCACCCACGCCTGGTTCATCTTGAGAAACGTCAGTCTGTCCACAGACTTGTGAGACAGACGTGAGCGTTTCTCGGTGACCACGCCACCAGCTGCACTGAAGCAGCGCTCGGACAGCACGCTGGAAGGGGGGCAGGACAGCACTTCCAGGGCGTACTGCGCCAGCTCGCTCCAGATCTCCATGCGCTTGACCCAATACTCCATGGGATCAACAGGGGCATCGCTGTCAAGCCCGCTGTAGGACCCCATGTAGTCAGCCACCATGCGGGTCAGGCGCTGGCTGTGACCGGAGGAGGATGCTGCTGCATGCATCTCCTCTCTAGTCACTGCTGCCGGAGCCTCTACAGTCCTGTAGAGCTCGTGGCTGAGAGACAGCAGGTCTGTGGGGCGCTTGCTGCTGCTGGATGCAGGCACCTGCTGCTGCCTCTGTGCTGGCTGCTGGACAGTGGGGGTGGAAGGCTGGGGGAAGGCTTCCTCCAAGCGCTCAACAAGGGCCTGCTGCAAGCTCCTTATTTGTTGCGCTGGGTCTCCTCCTGCAGGCGGCAGGAACTGGCTCAACTTCCCCTTGAGGCGTGGGTCCAACATCATGCTGATCCAGATGTCCTCCCTCTGCTTCATCTGGATCACCCTGGGGTCCCTGCGCAGGCACGTCAGCATGTGCGCTGCCATTGGGAAGAGGCGGGCCACGTCTGCTGGCACATCGACGTCAGTGCTGTCCTCCTCATCCTCCTCCTCTGCTGCCTCATCCTCTCTCCACCCCCGCACCAACTCAGCTGCACTGCGCTGATCCCCCTCATCAGCAGCCAGGTCAGGGACCTCCACCAAGTCCTCCTCCTCCTCCCCCTCAGAGGTGGACTGTGCAGCTGCTTGCCGCTCCTGCTGGTCCAAGGCTGCCGCTCCCTGTGCCAGCAAAGCATCGAGTGCCCTGTTCAGCAGAGAAACCAGGGGCACCCACTCGCAGACCATAGCATGGTCCCTGCTCACCATGTTTGTGGCCTGCAGGAAGGGAGCCAGCACTAAGCACACCTGCTGCATGTGCCTCCAGTCATCATCGGGGACGATGGACGGGATGTTGCTGGTCTTGTCCCTTCTCTGAGCTGCGGAAACAGTGGCCAGGGCAAGGTAGTGGTTGACAGCGTGCTTCTGTTCAACCAGACGCTCCAACATCGCCAGGGTGGAGTTCCAGCGAGTCGGAACGTCAATGATCAGCCGATGGCGTGGCAGATCCAGCTCCTTTTGCACGTCTTCCAGGCTCGCACAGGCTGCAGCCGAGCGCCGGAAGTGACGCACAACGTTCCTTGCCGTTTCCAGCAGCTCGTCCATCCCCTGGTAGGTGCGCAGGAACTTCTGCACCACCAGGTTCAGCACGTGGGCAAGACAGGGGATGTGGGTCAGGTTTCCCCTGTCTATGGCAGCAACCAGATTGGCCCCATTGTCGGACACCACCTCTCCGACTCTGAGGCCTCTGGGGGTCAGCCAAATCCGCTCCTGCTCCTGGAGTTTGGCCAACACGTGGGCTGCCGTCAGCTTGGTCTTGCCAAGGCTGACCAAGTGCAGCAGCGCTTGGCAGTGGCGGGCCTTCACACTGCTGCTGAGGCGGGGGGTTTGGCCAGGTGTGGCGGAGGATGGCAGAGGATCGGAGGAACCCGCTGCAGTTCCCCTGACCCTGCGGGGTGGCACCACCCACTGTGTTGCTGCTGCTGCTGTGCCCGCTGCTGCTCTCCCATCCTCACCCCCTTCCACCAAGCTGACCCAGTGGACAGTGAAGGACAGGTAGCGGCCTGTCCCGAAGCGGCTGCTCCAGGAGTCCATGGTGACGTGGACCCTTTCACCAACCGCGTGCTCCAGCCCTCGCTCCACATTGGCCATCACAAAGCGGTGCAGTGCAGGAATGGCCTTGCGGGCGAAGAAGTGTCTGCTGGGGAGCTGCCAGTCTGGGGCTGCACAAGCAAGCAGCGCCCGCATGTCGCTCCCCTCCTGCACGAGCGTGTACGGCAGGAGTTGGGAGCACATGGCCCGTGCCAGCAAGCCGTTCAGCTGCCGCACGCGACGGCTGCTGGGAGGCAGAGCCCTAACCACCCCCTGGAAGGACTCGCTCAAAAGGCTCTGGCGTGCCTTTTTGCTGGCACGGGAATCAGCAGACGGAGCAGAGGAGGCCACTGAGGACTGGCTGCCAGAACAGGCCTCAGTGTCGGCGGCAGGAGTTGCAGAGGGGGGAGGAGCAGGGCGTTTCCGCACTCCTGCTGGTGCTGCTGGAGGAGCAGGAGGGCGGGTGGCTGCTGTTGCTGCTGCTGCTGCTGAAGGCTGTGCAGTGATGGGATTGGTGCCACTGCCAGCACCAGATGCCTTCAGCCTCTGGAACTCCTCATGCTGGTGGAAGTGTTTCGCAGAAAGGTGGTTGATCAGCGAGCTGGTGCTGAACTTCAAGGGGTCTGCACCTCTGCTCAACTTCCGCTGACAGTGGTTGCAAGTGGCGTACTTGCTGTACACTGTGGGCATGGTGAAAAACCGCCAGATTGGTGACAAAAACATCCCCCTACGGCATGGAAGCGCTGCTGCCTGTTTCCCTGTGGTGGTTGGGGGGGGGGGGGGGTCTTGGGTGCGGCTGGTGGTGGTACTGGCTGATGCTGCTGCTGCTGCTGCTGAGCCTGAGACACCAGCAGGCTGTGGGACGCTGCCAATGCTTGCAATGATGCGCCTCCTTGCAAGGCCCACAACCGCATCCTCCTCCTCCTCCTCAGAGCTGCTGAGGACGACATCCTCTGGATGTGTTGGCACCCAGTCTCTGTCTGTCACCGGGTCATCATCATCATGCCCCTCCTGAAACATGTCCTGCTCTGATGATGACCCCCCAAACTCCTCTGCTGATGCATGGATGGGACGCTTGACTGTCGCCACAGTCTTGCTGTCCAATCCCTCCTCCCCCAAAGTGCCCATCAGCATCTCCTCCTCCAAATCGCCAACAACAGCATTCAATTGACTCATCATGCCTGGGGTCAAAAGAGTGCTGAGTGACAGGTCGGCGACTGACGGTGAACTGGCCTCCTCCCCAGGCCCTGCTGGGCGGCTGCTGCGAACAGGGGTGGTGGTGGTGAGGGTGGAGGCCTCGGATGCAGAGCTGATGGCGGGCTGCTCATCCTCCGTCATGAGTTGCACCACAGTGTCTGCATCCTTTTCCTCAATGGGACGTTTCCGACCCGGCTGGAGGAAAATGGGAGCAGGTGCTACACGCTGCTGCTGCTGTGTCTCTGCAGCGTGAGTTGCAGATGCTCCTCCTGGGCGGCGCCCAAGGCGTCCACGGCCAGTGGCTATGGGAGGAATGTTAGCCACTGACGCTGCTGCTGCTGCTGCGGAACTGTGCATGGTGGCGCGCCCGCGGCCGCGGCTTGCCACAATGCTGCTCCCTCTCTTCCTGATTCCCTTGCTGCCCTTCCCCTTGCCCAAACCGCGCTGGCTGCCACTTCCAGACATCTTCAATGTTTTGGGCGTATAGACAAAAGTTTTGTAAAAGGGCGGGTGAAAAGTGGGGTACTTTAATGGAGTGGGTTGGTTGGTGAGGTGACTGAGTGAGTGTCCCCTAGTACAGTAAGTAAGTATTAACAGTCAGGAAGTACAACTAGCAGTTACAATAATCAGTAGTAGTAATCACAAGTAAATTTAGTGTGTGTACACTCAGACAGTGAGTGCACGCACGCAGGAGCTAGTAGCCTATGGACACAGTGACTGAGTGTCCTAGACTCCTAGTACGGTAAGAGTAAGTAAGTAGTAACAGTAAGTAGAACTAACTAATAACAATAATCAATCAGCGATCAGAAGGAAATGGAGTGTGGGTGGTGTGTGTGTACACTCAGACAGTGAGTGCACGCACGCAGGAGCTAGTAGCCTATGGACACAGTGACTGAGTGTCCTAGACTCCTAGTACAGTAAGAGTAAGTAAGTAGTAACAGTAAGTAGAACTAACTAATAACAATAATCAATCAGCGATCAGAAGGAAATGGAGTGTGGGTGGTGTGTGTACACTCAGACAGTGAGTGCACGCACGCAGGAGCTAGTAGCCTATGGACACAGTGACTGGGTGTCCTAGACTCCTAGTACAGTAAGAGTAAGTAAGTAGTAACAGTAAGTAGTAGAACTAACTAATAACAATAATCAATCAGCGATCAGAAGGAAATGGAGTGTGGGTGGTGTGTGTACACTCAGACAGTGAGTGCACGCACGCAGGAGCTAGTAGCCTATGGACACAGTGACTGAGTGTCCTAGACTCCTAGTACAGTAAGTAGTAACAGTAAGTAGTAGAACTAACTAATAACAATAATCAATCAGCGATCAGAAGGAAATGGAGTGTGGGTGGTGTGTGTACACTCAGACAGTGAGTGCACGCACGCAGGAGCTAGTAGCCTATGGACACAGTGACTGAGTGTCCTAGACTCCTAGTACAGTAAGTAGTAACAGTAAGTAGTAGAACTAACTAATAACAATAATCAATCAGCGATCAGAAGGAAATGGAGTGTGGGTGGTGTGTGTACACTCAGACAGTGAGTGCACGCACGCAGGAGCTAGTAGCCTATGGACACAGTGACTGAGTGTCCTAGACTCCTAGTACAGTAAGAGTAAGTAAGTAGTAACAGTAAGTAGAACTAACTAATAACAATAATCAATCAGCGATCAGAAGGAAATGGAGTGTGGGTGGTGTGTGTACACTCAGACAGTGAGTGCACGCACGCAGGAGCTAGTAGCCTATGGACACAGTGACTGGGTGTCCTAGACTCCTAGTACAGTAAGAGTAAGTAAGTAGTAACAGTAAGTAGTAGAACTAACTAATAACAATAATCAATCAGCGATCAGAAGGAAATGGAGTGTGGGTGGTGTGTGTACACTCAGACAGTGAGTGCACGCACGCAGGAGCTAGTAGCCTATGGACACAGTGACTGAGTGTCCTAGACTCCTAGTACAGTAAGTAGTAACAGTAAGTAGTAGAACTAACTAATAACAATAATCAATCAGCGATCAGAAGGAAATGGAGTGTGGGTGGTGTGTGTACACTCAGACAGTGAGTGCACGCACGCAGGAGCTAGTAGCCTATGGACACAGTGACTGAGTGTCCTAGACTCCTAGTACAGTAAGAGTAAGTAAGTAGTAACAGTAAGTAGAACTAACTAATAACAATAATCAATCAGCGATCAGAAGGAAATGGAGTGTGGGTGTGTGTACACTCAGACAGTGAGTGCACGCACGCAGGAGCTAGTAGCCTATGAACACAGTGACTGAGTGTCCTAGACTCCTAGTACAGTAAGAGTAAGTAGTAACAGTAAGTAGAACTAACTAATTACAATAATCAATCAGCGATCAGAAGGAAATAGAGTGTGTGTTGTGTGTGTACACTCAGACAGTGAGTGCGCACACGCAGGAGCTAGTAGCCTATATGAACAGTGACAGTGAGTGTCCCTACGGGTACAGTAAGAGTAAGTAGTAAGTAAGTACAACTAACAATAATCAATCAGTAATCAGAAGGAAATAGAGTGTGTGTACACACAGACAGTGAGTGAGTGCACACACGCAGGAGCTAGCTAGTAGCCTATAAACAGTGACAGTCAGTGAGTGTCCTACTCCTAGTACAGTATAACTACAATACTATTAGTAAAGGACAGCAGAAATACTGGTATAGATGATGAGAGAAATAAACAGAGGACAGCTGCCCACAGAGGCAAGGCCCCCCTGAGGCCTAAACCTGTAAGCTTGCAGCAGCTGCCTGTCTCTAATGTAACACACAAGCTACTAACTAAAATACAATGTCTATCTAAATAACAACAATACAGGTGTATATGGCAGGTGTAGGTGAGCAAAAACGCTAGGTAAATGAACACAATAGAGCACTTGCTAAGCCAAAGCACAAAGGAGCAGATCTCTCTCTGTACAAGTCTCAGGCAAGCATGGAAAACCCGAACATGGCGGCCGCTATTTATAGGGTAGGGGCTGGCCAGGGTCCCCCTCTGTGATTGGCTGCCGTCAGAGGGCCTGGGAGCCCTCTGATTGGCTCTAAGCACATCAATCTGGGCTATGACGCTATTCGAGCTCGGTACCGAGCTCGAATAGCGCCGGTTTGCTCGAATAGCTCGAATAGTGAATGGGCTATTCGAGTGTTCTCGAATAGCCCATTCGAATAGCTACAGCTATTCGGAGCTCGAATACCGAGCTCGAATAGCTGAAAAAGAGCTCGAATATTCGAGCTACTCGAATATTCGAGCTCTGCTGAGCACCACTAGATGACACACAGCTATACCTGTCCTTCAAACCTGGTGGAACAGACCCTACCCCAAAAATAAACTCTTGCTTAGCTGAGCTTCAGGCATGGATGAATGATAACTGGTTGAAACTGAATGCTGACAAAACTGAGGTCCTGTTTGTCCAAAGCCAGTGCTCGCCATCAAAACAGCTCTATCCTAAAGCAACACCAATCAGGATTGGGAATTCAGACATAAACAGCTCCAACCTTGTGCGCAGCCTTGGCGTACTAATCGATGGGGAATTGAGTTTCAGAAACCAAATTTCATCTGTAGTTAAATCTTCCTTCTTTCATCTGAAGAACATTGCAAAGATTAAACATCTGATTCCCCCAGAGGATCTTCAAACCCTAGTCCACGCCTTCATCACATCACGGCTGGACTACTGCAATGCCCTTTATACTGGCCTCCCCAAAAAAGACTTGCGTCGCCTGCAATTAGTGCAGAATGCTGCTGCCAGATTGCTAACAAACCAGCCTCGCCACTGTCACATTACACCGATCCTTCGCTCACTGCACTGGCTACCAGTAGAATGGAGAATACTCTTCAAGATTGGACTGCTGACATTCAAATCCCTGCACAATCTGGGCCCTGGATACATGAAGGACTTGCTGAAGCTGCACCACACCTCTCACAACCTCAGATCAGCAAGTTCTATAAACTTGGTCACTCCCAGAGTGCACCTCAAAAAATCTGGAGACAGAGCCTTCTGTCATGCTGCCCCTACTCTTTGGAACTCCCTACCACACCCAGTAAAGACAGCACCATCCCTGGAGCTATTCAAATCCAGACTGAAAAGCCACCTGTTTAGCCTGGCATTTCCAGATTTATAAAATTCTTCCCCTGTACCACGATGGTCGGAGCCATGCTTATGCGCTTTGAGTCCCACGGGAGAAAAGCGCTTTACAAATGTTATTTGTTGTTGTTGTTGTTGTTGAAATATATGAAAAATATATTTGATCTATGTGTGGAATAAAATTATGTTTTTTATCTGCTGCAGATATTTGACTAGTGTCTGCTTCCTCCATGGGTGATGGTCACCATGTTTTATTGTACATATACTTTGTGAGCACTGGGCGACTGCCGAAGCTGAACATCTAAGAGGAGGACTACATATATTTTGCTCTGAGGATCTTTTAGATTAAAAAATATTTGCAAAACATTACAATTTCAGGATTTCACAATGCAAACTTGGAATCTGCAAAATTCAGAATTTGTTTGCAACTTGTGCAAAATTCCAAGATTTGGTAAATGTTGACCATATTTATTTAATAAGTAAGTATTCTGATCCAATATAGTTTGTCCCCTTGCTAGCTTTGTATGATGAAATAAAAGTTATGTAAGCACTAATGCTCCCTTGCATTATTGGTCTTCAAAAAAATGTGTTTTTAAATTAATTGATAAAGCAATTAAACATAATTTGAATGAGCCTTACATAATAGATTTTGATTACTTAATTCCCTTTTATTACTAGTTATTTCAACAGTGAGCTAGTGACATCTTTGTTATGGATGAGAGGAAAGGGACTTGATTAATTTAAGAAGGAACTGAGGGAGCGTATGGACAATTCAATCCACATGTATCAAAGGGTTAATGTAAGCTCTGAATATAAACTCCATATATAAATTCTGAACACCATTATTTATGAGAGTCAACTAATTTTATATAAGGTTTAAAACGGAAAATACTACAGAAAGAAGTAATGATGGGTGAACAGCAAGGGTGGCCAATAAGCTTGAGAATCTTGCACATCGGCAATCTGGAAGCAGCATTAAAATATATAATTATTATTATTTCAAAGCTTTCAAGTGTAGGTGCCAACATATTAAGCAGTGCTGTAAACTAAATACAGCAGATGTTGAAAATTATAAAGTTGCATATATTATTATAAGTACAAACTATAAAACAAAAGAAAGGATGACCCTGCCCAATTAAGATTGTATTCTAAAATATCCAAAAGTTGGAGGAAAAAGTACTGTCAAAATTAGTTTGAGTATTTCCTTGATTGCTGTTGGTTTAAAGGGAATTTTTGACAACGTGTGAAAATAATACCTAGGAGAAAACTCAGAAGAAAAGGTAAATTGCATATGAGCCTGTGTCCCTTATTCAATTCATCTTTTTCTCCTCCCAATGACCCTGTACTGCTCTTTTGTGGTTGATATTTTTACTTTCTTCTTCTTTTTGCATGGACCATGTTGTATAGTAACTGGGAAGTTACTAACAAAAAAAGGTGGGGGTAGTGGGGTGGGTTGCAATCTTGCTTACCTTCAAAAACTGAAAGAGGTTAGAATAAAAATTCTTATCCAAGCTGCAGTTATATAGGTGGTTGTATTTCCCATTTTTTCTCAAACTAAACTCAAGTTTTCCCATAACAACCTTTCCAGTCTGGGAATGCAGGGCAGTGAACTTTAACCACTTGACCACCAGAGCAATTTTCACCTTTCAGCGCTCCTTCCATTCATTCGTCTATAACTTTATCATTACTTATTGCAATGAAATGAACTATATCTTGTTTTTTCTGCCACCAATTAGGCTTTCTTTGGGTGGTACATTTTGCTAAGAGGTACTTTACTGTAAATGCATTTTAACTGGAAGAATAAGAAAAAAAACAAAAAAAAAATCATTATTTCTCAGTTTTCGGCCATTATAGTTTTAAAATAATACATGCCTCCATAATTAAAACCCACGTATTGTATTTGCCCATTTGTCCCGGTTATTACACCATTTAAATTATGTCCCTAGTACAATGTTTGGCCCCAATATTTTATTTGGAAATAAAGGTGCATTTTTTTCAGTTTTGCGTCCATCCCTAATTACAAGCCCATAGTTTTATAAAGTAACAGTGTTATACCCTCTAGACATAAATATTTACAGAGTTCAGTCCCTAAGGTAACTATTTATATATTTTTTATTGTAATTTTTTTTCTTTTTATTACTAAAAAAAAAATTGGGGAATGTGGGAGGTAATGAGTTAATTTATAATGTAAAACTGTTATTTATATATGAAAAATGTTTTTGGATGTAGTTTTACTATTTGGCCACAAGATGTCCACAGCACTTTTTTGTTCATGCGACCTGAAGCGTCGGAAGTACGCTTACAGGACGTTGGGAAACTTTTTTTTTTCACAATGATCGCGCTGCTTCTTATAGAAGCAGCCGATCATTGCTGGGGGATGAGATCAACGAATGGGAACGGTTATTCCCATTCATTAATCTCCGGGCAAGCGGGCGGCGGCATGCACGAGCACGGGATCGCGTGCATGAGCGAGCAGGAGCGCAGACAGCGGCGGTACCCCCCTGGATGTAAAGTGTTTCTACCCCCCTGGATGTAAAGTGGTTAAAGTGGAATCCGAGATGAAGAACTAACTATGACAAATAACTTGTCTATATATCTTATCTAAAGCTTAGATAGTTTACACAGCAAATGTAGCTGAAAACAGCTTCGTTTCATGTTTATTTATTCCTGTGATACAATGACAGGGCCATGTTTTGTTTGTCACATTACACACAGGAAAGCTGCAACTGCATCTCCAGCCCTCATCTCACTCCCCTCTCCTGCTCCCTCCTCCCCTCTGCCTCTGAAATCTATGGCTAGTAACCTCCTCCTCCTACTCCTGCCCAGACTGAGCTCCCATAAGCCCTTGCTACTTGGAGTACCAAGGCACTATGAGCTCATGGCATACATATTTAAAAAGCCAATTTCCTAAGGTAACAATACATGTTTTTTATGTTATATTCTGTCACTTTGTTTTCATTTTACAAGTCTTTTATTTTGGTACAGAATATGCAAAAATGTAATTGCTTTTGATTCAGTTTGTGACTAAAAAGAATACACAAGACATGGACCTAAACCCTAAAACTTTCTAAACTTTATTTTGCAACTTATCAGGGTTAAAATGTTACCACATTTGTCTCTTGCAGTTTTGCTAAGACTTTCCCAAGTTTGATCATAGTTTTGAAAATTACTTTTTTATGTTGGATCGAGTTTGTCCCTACCCATTTTTTATGTGACGTGTGTCAAAGCTTTAAGACACACCAAAATGTATTCTACAACTCGTCACGGTTAAAATGATACCGCATGCACCTTATTTAGTAACAAACTGGTGGTGCAGTCTCCACAAATACACTGGACAAATATATTCGACCAGCTAGGCTTAAAGAGAAACTCCGACCAAGAATTGAACTTTATCCCAATCAGTAGCCGGTACCCCCTTTTACATTAAAAATCTATTCCTTTTCACAAACAGACCATCAAGGGGTGTCTGTATGACTGATATTATGGTGAAACCCCTCCCACAAAAAACTCTGAGGACAGTGGTACTCCTGGCAGTTTCCTGTCCGTTAACCTTGCTGAATTGTGGGAAATAGCTGTTTACAGCTGTTTCCAACTGCCAAAAAAGCATGCAGCAGCTACATCACCTGCCAACAGTAAAAATGTCACCATGTGATAAATGTCAGAATGTAAATCAGGGATTTAAAATATTTTACAATGGGCAAACACTGACTAAATCATTCATACGTAATTTTTGTAAAAATGAAGCACTTTTTTTATTACATTATTTTCACTGGAGTTCCTCTTTAAGTGGCTAGGAAAACATCTAATCATTTTTTTCTGCAGCCTTTATCAGTTAGCTTTAGTGAGGTGTAAATATGCAATCAAAAATATTAGGGTAGTTTTATATTCATTTGTTAGTGTGTTTAATGCTCTAGAGGGAAAAAAAAGTATTTTGTCCACTACTTTGTGCTTATACAATGCTTATATGTATGAACCTGATTGCTAACATATTCAGCTGTTTTCTGTTGCATTTAAAAAAGAATCAGAATTCACAATCAGAATCGGTTTAATTTTGTCAAGCACGACTGGGTCCTACCCGGAATTGGATTGGCACATAGAGATGGCCCGAACCTCCGATTTTTGGTTTGCGAACCCACCACGAAAGTTCGGTTCACACAAACTTTTGCGAACCGCAATAGACTTCAATGGGGAGGCGAACTTTGAAAACTAGAAACATTTATGCTGGCCACAAAAGTGATGTAAAAGATGTTTTAAGGGGTCTAAAACCTGAAGGGGAGCATGTGGGATAGACACCAAAAGTCCCCGGGAAAAATCCGGATTGGACGCAAAGCAGCGTTTTAGGGGCAGAAGTCACATTGAATGCTAAATTGCAGGCCTAAAGTGCTTTAAAACATCTTGCATTTGTATACATCAATCAGGGAGTGCAATTAGAGTACTGCTTCACACTGACACACCAAACTCACTGTGTGACGCATCGCAAACAGCTGTTTGCGTAGTGACGGCCGTGCTGGACTGGTGCGCACCATAGCCAGATTGCTCTTCCTCACTCAGTGATGTCAGGTAATGTCTGACTGCCTTATCAACTTTCTATGGTTCTTTCTCTAACATAGTTAAAGCTTACAACATTTTTTTTTTTCAAATAAGTTTTTATTGGAATATTTTAGATTATCACAACAACATTAAGTGATAAAAGAAAGAGAGAAAACAACAGATTGTACATTGATTACAAAGGGTCTCAAAGACAAGGTAAGTTCGAAGTCCAGGGAAAATACCCTTCAAGAGAGTCCATCCAGAAGCTGCCAAAAAGTTCATAAACTTGCAGAAATTCCTTTAACCTGTAAATTGGGGTTTGCATTTGACAAAAAGAAGGGGGGTTGAGACTACATATTATATAAGGACTCCTTAAGGTTAATGGAATAAGATCTCCCAAGACATACCGAGTTCCTCCTGTACAATCTGTATGGAAAGAGTGAATGAAAGGAAAGAAATAAGGCCAAGAGAGAGACGATAAGTGGAAGGAGGGGTGGGGGTGGGGGAGGGGGGTGGGGGGGGGGGATGGGGGGGGAGTGCTGGGGACCAGGTCACACCTGAGATCAGTAGCATACCAGGTTTTTATGATGTTAATGAGGTTGCTATGTGCCTACAAACTACTTCCCAAGTAGAGCAACCACCTCAGCCGAATCTCAAAAATCGACCCAAACAGCCCACTTAGCTACAAATGCCTCAGAATTGTCTTGAGAAGGAGTGTATAGGTCCCCCATGCGTATAATGAGGTTAATTTCTTTTAAAAGTTCAGTCATTCTAGGGATAACATTCGATTTCCAGTGGCGGGCTATGAGAAGCCTAGCTGAAATTAGCAATGGAGGAGTGATCGATTTTTTGATTATAGAAAGTCTACCCGGTAACAAAGTGAGGAGAGCAGTCGAGGCCTTCAGAGGCAGAGGCCTGCAGTATAGGTACATCTATTTTTTTTATTACTTTTTCTGCTGGCTGTTCACTGCCTGTAATGAGAATCTGTTATGGAGGGCAAGTCTGCCATTGCGAGTGACCACGGGTAATGGCCGGGGAATCCTGGTTCGATTCCGGTCCGGAGTGGGAGCCTAAGAAATGGCTACCACCACCACACATCAAAGGAAGGCAACAGGCACGCTGTGGGCAAAGGAGCAGGAACGGCTAACGCACATATCCAAGGAAGGCAGCAGGCATGGCATGCACGTCCCGAGGTAGTGGCCAGAAAAATAACAATACAGGAGGACTTTCGAGGCCCTGCTGTATATGAGATTAATCAACTTTAAATCCTTTAATGAGAATCTGTTATGGAGGGCAAGTCTGCCATCCATTCAAGTGAAAGGTATGCACTGACTGCCAGGTATAATACAATGTGCAGTCAAAGATGCAGTGAAAGGTATGCAGTGACTGCAAACAGCTGTTTGTGTAGTGACGGCCGTGCTGGACTAGTGCGCACCATGACGAGAGTGCAGGTGATGGCGGCTTTCCAGCCCATATGGTCGCCGGGCTGAGGTAGCTGAATGACAGAACAGTAACTGTCCAGCTGATCAAATTTGTTCTGTCCACAATGAAGCAACAACCTTATTCTCTTTGGTGTGCCACCCCCCGAGACACTCATATAGCCGGCAGTCATTGCTTCATTGTGATACGCAAGCCCCTTCACCGCAGCAAGGTAATGATCACGAAGGGGAATGGGCACAGGTACATGCCTTTTGTTTTGTTTTTGCAGCCACAGTGCAGCCAGAAAAATTAGGCAGGCATGTACACACACCAGAAAAATTATTATAGCGTCTGCTGCTAGCAGCGGCCTAAAAAATTCAGGAATCCGCCTGGAGTCCTGGACCCTGTTGGTGTTGGCAGAGAAGGAAGTCAAGCGGCCTGCGGGCAGAGGTGCTGTGTGGGGAGCGAATTAATCTTGGGGCAGGCAGCCAGTCACATGGCGTGCAGGCAGAGATGCTGTGTGTAGGGAATTACTTAGTCTTCGGGCGGTCAGTAGCCCTCTGGGATCCATGCCTCATTCGTTTTGATAAAGGTTAGGTACTGAACACGTTTGTGACATAGGGAACTTCTCTTCTCAGTGACAATGCCTCCAGCTGCGCTGAAGGTCCTTTCTGATAGGAGGCAGCTTGAGGCAGGGCAAGACAGAAGTTGGATGGCAAATTTTGACAACTCTGGCCACAGGCCAAGCCTGCGCACCCAGTAGTCCAAGGGTTCATCGCTGCTCACAGTGTCTACATCCACTGAGGGTCTAGTAGCATGGCCACCCAGTACAGCTCATTCCCCTTCAGTTTTTTTATACGGGGGTCCCTCAACAGGTTGGACAGCATGAAAGACGACATCTGCACAAAGTTGGATGGAGACGTACTATCCATCTCCTCCGCAGCTTGATCCACCCCTCTACGTACGGCACGCTGTAGGAAGTAAGTGCACGGGATCAAGTCGCTGATGGTGCCTTCACTGCGAATCACCAGGTTGGTCACCTCCTCAAATGGCCACATGAGTCTGCATGCATTTCGCATCAGTGTCCAGTTGTTGGGCCAGAACATCCCCATCTCCCCAGATTGTGTCCTTCTACTGAAATTGTAGAGGTACTGGGTGACAGCTTTCCCCTGTTCCAGCAGGTGAGAGAACATGACCAGGGTAGGATTCCAGTGAGTCGGGCTATCACATATCAAGCGTCTCACCGGCAACTTGTTTCTCCGCTGAATGTCCGCAAAGCATGACCACCTGAAATGCCCACACAACTTCCTGGCCTGCTTCAGGACATTTTCTAAGCCTGGGTACTTTGACACAAATCTTTGAATGACTAGACTCAGCACATGTGCCATGCAGGGTACATGTGTCAGCTTTCCCAAATTCAAAGCGGAAAGGAGATTGCTGCAGTTGTCACACACCACGTTGCCAATCTCCAGCTGGTACAGGGTCAGCCACTGATCCATCTGTTTGTTAAGAGCAGCCAGGAGAGCTTCTCCAGAGTGACTCTCCGCTTTGAAGCAAGACATGTCTAAGATGGCGTGACACCGTCGTACCTGGCATGCAGCATAGGCCCTGGGGAGATGGGACTGTGTAGCTGGAGAGGAGATCACAGCACCAGTAGAGTTGAACTGCCACTCAGCCAAGGAGGAGGAGGAGGACAACAGTGAAGAGGATGTAGCAGGAGGAGAGGAGGTGGCAGGAGGCCTGCCTGCAAGCCGTGGAGGTGTCACAAGTTGGTCCGCTGCACAGCCATGTACTCCCTGCTTGCCTTCGGTCACCAGGTTGACCCAATGGGCTGTGTAAGTTATGTACCTGCCCTGACCGTGCTTGGCAGACCAGGCATCCGTGGTCAGGTGGACCCTTGACCCAACGCTGTGTGCCAGAGATGACACCACTTGCCTCTCAACTTCATGGTACAGTTTGGGTATCGCCTTTTTAGAGAAATAATTGTGGCCTGGTATCTTCCACTGCAGTGTCCCAATGGCCACAAATTTACAGAAGGCCTCAGAGTCCACCAGCTGGTATGGTAACAGCTGGCGAGCTAACAGTTCCGCAATGCCAGCTGTCTGATTCCGGGCAAGGGGGTGACTGGCAGAAATGTGCTTCTTGCACTCAAAGATTTCCTTCACGGACACCTGGCTGCTGTGGGCAGAGGAGCAGGAACCGCTCAAGGGCAGAGGCGGAGTGGAGGAGGGTGGATGTGAAGGTGCAAGGGAGAAAGCGGCTGAGGATGCTGCACCTGAAGGAGGAAGAGGAGAAGGAGGGTGGCTTTTCTTTTGTGTGCTGCTTTTGCTCAGGTGCTCTTCCCATTGCAGTTTGTGCCTTTTCTCCAAGTTCCTTCGTAAGGCACTTGTCCCTACGTGAGTGTTGGCCTTTCCACGGTTCAATTTTTGGAGGCAGAGAGAACAGATAGCATTGCTCCGATTTGAGGAAGAAACATTAAAAAATTTCCAAACCACTGAGCCCCCGTGGGGTGATGGAACTATGGTGGCATCAGCAGCTGACGTTGATGGGCATGTTGGCTGGCTGTACATAGGTGGCAAGACACTGCCACCAGCTGTTTCTGATGTCGAGCTCCCCCTGCTTCTTTCAGCAACTCGTCTCCTCCTACTTCTTTCTGACTCCCCCTCTGAGCTGTCCCCCTGTTCATCTCCACTATTGGAAACATACGTTGGATCTGTGTCATTTTCATCATCATAATCATCCTGCCCAGCTTTGCTTGCCTCAGACAACTGCAAAACTGCACCAACAGCAGGTACTTAATCATCTTCACTTGTTACGTCCATAGTGTCGCCACCTAACTCAGACATATGAGGTGGTGTAACTTGCTTAGCGTCTTCATCTGGTTGTAACAATATTGGCTGTGAATTAGTTAATTCCCCACCAATTAACTCCTGCAAAGAAATGAACAGCGCTACTTAAAAACAGATGAATGCTTACCTGCAAAAAAGTGCAGACCCCACTCATGGGATACAAATACACAATGAGCACACATACAACCTGTCTACCACTTGGAGGATGTTAGTTTCCACTAACAGCTTGCATGCAATTTGTTAGGTACTCGTCCCTCCCACTGTCGAAGAAGTCTTTCCTCCATGGGAGGGGACCTAACACTAACTAAATCCTACCTATGCATATGCATAGCCTGGGTGCGCTACCAGTAAAATGAAGAATTGCGCAGAAAAAGTGGGATCAGCGCATCACCAGGCCGCCTCTGAATGGCCTCAGCTCAGAGATGCGCTGAGCCCCCCCAGAGACTACAAATGCACCTTGAACCCAAACAGAGGCTCTGCATATACACCAAAGAAAAACTAACAAGTGGGAGCAGCTGACCAGAATTAAATCAAACATAGCAAAGAAATGAACAGCGCTACTAAAAAACAGATGAATGCTTACCTGCAAAAAAGTGCAGACCCCACTCATGGGATACAAATACACAATGAGCACACATACAACCTGTCTACCACTTGGAGGATGTTAGTTTCCACTAACAGCTTGCATGCAATTTGTTAGGTACTCGTCCCTCCCACTGCACTGTGTATATGCAGAGCCTCTGTTTGGGTTCAAGGTGCGTTTGTAGTCTCTGGGGGGGCTCAGTGCATCTCTGAGCTGAGGCCATTCAGAGGCGGCCTGGTGATGCGCTGATCACACTTTTTCTGCACAATTCTTAATTTTACTGGTAGCGCGCCCAGGCTATGCATATGCATAGGTAGGATTTAGTTAGTGTTAGGTCCCCTCCCATGGAGGAAAGACTTCTTCGACAGTGGGAGGGACGAGTACCTAACAAATTGCATGCAAGCTGTTAGTGGAAACTAACATCCTCCAAGTGGTAGACAGGTTGTATGTGTGCTCATTGTGTATTTGTATCCCATGAGTGGGGTCTGCACTTTATTGCAGGTAAGCATTCATCTGTTTTTAAGTAGCGCTGTTCATTTCTTTGCTATGTTTGATTTTATTCTGGTCAGCTGCTCCCACTTGTTAGTTTTTCTTTGGTGTATATGCAGAGCCTCTGTTTGGGTTCAAGGTGTGTTTGTTGTCTCTGGGGGGGCTCAGCGCATCTCTGAGCTGAGGCCATTCAGAGGCGGCCTGGTGATGCGCTGATCCCACTTTTTCTGCGCAATTCTTAATTTTACTGGTAGCGCACCCAGGCTATGCATATGCATAGGTAGGATTTACTTAGTGTTAGGTCCCCTCCCATGGAGGAAAGACTTCTTCGACAGTGGGAGGGACGAGTACCTAACAAATTGCATGCAAGCTGTTAGTGGAAACTAACATCCTCCAAGTGGTAGACAGGTTGTATGTGTGCTCATTGTGTATTTGTATCCCATGAGTGGGGTCTGCACTTTTTTGCAGGTAAGCATTCGTCTGTTTTTAAGTAGCGCTGTTCATTTCTTTGCTATGTTTGATTTAATTCTGGTCAGCTGCTCCCACTTGTTAGTTTTTCTTTGGTGTATATGCAGAGCCTCTGTTTGGGTTCAAGGTGCGTTTGTAGTCTCTGGGGGGGCTCAGCGCATCTCTGAGCTGAGGCCATTCAGAGGCGGCCTGGTGATGCGCTGATCCCACTTTTTCTGCGCAATTCTTCATTTTACTGGTAGCGCGCCCAGGCTATGCATATGCATAGGTAGGATTTAGTTAGTGTTAGGTCCCCTCCCATGGAGGAAAGACTTCGACAGTGGGAGGGACGAGTACCTAACAAATTGCATGCAAGCTGTTAGTGGAAACTAACATCCTCCAAGTGGTAGACAGGTTGTATGTGTGCTCATTGTGTATTTGTATCCCATGAGTGGGGTCTGCACTTTTTTGCAGGTAAGCATTCATCTGTTTTTAAGTAGCGCTGTTCATTTCTTTGCTATGTTTGATTTAATTCTGGTCAGCTGCTCCCACTTGTTAGTTTTTCTTTGGTGTATATGCAGAGCCTCTGTTTGGGTTCAAGGTGCGTTTGTAGTCTCTGGGGGGGCTCAGCGCATCTCTGAGCTGAGGCCATTCAGAGGCGGCCTGGTGATGCGCTGATCCCACTTTTTCTGCGCAATTCTTCATTTTACTGGTAGCGCGCCCAGGCTATGCATATGCATAGGTAGGATTTACTTAGTGTTAGGTCCCCTCCCATGGAGGAAAGACTTCTTCGACAGTGGGAGGGACGAGTACCTAACAAATTGCATGCAAGCTGTTAGTGGAAACTAACATCCTCCAAGTGGTAGACAGGTTGTATGTGTGCTCATTGTGTATTTGTATCCCATGAGTGGGGTCTGCACTTTTTTGCAGGTAAGCATTCATCTGTTTTTAAGTAGCGCTGTTCATTTCTTTGCTATGTTTGATTTAATTCTGGTCAGCTGCTCCCACTTGTTAGTTTTTCTTTGGTGTATATGCAGAGCCTCTGTTTGGGTTCAAGGTGCGTTTGTAGTCTCTGGGGGGGCTCAGCGCATCTCTGAGCTGAGGCCATTCAGAGGCGGCCTGGTGATGCGCTGATCCCACTTTTTCTGCACCAATTAACTCCTGCGAAGTGTCAAATGCAATGGACGTGGTGCTTGTAGTAGTGCTGGTGGCTGCGGAAGATGAGGTGTTCTGTGTTAAATAGTCAACCACATCCTGACAATCTTGGGAGTTGATGGGATGTTCCTTCTTCTGAGCACTGTACTTTGGTCGAGGGCCGCAGGAAATCACATCAACATGACCTCGCGCAGACCTGCCGGGTGGCCTTCCTCTGGGTCTGCCTCTACCTCTGCCTGTTTTATCATTGTCTCCATATCGGGGGAATGAAGTGAAAGGTATGCACTGACTTGACTAATACAATGTACAGTCACACAGGTGCAGTTAACAGGTATGCACAGAGTGGTATATCACACTGTGTGCGCTCATGTGGGTAGGTGGGTGAACTGAACACAACAGGTAGATATATCCAGTGATGAGGTGGGTGCACTGAACACAACAGGTAGGTATATGCAGTGATGGGTATTACAATGTGCACCTGTCACACACAGACAGGTAGCGGACAGGCACAATGACACTGCGTGCGCTCACGTAGATAGGTAGGTGCACTATGAACAACAGGTAGGTAGGTAGGTATATGCAGTACTGGGAATTACAATGTGCACCTGTCACACACAGACAGGTAGCGGAGAGGCACAGTGGCACTGCGTGCACTCACGTAGGTGGGTGGGTGCACAGTGAACAACAGGTAGGTAGGTAGGTATATGCAGTCCTGGGCATTACAATGTGCACCTGTCACAAACAGGCAGGTAGCGGACAGGCACAGTGACACTGCGTGTGCTCACGTAGGTGGGTGTGTGCACAGTGAACAACAGGTAGGTAGGTAGGTATATGCAGTCCTGGGTATTACAATGTGCACCTGTCACACACAGACAGGTAGTGGACAGGCACAGTGACACTGCGTGCACTCACGTGGGTGGGTGCACAGTGAACAACAGGTAGGTATATGCAGTGATGGGTAATGTGCACCTGTCACACACACAGGTAGTCACTGAATTTGCTGGACCTGGCAGTGGCACACACACAGTATGAATTATCAAGGGTGTCTATGCAACACAAGTGTCAGTGGGACACACACAGAAAAAAAATAGATCACAAGAACAAGATTAGCTCTCAAAAGAGCTGTTGTGGGGTGCTATTTTAGCAATAAGAATCAGCAAGGAACAAGCTAACAAGCCTACAAGAGCCTAACTAATCTTTCCCTATGAGAGAGTCTACAGCAGTTGTACCCTCTCTATTTACTGCAGGCACATTAGTGAGTATAATGGCCAGCGGTGCCTGCCTTTTATAAGGGGGAGTGGCTCCAGGAGGGAGTGTAGCCTGATTGGCTACAATGTGCCTGCTGACTGTGATGTAGAGGATCAAAGTTGACCCTTGTCAGGAACCGGCCCGCGGCACGCCTGCGTATACGGTTCCTGACTGCGGGTTTGACCAGATCAAGCGGGGAACAGCCTTATTCAGGCTACAGACAAGGCTGGGTCCCCCTCAAACACTTCCCACTGCCATCACTAGCCATTGCTAGACACGTCCACTCAGCTGTCGAGTGCTCAACACGCAATCTGCTTTTTCGTATTTGGGTCAGCTTTGCGCTTCAGGCCGAATACGAGAACGCCACACACACACACAGTTGCAATTTTACACTGTAGTGAAGCAAAACCACTAACAGTCATTCCGAACAATACTGTTAGACTTCCCACTCAGCTGTTGAGCGCAGTAGTGCCCCATACACACAATGCAATTACAATCTCATATGGTAGTGTCGCTCAATTATACAATCAGGCATGAACTTATACACGGTTACACTTCAGTCTCTTCTAGGCTATGAGTGTTGGTTTAGTACAGCAAAAGTCAATCTTATTAAATAACAATTTAATATTCCAGAAAAAAACTGGAACAATGCAGAAAATAATATATACAAAAAACAAAGTAAAAAAGTTACAAAGTAAAAGTTACAAGATACACACAAGGCTATTTGCTTACCAAAATAACAGGGATCAAGATAGAAGAATCTTGGACTTGGGTTTTGAGGACGGACACAGTTCTGGTTGGACCAGGAGCCAACTTAGCTTGGACCGGGAGTCCGGCTTCAGCTACCGTCAGGAGTGGACTGATTTTAGGTATCTGCCCCCTGGCTTTTATGCTGGAATATTTTCCTTGAGGCTGCAAGCCCGTTTGGACAGGGGAACTAGTTTAATTAAATCTCAGACATAATTCAATTTCCAGAGATCTAACTTCCACGTAAGAGTGCATTTTTGCACACACCCAACAAAAGACTTCCTTAACATCCAATTTCCCCAGGTAAAAGTCTATACATCAAAAGATTGTGAAGTGAGGCTTTTCAACATTGCATCAGGCTGTCATATGTAAAGTACCGAGTTTCCTGATAGCCTATGAAGTTGGCAGATTCAATTAGTCCGATTGTCTTTGGGGACAATTGGGTGTCTACATGTCAAAGATATCCAAAGCTATGCAGACAACCCAATTAGCAGTGACCCACTCTCATTGGAACTGCATACAGAAACTCAAAAGCACTTCCTATTGTCATAGAGCAAACACCGCTTTCCCCAAAGCTAGAATGGCTGTAGCCGACATCACATATGATACAGTCAGAAAAATGAAAGAAACATGTTCTTGTATTACCCTTAACATCCCCAGCACCCCAATATATTACCACAACCCTAATGGTGCGGTATGGGGGCAAACCGAACTTCTGGAAAAGTTCGCCGGTGAACCATTCGGGCCATCTCTATTGGCACAGTGAAAGTAGTACAACATTGAAGGTAAAAACAACGCAGATTTACAGAAACAACAACATGTTACAAAAGTTAGTGACAGTAATAGTAGTACAGCTTATAGCGAGATGGTGACAGTAAGCAGTGCAATAACAGCACAGCAGTAGTCAGATGGCAGTGAACAGACATCTACTGCTCAAGAGTGGGGGGTTGACCGCAGGGCGGAATGGGGGTTGGGAAGAGTTCAAGAGTCTGACGGCTGCAGGGAAAAGTGTTCTTACACCTTGTGCTCCTGGCGGAGATGGCCCAGAACCTCCGGCCCGATTTGAGCCGACTGATGAAGCTAAGGCCTGGGTGGGAGTGATCAAAAGCAAAAGTTATCAAAAGGTAGTATATACAATGACAGTGTTGTTCACTAGGTTTCAATAAATTGTACATTGTACCGACTTGGATAGCTTTTTCTACAGTCAGAATCAAATGGGCCTTCAGTTTGTAGTCATAATACACATATAACATTACCAGATTATAAGGATAAAAACATACTGTTAATAATATAATTATGGACAAATTTTAAAATGTAGCTCATGTATAAATCGATAAGTTCTGGCAGTTGTTATACACATCTTTTGGTGTTGGAAAATTACAGCTAAAATAAAATATCTAAAATATTTCAATAAGCAATAAATCATTCCAGACATACACGTTCACATCAGAGATGATATCCTGCTGTTACATCTAACGTTCTCCGTACTCTGTGCAATTGATAATTATGCAGAAAGCATCAGCATGTTATTATCAGATGATTAAAGTCATTAACAATTCAGGTTTTTGTGAAAAGCTGTGGAATATTTATGATGAACCATGTGCAAGAGGACAAAACAGTGCTATCATTTATCCCACAATAGCTGTCCAATGTCACGTCTAATACTAAGATAATCAGCAAGGAGGTGGGTAAACCCCACACTGGAAATTGAACACATGACATAAGAATGTTTTGCTAGTGACAGAATAATTTCATGTTTTATGTTCTGTAGGTTATTAAAAAATATGTGCCCAGTATATGGAAGAGATCTAGGAGGACAATGGAGATTGCATATCAGTAGAATAAAAATTAGGTTACTTAAAGAAAACCTGAACTGAAAATTAAAAGTCAAAATAAGCATACACAAATCATACTTACCTTCCATGTAGTCTACTCCTCAGTGTCTTTCTCCTGTCCCGCGTCCTGTTTGTTCACTGTGATCAAGGGAATTTTCCGTCCTCCATTTTGAAAATGGCCATTACCCATAACAGCTTTCTGGTCAGCACACAGTTAAACTGTAGCATCGCCCACTTGAGCCATAGGGAAACATGGACATTACCCGGTACATCAGTTTTCCTCTCAGCTATAACTGACAGCAACTGATATTTTACTGACAGCAACTGATATATTTCAGATCTGACAAATTATTGTCAGAACTGGAAGGGATTATTGTCAGAAGAAAATGGTGAGCTTCTGAGAGGAACTGATGGCAAGGTAACTATGTAATGTTCATTTGAAGTTACCTCATGTGTTTATTTTAAATATTTTTACTCAGTACAGGTTCTCTTTAACCCTTTAGCAGCCAGGCTTGAAAGTGCTTCAGACCATTTTATTTTAGCACTTTTTTGTATTTCTTCTTTTCTATATTTTGTTGCTTCTAATTAGTACTGCTGTAATGTGTATTTATGGTCACTTGGCACGCGGGGGCAGTGTGAGACAATAACAGAGGACTTTTGCCTTAAGTTTTTATATTTTCTGCCAGTAGAAAGAGATCAAAGCATTTTAAGAATTTACAGCACAATGATCTCTGCCAACTGGGGTCAAAAGCAATATACTCATCTCAAATGATATAACTTTATCGAAGCTGTTAATGGGTTAAAGCTCAACTAAACTCAAAACTGAAGATGTTCAATTCTGAAAGCAGTGGTTTCATATAAACTATATGTATTACCTTTGGCACTGCATTTTATATTTAAACTTACCTGCAGCTGTTCACTTATCAAAGCAAAGTGGATCCCACTTTGGTGACGTCAACAGCAAACTATGGCAACTGTGGCAACATAGGGGCCCAGCTGACGAAAGCCAGCCCACCCTCCCTCTCCAGTACATAAAACTAAATACGTTAGTGGGGGGGTGAACTGTACAGCTACAATTGCAATTATTCCCATGTTCCACCTTTGCCATTGCCTCTGCAGGGGTGACAGAGGCAATGGCAAAGGTGGAGATAGTGGATATTGTACCTATACAGTTCACCACTAGAGTTGGGCCGAACCTCCGATTTTAGGTTCGCCAACCGGGTTCGCGAACTTCCGCGGAAGGTTCGGTTCGCGTTAAAGTTCGCGAACCGCAATAGACTTCAATGGGGATGCGAACTTTGAAAAAAAAATTATGCTGGCCACAAAAGTGATGGAAAAGATGTTTCAAGGGGTCTAACACCTGGAGGGGGGCATGGCGGAGTGGGATACACGCCAAAAGTCCCCGGGAAAAATCTGGATTTGACGCAAAGCAGCGTTTTAAGGGCAGAAATCACATTGAATGCTAAATGACAGGCCTAAAGTGCTTTAAAACATCTTGCATGTGTATACATCAATCAGGTAGTGTAATTAAGGTACTGCTTCACACTGACACACCAAACTCACCGTGTAACGCACCGCAAACAGCTGTTTGTGTAGTGACGGCCGTGCTGGACTGGTGCGCACCATGGCGAGAGTGCAGGTTTTGGTGGCTTTACAGCCCATATGGTCGCCTGGCTGATGTAACTGAATGACAGAACAGTGACTGTCCAGCTGATCAAATTTGGTCTGACCACAATGAAGCAACGACCTTATTATCTTTTGTGTGCCCCCCGAGACACTCATCTAGGCGCCGGTCATTGCTTCATTGTGATACGCAAGCCCCTTCACCACGGCAAGGTAATGATCACGAAGGGGAATGGGCGCATGTACATGCCTTTTCTTTTGTTGTTGCAGCTGCCCGCAGTGCAGCCAGAAAAATTAGGCAGACATGTACAAGCACCAGAAAAATTATTACAGCGGCCGCTGCTAGCAGCGGCCTAAAAAATTCAGCAATCCGCCTGGAGTCCCGGACCCTGTTGGTGGTGGCGGAGAAGGTAGTCAAGCGGCCTGCAGGCAGACATGCTGTGTGGAGGGACTGGGAGCGACTTAGTCTTCTTGGGGCAGGCCAGGCAGCCAGTCACACGGCGTGCAGGCAGAGATGCTGTGTGTGCGGGGACTGACTTAGTCTTGGGGCGAGCAGCTGCCCTCCGGGATCCATGCCTCATTCATTTTGATAAAGGTGAGGTACTTAACACTTTTGTGACTTTGGCGACTTCTCTTCTCAGTGACAATGCCTCCAGCTGCGCTGAAGGTCCTTTCTGACAGGACGCTTGCGGCAGGGCAGGAGAGAAGTTGGATGGCAAATTGGGACAGCTCTGGCCACAGGTCAAGTCTGCGCACCCAGTAGTTCAAGGGTTCCTCATCGCTGTTCACAGCAGTGTCTACATCCACACTTAAAGCCAGGTAGTCGGCTACCTGCCGTTCCAGGCGTTAGTGGAGGGTGTATCCGGAAGGGCTACGGCGAGGCGTTGGACTAAAGAACGTCTGCATGTCCGACATCACCATGAGATCGCTGGAGCGTCCTATCTTTGACTGCGTGGACACGGGAGGAGGATTAGTGGCAGTGGTACCTTGCTGGCGTTGTGCTGTCACATCACCCTGAAAGGCATTGTAATGCATAGTTGACAGCTGGTTCTGCATGTGCTGCATCCTTTCCACCTTCAGGTGAGTTGGTAACAGGTCCGCCACTTTGTGCCTGTACCGAGGGTCTAGTAGTGTGGCCACCCAGTGCAGCTCATTCCCCTTGAGGTTTTTTATACGGGGGTCCCTCAACAGGCAGGACAGCATAAAAGACGACATCTGCACAAAGTCGGATCCAGTACCCTCCATCTCCTCTTGCTCTTCCTCAGTGACGTCACGTAAGTCAACCTCCTCCCCCCAGCCGCGAACAATACCACGGGAAGGTTGAGCAGCACAAGCCCCCGGCGACGCCTGCTGCGGGTGTTCTCCTGCCGCCGTCCCCTCCTCCTCCTCCTCCCCCAAAGAAACACCTTGCTCATCATCCTCTGAGTCTGACTCATCTTCTGCACACGACTTCTCTTCTTCCTCCTCCTCCCCCCTCTGTGCTGCCGCAGGTGTTGAGGAAACAGCTGGGTCTGATGAAAATTGGTCCCATGCCTGTTCCTGCCGTAACGGTTCCTGGTCACGCTCATTCGCAGCTTCATCCGCCACTCTACGCACAGCACGCTCCAAGAAGTAAGCGTAGGGAATTAAGTCGCTGATGGTGCCCTCACTGCGGCTCACCAGGTTGGTCACCTCCTCAAACGGCCGCATGAGCCTGCATGCATTTTTCATCAGTGTCCAGTTGTCGGGCCAGGACATCCCCATCTTCCCAGACTGTTTCATTCTACTGTAGTTGTAGAGGTAGTGGGTGACGGCTTTCTTCCGTTCTAGCAGGCGGGAGAACATGAGCAGGGTCGAATTCCAGCGAGTCGGGCTATCGCAAATGAGGCGTCTCACCGGCATGTTGTTTTTCCGCTGAATTTCCGCAAAGCGTGCCATGGCTGTGTAAGACCGCCTCAAATGCCCACAGACCTTCCTGGCCTGCTTCAGGACATCCGCTAAGCCAGGGTACTTTGCCACAAATCTTTGAACAACTAGATTCATGACATGTGCCATGCAGGGTATGTGTGTCAGCTTCCCCATATGCAAAGCGGCAAGCAGATTGCTGCCGTTGTCGCACACCACGTTGCCTATCTCCAGGTGGTGCGGGGTCAGCCACTCATCCACCTGTTTCTTAAGAGCAGCCAGGAGAGCTGCTCCAGTGTGACTCTCTGCTTTGAGACAAGACATGTCTAAGATGGCGTGACACCGTCGTACCTGGCATGCAGCATAGGCCCTGCGGAGCTGGGGCTGTGTAGCTGGAGAGGAGAACTGCCACTCAGCCAAGGAGGAGGAGGACAGCGAAGAGCATGTAGCAGGAGGAGAGGAGGTGGCAGGAGGCCTGCCTGCAAGCCGTGGAGGTGTCACAATTTGGTCCGCTGCACCCTGCTTGCCATCGTTCACCACCAGGTTGACCCAATGTGCTGTGTACGTAATGTAGCGGCCCTGCCCGTGCTTGGCAGACCAGGCATCCGTGGTCAGGTGTACCCTTGACCCAACGCTCTTCGCAAGAGATGACACCACTTGCCTCTCAACTTCACGGTGCAGTTGGGGTATGGCCTTTCTCGAAAAATAAGTGCGGCCTGGCATCTTCCACTGCGGTGTTCCGATGGCCACAAATTTACGGAAGGCCTCAGAGTCCACCAGCCGGTATAGTAACAGCTGGCGAGCTAACAGTTCCGCCACGCCAGCTGTCAGACGCCGAGCAAGGGGGTGACTGGCTGAAATTGGCTTCTTCTGCTCAAACATTTCCTTCACGGACACCTGACTGCTGCTGTGGGCAGAGGAGCAGGAAGCGCTCAAGGGCAGAGGCGGAGTGGAGGAGGGTGCCTGTGAAGGTGGAAGGGAGAAAGCGGCAGAAGCAGATGATGCACCTGCAGTAGGAAGAGGAGAAGGAGGGTGATTTTTCTTTTGTGTGCTGCTTTTGCTCAGGTGGCCATCCCATTGCTGTTTGTGCCTTTTCTCCAGGTGCCTTCATAAGGCACTTGTCCCTACGTGAGTGTTGGCCTTTCCACGGCTCAATTTTTGCTGGCAGAGCGAACAGATGGCTTTGCTCCAATCTGAGGCACACACATTAAAACATTTCCACACCGCTGAGCCACCCTGGGATGTGGGCACTATGGGGACCTCAGCAGCTGATGCTGAAGGGCAAGTTGGCTGGCTGTACATAGGTGGCGATACATGGTGCCGGACACTGCCACCAGCTGTTTCTGACGAAGAGCTGCCCCAGCTTCTTTCAGCAACTTCTCTCCTCCTACTACTCTCTGACTCCCCCTCTGAACTGTCCCCCTCTTCATCTCCTCTATTGGGAACATACAGAGGATCCCTATCATCGTCATCATCGTAATCATCCTGCCCAGCTTCGCTTGCCTCAGACAAATCCAAACATGCACCATCAGTAGGTCCTTCATCCTCCTTACACGTTACATCCATAGTGTTGCCGCGTAACTCAGACATATGAGCTGGTGAAAATTAATCTGGCTGTAACAACAATGGCTGTGCATCGGTGATTTCAACACTAAATAATTCTTGCGAAGTGTCAAATGCAGCGGAAGTGGTGCTAGTAGTAGCGCTGGTGGCTGAGCAAGATGAGGTGTTCTGTGTCGCTAAATACTCAACCACGTCCTGACAATCTTGGGAGGTGATGGGACGTGCCTTCTTCCGAGCACTGTACTGTGGGCCAGGTCCACACAAAATTACATTTACACGACCTCGCGCAGACCTGCCGGGTGGCCTTCCTCTGGCTCTGGCACTACCTCTTCCTCTACCTGTTTTGTCCATATCGGGTATGCACGGAGTGGTATATCACACTGCGTGCACTCACGTAGGTAGGTGGGTTCACTTAACTGCACAGGTATGCGCACTGATGCGGTGGGTTCACTGAACAGAACAGGTATACAGTGGTGGGTTCACAGAAGAGGTATGCAGTGGCAGGTTCACTGAACAGAACAGGTATGCAGTGGCGGGTTCACAGAACAGGTCAGGTATACAGTGGTGGGTTCAAAGAACAGGTATGCAGTGGCAGGTTCACTGAACAGAACAGGTATGCAGTGGCGGGTTCACTGAACACAACAGGTATGCAGTGGCGGGTTCACTGAACAGTACAGGTATGCAGTGGCGGGTTCACTGAACAGTACAGGTATACAGTGGCGGGTTCACTGAACACAACAGGTATGCAGTGGCGGGTTCACTGAACAGAACCGGTATACAGTAGCGGCTCCACTGAACAGAACAGGTATGCAGTGGCGGGTTCACTGAACAGTACAGGTATACAGTGGCGGGTTCACTGAACAGAACAGGTATACAGTAGTGGGTCCACTGAACAGAACAGGTATGCAGTGGCGGGTTCACTGAACAGTACAGGTATACAGTGGCGGGTTCACATAACAGGTATGCAGTGGCAGGTTCACTGAACAGAACAGGTATGCAGTGGCGGGTTCACTGAACAGGTATACAGTGGCGGGTTCACTGAACAGAACAGGTATACAGTGGCAGGTTCACTGAACACAACAGGTATGCAGTGGCGGGTTCACTGAACAGTACAGGTATACAGTGGCGGGTTCACAGAACAGGTATACAGTGGCAGGTTCACTGAACACAACAGGTATGCAGTGGCGGGTTCACTGAACAGTACAGGTATACAGTGGCGGGTTCACAGAACAGGTATGCAGTGGCAGGTTCACTGAACAGAACAGGTATGCAGTGGCGGGTTCACTGAACAGTACAGGTATACAGTGGCGGGTTCACAGAACAGGTATGCAGTGGCAGGTTCACTGAACAGAACAGGTATGCAGTGGCGGGTTCACTGAACAGTACAGGTATACAGTGGTGGGTTCACAGAACAGGCATGCAGTGGCAGGTTCACTGAACAGAACAGGTATGCAGTGGCGGGTTCACTGAACACAACAGGTATGCAGTGGCGGGTTCACTGAACAGTACAGGTATGCAGTGGCGGGTTCACTGAACAGTACAGGTATACAGTGGCGGGTTCACTGAACACAACAGGTATGCAGTGGCGGGTTCACTGAACAGAACCGGTATACAGTAGCGGCTCCACTGAACAGAACAGGTATGCAGTGGCGGGTTCACTGAACAGTACAGGTATACAGTAGCGGGTCCACTGAACAGAACAGGTATGCAGTGGCGGGTTCACTGAACAGTACAGGTATACAGTGGCAGGTTCACAGAACAGGTATGCAGTGGCAGGTTCACTGAACAGAACAGGTATGCAGTGGCGGGTTCACTGAACAGGTATACAGTGGCATGTTCACTGAACAGAACAGGTATACAGTGGCGGGTCCACTGAACAGAACAGGTATGCAGTGGCGGGTTCACAGAACAGGTATGCAGTGGCAGGTTCACTGAACACAACAGGTATGCAGTGGCGGGTTCACTGAACAGGTATACAGTGGCGGGTCCACTGAACAGAACAGGTATGCAGTGGCAGGTTCACTGAACACAACAGGTATGCAGTGGTGGGTTCACAGAACAGGTATGCAGTGGTGGGTTCACAGAACAGGTATGCAGTGGTTGGTTCACAGAACAGGTATGCAGTGGCAGGTTCACTGAACAGGTATGCAGTGGTGGGTTCACTGAACAGGTATGCAGTGGTGGGTTCACAGAACAGGTATGCAGTGTTGGGTTCACAGAACAGGTATGCAGTGGTGGGTTCACAGTACAGGTATGCAGTGGTTGGTTCACAGTACAGGTATGCAGTGATGGGTTCACAGAACAGGTATGCAGTGTTGGGTTCACAGAACAGTTATGCAGTGGTGGGTTCACAGTACAGGTATGCAGTGTTGGGTTCACAGAACAGGTATGCAGCCAGGAACAAGCTAAGCCTAACTAATCTTTCCCTATGAGAGACAGTCTGCAGCAGCTCGCCCTACTCTCACTAATGCAGGCACACGAGTGACCGTAATGGCCGCCGCTGCCTGCCTTATATAAGGGGGGTGGGGCTCCAGGGGCTAGTGTAGCCTAATTGGCTACACTGGGCCTGCTGACTGTGATGTAGAGGGTCAAAGTTGACCCTCCATGTGCATTATGGGGCGAACCGAACTTCCGCAAAGGTTCGCCTGCGGGACGCGAACGTGAACCACGGAAGTTCGCATGGAACCGTTCGCAGGCGAACCGTTCGGCCCAACTCTATTCACCACTACCACTTTCAGCCACATGTCTACTGTAATGCTAGGACATGTAGTTTACTCTCCAGGTGATTCAGCTACCATAAATATTTACTGAGGCAGAAAAAGCTTTTGCATATTTACAGGCACATGTGTCTTGTGAAAAAAAAACATTGCTTAGATTTAATTATTAAGCTGTTTGTAATCAGAACTTCCTGCGTTACATTTTTTGTTAAGGTAATAAGCAAAACTAAAATAAAATATCAATGTTTAGCACTGCCTGGTATAATCCTTTTGCCTTCACTTTTCAATAGCCATACAGGTATGACAATTTAAAAAAAAAAAACTCTTTATCCTTCTTCTGATTTACTTTCATTATATTCTTGTTAAAGAGAACCAGAGGTGGGTTTGAAGAATATTATCTGCATACAGAGGCTGGATCTGCCTATACAGCCCAGCCTCTGTTGCTATCCCAAACCCGCCTAAGGTCCCCCTGCACTCTGCAATCCCTCATAAATCACAGCCACGCTGCTGACAAACAGCTTGTCAGAGCTGGCTGTGTTTATCTCTATAGTGTCAGTCTGCTGCTCTCCCCGCCTCCTGCAGAACTCCAGTTCCCTGCTGATTGGAGGGAAGGGACGGGGGCAGGGACTGGAGCTATGCAGGAGGCGGGGGAGCAGCTGAGACTGACACTACAGATGTAAACACAGCCTCGCAGCTGATTTATGAGGGATTGCAGAGTGCAGGGGGACCTTAGTGGGGTTTGGGATAGCAACAGAGGCTGGGCTGTATAGGCAGATCCAGCGTCTGTATGCAGATAACATTCTTTAAACACACCTCGGGTTCTCTTTAAGTTGTACCCTGATTTAATAAGATCCCCCCACCCCCTCACTCCTTATCTAGA
Source organism: Hyperolius riggenbachi (assembly GCF_040937935.1). Taxonomy (NCBI): domain Eukaryota; kingdom Metazoa; phylum Chordata; class Amphibia; order Anura; family Hyperoliidae; genus Hyperolius; species Hyperolius riggenbachi. Next base: position 502,971,017 of record NC_090646.1, read on the forward strand.
AAGGTCAGTAAAGCAGCATTTGTGCTGTTGTTATGTTATGTTGTTTAGAATATACTTTAAAACGGTCATGCTGTAGGTGTGTACATGTAAAGACAACGGCTCAAATGGTAATTCAATCAACTTCAAAAAGGAACTTTCCTGAATTATTATTATTATTTAGTATTTATATAGCGCCAAAATCTTCTGCAGCGCTGTACAGAGTATATAGTCTTGTTACTGTCCCTCAGAGGAGCTCATAATCTAGTCCCTATCATAAACATAGATTTATGTATGTATTGTGTAGTAGTATATGTATCGTAGTCTACGGACAATTTTAGGAGGAAGCTAATTAACTTTTCTGTATGTTTTTGGAATGTGGGAGGAAACCGGGGTACCCGGAGGAAACCCACGCAGACATGGGGCTAACATACAAACTCCTTGCAGATGTTGACGTGGCTGGTATTCCAACCAGGGACCCAGCGTTGCAAGGCGGGAGCGCTAACTACTATGCCACGGTGCTGCACATGAATATAAAGTAATTCATAAATGTACTTATTATTACAATATTAATTTATAAGTAATTTAATTAGTTTTTGCTATTTCAAATTTTATCCTTCCTCAACCTGATTTTGCATTCTTCAATTTATCACAGGTGGGTACATACTTATTGCTGTTAGGTACTTTACTTCAGAATGTTTATTTACTGTGTGTTCTGAAGCCAGCAGAAATAACACTGGGTCTCCCCAAATGCCCTGGAATGAGAATTTTGCATAATAAACAGCTTAGGGTAAACATCAGTAGGGAGGCGAGGCAGTGTTACATACTAATATCAATATAAATAACAAAAACTCTTGGTCACTTTATATTAGATAATATTTAATAGATACTGGGCAGGTTTGTTGGATCGATTATGCTATCTAATATTTGCCAGCTCATAATAACGCCAGTAAATCAGGCCCACTGCGTGCTTTCACAACAGCTGGGATGTGTACAAGCTCAGTGACTGTGAATTGAATCTTTGATCACACTACAAAAAGTACAGAGAACAAAGAATGGCCACTAATAAAGTTTGTAACTCTTTCAGGAAATCAAAGGGAAATATAAGGGGATTAGAGTTTTACAAAGCCTGCAACAGTTTTGTAAAATTGATGCACTATAGACTTAAGCTGCCCTGACATCTAGCAATATATGGGCAGATCAACCAAGAGACATAGCTCTCTCTGATCAAATCTGATTGGAGAGATATCTGTTGCCTGCCCACACCTGCCCATACATAAAGGCCTATTCCCAATAGATTTGGGCTCTGAAGGAAATAGCCGAGCACAGTCTGGTCCACTCTACTGCACATGGGTGAGCCATCTGTGCCTGCGCAGTAGAGCGGACCTAATCAGGCTCAGCTATTTCAGCCAGAGCCCAAGTGTGAAGCCGCTAATGCGCCTGTGCACAGCTGTGAATGTTGTTATTGTTTAACCACTTCAGCCCCACAGTGTCAAAAACCTTATGTATCCGAGCAACGTTCACCTCCCATTCATTCACCAATAACTTCATCACTACTTATCACAATGAATTGATCTATATCTCATTTTTTCCACCACTAATTAGGCTTTCTTTGGGTGGTACATTTTGCTAAAAATAATTTTTTTCTAAATCCATTTTAACAGGAAGATTAAGAAAGAAATGGGAAAAAAAATCATTATTTCTCAGTTTTTGGCCATTATAGTTTGAAATTATTATATGCTACCGTAATTAAAACTCATGTATTTTATTTGCCCTTTTATCCCGGTTATTACACCATTTAAATGATGTCCCTATCACAATGTATGGTGCCAATATTTTATTTAGAAATAAAGGTGCATTTTTTCAATTTGCGTCCATCACTATTTAGAAGCTTATAATTTAAAAAAATATAATAATATACTTTGACATTCATATTTAAAAAGTTCAGACCCTTAGGTAACTATTTATGTTTTTTTTTTTTATTGTAATCTATTTATTTATTTTTTTAATTAAAAAATGTATTTTGGTAATTTTTGGTGTGGGAAGGAAACAGCTAAGTTTAACCACTTCCCTACCACGCTATTTTGTGCTGATCGGTGCTGCGTGGGCTCTCCAGCCCGCAGCACCGATCAGCTAGCAGCCAGGCCGATCAGACTTCCCCCCTTTTTTCCTCACTAGGGGGATGTCCTGCTGGGGGGGTCTGATCGCCGCCGGCTGCTTGCGCTTGCGGGGGGGGGGCTCTTCAATGCCCCCCTCCGCAGCGCTTCCTGGCCTCCTTCCCCTTCCCTCCCTCTCCCTCCCCCTGTGAGCGGCGCAGGACGGATTTCCGTCCTGCGCCTGATGGGATAGGCTTTAGCCTATCAGATGCCGGTGATCCCCGGCCAATCAGAGGCCGGGGATCACCGATCTCCTCTACGGCGCTGCTGCGCAGCAGCGCCGTATACATGTAAACACCGGGGAAGGTCTTCCCCGTGTGTTTACATTTACCCTGCGAGCCGCCGATCGGCTCGCAGGGTGTTCACGGAGACACCCTCCGGGAACTGACATGGAACCCATGGAATACACTTCAGGATTCAGGGGCGTGTATATACGCTCCGAGAATCCGGAAGTGGTTAAATGTAATATAATGTAATTGTTTAACCTCCCTGGCAGTACGCAGTTTTATAGGCTGCGTCCGCGGGAGGATTTTTTTGTAACAAAATGAAATTTATATGCCTAAGCTAGCACTTCGCTAGCTAACTATGCCCCACAAGCCGGATTAAGGCTAAATGGGGCCCTAAGCAAAGTAACTGATTTGGGCCCCCCCATCATGTCGTAATGGAATCAGAAGATGCAGCTGAACAGCAATATGCCGCACACACCGGGCAGCCGAGCTACTGGTTGCTATGGGCAACAGCACGCTTTCCTCTGTGGGTGCACAATGCAGGGAATAGCAGCGGCAAAATGCAGAGTGAGAGATGAATGGCTGGGACATTTGCACTCAGGGGCTGGGGCACCCCTGTGAAGAGGGCGCCAGATATCACAGCAGCAGCACTTTCCCCCTGCATCTCCAGCCTGGCAATAGCAGAAAGCTCTGGACACCGCCAAACCGGAAGCCGTTCCCCAGACAGAATTACATAACCACTCCCACCACCGAACAACCAATTTCCTCCCAAACTAGACAGCCACCATGCAGCCTCCATCCCAGTGAATACGATAGTCCAGCAGAGAAGGCAGCCGCAGTGGGGGAGAATGACAGCACCAGATGAATCACATTCACCTATTGCGATCCAAGCAATAGAGGTCCCGTCATCCGGAGCCCATCTGTCTCCTCTAGAGTGCTGCCGTTCTGTTACTACTACTATTACTAATTCCTACTTCCTGTCTGATCTGAGAATCAGGAAGTTCAGTGCGAGCGGCTACACTGTAGAAGAGAAAGATGGGTTTCAGATGACGGGATCTCTATCGCTTGGATCATGGATAGGTGAGTGAGCGTTTGCCATCTGCTGCTATCATTCTTGCTGCAGCTGTGGTTCTCTGTGGGAAGGGAGGGTGGAGTGGGCAGCGGCAGAGCGCACAGTAGCAGGAGGGGGACCTAGGAGGAGAGCCTGGCTCTGAAGACAATCAGCAGCGCATGGCATCATTTGACAAGACAAGACAAATAACATTTATATCGCGCTTTTCTCCTGATGGACTCAAAGCGCCAGAGCTGCAGCCACTAGGACGCGCCCTATAGGCAGTAGCAGTGTTAGAGAGACTTGCCTACGGTCTCCTACTGAATAGGTGCTGGCTTACTGAACAGGCAGAGCTGAGATTCGAACCCTGGTCTCCTGTGTCAGCGGCAGAGCCCTTAAAGGGACTCCAAGCAGTGCCTGTGGATATGCCTTTAAGCATACCCACAACTAATTCATTACATCCTCACACCTACCAGCATGATGTTTGTAATTATATCCCCCTGGGTTCCTTATATTTCATTGCATTGTGCTGAATCGAGCTGCCAACTTTGGAGAAAAGTCGTCCTGTGGTCGTGATTTCGATCGCGAAAATATTGAAAACTAAAAGGCATAGAGCAGCCGTTTATATATCATTGGAAAGAGGAGAAAAAGAGCTTTAAAATGATATGCATCTTTCCATAGTTACTGCACTGCTCAGAGTCCCTTTAACCATTATACCATCCAGCCACCTCTGACTTTGGAGAAAAGTCGTCCTGTGGCCGCGATTTAGATCGCGAAAATATCGAAAACTAAAAGGCATAGAGCAGCTGTTTACATATCATTGGAAAGAGGAGAAAGAGAGCTTTAAAATGATATGAATCTTTCCATAGTTACTGCACCGCTCAGAGTCCCTTTAACCATTATACCTTCCAGCCACCACTGACTTTGGAGAAAAGTCGTCCTGTGGCCGCTATTTCAATCGCGAAAATATCGAAAACTAAAAGGCATTGAGCAGCCATTTATATATCATTGGAAAGAGGAGAAAGAGAGCTTTAAAATGATATGCATCTTTCCATAGTTACTGCACTGCTCAGAGTCCCTTTAACCATTATACCATCCAGCCACCGCTGACAGGATGGCAAGGGCTGGTTTATGTGCTGATGGGGCCCCTTTGACTCTGAATGGGGCCCCAAGCGACTGCTTTTGTTGCCTGGTCGGTAATCCGGCCCTGCCCACAAGCCCCCCAGCACCTAACTAAACCCCCCAATTGCTGCCGGCAATATTTACCCCTCCGCGATCCCACGAGAGCCGCAGCTTCACGATTCAGCTTCACTCCTTGCTATGGCGACGATCTGGCATGATGTCTGACGTTATCGACATCATGACGTCATGCACAGTCCCGATCCTCCCCATAGCAAAACCTGGAGCTGATTGGGAGGCTGCGCCATCACGGGATCCCTGGGGGGTACGTATTACGGCGGTGATCGGTGGCGATCGGCGGGGACCGGAGGCACTTGGGGGACATACTTAGCTAGCCAAGTGCTAGCTTAACAATATAGAACAAATTTTATATTAAAAAATGCTCCCGGGGCCATGTGATCCCCTGCGGTGGCTAGCCCGACACTGTGTCGGGCTTACCGCCAGGGAGGTTAATAAAACATGTTTGTGAGTATAGTTTACTATTTGGCCACAAGATGGCCACAGTCAAAAAAGTAAAAAGAGAACAGGAATTTTTTTTTTTTTTGCAGAAAGACGGCAGTCTCTGATAAGAGACTGACAGTTTTTCTGTGGGGAACTTAGATCGGTGAATGGGAACTTTGTTAACATTCACTGATCGGGGGGCTAACGGCGGTCACGCACACAGCGCAGCTGCCGCTGCACAGCCTATCTGGACGAACATATTCATCCAGATAGGGTGAAGTGGTTAAGTTAGTTTGGGGGTGCCAGTACCTGATCGGGGGACTAACGGCGGTCACGCACACAGCGCAGCTGCCGCTGCACAGCCTATCTGGACGAACATATTCATCCAGATAGGGTGAAGTGGTTAAGTTAGTTTGGGGGTGCCAGTACTTGATCGGGCTGGCTGAGGGAGGTGGGGGAAGCCTCATTAGGATCCAGAGGCTTCCCCTCTCGCAAGGTAAATATCTGTTTTGTTTGTTTTTTGTTTTTAACCTTCAGGTTTGCTTTAAATTACTCTAAAGTACTTGTTCCGCAATCCCTTTGCTGTATATGCACATTTTACTGGTGGTTACATCATAAAGAGATAAACATGAATACATATCATACCTATCCTACTTAGAGCCTTCCTATGTTTACTATTTTTATTGCACGGGTTAATAAACTAGTGCTTTATCTATATAAATAGGGCAGTCAAATTGCAATCAAATGCACTGTCAGATCTCATGAAAAGTAAACAAAAAGCCACCAGAAAACTTGTATCAAACAAATGCCCCGATCACATACAAACATTGTTGGAGGCGCCCCACATACAGTATCTAGTACAAAGTATATATGTAAGGAGTAAATGGGTCTTATCTTCTTAAACGACAAACCACAAAGGTAAGTATAAGATTTATTCATGCACATAAGACAACTTGTTTCACAGGTGCCGATCCGCTTCTTCAGATCAATACAAAAGTGCACATTTAACATAACATGAGATGTCACTAGACATCTTATGCAATGCCAATCTAACCACTGCACTGCTGCCACTGGCTTCCCACTTGCTTTGTACTTCTTTATCCAGTACAAAGCTAGGTAAATGTTGATCAAGCACTATACCAACCTGAAGTCCCCTCATACTGTAGCTCTTACCAATAAAATAATTGGATTTTGTCAAACAGTGTATACTTGATATAGCAATTGAACATCAATCCAGAGAGCCTTGATTTCAATGATTGTTGGGAGACATCTCAAGCTCACTCCAACCTGAATTATCGCAAATTCTTTCTGTTTTAAGAAAGCAAACTTTTGTTTTACTTAGCATATTAGTAAGGAGGCTTTTAGGACCATTGTAGCCCCTCACACACTCCAATGAGTTCTGGTTCACCAATCACCATGAGCTTGCTGGTTAGTCTGTACCTCTGTGTTACAAGCCCTACTCCATAGGGACAAATTAATTCATGCCGTGCACTGATGAGGATCAAACAATCCGAAACAGTCTGTATGCATGTTGGATTTTTATGGCTTTGTACAAATTAACAAGCTGACACATTATTGCATTCCAGCGGTTCTGGAGGTGTGTTTAGCTTCTAAAGCTGGCCACTAACGGTCCAATTTCTAGCGAAAAATCGTTCGAGCGATCAGAAATTCTGATCAGACGAAAAATCGTTCACTACACCATCAACTAACCAATCATTGCTTCCTATCTATCAAGACCACCAACAAAATCCAAATTTTCGTTCGACGAAAATTCATTTGGGTGACATTTTTTTCAATCGCTCATAATCGATTGTGTCCACCAATGGAGATTATTTACAACCAATCCGATCAGAATTTCTGATCGCTCGAACGATTTTTCACTAGAAATTGGACCGTTAGTGGCCAGCTTTATTAGGGTAACGATGGTTAATTTGCATATATTCAGCAGTGATGCACTGGGAGACATCTCAAGCTCACTCCAACCTGAATTATCGCAAATTCTTTCTGTTTTAAGAAAGCAAACTTTTGTTTTTCTTAGCATATTAGTAAGGGGGCTTTTAGGACCATTGTAGCCCCTCACACACTCCAATGAGTTCTGGTTCACCATGAGCTTGCTGGTTAGCCTGTACCTCTCAGTGTTTGTTATGGGAGGTATACACGGCTCGATTTTGCCACTCGATTCTTTTGCTCGAGCTATTCCCCACTTGATTCTGCAGGCGATTCACTTGTCTTACACTCGTTTTACTTATCTTTTTTCATTGTCCTCAATGCGGAATCGAGCACGGAAACGTTCGGGTGGAAGATTGGACGTGTCGGAAATTATCGGTCAAGCCATCTAAATGACTCAGAGTCGAGCCGTGTATTCCCAGCATACGAGTCAATATTTTTGCCAGATTTCACATCTATTCTATAGTACTGTCCCTATTGTCTGCAAGGCAATCTAGGATTTCCAATCACCTCATTCGCCAGTATCAGGTGAGCTTAGCTCGTTAATTAGCCAGATCACTGTTATCCCGTTGAATGCTGTAGCTCTGCCATCAAACTGCAGGCTAATCAATGCAGGATTACAAAAAAGTCTGGCACTTACTACAGGCCAAACAAAATGTGCCTACAAGTTACAGTGAATAAAGAGAATGACAATATCCTGGTAATACTGTGCTCTCCCTATAAAAACAAGAAGAAAAGGTCTCGCCAACAGGAGAGAAGCTCAGTCAGGGCACTGGTGTTCATAAACAGTGAAGTTGTTAAAACATAATTTACATCTCCTTGTGGTATAAAGGCCAGGCACTTAGTGACCCGAGAGGAAGCATCTGCAAGTGGTGAACCAGCCATCAATATGCTGTGAGCAATCTGCTATGAATTAAAAGAGGCAACTAGACATTCATTTTATTGCAGAAAATTGTCTTTATGTTACCAGATCCACTAATATGATTTTAAAATAAAATAACTACCAAAATAAAATATAGCAAGGAGAGTGGAGAGTGCAGTGCCTACACAGAAACTATAGGCGTTTCAGACCGAAGCAGATCATTTCGGCGTGTGGCACTGAGTGCCGAGAATGCTATGCTGCACTTCCCACATAACGGTAATTGGAGGCTCCAGTCAGGGCCGGATTACCGACCAGGCAACAAAAGCAGTCGCTTGGGGCCCCATTCAGAGTCAAAGGGGCCCCATCAGCACATAAGCCAGCCCTCGCCATCTTGTCAGCAGTGGCTGGATGGTATAATGGTTAAAGGGACTCTGAGCAGTGCAGTAACTATGGAAAGATGCATATCATTTTAAAGCTCTCTTTCTCCTCTTTCCAACGATATATAAACCGCCGCCCTATGCCTTTTAGTTTTCGCTATTTTCGAAATGGCCGCAATTTCCATCGCGAAAATAGCGAAAACTAAAAGGCGTAGGGTGGCAGTTTATTTATATTTGGAAATAGGAGAAAGAGAGCTTCAAAATGATATGCATCTTTCCATAGTTACACTGTATTACACAGGACGACTTTTCTCCAAATCGGCAGCTCGATTCAGCACAGTGCAATGAAATATAAGAAACCCAGGGGGATATAATTACAAACATCATGCTGGTAGGTGTGAGGATGTAATTAATTAGTTGTGCCTCTGACACAGGAGACCAGGGTTCGAATCTCGGCTCTGCCTGTTCAGTAAGCCAGCACCTATTCAGTAGGAGACCTTAGGCAAGTCTCTCTAACACTGCTACTGCCTATAGGGCACATCCTAGTGGCTGCAGCTCTGGCGCTTTGAGTCCGCCAGGAGAAAAGCGCAATATAAATGTTATTTGTCTTGTTTTGTCAAATGATGCCGTGCGCTGCTGATTGTCTTCAGAGCCAGGTTCTCCTGCTAGGTCCCCCTCCTGCTACTGTGCACTCTGCCTATGCCCACTCCTCCCTCCCTTCCCACAAAGAACCACCGCTGCATCCAGAATGATAGCAGCAGATGGCAAACGCTCACTCACCTATCCATGATCCACGCGATAGAGATCCCGTTATCTGAAACCCATCTTTCTCTTCTACAGTGCAGCCGTTCGCTCTGAACTTCCTGATTCTCAGATCAGACAGGAAGTAGGAAGTAGTAATAGTAGTAGTAACAGAGAGGCAGCACTCTAGAGGAGACAGATGGGCTCCGGATGACGGGACCCCTATTGCATGGATCGCAATAGGTGATTGTGAGTAGTGTTGGGCGAACAGTGTTCGCCACTGTTCGGGTTCTGCAGAACATCACCCTGTTCGGGTGATGTTCGGGTTCGGCCGAACACCTGATGGTGTTCGGCCAAACTGTTCGGCCATATGGCCGAACTAAGAGCGCATGGCCGAACGTTACCCGAACGTTCGGCTAGCGCTGTGATTGGCCGAACGGGTCATGTGTAGTGTTGGGCGAACATCTAGATGTTCGGGTTCGGACCGAACATGGCCGAACTCCGAACATAATGGAAGTCAATGGGGACCCGAACTTTCGTGCTTTGTACAGCCTCCTTATATGCTACATACCCCAAATTTACAGGGTATGTGCACCTTGGGAGTGGGTACAAGAGAAAAAAAAAATTAGCAAAAAGAGCTTATAGTTTTTGAGAAAATCGATTTTAAAGTTTCAAAGGGAAAACTGTCTTTTAAATGCGGGAAATGTCTGTTTTCTTTGCACAGGTAACATGCTTTTTGTCGGCATGCAGTCATAAATGTAATACATATAAGAGGTTCCAGGAAAAGGGACCGGTAACGCTAACCCAGCAGCAGCACACGTGAAGGAACAGGAGGAGGGTGGCGCAGGAGGAGAAGGCCACGCTTTGAGACACAACAACCCAGGCCTTGCATGAGGACAAGAAGCGTGCGGATAGCAATTTGCATTTTGTCGCCATGCAGTCATAAATGTAATACAGATGAGAGGTTCAATAAACAGGGACCGGAAACGCTAACCCATCACAGATGTTCATTGTTCATGTTACTTGGTTGGGGTCCGGGAGTGTTGCGTAGTCGTTTCCAATCCAGGATTTATTCATTTTAATTTGAGTCAGACGGTCTGCATTTTCTGTGGAGAGGCGGATACGCCGCCGATCTGTGACGATGCCTCCGGCAGCACTGAAACAGCGTTCCGACATAACGCTGGCTGCCGGGCAAGCCAGCACCTCTATTGCGTACATTGCCAGTTTGTGCCAGGTGTCTAGCTTCGATACCCAATAGTTGAAGGGTGCAGATGGATTGTTCAACACAGCTACGCCATCTGACATGTAGTCCTTGACCATCTTCTCCAGGCGATCGGTGTTGGAGGTGGATCTGCACGCTTGCTGTTCTGTGTGCTGCTGCATGGGTGTCAGAAAATTTTCCCACTCCAAGGACACTGCCGATACCATTCCCTTTTGGGCACTAGCTGCGGCTTGTGTTGTTTGCTGCCCTCCTGGTCGTCCTGGGTTTGCGGAAGTCAGTCTGTCGGCGTACAACTGGCTAAAGGAGGGGGAGGATGTCAATCTCCTCTCTAAAGTCTCCACAAGGGCCTGCTGGTATTCTTCCATTTTGACCTGTCTGGCTCTTTCTTCAAGCAGTTTTGGAACATTGTGTTTGTACCGTGGATCCAGAAGGGTATAAACCCAGTAATTGGTGTTGTCCAGAATGTGCACAATGCGTGGGTCGCGTTCAATGCAGTCCTAGGCCGAAGAGGTCATAGCCTAGGGTCACAAAACCTGTTTATTTGGGCAATTTCAATGGTGGCGAGTCTGACGTACATAAATCGCAGCAATGGCCGTTAGCAACGTCTGAATCTCACGAAATGTCTCATGCAGGTAGAAGACATATTGTTAGACTTGGGCTCCAAAGATGGGTTCCCTACATCTCTGCAAACCAGAGTTACAGGGGTCCAAAATTGGTAAAATCCCCCATAGGATTTCATTGCCTCCCTATTTCACTTTCCAAAATCTCACATCTTTTCAAAGGGCAATGGCTCAGCAGTACCAAATTTTCTAGCATTGTAGGGACCCTTAGGGGGAACATGACTGGTGAGTTTCGGGCCCCTAGGCCAAAGAGGTCATAGCCTAGGGTCACAAAAACCTGTTTATTAGGGCTATTTCAATGGTAGTGATGGTGACGTACATAAATCGCAGCAATGGCCGCTAGCAAATTCTGAATCTCACGAAATGTCTCATGCAGGTAGAAGACATATTGTTAGACTTGGATTCCAAAGATGGGGTCCCTACATCTCTGCAAACCAGAGTTACAGGGGTCCAAAATTGGTAAAATCCCCCATAGGATTTCATTGCCTCCCTATTTCACTTTCCAAAATCTCACATCTTTTCAAAGGGCAATGGCTCAGCAGTACCAAATTTTCTAGCATTGTAGGGACCCTTAGGGGGAACATGACTGGTGAGTTTCGGGCCCCTAGGCCGAAGAGGTCATAGCCTAGGGTCACAAAAACCTGTTTATTTGGGCTATTTCAATGGTAGTGATGGTGGCGTACATAAATCTCAGCAATGGCCGTTAGCAAAGTCTGAATCTCACGAAATGTCTCATGCAGGTAGAAGACATATTGTTAGACTTGGATTCCAAAGATGGGGTCCCTACATCTCTGCAAACCAGAGTTACAGGGGTCCAAAATTGGTAAAATCCCCCATAGGATTTCATTGCCTCCCTATTTCACTTTCCAAAATCTCACATCTTTTCAAAGGGCAATGGCTCAGCAGTACCAAATTTTCTAGCATTGTAGGGACCCTTGGAAAGTGAAATAGGGAGGCAATGAAATCCTATGGGGGATTTTACCAATTTTGGACCCCTGTAACTCTGGTTTGCAGAGATGTAGGGACCCCATCTTTGGAATCCAAGTCTAACAATATGTCTTCTACCTGCATGAGACATTTCGTGAGATTCAGACTTTGCTAACGGCCATTGCTGCGATTTATGTACGCTGGTAGGTGTGAGGATGTAATTAATTAGTTGTGCCTCTGACACAGGAGACCAGGGTTCGAATCTCGGCTCTGCCTGTTCAGTAAGCCAGCACCTATTCAGTAGGAGACCTTAGGCAAGTCTCTCTAACACTGCTACTGCCTATAGGGCACATCCTAGTGGCTGCAGCTCTGGCGCTTTGAGTCCGCCAGGAGAAAAGCGCAATATAAATGTTATTTGTCTTGTTTTGTCAAATGATGCCGTGCGCTGCTGATTGTCTTCAGAGCCAGGTTCTCCTGCTAGGTCCCCCTCCTGCTACTGTGCACTCTGCCTATGCCCACTCCTCCCTCCCTTCCCACAAAGAACCACCGCTGCATCCAGAATGATAGCAGCAGATGGCAAACGCTCACTCACCTATCCATGATCCACGCGATAGAGATCCCGTTATCTGAAACCCATCTTTCTCTTCTACAGTGCAGCCGTTCGCTCTGAACTTCCTGATTCTCAGATCAGACAGGAAGTAGGAAGTAGTAATAGTAGTAGTAACAGAGAGGCAGCACTCTAGAGGAGACAGATGGGCTCCGGATGACGGGACCCCTATTGCATGGATCGCAATAGGTGATTGTGAGTAGTGTTGGGCGAACAGTGTTCGCCACTGTTCGGGTTCTGCAGAACATCACCCTGTTCGGGTGATGTTCGGGTTCGGCCGAACACCTGATGGTGTTCGGCCAAACTGTTCGGCCATATGGCCGAACTAAGAGCGCATGGCCGAACGTTACCCGAACGTTCGGCTAGCGCTGTGATTGGCCGAACGGGTCATGTGTAGTGTTGGGCGAACATCTAGATGTTCGGGTTCGGACCGAACATGGCCGAACTCCGAACATAATGGAAGTCAATGGGGACCCGAACTTTCGTGCTTTGTACAGCCTCCTTATATGCTACATACCCCAAATTTACAGGGTATGTGCACCTTGGGAGTGGGTACAAGAGAAAAAAAAAATTAGCAAAAAGAGCTTATAGTTTTTGAGAAAATCGATTTTAAAGTTTCAAAGGGAAAACTGTCTTTTAAATGCGGGAAATGTCTGTTTTCTTTGCACAGGTAACATGCTTTTTGTCGGCATGCAGTCATAAATGTAATACATATAAGAGGTTCCAGGAAAAGGGACCGGTAACGCTAACCCAGCAGCAGCACACGTGAAGGAACAGGAGGAGGGTGGCGCAGGAGGAGAAGGCCACGCTTTGAGACACAACAACCCAGGCCTTGCATGAGGACAAGAAGCGTGCGGATAGCAATTTGCATTTTGTCGCCATGCAGTCATAAATGTAATACAGATGAGAGGTTCAATAAACAGGGACCGGAAACGCTAACCCATCACAGATGTTCATTGTTCATGTTACTTGGTTGGGGTCCGGGAGTGTTGCGTAGTCGTTTCCAATCCAGGATTTATTCATTTTAATTTGAGTCAGACGGTCTGCATTTTCTGTGGAGAGGCGGATACGCCGCCGATCTGTGACGATGCCTCCGGCAGCACTGAAACAGCGTTCCGACATAACGCTGGCTGCCGGGCAAGCCAGCACCTCTATTGCGTACATTGCCAGTTTGTGCCAGGTGTCTAGCTTCGATACCCAATAGTTGAAGGGTGCAGATGGATTGTTCAACACAGCTACGCCATCTGACATGTAGTCCTTGACCATCTTCTCCAGGCGATCGGTGTTGGAGGTGGATCTGCACGCTTGCTGTTCTGTGTGCTGCTGCATGGGTGTCAGAAAATTTTCCCACTCCAAGGACACTGCCGATACCATTCCCTTTTGGGCACTAGCTGCGGCTTGTGTTGTTTGCTGCCCTCCTGGTCGTCCTGGGTTTGCGGAAGTCAGTCTGTCGGCGTACAACTGGCTAAAGGAGGGGGAGGATGTCAATCTCCTCTCTAAAGTCTCCACAAGGGCCTGCTGGTATTCTTCCATTTTGACCTGTCTGGCTATTCACTGGGATGGAGGCTGCATGGTGGCTGTCTAGTTTAAGAGGAAATCGGTTGTTCGGTGGTGGTGGTGGGCGTGGTTATGTAATTCTGTCTGGGGAACGGCTTCCGGTTTGGTGATGTCCAGAGCTTTCTGCTATTGCCAGGCTGGAGATGCAGGGGGAAAGTGCTGCTGCTGTGATATCTGGCGCCCTCTTCACAGGGGTGCCCCAGCCCCTGAGTGCAAATGTCCCAGCCATTCATCTCTCACTCTGCATTTTGCCGCTGCTATTCCCTGCATTGTGCACCCACAGAGGAAAGCAGGCTGTTGCCCATAGCAACCAGTAGCTCAGCTGCCCCAGTGTGTGCGGCATGTTGCTGTGCAGCTGCATCTTCTGATTCTATTACGACATGATGGGGGGCCCAAATCAGTTACTTTGCTTAGGGCCCCATTTAGCCTTAATACGGCTCTGGCTCCAGTGGTTGCCAGACCCGGAATTACACCTCCCTCGGAGTTGCAACAACTCGGACCTGGGGAATAGTATTTAGCGCCTCCGGGGAGTTTAGTGGCAGTGGGGGGAGAGGCGTCATTTGGCTCGCCCTGTGCCAAGATGAGATGTACTCATTTTAGACACAGGCAAAGCAGTGGTTCTTAAAAATCACTGTGGACACCGGCTACAAAAGAATGTTCAACACCACAAATACTGATGATTTACCACAGGTGTAAACCCCTGGTAGGTCTCAAGATTGGCACAACCCAATTACATTGTGTCAGACAACAGCTTTTGCCAAGTCAGTATCATAACAGCAGCAGATTGAGAATAAATTCCACTTGCTGATGCTGAAAGTGAAACTGTAGGCAGAAAGATCCAATAAAAAATAAAAGCAGCGAAAGACAGCTGCCTGAAATCCTGGCAAAGCATCATTAGAGGGAAAATTCAGCAGTTGGTACTGTTAATGGGTACTTCAGGTAGTCACTGACTGCAAACACATCTTGATTGCTTCATATCATACCTACTTTGTTGGTGCACAGAGCCAGAAATATGAAATGTGCATGTCTGCACTTTCTAGCATTTGCTGCATGATGGGCTTGCTACTTAGATTGGTTTGCTGCATATACAGGATGTGGGCATTAGAGTGTATTTTTGATGTTGGGTTGGTTTACTACATTTACAGCACATCTGAGCACCAGTGATGGATAGTCTGCACACTATAGTCATAAATCACTGTTACTGTGCATTGCTTTGTGCTGTGTGACTTGTTATAATGCATGTGCACTATTAGACAAGGCAGGGAGGGACTGGCTGACTGCCTGTAATTTATATAGATTTAGTAGGTGTCCACTGTCATCATGGGATTGTCCGTTGGAGCTTAATTTGCTGTATTTCTTACTGCTTTGTTTTTATACAGTTTGATAATTTTTTTATTTTATTTTTCTCAATTTTTGCTGTAGTGCACTGCACTCTTGAATAAAAATGTTTTCACATTACAATATTTGTTAAAGGATACTGTAAATACACTGTTTAGTTTAGTGACATGAGATATTTCTTAAAGACTTTGTCAGTACTAATTTCTATTATGCTATTAAAACTATTTTTTTTTTTACTACAAGATTTTTTTTAAATAAATACACTCTTTCCTACACTCTTAAAGTGACAATGTGACATTCTTTGTTGTATTTCTTACTTCTACATTCTGCTCAGATTTGCGTTAACCTCAAATTCAACAAGAATATTGGTAATTTGGTTTAGCTGAGTCAAAACAATAACAAGGGTTTTCTCAGAGCCTAGTGTGCTTTTTATAGCATGCAGTACCAGTTAAGGCCCCCTGCACACTGCAAATTGGATTTGCAATGTGCAAAGGGGCCTTAATCGGTACTGTGTGCTGCATTTTTTTCTGTGTTTTTTTTCTTTTTTTGATAGCATCCAGGGAAAATCGGAATCGCAAATTGGATTTGCAGTATGCAGGGGGCCTAAGGCTGCTTTCACATTGCAAACTAGCAGCAGCGTACCTCCAAAAACAGGCCATCAAGGAACACTGCCTTAGTACATGGTGGTCTGGCCACAAGCCAAGCAGGAAGTGACTTGCGGTCACTTAATTCTTTGGGTGTAACAAATAAAGACGGGGCAGAAGCGACGGACAGCGCTGCCACCGTCGCTACCTCCGTGGCCCTGCCTAAACAGTTTCCCATGCCTCGGGCATCTAGCACGCCGAGGAATGGTTTGTCCGCTGCCCATAGGGTTGTGTTGATGTGTGCGCGCGTGAACCGTCACAACCTTTATGCGGCGAAGAGGCGGCTCAGCTGACCTGCGCCCGCTGCCGCTGATTGGCCGGGCGCAGGGGGGCATGCTGCGAGGTCTCCTCGGGCTCTTAAGCCCGGAGGATTCAGTGCACCTTTGTCTGCTGTTGCGATCACTACGTGTAAGCGCTCAGACCTTAGTTAGATCCGGTGTGCTTTGATCTAGGAGGAAACACAGCTCTAGGATTTGTGCATTATTTATTGTATTATCTGTTTATGACTCTGGCTCGTTCTTGACTATTCTTACTCTCTAGTGATTCTGTACCTTTGCCCATCTGATCTAATTATCGACTCTCTGCTTTGTACCTCTCTCTGCTCTAGTGATTCTGTACTTTAGCCCATCTGATATTGCTGCCAAACTCTGCCTGTTAACCGTTACTTCTCTGCCTTCCGATTTTGTACTATATCTGCCTGGCTGTTACCGACCTGATTAGTCTGACTTCGCTACTCACCAGTGAGCCCTTGTCACTGGTGAGGTGTTCACTGTACTGACAGAGCCACCAGCTCCTCTGGTGAGCTGTAGTCAAATCTGTCAGTATAGACTGTATGCACCAATCACTACACTTAATTACAATAAAGTGTGACTAAGGTCTCGATATCTTTGTATTACTATATTTGCATTATTGGTGATTCTGCAGATCACCACATAATCAGATATAGTATCTGCATTATTGGTGATACTGCAGATCACCAAATAATCAGAACTTTGTACTTGCTGACACTTATCGTTACAGAACAGCAGACCAAATATGTCTATGGAAACACTGTGCAGTCAAGTTGAACTGTTAACCATGGCCGTTAATGGCCTAACCAACACGATTAACGCTCAACAGAAACGGCGGGAAACGGCGATTCCTGATGATAAAATGCGCCGGGATGCGTCGTACCGCAACGTATCGAAACGCAGCGTCGGGGTGTGAAAGATAAAAGGAAAGTCTATGGACTTTCCTTTTACCTTGGTTAACGCAAAGTATAGACTTTGCGTTAAAACGCCAGAAGTGGGCTCTGGTGTGAAAGAGCCCTTATTAAAACACTATTATCTGGGGATTCGCAGACGTGGGCTTATAGTCTCCCTACTGGTCATGAAGCTTTAACGTCTGTTCAGGAATTTTTTAAATCTATGGCAATTATATATGACGACCCCGATTTGGCAGTTACGGCTGAGAGGAAACTCAAAACTCTCAGGCAGGGGCATAACACCGTTGAAACATACGCTGCAGAGTATAGAAGGTGGGCTGTGTCAGCTAGATGGGGACCATTTGCCTTGCTGGATTGTTTCCTAATGGGTTTGTCTGATGCAGTGGCCGATCTTATGTTAAGCCATCCGGAACCCAAGACTATTGATGATGCGATCTCATTAGCTGTTAAGATAGATTGCCGGGTTCGGTACCAAAGACAAACCCGAGGTAGATTCACGGGGAGACCTGTTCCTATCACCTCATCTTCCCCATCTTCTTCTCTTCCTCAGGACGAGCCGATGCAGATCGAACATTCCAAGTTGTCTGAGGTAGAGGAAAATCAGAGACGAGCAGAGAGGCTCTGTTTATATTGTGCAGAGAAGGGCCATGTGGTACAGAATTGCTCCAAGAAGGCGGAAAACTCTGCCGCCTTGGTGTAGCTAGAGGTACTACCCTAGGCGAGCCTGTGTTACTTCTAAACGAGAATTGCTTACTTCTCCCATGTTCTATTACCTGGGAGGATTGAGTTTTTCCCACCCAGGCATTTATAGATTCGGGTTCAGCAGCCAATTTCATAGATTATGATTTCGCTATGAGATTGGGTGTTCCCCTTGTTTCTTTGGAAAGGCAGATTTTTGTAACTGCAGTGGATGACTCTCCACTGTAGGGAAAACAACCTCTGTCTCAAACTCCTATGTTGCTATGTCAGGTGGGGGTGCTGCCTCGGGAGCAAATACAGTTTTTTGTGCTCAAGATGGTCACTTCCACCGTGATCCTTGGTATGCCATGGTTGCAAAAGCATTCTCCTCAGATTGACTGGCGTTCCGGGCAGCTATTAAGCTGGTCCACCTACTGTCATCATCATTGTTTGAAGAAAGTGATTATTTGCGCTACCAAGGTGCAAATGGAAGGATTGCCCGCCCCATATTCTGACTTTACTGATGTCTTTTGTCCCAAAGCGGCAGACAAACTTCCTCCACATAGAAGTTTCGACTGTCCCATTGAGTTGAGACCAGGTTGTATGCCCCCTAGAGGACATTTATATAACCTTTTTGGTCCTGAAAAACTAGCTATGCAGGATTATATTAAAGAAAACTTGGCCAGAGGGTTCATCCGTCCTTCAAAGTCTCCGGCTGGAGCAGGATTATTTTTTGTAAAGAAGAAGGATGGTGGGCTACGGCCATGTATTGATTACAGAGGGCTAAACAAGATCACAATAAAGAATCGTTACCCACTCCCTTTAATAGATGACTTGTTCTCCCAGGTTACTGATGCATGTATCTTCTCCAAGCTCGACCTACGGGGAGCATACAACCTGGTACGCATAAGGGAGGGTGATGAATGGAAGACAGCGTTCAACACACCCGACGGGCACTACAAGTACCAGGTCATGCCCTTCGGGTTGTGTAACACTCCTGCCGTCTTCCAGGAATTGATTAATGAGGTCTTCAGAGAGGTCTTAGGGCGGTTCGTCTTGGTTTACTTGGACGACATACTTATATTCTCACCCAATTTGGCTGAACACGGAGCATGTTAACTTCGTCTGGAGGAAATTAAGGCAGAACTCTTTATATGCTAAGTTAGAGAAATGTCTCTTTGAAGTGTCCGAGGTCCCCTTTTTGGGTTACATTATTTCTACCACCGGACTCTCTATGGATCCTAAAAAAGTATCTGCTGTGCTAGAGTGGCCACAACCTTTAGGGCTGAAGGCACTCCAGAGGTTCCTTGGCTTTGCCAACTATTATAGAAAATTTATCAAGGGATTTTCTTCTGTGGTGTCACCTCTTACAGAACTTACCAAAAAAGGGGCAGACACTTATAATTGATCAGCTGAAGCGCATACTGCCTTCTCATCTTTGAAAGAGTTGTTTTGTTCAGCCCCCATTTTGCGGCATGTTGATGTCTCGTTTCCTTTCATAGTGGAGGTGGATGCATCAGAGGTTGGGGTTGGGGCTGTATTGTCTCAACACTCCGGTCTGCAGGGCAGACTGTGTCCCTGTGCATTTTTCTCCCGCCGAGAGAAATTATGATATTGGAAACCGAGAGTTGTTGGCCATCAAACTCGCGTTTGAGGAATGGCACCATTGGCTCGAAGGGGCAGAACATACGATCACGGTCTATACGGACCACAAGAATTTAGAATATATTGAGGGGGCTAAGAGACTTAAACCCCGACAAGCCCGATGGTCCTTATTCTTTTCGAGATTCAGATTCATCATTACCTACAAGCCAGGAAGTAAAAACATTAAGGCAGATGCTCTATCTAGATGTTTTGAGCCTGAGACAGTGCAGCCACCAACTCCAGAGAACATCCTGCCCGACAAAGTTGTCTTAGCAGCCACTGACACATGGGAGGATTGGTTGTCTACTTTGGGTCACTATCAACAGGACATTCCCGAGGGGAAACCAGATGGGGTGCTGTTTGTGCATTATCGTTTACAACTGCTACAGTTGTTTTATGCACATAAGAATGCAGGACATCCTGGGGTGGCTAGAACATAGGATTTACTAGCTAGATGTGTCTGGTGGCCGTCTCTGGTCTCAGATTGTTAAGAGTTTGTCAGAGATTGTTCAGTCTGTACCAGAAGTAAACCATCCAGACAGGCTCCAGCGGGCATGCTCCAGTCATTGCCGGTGCCTGAGCAACCATGGACTCATCTGTCCATGGACTTTGTGGGCGAACTCTCTAGATCTGAGGGTAAAACTGTCATTTGGGTGGTAGTCGACAGGTTCAGCAAAATGGCTCACTTTATTCCTCTGGACGGACTCCCCTCAGCTCAGGAACTGGCAGATCTCTTCATCCAGCAAATTTTTCGGTTGCATGGGATACCAGAAAATGTGGTGTCAGATAGGGGAGTCCAATTCGTGTCCAGATTCTGGAGAGCATTTTGTCATCAGCTTGGAATGAATCTGTCGTTTTCCTCCGGCTACCACCCACAGATCAATGGGCAAACCGAAAGGGTCAACCAGTCACTTGAGCAGTTCCTTAGGTGCTATGTGGCTGATGCTCAATTGGAATGGGCAAAATTCCTGCCATATGCGGAATTTGCGCACAACAATTTGAAAAATACCTCGTCAGGCTTCTCTCCGTTCCAGGTAGTGTTGGGGAGATCTCCTAAATTTTCCCCGTTACCGGTGGTGTCCTCTTCTCTTCCGGCAATGGAAGATTGGCAGAGATATTTTAGGGACATCTGGATTATAGTTAAAAGAAATCTGGAAAAGGCCTTTCTAACCCAGAAAAAGCAAGCGGATAAGAAGCGATCTGTGAAATGGGAATTTGTTCCTGGGCACATGGTGTGGGTGTCTACTCGACATCTGGAGTTGAAACAACCTTCGGCCAAGTTGGGCTCCAGGTTTGTAGGCCCATACCACGTTTCCAAAAAGATCAATGATGTGACATATGTAATTGCACTGCCTGCTAGTATGAGAGGTACAAAATCTTTTCATATCTCCTTGTTAAAACCAGCTGTGCATGTGGATTCCTCTCTCCCCCCCCCTCCCCCCTGTGGTGGTTGATGGTGAACCGGAGTATGAGATTGAGCAAATATTAGATTATCGTTGGGTACGCAACTCAGTTCAATATTTAGTTCATTGGAAGGGGTATGGGCCTGAGGAGAGATCTTGGGTGCCAGGGCATCGTATGCATGCTGAGAAGTTGAAGCAGCAATTTCATAAATCGCATCCTGAAAAGCCATGCAGGACGTGTCCGGAGTCCACGCCTCAAGGGGGGGGGGTACTGTAACAAATATAGACGGGGCAGCGGCGACGGATAGCGCTGCCACCATCGCTACCTCTGTGACCCTGCCTAAACAGTTTCCCGTGCCTCGGGCGTCTAGCACGCCGAGGACGGGTTTGTCCGCTGCCCATAGGGTTGTGTTGACGCGTGAGCGCGCACCGTCACAACCTTTATGCGGCGAAGAGGCGGCTCAGCTGACCTGTGGGTCGGCTGACGTCTCGCCAAGCGCCCGCCACCGCTGATTGGCCGGATGCAGGGGGGCATGCTGCGAGGTCTCCTCGGGCTCTTCAGCCCGGAGGACTCAGTGCACCTTTGTCTGCTGTTGCGATCACTACGTGTAAGCGCTCAGACCTTAGTTAGATCTGGTGTGCTTTGATCCGGGAGGAAACCGGGGATTTCACACAGCTCTAGGATTTGTGCATTATTTATTGTATTATCTGTTTATGACTCTGGCTCGTTCTTGACTATTCTTACTCTCTTGTGATTCTGTACCTTTGCCCATCTGATCTAATTACTGACTCTGCCTGAATTTCGTACCTATCTCTGCTCTAGTGATTCTGTACTTTAGCCCATCTGATATTGCTGCCAAACTCTGCCTGTTAACCGTTACTTCTCTGCCTTCCGATTTTGTACTATATCTGCCTGGCTGCTACCGACCCAATTAGTCTGACTTCGCTACTCACCAGTGAGCCCTTGTCACTGGTGAGGTGTTCACTGTACTGACAGAGCCACTAGCTCCTCTAGTGAGCTGTAGTCAAATCTGTCAGTATATACTGTATGCACCAATCACTACACTTAATTACAATAAAGTGTGACTAAGATCTCGATATCTTTGTATTACTATATTTGCATTATTGGTGATTCTGCAGATCACCACATAATCAGATATAGTATCTGCATTATTGGTGATACTGCAGATCACCAAATAATCAGAACTTTGTACTTGCTGACACTTATCGTTACATCGGGTATGCAGAAACATATTGTAAAAATACGCTTCCGCACATGCGCGCCGCTGTTACGACTCCAACTATTTAAAAAGCCCCACATCACCATACACTAACATGGCGTAACGTAGTTCTGCCCTAGCGTTAAATTTCTCACGTCCGGTGCAGTGTACCACAATATGGGAGGTATGAACTTCCCCATAGGATTACATTAGGCTGTGTTAGCAGTGCGGCAATTTGCCGCAATGCAGCGCACCAGTGTGAAAGAGCCCTGAGGGGATGGGCTCGTCCAAAACCTGTTGGTTCTGTTGAATTTCTACTACTTACTGTAGGTGACAGCAACATAGGAGAAAAATAATGTATGGCTCTTTTTACTTTGGGACAAATGCACTTCTTATCTGTATATGTTTACATATATTTAAAATTTTAAGATTTTTGCGACAATGGTCCTTTAAGGATGTTGGTACATATGGCATGAAAGTGACACAAATCTTTTCAGTTAAAAGTTTGCCATTGAGTTTCACAGCTCCTAGCTTTAGTATTTCCTCCTAATGTTCTAAATATATTCTCAGCAGTTCACCAAAACCACCACTAATAGAGTTAAGGAAGTCATTTTAATGCTCAATGTAGGTATGAAAACAGTGAGGCCATATTTCCAGCAAAGTGACTTACATAAACGAAAGAAAGGTAAAGTAATGAGAAGACTGTACCAGTTTAATTGCTTGAGAAAACTATCCTTCCAGTGTTATTGCTCTTTTATATGTATTTATTGATCAGACTATAAAATGCTTTAAAATCCAAACTATAATAAACTCAATGTTTTAATAGCCCTATAAAGGCAAAATTCTTTCTGGAAGCTCTCCATGTCTTGTATATATGACTTGGGGATCTGTTCATAGAAAACATGCATAAAAATGCTTCCAGGTTTAATTACAGACTGAATACTCTCAAAGCATTTAAAAAGATGCCACGCTGTTGTGAAAAAGGCTAAAAAAAAGCAATTTTAATACAAGTATTTTTTTCTGCCTGTATGTTTCTAGCTTTTTATAAGTCATTTCACCTCAGTGAATAGCAATCAAGGTTAGCTAAATCTCTATTTGTTGTCAAACTGTTGCTACCTGTGTGGCAAAGCAAAATCTCGAGTTCCTCAAAACAAAATACTTCTGAAGGCATGATATTTTTAAATCAGTCCCACTGAAAATGTAAGACGACTGTTGTGAAAGTATTGACTGGAAAAAACACACAATCCAGGCTCATCTCCTCAATTAAGACATATAAGTAAAGTAAAATGGAGGTGCTAAAGGAGGTGTGGCCAATCAAACATCATAATCAATTAACCCTTTGCACACCATAAAACAAATACTCACTGCAGAACAACCATCCAAGAACCACAACTATCCCTATAGTGATCTTAAAAATGCAGTATTTTGTGTACATAAGCCTCAAAGAGGCTCCCCTAAGCTTGTATGTGTCTTAATTATTGCCAAATAACATGCATAATGCAGCATGCAAGAATACAGTGCATTAACCTATCAAAAGATGAGAAGCACTTATCCTAACGTCCTCTCTTGGGATATAAATGTGCTGTCATGGGACAGACAGTGCTACAAACTAACCTAAAAGGGCACTACAATATACATCCATATGCGCCAAATACACAAGAGCATAAGCAGTGTACAGGCTGAAAATGGTCACAGGACAGAGAGAGAGCGCTGGATTTAACCCTGGCAACAAGTATTATCATTACAAGAAAGATGCAGAATCCATAATGCATTTTTCGTGGTTGGTCTGCTGCACGTTTTTCTTTTTTATTTAAAATCACAGATTTTTTACCCTGGCCCAATAAGATTAGTCCACAGTGATCATGGAGTCAGGAGGGAATTTCATTGGCTCCTGATTGGCTCACAGAGCTCTGCCATCATAGTGATGACAGAAGGAGGGGCCAGGGGCGATGGGTGAGCGGCGGTAGAGGCCGATCCGTACGAGTGCAGTCATTGAAATCTATGTCCTGGCAAAAATAAGCAGCCACACGCAGAATGTAAATTTCAATTACTGCAGTCCAGAAAAGGCTAAAGCTACACAAACTGGTCACAAATGGTAAATATAAACTAATATTAGGTACATAATTATACATTAAAATCATTGTTAGAGATGGCCCAAACAGTTCGCCGGCAAGCAGTAGTCTGTGAACATCAGCTGTTCACATTCGCGATGAACAGCGAACATTTAGCACGTTTGATTCACCCCCTATACATTATCGTTGATCTAAACTTTGACCCCTTACCTCACAGTCAGCAGACACATGGCAGCCAATCAGCTAGCATCCCTTCCTGGACCCCCCACCACCCTATCAAAAAGCAGTAGCAGTGGCCATATTGGATCAATTCTCTGCTGGCTGCTGACTGTTGGTGAGAGCAGGGTCAATCTTGCTGCATATAGGTAGGGAAAGTATTAGCTAGGCCTGAGTTCTTGTTTCTCACTTGCTGTGAAAACACCCCAAACAGGCCTTTTGAGGGCTAGCACATCAGTCTCTTGTGTTTTTTGTGTGTGTGTGTGACACTCCACAGCCCACTGACACCCAGAGCTGTGTGCACACTACTACTGTTGCCTCATTAAGTTGCAGGCACAGAACCACTCCAGTGCATTATTATTTCACTGTATTCTGATAGTACTATTGCATTTCTCTGTGTGAGACACTCCACAGCCCACTGACACCCAGAGCTGTGCATAATGTGCCCTTTAGGGATAAAAACCCAACTTTGCGTCAACTCCATAATTTTTGGTGGGACTTTTGGCATGGATCTCCCTACGGCATGCCCCTGTCCAGGTGTTAGACCACTTGAAACAACTTTTCAATCCTTTTTTTTTGATACCAGAAATAGTCTTTGTAGGTTTTAAAATTTGCCTGCCCATTGAAGTCTATGGCAGTTCACCAGATTCACCTGTTTGCGAACATTTGCGGAAGTTACATAGTTACATAGTTATTTTGGATGAAAAAAGACATACGTCCATCGAGTTCAACCAGTACAAAGTACAACTCCAGCCGGTCCACCACATACCCCTGTTGATCCAGAGGAAGGCGAAAAAACCCCCACAAGGCATGGTCCGATTAGCCCCAAAAGGGAAAAATTCCTTCCCGACTCCAGATGGCAATCAGATAAAATCCCTGGATCAACATCATTAGGCATAACCTAGTAATTGTAGCCATGGATGTCTTTCAAAGCAAGGAAAGCATCTAAGCCCCCTTTAAATGCAGGTATAGAGTTTGCCATAACGACTTCCTGTGGCAATGCATTCGACATCTTAATCACTCTTACTGTAAAGAACCCTTTCCTAAATAAATGGCTAAAACGTTTTTCCTCCATGCGCAGATCATGTCCTCTAGTCCTTTGAGAAGGCCTAGGGACAAAAAGCTCACCCGCCAAGCTATTATATTGCCCTCTGATGTATTTATACATGTTAATTAGATCTCCTCTAAGGCGTCTTTTCTCTAGACTAAATAAACCCAGTTTATCTAACCTTTCTTGGTAAGCAAGACCTTCCATCCCACGTATCAATTGTGTAGCTCGTCTCTGCACCTGCTCTAAAACTGCAATATCTTTTTTGTAATGTGGTGCCCAGAACTGAATTCCATATTCCAGATGTGGCCTTACTAGAGAGTTAAACAGGGGCAATATTATGCTAGCATCTCGAGTTTTTATTTCCCTTTTAATGCATCCCAAAATTTTGTTCGCTTTAGCTGCAGCGGCTTGGCATTGAGTACAATTATTTAACTTGTTGTCGATGAGTACTCCTAAGTCCTTCTCCAAGTTTGATGTCCCCAACTGTATCCCATTTATTTTGTATGGTGCTAGACCATTGGTACGACCAAAATGCATGACTTTACATTTGTCAACATTGAACTTCATCTGCCATGTATGTGCCCATATAGCCATCCTATCCAGATCCTGTTGCAATATGACACTATCTTCCTGAGAGTTGATGATTCTGCACAATTTTGTATCATCTGTGAAAATAGCAACATTGCTCACTACTGCATCTACTAGGTCATTAATAAATAAATTGAAGAGCACTGGACCCAGTACAGACCCCTGTGGGACCCCACTGCTAACAGTCTCCCATTTTGAGTACAATCCATTGACCACAACTCTTTGTTTTCTGTCCATTAGCCAGTTCCCTATCCATGCACACAAACTCTTCCCCAGTCCTTGCATCCTCAACTTTTGCACCAGACTTCTGTGGGGAACAGTGTCGAAGGCCTTTGCAAAGTCCAAGTATATCACATCTACAGCATTCCCAATATCCATATTAGCATTCACTACCTCATAAAAGCTGAGCATGTTAGTCAAACAGGACCTGTCTTTAGTAAACCCATGTTGATGCTGAGAAATAAGATTATTTTCTACTATGAAGTCATGTATAGTATCTCTTATTAACCCCTCAAATAGTTTGCATACAACTGATGTTAAGCTTACAGGTCTATAATTTCCTGGATCAGATTTTTTGCCCTTCTTAAATAATGGGAAAACGTGTGCTGTACGCCAATCCACTGGGACTCTGCCAGTTGCAAGAGAGTCACAAAAGATAAGATAAAGGGGCTTAGCTATAACTGAACTTAATTCCCTTAGGACCCGAGGATGCATGCCATCCGGGCCAGGTGCCTTTTCTATTTTTAATTTATTTAGTCTTGCCTTTACTTCTTCCTGCGTTAAGTATTTAATATTACAGTTAGAAGATTGAGACTCTTCTGCCTCTGTAATTTGCAACAGTGCTGTTTCCTTTGTGAAGACAGAAGCAAAGAAAGCATTTAATAACTCTGCCTTACCTTGGTCATCCACCATTGAGTTCCCACCCTCATCCTTTAGGAGTCCTATACAGTCAACCTTTCTTTTTTTAGAGTTGATGTACTTGTAAAACTTTTTTGGGTTAGATTTGATATCCCTAGCGATTTGATTTTCAGCTTCGATCTTTGCCAGCCTAATTTCTTTTTTACAATTTTTATTGCACTCCTTATAATTGCTTAGTGCAGCCTCGGTCCCCTCCTGTTTTAGGACCTTATAGGCATTCCTTTTCCTCTTCATTTTATCCCTAACCTTTCTATTCATCCATAGAGGCTTTTTTTTATTCCCAGACATTTTGTTTCCATATGGGATATACATACTACAATTTTGATTGAGAATAAGTTTAAAAGCTTGCCATTTCCCTTCAGTGTCCTCCCCTTGTAGTACATTATCCCAGTTCACCAAACTTAGTGCCTGCCTAATTTGATTGAACTTTGCTTTTCTAAAATTCATAGTTTTAGTGGTCCCGCTGCCCCGTGGCCTATCAGTCACCAGATCAAACGTTATCATGTTGTGATCACTATTTCCCAAATGTTCTTGAACCTGCACATTTGATACATTATCTGGTCTATTAGAAATGATCAGATCCAGTAACGCATTCCCCCTAGTTGGTTCCGTTACCATTTGAGTCAAGTAATTGTCCTGTAGTGCTGCCATAAATCTGCTGCTTTTACCAGAATGGGTAGCCTCAATACCCCAGTCAATGTCTGGAAAGTTGAAGTCGCCCATAATTATGACCTCATTTTTACTTGCAGCTTTTTCAATCTGCTGTAGTAATCGCAGTTCTGCAGCTTCATTAATAAGAGGTGGTCTGTAGCATACGCCAATAAGCAATTGGCAACTTTTATTTCCACCATGAATATTTACCCAAACGGACTCCACATCTTCGCAATCTTCCTCCATCTCATCGTTGAGGACAGCTGTAAAAGAATTCTTAACAAAGAGACAAACCCCTCCACCTTTTTTCCCTGTTCTATCCCTCCTAAACACATTGTATCCTTTTAAATTAGCTATCCAGTCATGGCTTTCATCCATCCATGTCTCGGTTATTCCCACAATGTCATAGCCTTTGTCATTCAGAATGAACTCTAGTTCGTCTATTTTATTTGCAAGACTCCGAGCATTGGTTACCATGCACTTTATATTTTTACCACCACATTTACCAATTTTGTTTACACGAAATGGGCTACTTGAAGTTTTACCAACCTCCTTAATCTTTACACTGTCCCCACCCCCCTCTCCATCCCCCATAATGTTAGGCTCCCATTGTCTTTTTACCTTATCTTGTCTACATATTAAGACTTAATCCTCCCGCCTCCCCCCAGATCCTAGTTTAAAATCTCCTCCAACCGTTTAGCCATCTTCTTCCCCAATGCAGCTGCACCCTCCCCATTAAGGTGCAGCCCATCCCTGCTGTAGAACCTGTAGCCGACTGCAAAGTCTGCCCAGTTCTCCAGGAACCCAAACCCTTCCTTCCTACACCAATTTCTCAGCCACTTATTTAACTCCCTAAGCTCCCTCTGTCTCTCAGATGTAGCACGTGGCACTGGCAGTATTTCAGAGAACACCGCCTTGGAGGTCCTTGCTTTAAGTTTATCTCCAAGTACCTGAAAATCATTTTTGAGGACCTTCCATCTCCCACTAACTTTGTCACCGTTCGTGAACAGAAAAAATTCTATGTTCGACATCTCCAATTGTTGTTCAATTTTTTTTCTTGACTGCAATAAATGCATACAATACATTTAAAAAGCATGACACATTGTTTTGAAACAATATTCTAAATACAAGACTAATACATAGTTTCCTGACACGTTAAATGTAAAAGGTGGAGCATTTAAAAGTATAGATACTAGGATGTGCTGTCATGATGCAGATGTGACCTCCTGAAGAACAATGATATTGTGAAATGCTAAGAGAGCAGATGGATCAATAGACTAATAGCGGTAATGACCGAGGACATTTCCATAGTGATAAACACATCAATCAAACACATGTAACACTCTTTAAACTTAGACAGCCTACAAATGGATTTTGTTTATGTGAGTAATTAAAATTCTTTCGTTTATTAGAGCCACATTCCATTGAAGCAGCTCAGACAGTGCAAGTGCTAGGTACCCAATGCATATATAGCCTTCCTTACATCAAATACATTTAATTAATGGATATATTTGTATAAATATGGAAATTCATGTAATACTCCTCTTTATGCAGAATCACAGACTCCCAAGAGGTAGCAAACATTTAACGTCAAGCTGTTTCAACTTAGAGTTTTATAAATTCAAAATGTACTCCATAAACAGTATAAGTAAACTCCGTAAATCTACCTTTACTGCATAAATCTTTAGTTTATTCAACAGATTAGGTACTAGAAACATGATTTGCTAAAGGTTTTATTCCTCCATTTTAATTATTTAATCAGTGTTCTGAGAGCTTAAAACACCCATATACAGTGCATTTGGGTCTCAAAATAGCATACATATAATTAAGGTGCCAGAAAAATTGGGCATTGGGTAAAGCAGAAAAACTGCTCACCCTGCTCCCTGCAATAACCTGCAATCCTCTTTGACGTCAGACTTTTATTAATCCGATGTTTCGGGAACACATAGGATGCCTTTTTCAAGGAAAACAATGCAATTAAGCCATAGGCGCCTGCTGGGAACTCCAGTGGCACTCATTCAGTGGTCTCCTGCATGTAGCAGCAGCTTAGTGGTGAGAATCAACCTTGTACAGTAGTAATTTTCACAAGAAATTCACAATTTAAATTGTGATGCAAGTTTCTGACTTTTTCACATAATCATAATTATGATATGTAATTTTGCAATGATTCGTAATTTAGTGACAATTCTATATCTTTTCATGTTGATAGATTTCAATGCGTTTGAGTGAAAATCATTTGAATATAGGTTATCTCTTGCCCACATATCTGTGGATTCCTTTGAACATAATGTTGCGTAACTTGGGAAAAGTACTATACAGTATGCAAAATGTATGTAAAAATAACCATGACCTATGAAACTATACTCATGTTGACTTTGTTGCAGTTAGTGAAAATGTGTTCTTGCATGCTCATATATTTTTATATACAGTACATTCTTGTCTAAGCTCATATACTCTTTCTCATGTCCACATTTTTAGTGAATATTCTCAAAAGAAAATGATATATGCGTCAAGATAACATTAAATAATTTTTTTTTATTCATATAGTAGTGTTAACCAAGCCATTTTGTACTATAGTAATATTAATGATTATGTTAAATTTTCAGTCTGCAGCCATTGCACCATGCTTCTATACACATGGCAAGTGATTCAAGCACCTATTTTTGGCTGTACCCTACTCTCACACACACACTTCCCAGATTTAAGATAAGTTATCAGAACTCATTTTCAATATTGAGTTTCTGAAAACAATATTTTTGCTATTGAAAATGCAATGAAATCTGAAAGCAAGCTACTTGGATGTTTATCACATCTTCTGTATATTGTCCACATATCAACAATGTTTCCATTCAATTCGATTTGATCACTTAATTTGTATGAAAATATTCCAGGATGTTTTCTTTTAGCTTCACAAACGGCAGAGTCACTCTGCTTCAAAATGTAAATTTAGAAACTGTCTTATAAAGTACTCTAAAAAAAATGAAGTTCCCTTTAATCATAATGAATGTCCCTTTTATAGTGTTCCATATGTACAGCCTATGCTGTGCCTCCCTTATAGTAGTTGTTGTGCTGTGCTCTTATATATTGGACCCTCTGATGTGACCCAATATAGTGGGTGCTGCACTTTTTCCCCGTGTCCCATATAGTGTCCCAATGCTGTGCCTTTTTACATTGGCTCCTATGTGAGGTCCCATTAGCCCGTTAGTGTTTGTCTTGTGGTACCCTTTTTATTTTTCCCTGATGGCCTAGCGCCCTCCCTTCTTTATTTGTAAGTTTCTCTGGTGATCTAGTGGTTCTCCACTTTTTTTTAGAGATTTTTCTGGTGGTCTAATGTTCCTCTACCCTTTATAGATCCCCCTGCTGGTCTAGTGGTCCGTTCTCTCCTCCCCTAATGCACAGATTTGCAGCAGGAAGGTGTAGTATGCTATCTCTACAATACCACTAGTGATAACAGTGCTCTGCTGCTTGCAATCCAGCCAGCCTGCTCTGTTCCATGCACCAGGTCGGCCCTGGCTTGGGGATATCATTAGCCTGAGATCTGATAAATGCAGCTGGAGGAGGCCATTTGCAGTAGGAGACAAGGGGGAGCTGCTATTGCTGCTGGAATGAGAAGAAGTGAGATACTACTTACCTGGACATCATTTCCATCCATCTGCATATCACTGCAGGTGGGGATCGAAATGGGGGGAACAGACACCAGGGAGGGCTTTTTTTGTATAGTACATAGCAAGGAAATGAACAGCGCTACTTAAAAACAGGCAAGTGCCTACCTGCAAAAGAGTGCAAGCCCCACTTGTGGTGTATATGCAGAGTTTCTGTTTGGGTTCAAGGTGCGTTTGTAGTTTCTGGGGGGGCTCAGCGCACCTCTGATTGGAGGCCATTCGGAGGCAGCCTGGTGTTGCGCTGATCCACCTTTTGCGCAATTTTCGATTTTCGATTTTATTTGATTAGCCGCACCCAGGCTATGCATATACATAGGTTAGGATTTAGTTAGTGTTAGGCCCCTCCCATGGAGGATCGACTTCTTCGCAGTGGGAGGGACGAGTACTTAATAGGTTGCATGCAAGCTGTTACAGGAAACTAACATCCTCCTCCAGTGGTAGACAGGTCATGTGTATGCTCGGTGTGTATTATATCCCACAAGTGGGGCTTGCACTCTTTTGCAGGTAGGCACTTGCCTGTTTTTAAGTAGCGATGTTAATTTCCTTGCTATGTACTAATTCATTTCTTTTTTGGTCAGCTGCTCCCACTTAACAGCCATGCTTTTGGTGTATATGCAGAGCTTCTGTTTGGGTTCAAGGTGCGTTTGTAGTTTCTGGGGGGGCTCAGCGCACCTCTGATTGGAGGCCATTTGGAGGCGGCCTGGTGTTGCGCTGATCCACCTTTTGCACAATTTTTTTTTGTATAGTACTCTAAAAAGACTCATAGAAATGCACTCTGTCTTGCTGAAAAACTATTTACAGCTCTGAGGCCCAAATAAACTTTAAGTTGATGTAGTTATATTGTCTTTAGAATGGTAAGTGGCTAAACAAGCTGAATAAATGGATAGAGGCATTCACTTCATTTCAGATTGCCCAGAAAGTATTACAAATACAAAATTCTACAGCTAGTGGACAGGAGAGAGTTTAAGTCACCAAGACTTTTTTTATAGTAATAATCCTGTACATCTGACCTTAGCAAGGGGATTCTAGCCTGCAATGAAATTAGAGAGCAGCACACAGAGACAAAGGGCATCATATGGCAATGCACTTTATGTATTACAGCATAAATGAGCACATCTCTCTCTGTTACTGAACAGCAACACAAATAAAAGGCCACTGACATATCTCCAGACAGGAGAACTTTCAGCTAATTCCAGCTTCTGCTCTGTATGACATATCTGCAGCAGGATGTCCACACGCTGTCACCTGCTGATGACAAATGTTTGCATGTATAATACAACATGACAGAAACAAAAAACAGGACTCAGTATGGTCTGAGATGACATGTCCAACTGAAATGAAAGAATGCCAGTTTATTGGAGATGTCAATGGTGCGGACTGCATATTTTATATTGAGAGTCATCATGAATGCACAGTTGTAAAATAAATATGTGTAGCAGTGAATTTATCAATAAAGAATTATTAAAAAAATGTTTTGCATTTAGAAACTGATTTAAATAGATAGGGGAAGTGTACAGTGATTTGGAGCATACTGTATTAATATATGAGGTAAACATTACAAACACATTACAAGCAAATGCTTTAATTCAGGTAATATTTGCAAGCAGAATACACTGCTGATTTACTGTAGTGTATAAAATCAAAAGGGTAGGGCTGGTTCAGATGGACGCTTGCGGAGTGTTTACCACAAGCGTTCGGAACGTTGTGGTAAACGCTCCCATTCAAGTGAATGGGTGTCAGACTCACCGTCAGGGTCCTTCTCGGAGCTCTCGGGGTCGTCCTCTAGCGCGCACGCGCGGGGGCTCTCTGGTCCTTGTAGTCCCTCTGCCTGCACGGCGTTTGGCGCTGCGCGCAGTGCGCATGCGCACAGGCGCCTGCGCGCGCACCGCCATGTGCACGCGCGCGCGTGCGCAGACAGGGACGCGCGCTCTGCGCATGCGCAGAGCGCTAATTTCGGCGCCAATTCAACAGTATAAAAGCAGCACTGCCCCTGACTGCAGTGCTGCTCGTTCTGATCAGTTGGCTAACCTGTTGGTGAACCGTTGTTCCAGTTTCTGCTGATATCCTGATCTGATCTCCTGTTGTGACCCCGGCTTGTGACCCCGACTACTCCTGATCTCTGCCTGCCCTGATCCTTGGCTTGTCTTCTGGATTACCGTTGTCTGCCGCCTGCCCTGACCCCTGGCTTGTGACCCTGACTACTCTTGATCTCCGCCTGCCCCGACCCCTTGGCTTGTGACCCCGGATTGTGCTGATCTCTGTGTGCCTGGATTTCCGGATCTCATCGGACCACTTCTGCTCCACTATTTGTGTCTCTGTTCTCCCAACCACTTGCTGAGACGATCCCAGTAGTGACCTGGTAGGGCACTAGGCAGCGAAGTTCCACATTCCCCTCCTGGGAGTGTGGTCCTGCATCCCCCTCAAGGGGGTGTGGGTGAAGACCCGTGGTCACCTAGACTCCACTACTGGGTAAAGTCTCTTCCATCGGTGGGAAGGTCAACAGGGACTGAAGAGAACTCCGACCTGTCCTTAACAGTAACGAGCAGCCATAATGGAGTCTAGTGGAGCTCGTACCCCGGTGGAGATCCTGTACGACCTAGTTACCCAACTTCGAGTTTCCATGGACGAAGTACAGAAGGGATATCAAGAGATCCGCGACCAGCTGCGTGCCCCTGCTCCAGTCTTGGTTGCCCCTGCAGTCCCTGCTCAAGTAGTCGTTCCCCCGGCTCATAACGAACCTGTTCCGGGCCTAGGAGAAGGAGCCGCAGCATTGCTTCCAGAGCCCAAGCTACCCTTACCGGAACGATTTTCAGGAGACCGTTCCAAATTCAGATGGTTCCAGAGTGCTTGCCGGCTTCACTTTTCGCTTCTGCCTCGCACTTTTGCAAACGAGGAGGTCAAGGTGGGAGCAGTCATCTCCCTCCTGCAAGGAGAACCCCAGGCATGGGCCCTTCGCCTGGTGGAACAGCGGCACCCGGCTCTACTGACCCTTGACGCCTTCTTTGAGACCATGTCTGAGGTCTTTGATGACCCTGGAAGAGCGGCGTCAGCTGAAAACGCGCTCCAAGCCCTGCGACAAGGAAGGAGACCGGTCGAGGACTACGTCTTGGACTTCCGTCGGTGGGAGGCAGATGTCGACTGGAACGACTCCGCTTTGAGCTTCCAGTTTCGCCAGGGTCTCTCAGAAGCCCTTAAAGATGAACTGGCCAGAGTTGGGGTACCAGACACTTTAAAGGAGCTTATTCGTCTCTCTATCCAGATAGACAGGAGACTGAGGGAGAGACGAGCCGAACGCTCTGGTTCAGTCAGACCGGCCTGGAACATACCTACCCCCAAGGCTTTACCTGCTCCTATTCTCCCCGTTCCCGTGACTTCGGATGAACCGGAACCCATGCAGATCGGCCTTGCCCGACCAGCGATCTCACAAGAGGAGAGGCAACGTCGGAGATCATCCAACTTGTGCATGTATTGTGGGGCTTCCGGACACTTCCGCAACAACTGCCCAGTCAGACCATCTGGTGAGCCTGAATTTGTGGTATGTGCTAGTGGTTTTCCTGTTCCTCCACTGGCCTCCTCTCATGTCCCGCTTACTCTCTCATTGCAGGGCCCACACGGAGAGATCGCAACTATTGAGGCCATAGTAGATTCCGGAGCCTGCTCTTGTTTCCTGGATGTTCAACTGGCACAGCAACTATTCCTTCCTGTCCGCCGCAAGAGTCAACCTTTATCCATCCAGTTGGCAGATGGATCTGCCATTTGCTCCGGTCCTATTCTCTCCGAGACACTACCACTCCTTGTTTCCATCCAGGGAGAACATCAAGAATACTTGAGTTTCGACCTTCTGCCTTCTCCCCTGTTTCCGGTCATCCTGGGGATGCCCTGGCTAAGGACTCACAACCCTAGTATTAACTGGGTTTCTCGGGAGGTCTCCTTCAGTTCTAACTACTGTCTTCGTTCATGTTTTCCCCGAGCTGGGTCCTTGTTCTGTATGGACTCACCCAAGAAGGACATTATCCCAAAGGTCTATCATGACTTCCTAGATGTCTTCGACAAATCCAAAGCGGATGTTCTTCCACCACACCGCCCATATGACTGCCCAATTGACCTCCAGCCAGGGGCTCCTATCCCTTTCGGCAGAACCTATCCACTCTCAGAACCCGAAACCCAGATCCTCAAGGAGTACATAGAGGAGAATATCAAAAAGGGGTTCATCCGACCTTCTACATCCCCCGCCGGGGCCGGGATTTTCTTTGTGGAAAAGAAGGATGGCTCCCTTCGTCCGTGCATCGATTATCGGGATCTGAATAAGATAACCATTAAGAACCGATACCCTCTACCGTTGATGCCTGACTTGTTTCAACGACTCGGATCAGCTTGCATCTTCTCCAAGCTTGACTTAAGGGGGGCCTACAACTTGATCAGGATCCGCAAGGGAGATGAGTGGAAGACGGCTTTCCGTTCTCGCTTTGGACATTACGAATATCTTGTGATGCCGTTTGGCTTGTGCAATGCTCCAGCCACTTTTCAACATTTCGTCAATGATATCTTCAGAGATTATATTGATAACTTCATGGTGGTCTATCTGGACGACATCCTCATCTTCTCACCTTCTCAGGAGATTCACTACAGCCATGTAAAACGGGTCTTGGCCCGTCTCCGAACCCATGGACTTTACGCTAAGCCCGAGAAATGTGAGTTTCACAAGACTAACATCCAGTTTCTGGGCCTAAAGATTTCTCCGGGAGGAGTGGAGATGGATCCCCAGAAAGTCTCGGCGATCCTGGACTGGCCGGTACCTACTGATAGGAAGGCCATACAGCGTTTTATTGGATTCGCCAACTTCTACAGACGGTTCATCAAGAACTTCTCACGGATTGTCACACCCATTACTCAACTGACCAGTACCCGTCAGTCTTTCCGCTGGACTCCAGAAGCCCAATCAGCTTTTGAAAAACTGAAGTCGTGCTTCACCTCAGCACCCTTCCTTAAACACCCTGATCCGGCCAAAGCATTCGTCCTGGAGGTAGACGCCTCCGAAGTCGCTATTGGAGCAATCCTCTCCCAACGCTTTGGTCCTAAGGCGGTCCTCCATCCCGTGGCCTTCTTCTCCCGGAAGTTGAACCCTTCAGAGAGGAATTACGATGTGGCAGATCGGGAACTCTTGGCCATTAAGGCCGCCCTGGAGGAGTGGCGATACCTTCTAGAAGGCGCTGAACATCCCATACTGGTACTTACAGACCATAAGAACCTGGAGTACCTCAGGACGGCGAAGAGGCTCCGACCGCGTCAGGCTAGGTGGTCACTCTTCTTCTCCCGGTTTACTTTCCACGTGACCTATCGTCCAGGATCCAAAAATATTAAGCCAGACGCCTTGTCCCGCATGTACCAGTCCGAATCAGGTTCTGAGTCAGTACCCGAGAACATCTTGTCTCCCCAGCATTTCCTGCTCATGCATTCCAACCTGATGGATTCGATCAGACAAGCATCTGTGGGTCTGAGCACTCCCCCGGATTTACCATTTAAAGAAGGACTCTACCTGTTCCAAGGGAAGATCTTCGTACCCTCCGAGACCCGCTTGCCAGTCCTGCAAGCCTGTCACGATAATCAACTGGCTGGCCACTTTGGGGTTCATAAGACGCAAGACCTTGTACAGAGGAGCTTCTGGTGGCCCGAACTGTTTAAGGACTGCAAGTCATACGTGGCCTCTTGTGAGGTCTGTGCCCGTTCTAAGACCACCCGGGGCCGACCATGGGGTCTTCTAAGACCTCTTCCAGTACCAACCCAACCTTGGAAAGCCATTGCAATGGATTTTGTGGTGGATCTGCCACCTTCAGAGGGGTATACCACTATACTGGTCATCATCGACCGTTTCTCCAAAATGGCTCACTTCCTGCCTTTTAAACACGTTCCATCAGCTGCAGAGACAGCCCAAGTTTTCGTGAGAGAGATTGTCAGACTCCACGGGCTACCTGAAGACATCGTATCTGACCGGGGCACCCAGTTCACTTCCAAATTCTGGCAGGAACTCTGCAGGGGTCTGGGAATTAAAGTCTCCCTCTCTTCAGGTTACCATCCACAGTCCAATGGACAAACTGAAAGGACAAATCAAACCTTGGAGCAGTACATAAGGTGTTTCACTTCAGCCTCTCAGGACGACTGGTACCCACTGTTGGCCACGGCAGAATTTGCATACAATAACTCCACTCATACCTCTACTCAGCAGTCACCGTTTTTTATCAATTACGGTTATCATCCTTCATTCCTACCTGATGTAAACTTTACCTCTGTCTGTCCCGGAGCCCAAGAAAGGATTTCTGCCATTCATGACAACATTAACATTGTCCATAGTGCTTTAAAACAGGCCCAGGAGAAGGGAAAAAGATTTGCGGACCGTCGACGGAAGGAGAGTCCAGTCTTTGTCCCTGGAGACCTGGTCTGGCTATCCACCGCAAACCTTAAGTTGCGTTGTGCATCCAAAAAGCTGGCGCCCAGGTACATTGGACCTTTCCCAGTATCCAAACAGATTAATCCAGTAGCATTCAGACTTACCTTGCCTACTTCACTGCGGGTGCATCCCGTGTTCCATGTCTCCAGTTTGAAGAGGGTAATCCCGAACAGCTTCCCAGGCCGTTCCTCGGATCCACCACAACCAGTTGTTATTGATGGTATGGAAGAGTTTGAGGTGGAGAAGATACTGGACAGCAGGAGGATTAGACAGTCGCTTCAGTACCTCATCAAATGGAAAGGATTCGGCCTGGAGGAGAACTCATGGGAACCTGCTCGGAATGTACACGCTCCTAGCTTGGTCAAACAATTCCACAAAAGATTCCCGGACAAACCTGGCCCTAGGGGCACCCGGAGGTTGCCCCTGGGAGGGGGGCAATGTCAGACTCACCGTCAGGGTCCTTCTCGGAGCTCTCGGGGTCGTCCTCTAGCGCGCACGCGCGGGGGCTCTCTGGTCCTTGTAGTCCCTCTGCCTGCACGGCGTTTGGCGCTGCGCGCAGTGCGCATGCGCACAGGCGCCTGCGCGCGCACCGCCATGTGCACGCGCGCGCGTGCGCAGACAGGGACGCGCGCTCTGCGCATGCGCAGAGCGCTAATTTCGGCGCCAATTCAACAGTATAAAAGCAGCACTGCCCCTGACTGCAGTGCTGCTCGTTCTGATCAGTTGGCTAACCTGTTGGTGAACCGTTGTTCCAGTTTCTGCTGATATCCTGATCTGATCTCCTGTTGTGACCCCGGCTTGTGACCCCGACTACTCCTGATCTCTGCCTGCCCTGATCCTTGGCTTGTCTTCTGGATTACCGTTGTCTGCCGCCTGCCCTGACCCCTGGCTTGTGACCCCGACTACTCTTGATCTCCGCCTGCCCCGACCCCTTGGCTTGTGACCCCGGATTGTGCTGATCTCTGTGTGCCTGGATTTCCGGATCTCATCGGACCACTTCTGCTCCACTATTTGTGTCTCTGTTCTCCCAACCACTTGCTGAGACGATCCCAGTAGTGACCTGGTAGGGCACTAGGCAGCGAAGTTCCACATTCCCCTCCTGGGAGTGTGGTCCTGCATCCCCCTCAAGGGGGTGTGGGTGAAGACCCGTGGTCACCTAGACTCCACTACTGGGTAAAGTCTCTTCCATCGGTGGGAAGGTCAACAGGGACTGAAGAGAACTCCGACCTGTCCTTAACAATGGGAGCCTTTACACCGAGCTTTTGCGCGTTTGCACGATCGCGGCGTTCGGGTCCCGATATTAGCAAGCGTTCGAGCTGCCCCTGGAAGCGACATGTAGCTTCCAGGGGGCGGCCAACCGCGATGGCTAATGTCCCCCTAGGGGAACAAAAAACATGACCGCATCAGAATGCGACGCGAAGGCTACTGAAAGCCTGACCGCGCAGCCGCCGCAACGCCCCCAGACGCGACGCCACGCAGACGTCCGTCTGAACCAGCCTTAAACTTTGTAGACTTGCTTGATTCATTCTAAGGTCTTATTGGTCTCTATGAAGTTCTTTTACTTCAGTGTTAAGCACATACAACACATTAGGCTTGATCCAATTCACTGTTTCTCCCAAGTTTTCTCCTAGGAGATAATGCTGCTGATCTCTGGTGATGCAGCAGATTACCACTTACTAGTTTTATAAAAACAGATATTGCATACACACATGGCCGGATTTACCATAAGGCACTGTAGACATGTGCCTACAAGCGCCTGATGATGGAAAGGTGGCTCCCTCCCCTCCCTTAATGCCTCCCTTCTTCCTTACCTATTCCCCGAGCAGAGCGTAAATAAGAGGTTACTTACCCAGCACTTGTTGGCATTCCACTGACGAGATCTCCGTTCAGTTGAGAGCACCACTGAGGGTACCTCTGGCTACCTAAATAAGGGACATTTGTAGCTAACAATGATGGGCAAGGGAAGTAATATGGTTTGGTGGGGGCGTTGTCGGTTTGTGGAGGGCAAAGTCCAGGGTGCCAGGACATCTGTGCCTTAAAGCTCCTGTGATGTAAACCCAGGCCTGCATACACACATTTGACTCGCAAGCCCATACACAGAACCTTTAGCATTTGGTGTAGCATACATAACCTAATACTGGCTAAAAGGGAAAGATGTGACAGCAAAATATTATTTTTGTGATGTTTTTATTTTGTTTCCAATCATTTTTTACATTATAATGGTGTCTTACATTATAATGGTGTCCCTCGGATAAAACAAAAGAATAAGTGGAGATCAGCAACTTGTAAATAATTTTAAGCCACCTGTGTTGATATGATAAATAATAATAAAAGTGTATTTACAGTAACGATATCTGCAAAACGAATACATTTTGCAAATGAGAACTAACAATGGTATATTTTATCACACACTGCAATTTCTGCATCTACATTATATTATAACATAGTACAGTATAGATTATACCCAATGTAATATACAATTATATCTAAAATATGAAAAACCAAAAACATTGAACATTTCTCTTCAAACTATTACATTTTAAGTACTATTTTACTACTACCGCTATATACTTCATGTGCTGGCAAACTCTGCTCCATTGTACCAAATGAAGTAGAAAGGGAATATTCCAGTTTGCTGAAAAATAAAAGGGATAACAAAACAATTTTTTTTCTATTTGTGGGTGCAGAATGTTAAACAATTATGTCCAATTATTTAAACAATCAAATGTAAATACCTTAAATAGAAGAACATGTTTTAAATGTTTGCAATTATCAATGTTAGCGTCAGCTATGCTATGCTTTGTTGCAAACGACTAATGTGTAGACTGATTGAGTGCTATGTTATTTTATAAAAAGTGACTGTATTTGTAAACGTGTGATCTTGTAACAGGCTGTTTTTCTATCTTGCCACAATAAAAAGATTTAAAAACAAACAAATAAATGTTTGCAATTAAAATGTATTCTGAATGAATCCTAGAGTTCAACTTTGCTTACTGGCAGGCCCCTGATGTGGGATCACATTGTTTTGCTTTAACCTCTGTACAGTTCGATTTATTAATTAAAGTTATGTGTATTATGTTTTAGACTTTAACATACATCATTATCTCTATGAATGTTTTTACATACATTATTATTTTTGCTACAGATGCTCCTGCAATGCACACAAACATTAAAGCTAAAGGGGTATCACCAGATTGTACAACAGAAAGAAGTCATTTTAATTGAGACGATTGCCACTAAGCAATCTGTCTTCTTTATAATGGCTGAACTCATTTGGCCTGGAAAATTAGAGCAATAACCATAGAAGAACATTTGTCTGTATCACTTAGTAGGACCCTCATTAGATCTGATAGCTCTGATAGCACAATCAATACATAAATAACTATGAAACCTACTTGGGTGACAACGTGTGTTACAGTTTTATTTTTAACAATTACATTTAATTTTCACAATAGCTTGTGTACACAAACATTTCACCCAAAAAATAAGACCAGTAAAGAAGCCTGCAGTGCGCAGGAAGAATGCAGAAAAATAGGAAACCCATAATAATAATAATAATAATAATTCTGTTGCATCTCTAGAGTTTCAAAAAAGCTGTGTGCTTTTACCAAGAGAAAGCAAATCTTCTAATATACACACTATATAGTTTAAGCCTTGAAAGTGATGCTGGGTGCTCAGACAATAACACGATAATAAACAACTCCACTGATGTCAATCAAG
The DNA here is from genome assembly GCF_040937935.1 of Hyperolius riggenbachi. Lineage (NCBI taxonomy): Eukaryota > Metazoa > Chordata > Amphibia > Anura > Hyperoliidae > Hyperolius > Hyperolius riggenbachi. Next base: position 503,012,361 of record NC_090646.1, read on the forward strand.
TAAATGCCGGCACTGCAATTATATACAGATATGTTTACTAAATCATGAATTAAAAATCCAACGTTTTGGAATGTCCGTGTGTCCCTTTATGAAAAACAATCATCCGATGGATCCAAAATCCATCCTGTGCCAGTAATAGCACTCACCAACAGGTGATGTGCATGCTGCAGGGTATTCTGTGGAACATTCCATAGAACGCTCCATAGCATGTTCATCACCTGTTGGCAAATGCTACTACTGACACAGGACTGATTCTGGATTAGGATTGTTTTTCCTTGACAAAGGGATGCATCAAAGTTCCAAAATGTTAGATTATCAATTCATGGATCAATAAACATATCTGTATATAATTGGTGTGCCCACATCCAATACTTTACTTTAGCCAAGGGAGCCAACACTTAAAATAGCTCAGAAAATGACTTTGCACATAGCAACATATGGACCTAGAAAGGTCTGTAAACCCGTCCAAGCAGCTATACATGTTAAAAAAAAAAAAAGATACAATTCATCTATTTATGCACACATCCAAGGCTTTCTCTCTTGTGTCATTATTACTCTGCTAAAATATGTGAAATTGATGAGTTCTAGGCTATCTTTACATTTCAGCATCCCCTTTCTTATTATCGTATTTTTTATTTAATTATGGATTGAAAGCTGCAAATAACTAACCCCAGAACCTTATGCGCCCAAATGAAAAATGTCTTAACTGGGCAACAGCCTGTTCTAAACACTGTACAGGTCTGCAGAATTGTCTTTTCTACCTGTGATGTGCAGTCATGCAAAAAAGTGAGATCACATCACATGACGAGAGGTAAAGAGCTAATTCTGAATTGTAACATACACTACACTAACCATATGGTTTGTATTAGGGATCATCAATGGGCTGAAATACATTTTTCCTAACATTAACATTTCATGTAAATTACCTCTTTTGTCCCACTGTGGCCCCCTTGTACCTTTGTTGCCCCTATGTCCTCCTCCTCTGTCTCACTTGTATCCTCCTATCCCCCTTTGTGTCCTTCTCCATGCCCCTTGTGTCCTCGTCCATGCCCCTGTGTCTTCCTCTGTTCCCCTCTATCCTCCTCCGTGCCCCTTGTGTCCTCCTCTGTGCCCCTGTGTCCTCATCTTTGCCTCATGTCCCCCTTCCCTCCTGTGCTCCCACATGCAGAGTGCGGAATTATCCAAAAAGGAAGTGGCAGCTCACTTGCTTTAGGTGCCTGAAGTGATCAAGGTCGCCTTCTTTCTCACAGCTTCACTCTAGTGCCGGTCGCATGTAATGATTTGATCAGGAGAAGCCAGAATTAGAAGAAACCGTGATGGAGAGAGGACAGCACTGATTGCTGGAGGCACCCAGAGCAAATGAGAAACCCACTTCTGCTGTGGATTACTCTGCACTGTACACAGGGGAGCACAGTACTGGGAGTCCCCGACATCGTAACAGGTTGGCGGCGGTTCATTTTAGTCATAAGTCAGGATTTCCCTGTATTCAGTCCATACAATGTAGTGACATTTTCTCCCCACTTTTGGAGGAGAAAAACAGTGTCTTATGATCTGAAATATATGGCATATGCAGCTTAAAATTAAACAATTCACAATAACTTCCTGTTAAATTTTATTGGTCCAAGTTTAAGCTGCATATAATTTGTATGAAATTTGAATGTTAGGAGAAAGTATTTGCATCTCATTTATCATCCCTAGCTTATTTAGTCATGTAATTAAATAACTGCTTTATGGACTAAGCAGATACACTGAAATAATGTTGCTATTGATGATGCATTAAGCTTAAAGGGGCACTATGGTGAAAATGTGTAAAATTTTAAATATGTGCAAACATAGACAAATAGGAAGTACGTTTTTTCCAAGGTAAAACGAGCCATAAACTACTTTCCTCCTATGTTGCTGTCACAGTAGGTAGTAAAAATCTGACAGAAGCGACAGGTTTTGGACTAGTCCGTCTCTTCATAGGGGATTCTCAGCAAGGCTTTTATTCTTAATAAAGGTATTCCTCAAAAAGGATTTAAACAATGATGCTAGCCAGCTTCCCTGCTCGCTACACAGTTTTTCGGCAGTTGGACAGAGCAACTGCCATTCACTAAGTGCTTTTGAAAATAAATAAATCTCTGAGAATCCCCCCATGAAGTGATGGACTAGTCCGAAAACCTGTCACTTCTGTCAGATTTCTACTACCTACTGTAAGTGACAGCAACATAGGATAAAGGTAATTTATGGCTCATTTTACTCTGGGAAAAACAACATACTTCTTATTTGTTTATGTTTGCACATACTTTAAATTTTACAATTTTTCACCATAGTGTCCCTTTAAATGCAGTGCATTGTCTTTTTTCTGCAAACATTTATTTTTTTTAGTAAATGCAGACCTATGTCTGGTCTGTTTTTGTAAGCTCTGCCATTCTTTCTTGTCTGATGTACCATCAGGCAGCTTAAAAAAATAACATAATCCCTATTTCCTTCCCAGCCTCCGTCATTAGTACTGTGGTGTTACTGTATTGCACAGTTATTTCTCACCACTTTAGATACTAATTATGCTGAGTTGTTTTGTTGCACAGCCCAAGAATGAAGTCTACAAAAGAATCTAATTTTTGTCTTATTCTTGTTTATATTCAACCCTACCAAATTTAAAGTTTTAAAACAGTAAAGCCTTATTGTTGAAAAACTGCTGGCTAATAAAGGCAGTTTTTACAATGAGGCTGGCCAGTCTGAGTTTGCTCCTAATTGTGCAACCCTTACATTGTGAAATAGTAAGAAGCTAATTACAGAAATAGAATAATTTTGAAATCGTAGGTACTGAATCACAATGTTGTGAGCCCATCTCTAGTGAGCTCAAGTAAAACAAGGCATGATGATGTGGTGTTGAAATCTCAACAGTATTTAAAAGAAAAAAAAACATAGTTAGTTTTTTTGTGTGTGAAAGTCTGTAGTGGGGAAATTTGCTGTTTCTAAGTCAGGGCAAAAGTTACACCTTTAACAATTTATCTCAGCTGAATACAATATTAACTGACAAGATAAATAGAGATGGGTTCAGGGTTCGCGATCGCGAACAACCAGTTCGATTCGCCCCCATAGTGCATCAATAGGGTCAACTTTGACCCTCTACATCACAGTCAGCAGGCACATTGTAGCCACTCAGGCTACACTCCCTCCTGGAGCCCCACCCACCATTATAAAAGGCAGGCAGCGTCAGGCTTTGGACTCACTCGTGTGCCTGCAGTAAGTAGAGAAGGGAGAGCTGCTGCAGCTGCTGCAGAGAGAGCTATAAGGAAAGCTTAGTTAGGCTGTTGTAGCTTGTTAGCTTGCTCCTTGCTGATTCTTATTGCTAAAAAAGCACCCCTCAACAGCTCTTTTGAGAGCTAATCTTGTTCTTGTGAACTATTTTTTTTTGTGTGTGTGTGTCCCACGAACACTTGTGTTGCATAGACAGCCTTGGTAATTCCTACTGTGCCACTGCCAGGCCCAGCACATTCAGTGACTACCTGTGTGTGTGACAGGCAGCTGCACATTTGTAATCCCAATCACAGCACCTGTTCACTGTTCAGTGCACCTACCTACCTATACCTACGTGAGTGCACGCATTGTTAGTACCACCAGTCATTGCACCTGTTCACGGTACGTGTGTGTGTGTGTGTGTGTGTGTGTGTGTGTGTGTGTGTGACAGGCAGCTGCACATTTGTAATACCGATCACTGCAGTGCATACCTCTAACCTGTTCAGTGCACTTACATGAGCGCAAGCAGAGTAATATACCACCAGTCACTGCACCTGTTCACGATACCTGTGTGTGACAGCTGCACATTTGTAATACCAATCCCTGCATACCTGTTCACTGCACCTGTGTGTCCGCACACTGTGTAGTATACCAGTCCATGCATACCTGTTAACTGCATCTGTGTGACAGCTGCACATTGTATTGTAATACCAGTCACTGCTACCTGTTCACTGTACCTGTGTGACCGCACACTGTGTAGTATACCAGTCCATGCATACCTGTTAACTGCATCTGTGTGACAGCTGCACATTGTATTGTAATACCAGTTACGGCTACCTTTCACTGCACCAGTGTGACTGCACATTGTATTAGTCAAGTCAGTGCATACCTTTCACTTCATCCCCCCCAATATGGGCAAAACAGGCAGAGGCAGAGGCAGGCCACCCAGCAGGTCTGTTCGAGGTCATGCTGTCATGATTTCATGCGGCCCTGGACCAAATTACAGTGTTCAGAAGGTGCGTGCCATCAACCCCCAAGATTGTCAGGACATATTTGACTATTTAACAAGAACACCTCATCTTCCTCAGCTTCCGCACGGAAGCGTGACATATTTTCCTCCTCCTGCTCTGATTCTGGCACCTCACTTAACACTCAGTCGGCCGCCACCACCAAAGTGCCATCACCCCAGGGCTCAGCGGTGTGGACATTTTTTTGTGTGTCTGCCTCAGATGAGAGCAATGCCATCTGTACTCTCTACCACCAAAAATTGAGCCGTGGAAAGACCAAGACCCGCGTAGGGACAACTTCCTTACGAAGGCACATGATGACAAAGCACAAACTGCAATGGGATGACCACCTGAGGAAAAGCAGTTTTCTCAAAAAATGTGATACCCAAACTGTACCGTGATGTTGAAAGGCAAGTGGTGTCATCTTTGGCACACAGCGTTGGGTCAAGGGTCTGCAAAGCACGGCCAGGCCTGCCCGAAGACTAAGTCAGTCTCCACACACAGCATCTCTGCCTGCACGCCGTGTGACTGCCTGCCCGAAGACTAAGTCGCTCCCCACACAGCATCTCTGCCTGCAGGCCGCTTAACTGCCTTCTCCGCCACCAACAACAGGGTCCAGGACTCCAGGCGGATTCCTGAATTTTTAAGGCTGCTGCTAGTAGCGGCCGCTATAATAATTTTTCTGGTGCGTGTACATGCCTGCCTAATTTTTCTGACTGCACTGCAGCTGCAACAACAAAACAAAAGGCATGTACATGTGCCAATTGCCCTTCATGATCGTTACCTTGCAGCGGTGAAGGGGCTTGCGTATCACAATGAAGCAATGACCGACGGCTATATGAGTGTCTCGGGGGGTGGCACACCAAAGATAATTAAGGTCATTGCTTCATTGTGGACAGACCAAATTCGATCACCTGGACAGTCACTGTTGTTCTGTCATTGAGCTACCTCAGCCTGACGACCATATGAGCTTGAAAACCGCTATCGCCTGCACTCTCTCCATGGTGCGCACCAGTACAGCACGGCCGTCACAACACAAACAGCTGTTTGCAGTGCGTTACAAACACAGTGAGTTTGGTGTGTCAGTGTGAAGCAGTACTCTAATTACACTCCCTGATTGATATATATACACATGCAAGATGTTTTAAAGCACTTTAGGCCTCCAATTTAGCATGCAATGTGATTTCTGCCCTTAAAATGCTGCTTTGCGTCAAATCCAGATTTTTCCCCGGGACTTTTGGTGTGTATCCCACTCCCCCATGCAAAAACTCCCTTGAAACATGTTTTCCATCACTTTTGTGGCCAGCATAAAGGTTTCTAGTTTGCAAAGTTTGCCTCCCCATTAAAGCGTATTGCGGTTCACAAAAAAAAATGGCAGGTTCGCGAACGTTTGCAGAGGTTCGCGAATGCGGTTCGCGAACCGAAAATCGGATGTTCGGGCCATCTCTAAAGATAAAATATACAGCACTGATGTTTGCCAGTATGTTAATGTGAATCATAACTTCACTATGCCAATTTAAGAACACTTTTAGATATTGCCCTAGACATGAAATGATCACAGCAGAACCATGTTGCTAATTTTCTGCAAGTCCCTATTTAACCACTTGAGGACCACAGTCTTTTCGCCCCTTAAGGACCAGAGCCTTTTTTTCCATTCAGACCACTGCAGCTTTCACGGTTTATTGCTCGCTCATACAAACTACCACCTAAATGAATTTGACCTCCTTTTCTTGTCACTAATACAGCTTTCTTTTGGTGCCATTTGATTGCTGCTGCGAGTTTTACTTTTTATTATATTCATCAAAAAAGACATGAGTTTTGTCAAAAAAATGACTTTTTTAACTTTCTGTGATGACATTTTTCAAATAAAGTTAAATTTCCTATACATTTGAGCGTGAAAGTTATTCTGCTACATGTCTTTGATAAAAAAAAAACATTCAGTGTATATTTATTGGATTGGGTAAAAGTTATAGCGTTTACAAACTATGGTGCCAAAAGTGAATTTTCCCATTTGGAAGCATCCCTGCCTTTTCTAACCACCTGTCATGTTTCATGAGGTGATAAAATTCCAGGATAGTATAAATACCCCCCAAATGACCCCATTTTGGAAAGAAGAAATCCCAAAGTATTCGGTGAAAGGCATGGTGAGTTCATAGAAGATTTTATTTTTTGTCACAACTAAGCGGAAAATGACACTTTGTAACAAAAAACCCCCAAAGTTTCCATTTCTTCTAACTTGCGACAAAAAAAAATGAAATCTGCCATGGACTCACTATGCTCCTCTCTGAATACCTTGAAGTGTCTACTTTCCAAAATGGGGTAATTTGTGGGGTGTGTTTGCTGGCCTGGCATTTTGGGGGGTGCCTAACTGTAAGCACCCCTGTAAAGCCTAAAGATGCTCATTGGACTTTGGGCCCCTTAGCACAGTTAGGCTGCAAAAAAAGTGCCACACATGTGGTATTGCCGTACTCAGGAGAAGTAGTATAATGTGTTTTGGGGTGTATTTTTACACATACCCATGCTGGGTGGGAGAAATATCTCCGTAAATGACAATTTTTTGGGTTTTTTTTTACACACAATTGTCTATTTACAGAGATATTTCTCCCACTCAGCATGGGTATGTGTAAAAATACACCCCAAAACACATTATACTACTTCTCCTGAGTACGGTGATACCACATGTGTGGCACTTTTTTGCACCCTAACTGCGCTAAGGGGCCCAAAGTCCAATGAGTACCTTTAGGATTTCACAGGTCATTTTGCGACATTTGGTTTCAAGACTACTCCTCACGGTTTAGGGCCCCCTAAAATGCCAGCGCAGTATAGGAACCCCACAAATGACCCCATTTTAGAAAGAAGACACCCCAAGGTATTCCGTTAGGAGTATGGTGAGTTCATAGAAGATTTTTTTTTCGTCACAAGTTAGCGGAAATTGATTTTAATTGTGTTTTTTCACAAAGTGTCATTTTCCGCTAACTTGTGACAAAAATAAAATCTTCTATGAACTCACTATAATCCTAACGGAATACCTTTGGGTGTCTTCTTTCTAAAATGGGGTAATTTGTGGGGTTCCTATACTGCCCTGGCATTTTAGGGGCCCTAAACCGTGAGGAGTAGTCTTGAAACCAAATGTCGCAAAATGACCTATGAAATCCTAAAGGTACTCATTGGACTTTGGGCCCCTTAGCGCACTTAGGGTGCAAAAAAGTGCCACACATGTGGTACCGCCGTACTCAGGAGAAGTAGTATAATGTGTTTTGTGGTGTATTTTTACACATACAGATGCTGGGTGGGAGAAATATCTCTGTAAATGACAATTGTTTGATTTTTTTTACACACAATTGTCCATTTACAGAGAGATTTCTCCCACCCAGCATGGGTATGTATAAAAATACACCCCAAAACACATTATACTACTTCTTTTGAGTACGGCGATACCACATGTGTGACACTTTTTTGCAACCTAGGTGCGCTAAGGGGCCTAACGTCCTATTCACAGGTCATTTTGAGGCATTTGGATTCTAGACTACTCCTCACGGTTTATGGCCCCTAAAATGCCAGGGCAGTATAGGAACCCTACAAGTGACCCCATTTTAGAAAGAAGACACCCCAAGGTATTCCGTTAGGAGTATGGTGAGTTCATAGAAGATTTTTTTTTGTCACAAGTTAGCGGAAAATGACACTTTGTGAAAAAAAAAACAATACAAATCAATTTCCGCTAACTTGTGACAAAAAATAAAATCTTCTATGAACTCATCATACACCTAACAGAATACCTTGGGGTGTCTTCTTTCTAAAATGGGGTCATTTGTGGGGTTCCTATACTGCCCTGGCATTTTAGGGGCCCTAAACCGTGAGCAGTAGTCTGGAAACCAAATGCCGCAAAATGACCCTTGAAATCCTAAAGTTACTCATTGGACTTTGGGCCCCTTAGCGTAGTTAGGGTGCAAAAAAGTGTCACACATGTGGTATCTCCGTACTCAGGAGAAGTAGTATAATGTGTTTTGTGGTGTATTTTTACATATAATCATGCTGGGTGGGAGAAATATCTCTGTAAATGACACATTTTTGATTTTTTTTTAAACACAATTGTCCATTTACAGAGAGATTTCTCCCACCCAGCATGGGTATGTGTAAAAATACACCACAAAACACATTATACTACTTCTCCTGAGTACGGCGATACCACATGTGACACTTTTTTTACAGCCTAGGTGCGCTAAGGGGCCCAACGTCCTATTCACAGGTCATTTTGAGGCATTTGTTTTCTAGACTACTCCTCACGGTTTAGGGCCCCTAAAATGCCAGGGCAGTATAGGAACCCCACAAGTGACCCCATTTTAGAAACAAGACACCCCAAGGTATTCTGTTATGTGTATGGTGAGTTCATAGAAGATTTTATTTTTTGTCACAAGTTAGTGAAAAATGACACTTTGTGAAAGAAACAATAGAAATCAATTTCCGCTAACTGTTGACAAAAAATAAAATCTTCTACGAACTCGTCATACACCTTACAGAAAACCTTGGGGTGTCTTTTTTCTAAAATGGGGTCACTTGTGGGGTTCCTATACTGCCCTGGCATTTTACAGGCCCAAAACCGTGAGTAGTCTGGAAACCAAATTTCTCAAAATGACTGTTCAGGGGTATAAGCATCTGCAAATTTTGATGACAGGTGGTCTATGAGGGGGCAAATTTTGTGGAACCGGTCATAAGCAGGGTGGCCTCTTAGATGACAGGTTGTATTGGGCCTGATCTAATGGATAGGAGTGCTAGGGGGGGTGACAGGAGGTGATTGATGGGTGTCTCAGGGGTGGTTAGAGGGGAAAATAGATGCAATCAATGCACTGGGGAGGTGATCGGAAGGGGGTCTGAGGGGGATCTGAGGGTTTGGCCGAGTGATCAAGAGCCCACACGGGGCAAATTAGGGCCTGATCTGATGGGTAGGTGTGCTAGGGGGTGACAGGTGGTGACAGGAGGTGATTGATGGGTGTCTCAAGGTGTGATTAGAGGGGGGAGATAGATGCAAGCAATGCACTGGCGAGGTGATCAGGGCTGGGGTCTGAGGGCGTTCTGAGGGGGTGGGCGGGTGATTGGGTGCCCTAGTGGCAGATAGGGGTCTAATCTGATGGGTAGCAGTGACAGGGGCTGATTGATGGGTGATCAGTGGGTGATTAGATGGCAGAACAGATGTAAACAATGCACTTTGGAGGTGATCTGTGGGTAGGTGATCTGAGGGTAGGACAGGTGATCAGTGGGTTATTACAGGGAAGAACAGATGTAAATATTGCACTGGCGAATTGATAAGGGGGGTCTGAGGGCAATCTGAGCGTGTGGGGCGGGTGATTGGGTGCCCACAAGGGGCAGATTAGGGTCTATTCTGATGGGTAACAGTGACAGGTGGTGATAGGGGGTGATTGATGGGTAATTAGTGGGTGTTTAGAGGAGAGAACATATGTGAACACTGCACTTGGGAGGTGATCTGATGTCGGATCTACGGGCGATCTATTGGTGTGGGTGGGTGATCAGATTGCCCACAAGGAGCAGGTTAGGGGCTGATTGATGGGTGGCAGTGACAGGGGCTGATTGATGGGTGGCAGTGACAGGGGGTGATTGACAGGTGATTGACAGGTGATCAGTGGGTTATTACAGGGAAGAACAGTTGTAAATAATGCACTGGCAAATTGATAAGGAGGGGTCCGAGGGCAATCTGAGCGTGTGGGCGGGTGATTGGGTGCCCGCAAGGGGCAGATTAGGGTCTAATCTGATGGGTAACAGTGACAGGTGGTGATAGAGGGTGATTGATGGGTGATTGATGGGTAATTAGTGGGTGTTTAGAGTAGAGAACAGATGTAAACACTGCATTTGGGAGGTGATCTGATGTTGGATCTGTTGATGGCGATCTATTGGTGTGGGTGGGTAATCAGATTGCCCGCAAGGGGCAGGTTAGGGGCTGATTGATGGGTGGCAGTGACAGGGGGTGATTGATGGGTGATTGACAGGTGATTGGCAGGTCATTGGCAGGTGATCAGGGGGGATAGATGCATACAGTACACAGGGGGGGGGGGGTCTGGGGAGAATCTGAGGGGTGGGGGGGGGGTGATCAGGAGGGAGCAGGGGATAGTTTAGGGTTAAAAAAAATAGCAGTGACAGAAAGTGACAGGGAGTGATGATGGGTAATTAGGGGGGGGGGTGACTGGGTTCAAACAGTGGTCTGGGGGGTGGGCAGGGGGGGTCTGAGGGGTGCTGTGGGCGATCAGGGGGCAGGGGGGGGAATCAGTGTGCTTGGGTGCAGACTAGGGTGGCTGCAGTCTGCCCTGGTGGTCCCCTAGACAATGGGACCACCAGGGCAGGAGGCAGCCAGTATAATAGGCTTTGTATACATTACAAAGCCTATTATACTTCTTCCATGCGGCGATCCGGGTGCTAGTAACCCGTCGGCACTTCCAAACGGCTGGCGAGTTACAGCGTGAGGGGGGCGGAGCCAGTCACCGGCGGCTAATCGCGTCACGAATGACGCGATCGCCGCATAACCACGCCTGCCGCCGCCGCCGCCTCCGCCGATGGGCGTATTGTGGTCGTTTAGGCCCAGTCTTTGCGGCCGCTCATCGGCTGGGGGCAGTCGGCAAGTGGTTAATTACACATTTGAGAAAATGATTATACATTTTTATTCATACTCAGGGCCAAAGGTAACCTTATGAAATAATCAGAAGCAGCCAGAATGTAGCAAAATATTAAATTTCATAGCAATATCTATTTTACTCTGCACATTTTTCAGGAAACGCGAAGGATGATATGCCCTTGTTTGTGCATAGCACAGAGAAAACAAAATAATCAGGGGCATAACTTGACTTTAGAGGGTCCCCCTGCAAAAGTTATAGCATGGCACCCCCTTGGCCCTCGAACCCCACGTGGGTCATGTTATCGGGAGCCAGTAAATGGTAGCTGAGAGTGTTCTGCTGTGAAGGAGCATCTGGAAGCAGGAAAACATTTCACATGCTCTCACTACTCTGCAAGGTAGGAGGAAGTGGCGTGGAAGGTTTTTGTGAGCAAAAAGGGAAGGTTTTTTTTGCTAATTGCTAATTGGCTGCACTTGTGGTTGGGGCGAGGGAGGAGGAGTGGCCCCCAAAGCCTCTGGGCCCCCCAGAGATTGCACGCATTGCAGGGATGTTTGTTACACCCATGGCTTGGATCATTAATGATTGTTGTAAAACCACATGCCAACCTTAGAATGTGCTTTTGGATTGGTTCTTTTACACTTTCTGCAGCTAGATGTAACTTTGCCATCTTAATTCAGCTTTAAGGGAGGAACTGTGGTCTCCCATGATGCATCACTCCCAAATATGCAAATTATCTCTTTACACCCCTGAAAGCAAAGCTGCACATCCCACTGGTGTTGTATAGTTAGCCAGTAATACATTTTACTGAGCCACATCAATCCAACATGCATAGAGCTGTGTCAGACTTTTTTGTCCTCATCAGTGCATGGCATGGATAATAATGGCTCTATAGAATAGGGCTTGAACCTGTACTAAGAATACCTAGAAAATTCATGGTGACCCAGAACCACTAGGAAAGTATAAAGGGCTAGAAGAGACAACAAAGCCCTCTATGAGAAAGCAATGCTAAATATTACTTTGCCTTCTTAAAATAGAAGTTATGTGTGGTAGCTTTAAGCGAGCAACTGTGGTTTCCCTTGATGCATTTCTCCCATATACAAATATGCCTAGAAAGGTAAGATGTGATAGCGTAGATAAGGAGTGTATTAATACTCTGTACTGCAGTTTCATATATATATATTGTTTCCTTATTTCTCATTAATTCACTGAATTCTTTGGGTTGCGGATCTGAACACAATTTGTGGCACAATTCATTGGCACAGAGTGTAATACCAATGGGAAACGCCAGCAGCAAATTCAGAGATGCTTGTGCCAGAATTCCCTTGGTGTTAAGTGCAGAGTGATGGTGGTGAGCACAGGTGTCAGCCTGCAGCAATGCAGTTTGTAGGGAATGCTGGGGGCATCAGGGTTGGGTGCTGTAGCTGCGCAGGATGCCAGTGGTGGATGGGTACAATTTGTGTCAGCAGGGGGGAGGGTGGCAGGGGCAATGTACAAAGTAAGAAGCAAACATGGGGTACAAAACAATACAGAAAATGGTGCACACCAATAAATACAGAATTGGTAGAAAATACAGAATGGGTAATTACAGTAACAACGATAACATGATGAATAAAATATAAAACAAATTGCAAGACACAAAATTAATAACAAAATCCAAGACACAAAATGGTGAAAGAGCCCTACCTAAGAGTTTGAAATGGATTATCCCGTTAATTGGCAGCCAGTGAAGAGCTTGACAGAGAGGAGCAGCAGAGGAGGAGCGACAAGGATGATGGATGAGTCAAGCAGCCAAATTCAGTACAGATTGGGGCAGTGCCAGTCTGTTAGTTAATAGTCCACAAAACAGTATATTAAAATAATCCAAGTGGAGTATCATAAGAGCATGTACTGACATTTTGGCAAGGTCCTAAGTGAGGAAAGGTTGGATTCAAGATATGTTTTTGAGTTGGAGATGACAGGAGCTGGTTAGGGACTCAATGTGAAGAATAAAAAAGAGAGAAGAGTCAAATATTTCCCCAAAGCACTGTACTTTGGGACATGAAGTTATAGGGCTGTTATTAACATTTATTGTTATATCAGGCAGAGAGGTAGACAGATTTAGTGGACAAATTATTCGTTCTGTTTTATTATTTTAATGCATGTAATGTTCATATGGCAATATTAAAAAAAAAAAAAATTGAATTTTACAATGTAAATGCTATCTTTGGTTATTTTTGTTGCAGCTGTATTAACTTTGCAACCTCATAAACACTGATTTAAGGTATTTGCTTTCTCTGCAGTATTCAGCCCAGTGGCATACAATGCTATGAATACTTGCACAGTATGTAAACACTTATGTGGCATCGTGTTGACTAACCTCTATCTTGAAAAGTCTACATTTTTTCCCCTTTACACATGGTAGCTGCATAATTATGTGAAAGTCAATGGGCATTACAGCTCAATATAAAGAACAATTTGTCATGTAATTTTTTTCAGCTGCAACACATTTAAAGAAATGGAATAAAATAAATACATATTAGGACTACTAAAATATTTTTCATAAAATATCTTTATGTTTCATCTGTACTTCATTGTATCAATATTTAAACTAACAGCTATAACAAGAGAGTGAAAACATTTTATTTATCATGTTTATAGTTTTTTACGAACATTATTCTGTTTTTCACTCTTCCACTGCCTGCCTGCCTAACTGCGGCTTTGTGCTCTAGTTTTTTTTACAGACACCAAGGCAATTCTTTTTAAGCCTACCTTTACCATCAGTGTAAAAATTATTGGTTACACTTAGGGACAAGGTTTTACCAGATCAGGTCTTTTGGGCATGGGGTTTGGCAGGCTTGTGTTAATTATTGTAATCAGGTTCTCAAGTGGTGAGTTGGGCGCCCGATGTGTAGAAGGTTGGCCACAACTAGTGGTTGTTTAAACACTGTGGTTAGTGTTAGGAACTAGACAGTAGGAGGTTCGTATTAACCTCCCTAGCATTCTGGATGAGCTAGGCCACCGCTCAGGCCCTGCTGGGCCGATTTGAATAATTTTTTTTTAAAACACGCAGCTAGAACTTTTCTAGCTGTGTGTTTCCCCGATCGCCGCCGATCCGCCACTACCCAGCCGCGTAATAGGGCCCCCCCCAGACCCCGTGCGCAGCCTGGCCAATCAGTGCCAGGCAGCGCTGAGGGGTGGATCGGGACTCCCTATGATGTCATGACGTCGATGACATCATTCCGTTCGTCGCCATGGGGATGGGGAAAGCCCTTAAGGAAATCCCGTTCAGAACGGGATTTCCTGACGGGCATAGGCGCCGGCGGCGATCGGAAGGGTGGGTGGGAATTGGCAGTGAGGGGGGTATCATGTAGCTAGCGCTAGGCTAGCTACATGATTAAAAAAAATGTAGGTATAAAAAACCATGCGCAGCCTTGCGACTGTGCGTAATCAGAACGCCCAGCAGGTTAAGCATTACGTGGGGGTAGTTGTAGGCATTAGGAGGAGGGCTAGTTTCAGTCACTAGGAGGGAAGGGTTTAAGTGAAAATGGGTGCCAGGTAGTACAGTAAAATACTGGTAATGTAAATACTTTTTTACTAGCAAAACCCAGCACTCATGTGGCGACACCACAATAGGTATGCAGGTGACACTGCCTGTCAGTCATCATGCATCACAGTCTGTGAATGTTGAATTCTCAGCTATGAGGCATGTTCAGCTTTCCTACATGTACCTAATCAACGCTATGGAGCACATAGTGTAGGCAAGCAAGAAGACATGCCTGATATGGCTTTCTCTAGAGGAGAATAATAGCAGTCAGTTGAGAGAAATCCAACTTACTGATTACACCAAGCAGACTCACTTGGAGAGTGACTTTGACCGGTTCTTACTAGTGGGAACCGAGCTAAAGAGAGAGGTAGAAAGAACGGGCACACAGGAAAGGGATGAAGCCAATATAAGGCAATAAAACAGAGAAAGGAATTAATTAGCTGGCTAAATTACTGGCCCCTCACCTTATCCATAGTCAGGTAAGTAAAGCGTAAGCCTAAGATGCTTAAAATTAACGTAAAATTGTATCAGCTCAAAACCTTTAGTATCATTAGCCATTTATGATTACTACATAATAATATTGTGAGTTAGAGAAATATGTTTCAATTATTAACTGTCTTATTTCTGTGAATAGTTTAATTCGTTTTCATTCTTTCTCTGCTTTATTTCTTCAATTCTATAACTGTACGAATCGTCATTTGTTAGTTACCAACAGCGCAAGGCTAAAGGTAAAATACCCAACATCTCACTTGTTTTACCGCATGCTCTATGACATTTATAAGGTATTTACCTCGCATGTCAGTCATTTTCCTCACTAGTTGGTCATTTCAGTTTTCCGTGTGGTAACAGGCTCAGGCCCATATGGCTAAACACTGAAAGAGAATCTGTAAAATAAAAAACAGCCGCTGGTGGGTACTTATCATGGAAGGGGGAAGCCTCTCGATCCTAATGAAGTTCCCCCCATCCTCTTCACCCTCCAGGATCCAGTGCTAGCAGCCCATGAACAGCGGCATTGTAAATGTTTACCTCCCCAGGTCCAGCGCAGGTGCAGTAGCGGCTTTCTGATGGGCTCCAGTGGAAATAGCTGAGCACAATCGGGTCCACTCTACTGCGCAGGCACAGACGGCTTGCGCCTGTGCAGTAAAGCGGACCTGATCGGGCTCGGCTATTTCCCGGAGCACATCAGAAAGCCGCTACTGCACCTGGAGCTGGGAAGGTAAATATTGCAGGTGTTACTGCCCCTGCGACACAGATGACAGGCTTGTCAGCTGTATTTTTTGGGGCTGTCAGCCCTGGATTCTGGTGGGTGAAGAGGATGGAGTAGCCTCATAAAGATCCAGAGGCTTCCCCCTCCGAAGGCAAGTAGCCCCCAGGGACTGTTTTGTTTTCGTTTTGTTTTTGTCACAGGCATACTTTAACTTTTCTCCAGTGAGATATTTTCAAATCTTACTAGGATAATACATTTAAAGCTCTCTGCATGCAAGAAAATACTCAAAATAAGCTTGATGTTACTTTTTTACGCATGTTGTAGTATGTTTTGCTAAGTTCTGAAAAATTATTTTTTAGAAAGATTAAAAATGATCTCCTGTGAGAAAATTCAGGAGAAAAAGTTAATTATGTAAGGGCATTAGTGACCTGCCATTTCACAAAATTTTCAATAAAATTAATTGTTTCTGCCTTACCACATGCAGTAATGCTTAGTGAGATAAAGCCATAGTTTTGCTTTCCAGATTTTGGCCAAAGTTAATTTTGTCATGGATATAGTTAATTTTGTCCAGATTAATAATAATTCCTTTTTTTGTATAGCGCCTTTCTCCTGTCGGACTCAAAGCGCTTGCGAGGCAGCCACAAGAGCGCACTCAGTAGGCAGTAGCAGTGTTAGGGAGTCTTGCCCAATGAACTCCTTACTGAATAGGTGCTGGCTTACTGAGTAGGAAGAGCCAGGATTTGAACCCAGGACTCCTACATCAGAGGCAGAGCCCTTAACCATTACACTATCCAGCCACTGCCAGATTTACTATAAAATAACAAAAAACAAGAAAAAAACATGAATTACTCAACTAACCGTGTGTACATTTGTATGTACAAAGTTTTTTCTTTTTTTTTTTGTTTTCATAGTTTTAAAAAGGCACTATTATATTTATTGCTCCATTTGTCACCCCACAACCACTTTGTGTCATCATACTAAAATGTCAACATACTAAAAATGATTTTCAAATTCCTCGGCTTTGTGTGCACATATTTGTTGTTACTTAGCTTTTATACTTCTAAAAGTAAATTGTCATATTTGTGCCACTTGTCATTGCACAACAGCTTTGCATAATAATAATAATTCCTCAACTTAATGTGTGTGCATTTGTAGCTATACTTATTGTACTTTTGTAAAACTGAATTGCTTTTTATTAAAGAGGAACTGTAGTGAAAAGGGGAAAAAAATAAATCAATACATTGCAAAGTGAGAATTTAAAAAATAACAAATAATAAAAAGAAATACCATAATTTATATTCACCATGCAATTTGTTCATATTGTTTGATCCACATTTAGCCTGCACATAATCATCTTTACTACTTGCAGACATGAAAAAAAAGACAGCGCCCACTGCTATTATATATAACCACACCCACTAACAATGCGAGGCTAACAAGGCTAATGTCAGGCCTGTAGGGATATCCACTCATGAATCAGCTCCAATGCCCCAATCTACCTCCACACGCTTTACCCTATGTGGCGCCTCCCCGCTTGAACGAGAGGTGAGAGACAACACCTACCCGACTTCGGTTACACCCAGGCCTTTAGTGTGCAAGGTATTGGAGCTGAATGCAGGGTGAGGAAATAAACTTCCAGGCCTAAACAGGGATACAGAGTAGCAGAGTCCAGTAACAGTCCAAGATCATACACGGGTAAACAGAGATATCGCAGTACAGGAGGGCTAGGCAGAAGAGAGGTCAAGAATGGATCCGAGGTCAAACCAGGCAGCAAACAGTCGTAACGATGATCCAGGCAATAGGTCGGTACAGGCAGCAGACAAGGGAGGTCCAGTAAATGAGCAGAGGTCAAAGTCCAGATAATCCAATATAATAACAGCAGGTAAACAGAGCATCCAGCAAGCTAGAGCAATCACGGGCAACATGCAACTGTCACAGCAAGGTTTAAATACTGACAGCATCCAATCAGTGGCTGGCCACATGCACACAACAGCCAATCACACGCAGGCATTAATCTTCTTTAAGTGTCAGCTGACAGAGAGATCAGCTGACACAGGTGGAAATACATGTTAGCTGACTAACCAGTACTGACCAGCAAAACTACCTGACTGTGTGTCAGCTATAGCATACTGGTTAAGGGCATTGCCTCCGACGTGAGAGACCAGGGTTCAATCCCAGCCAAGGTCAGCTTCTATTATATTTATTAAATAAACCCCTGCCTAAGTGTCAGCTGACTATCCTGTCAGCTGACACTACCTCTGTCGCCACCTCAGACCATACTGCGGCCGAGAGGAGTGAGACATATGCCCACCAGTATGCGCAGAGCAAACCCCAGTGTGCGCATCACCAGCGAAGGATGGCTGCCGACATGCGGAAGTGCCAGGACGTGACCCACTCTTGGCAGAGACGGCCACATTGTTGGATCTCGTAGGTAAGTCCCTTACAGCTAAAAGGTTGGTTTTTTTTATAGATATATTTATATATGTGCACAGAGGAAGATACTGGTTGCTAGGCAGTTGGAAACAGACGTTATTTCCCACAATGCATCAAGGCTCTCACAATATGATGCCAGGACCTATGTGCTGACATCACACAGTGGGAGTGGTTTTGCCACAATATCAGCAATACAGATCTCCCTGATGATCTATTTGAGAAAAGGTAAAGATTTCTTATAGAAAAATGAGGTTTCAGCTACTGATTGGGATGAAGTTCAATCCTTGGTTATAGTTCCTCTTTAAATGTGCCATTTATCATAGCCAATTTGTGGTAGTGCTGGAAAAAAAATAACAAAACACAAATTGGGAGCAAACATTTTGTAATCAGACTGGACATCCAGTTATAAAGGGGGGTTGTTATTTATTCTGATTTTCACATTTCAGAAAAAGTCAGTATCTCTGTTGTCTCTGTCTGTGATTAGACTTCTGCAAGCAATATCTGTAAAAAGGGAATACAAACACCTGGACATGCAAGGTTCAACCTTCCAGTGCTTACTGTGAGATGAAGTCTGATCAGGAGGAGAAGGTGGTTGTCCTTACAGTTAAAAACACTAAAGGCAAGAGCCCATGGAGAAATGGATACAAAGAATATTAAATAGGAAAATAGCACAAGCTGGGAGAGGGAGAAGGCCAAAACACAAGAGTCCCAAAGCAGCAGTCATCAATTATCCATCACATCAGAATGCCATCCTCTGTCAGGAGAGGTATGCAGAAACATCTGAGACCCACTGATGGATAGAAGCTTTCTGAGCATTCTATGATTGCTCGCCTTATGACAAATCTGCCATTTGCAAATTCTGTGCACAGAACTTTAAATGACCCAAAACTGTTAACAAACAAATTCAGATAAAATTACTAAGTATTTATGTAAAGGATAGCGGAGATGCCGCCGCATGGGCAAGCGACATGGCGGCCATCTCCGTGTTCCAGCCAGCGGCTTCTGCCGCACAGCTACATGCTGCTGGTTCGCCTGGTCCTTCTAGTGCACACAGATTAAGAGCTACGCGCGCGCGCGCCAGACGACAGGACCTTTATGCTAGTAGAAGGGAAGTCAGCTGACTCCGGCTATACTTCGGATTGGCTGAGTGACTAAGGCAGCGCTGTGGAGCGCTCTAGGTATATATAGGACTTGCCTGGCAGTTGCAAGTTGTCTGCTGTCGTGAATGCTTACGTGTGAGCGCACAGATCCTGGTCAGATCTTACAGTGTGTTAGAACCAGCCGGAGCTGGGAATTCACACTTAGTCAGACTCCGTTGATAGCTTTAAAGTACTATTATATTGTTCAATTATATAACATCCGTTAGTCTACTTCCCAGGTGTTGAAACCAAGGACTTCACACCTAGACTAGGGCATTGCTATATTGTATTATCTACTGCTAGTCTAGTTCCCAGGTGTTGAAACCAAGGACTTCACACCTAGAATAGGACTGTATTTATACTGTTTATCTGGTATGATCTTTGGCTCTCCTGACTACTCTCTTGACTTCTGATTCGGTACTTCTGCCTATCTGATTACTGTTGCCAAACTCTACTTGTACCTTGATACCAAATCAGCCTTCTGTCCTTGTACCTGATCTGTCCGTACGTTGCCAAACTCGGCTTGTCTGACCTCTCTAGCCTTGCTAGTGGGCCTGACCACTGGTGAGAGTTCATAGTATTCACCTGCTCCTCAGGTGAAGCTATATTGCAGCACTGCCAGTTACACCTGCATCTCAGGTGCCCACCGGCTGCAGTATAGTCTGATTCACATGATTATTTAGTGAAGCTATATTGCAGCATTGCCTGTTACACCTGCACCTCACGTGTCCCCTGGCTGCAGTATAGTCTGATTCACGTTATCATCAAGTGAAGCTATATTGCAGTACTGCCTGTTACATCTGCACCTCAGGTGTCCACTGGCTGCAGTACTGTCTTATGTCACCTGCTCCTCAGGTGCCGTTTCAACTGTAGCACAGCCGGACTAGCCTGCTCCACAGGTGGTCCTTGACTGCAGAACTGTCTGAAGTAATATTGTTGCACAGAGCACTAAACACATTGGTAGTCCTGTGTCTGGCTATACCAGTATTATTGGTGATTCTGCAGATCACACATAATCAGGTATAGCATCTGTATTATTGGTGATACTGCAGATCACCAATAATCAGAATATCTGTTAGCTGACACTGATGGTTACAATTTACAGTTAGGCTTATTTGTCTATCAAAAACAGTGGCCTATGGTATTTGATGCCCGATGCTGATTGTCTACAGAAACCACCACCATTTACCACCCGCTCACAACACTGTGTATTGTGGCAAAATCATTGAGAAGAGGAGGGGGTGCAAAAATGGGCATAGATATGGCAGGATGTGGTTGAAGCTAACTGTAATCTAACAGTGTAACTCAAAGGCAGTGGGCAGAGTTTTCTGCAAAAACACAGTTAGGCATAGGCAAAGTGACCTTAAATATAATTAGACAGTATTCCTCATATGCTCATAAAAAAGCAGTGTTTCCCCATGATGTGGTGGAACAGGAGATTTTCATCATGGATGCGCAGATGATAAAACTGTAGAAATTGTGTGACCCTCTCGTGTCAATATGGACTGAGGAATGCCAGGATGAACAGTTCTGATGGCAAAAAAAAGGTCATAATAAGTACAAGGAAGACGTACCTAATAAAGTGGCTAGTAAAATATATGCATTTTCTGGTCAGTGTGTTCCTTTATGTTCATATATTACCCAAGCCTAGTCCATTGTAGGTAGTCAGATGTACTCCCCCTGCCCACACATTCCAACCCAGTATAGGTAGCCAGATTCCCCTCCAGCCCAATATAGGTGGTCAGATGTCCTCCCCCCCCAGTCCAGTATAGGTATGTAGCTGCCCTGCTCCCCCACCCTCAGTCAGATGCCACCCGCCTCCCAGCCCAGTATAGGTAGTCAGATTCCCCCACCCCCAGCCCAGTATAGGTGTATAGGTTGCTAGATGTTCTTCCCTCTCATCCCAGTATGTGTAGTCATATGTCCTTCCCTCCCATCCCAGTATATGTAGTCATATGTCCTGCCACCACCATCCCCAGCCCAGTATGGATAGAAATACTTCCTGCCCCCCCCCCCCCAGCCCAGTATAGGTAGTCAGATGTCCCACCAGCCAAGTATAGGTAGCCAGATGTCCTGCCCCACTCAGCCCAGTATAGGTAGTCAGATGTCCTGCCCCCCAGCCCAGTATAGGTAGTCAGATGCCCCCCGATCCAGTGAAGGTAGTCAGATTTTCTGCCCCCCTAGCCCCACTAGCACAGATAGTCAGATGCCTCCCGCCAATATATCACCAGGTATAGCTGCTCACCTGCTCTGCGGCCTCCCTCCTGCTCTGAGTTGCTGGTAGTGTAACTCACATGTCCACTATCCATAGCCAAATCTCACTGCTCTCCTCCTCCTTAGTATCCAATCACCATGGTTACTTCTGGCCAATGCCTCTCACGATGACGTAATTTCGAGAGGCCCCGGGCAGAAGTAACCATGATGACAAGATGCTAAGCGGCAGTAGAGCAGTAAGATTCAGTGCAATGGTCCCCCTTTCTCCCAGTACACAACTGATTAACAAAAAAATAAACTTTAGAGAAAAGATAGTAATTGTACAGCAACACCATTATCCAAGACAGCTTTAGCTCTTTGGTTTAATATTTGAATACAATTTGGGCCTTTTGTCTCTGCTCTGAGGCCTGACTATCTTAAGTGCTTTTTTCTTGTAGCATGTAGCATCAAAGGATATTCGCCATTTGTCTGCTTCCTCCAAATAGCCTAATTTTAACACTGGCAAAAGGGCAAATGTGCTTTTTTAAGCACTTTTAGAGGTCTTCTTAGAGGGCAACTAAAGTAAGAGAGATATAAAGGTTTCCATTTATTTCCTTTCACTATCCTCTCCTGAAATAAGCGTGCAACAAATTGTCAAACAACTGATCTGCATGCTTGTTAAGGGTCTATGACTAAAAGAATTAAGGAGGTCTATAAATGGTGTTGACTTTTTGGGGGGAATGAGCATTTACTTAGGAGGGGGGCACCCTAGCCCTCATCTTTAGGTGTGCCTCAATCTCTATTTTTCCTGTGCCACAGATGAAGCAGTGCAAATTAGCCATCTTGATGTTGCGTGTCCCCAGCCACCGCACTGCATGCCAGGAAATGTAGTCTTTCAATTTGAGTACGTCTCGCAGCTGGGAACAACCCTCCAAGGTATGTAAATGCTTGACTGACCCCACAAGAGCCCACACCACTTACAATCCTCCCTTAGGTGGAGGTTTGTTTGATTAGATTTTCTGTTATGGTGCTCAGATCACTTTACAACAGTTATGTGTGCACCATTTCTGCTTATGTAGGTTGCTTGCTAGTACATGGGTGAAGTATCCTAACTTCTTATAAAGCATTTGACTGAAATTCTGTTTTCAATAAAATCACTGAAAGTAGTGTACATCTTAATTAACCGAATTTTTAGAATTTAAAAAAGTAAAGGCCTTTTTATTCTCTAGAAATAAAAGTAATTTTTGGCTGCCCTTATGTGTACAATGAAAAGCAAGACATAATGGAAGCTCTAACAGCTTCTTAATGGTGGAAGTGAATTAACAGAATGTGACCTCTCTCCTTGGAATACGGAAACAATGGGCACTTAGTGGCACAAATTTAAATGCTTGCCTTTGCATTTAAAACCTGAAAATCAATGCAGTATTCTCATTCCACTAACCATGTCCTGTAACGATTTTACTCATTTATAATGATAGACAACTTTATAAGAACACGTATGACTACAAAAAGCACTAGGGATTCTGGGAGATTTCAGAACCAAAGGAGATAAGAAAATGAAGATTAGAATGAATTTGATGTTTGGAAATGAGACACTTGGCATTTCTGTGGAAATAGAGATTGATTACAGGGCATTTATATCTTTATGCTGACAGTACACCTTGCTGATAAAATACCTCTGGCATAGCTTATAATACAGTACATTAAACCCACCTCAGCCCTAGTTAACTCTCACAAGCCTGAAATGACTGTATACACTTGACAATATGTGTTATTATATATTCATTTATTATTGACATCTTCCATGGAGCTTTGCAGAGCACAGTCTTTAAAGTAAATATCAAGTGATTAAAAAAAAAAGAAAGAAAGTCAGATACTTACCTATGGACAAGGAAGGCTCTGGATCCTATAGAGCCTTCATATGCTCCCCTTTACAGCATTGTCACCCCCGGTGTGTGTATTTGGCCAATTGGTTGAATACAAGTCTGTTAGCCTTTTGGAGGCTTTGGAAATACTGAGTGCCTTTTTTGCCCTTATTGTCTCAGCTTTATATGGGTTGGTGGAGGCAGCTCTACATCTTTGGGGATGGTGAGCCCTTTTTGGATCAGACTGTTTGGTATTAAAAGTGTTGAGCCGAAATTTGCGTAACTTTGTGTGTCTGTAATTACGAACGCAAATTTTACCACTATGTCGCAAATTCGTAATTTTGTAATTGCCATACAAACATTACTTGCAAATTCTGTAAGCAAGATTTACATAATTTTGCATTTCGGCACAAATTTGTGTTTAACACAAAATTTCATAATTTCATGTTTTCTATAGAAACAGACATTTTAATAACGAAAATCGACATAATTTCATTTAATTGTAATTATACAAATTTAAGTAATTACTAAACTCAGGAAAGTCACTTATTGATTGCAATTACTGATTGTAGTTACTGATAATGCAAAGGCCCCTGCATTTTATGCCGCTTTAATTGTATCAGGAGGCTCTACCTGCAGCCACTTCTAAGACAGGTGGTCTTTGCCAAGGTGTAGTGGTCATGCATGCTGAGACACTTGATTTTGGGCCTTGTATCATCTAAAAATGCAAAGGTCCCTGTGCGTGCTGTCACTTTAAATGTATCAGGTGGCTCTGGACTGGAACACAGTTTCGAGAACGCCCTCATTTTCGCGTTAAACACAAAATTCCTATGATCGTAAATACCAAAAAATGATCGTAATTATGAAATTCCGCACAAACGCAAAATTTTGTGTAATTTCATGAAAGTAAGAATTTTTTAGTGCGCCTAAAATCGTAATTTCATGAGTTACGCGAAATTTTGTGTAATTTTAATTAGGTCATTACGCTCATCACTAGGAATTAAGGATTTATAGATGCTCTTCCACTGATTTGGCTAGGAACAATCAATTCCCTTCAATAATCTTAACTCAATTCTAATCCTTTTAATCTTACTTTTAACATAAAAATGGATGAAAGTGAGATTCCTTTTGGAATATTACCTTAAAGGCAACTAAGCACCTTTGTTGCAAAATATATAAAAATTAAGTTCTCCATAAGGGAGGTATATAGTGTGGGTCATAGGGAATGTGTGTGTGTGTGTGTGTGTGTGGGGGGGGGGGGGGGCATTATTCGCCTTTGGAGGGCTGCTGACTAGCCTATAATCTATATGTGCTCCTCCCTACTCCCACAGTGGCATCCCTGACCAGGAGATATACTAACATCAAAGTACTACCTCCCCTCTCCCTACATGCATTGCAGTGGCTAGGAACATGATTCTACACTGCCATGGGCACTTCAAATGGCTGCAGATGTGAGTCTGTCTATAGAAGATAGATAAACACATTTAGATAGGGGGCTAAGGAACAGCCCTCAAAGGTAAATAATGTATTTTATCCCCAAACCCCCTCCACCTCTTCCCCAACAGCCCACACTATTTATGGAACATGCAACCGCGGCGGCAGCCCAAGGAACGCCTACTGCAAGTCCTGGGGCTGGCTTTTGCATGAGATTGCACATGCCGCTGCTCTGCCTTCAGTCTCCCAGCCGCGATCCCCGCTTGGAGACTGATAGACAGTGAAACCGCCGTCTAATTACCATGTACAGGCGGAGCAGCCTGTTAAATTTAACACCAAATACTTCTAAAGCTAGGTACACACAATGCAATTCTTATAATTATTTCCAACATGTCTAATCTGATTTCCAATCGATTTTCTAAACGATTTTTCATAGAAGTGAAAGGAAAATTGATCAAAAAATCGACAAAAATCAGACCGGGCATGTTGGAACAGTAAATCTGTCAAAAAATTGCATTGTGTGTACTTAGCATTAGAAATAGGTACTATTATAACCACATAAAATGCAGTGATTAATAAAATGTATTGCTCTGCTAAGATGTGCTGATGAAAAACTTGGTTGTAAAGACTTCAGCTGCAGACCTCCAACTTTTAGGTTGCTTGTTTCCCCTTGTTTTTCTTTTACATAGCATATAGTTAGGTCACTAACTATTGACATCAGTGTTCAATAGAATATGATTGTTTCTTCCTGTGATACCATGACAGCAGCCATGTTGTTTGTAAACAGTACAAACAGGCACGCTTATCTTCATCTTCTGTGAACAAAACCTAATCCTCCCTCCTCCCCTCTGCCTCTTAAATCTCTGGCTAGCAGTACCTCCCCCTCCTACTGCCCAGACTGAGCTCCCATGAGCCCTTGCTACTGCCAAGGCTCTCTGAAAAATGGTGGGCGAGGCTTGTTTAGTTTATAGGGAATTAGAGTAAAAAAACAAAAACAAAAAAGTATTTGGCTTGAGGAATGCCCTATAAACAATAGGAAAGGAACACAATTATGCAATGAGTAAAAGTTCATCTCGGATCCACTTTAAATTGATCTTTCCTCAAACTGAACTTATCTCAAATCACTAGGAAGTACTTCCAGCATCATCTCCTCTCATGCTGTAAACAAACATTGAACCGAAATTCCACTTTTGTTAAAATATTGCGATGAACATTTACCAATGTTGCAAGAAAAACTTTTTGATGCTACTAACTACTTCTTTCAATATTAGCTTGCAGCCTTTAATAAATCTAAAAAAAGAAATACAAAAAAAACATGGAATCTTTACTGTCTTTGAAGCATGTCTTTGAAGCACGCACAGTTCTGCCATATTGCTGCATGAGTAGATAGCTGCATAGAGTAGGAGTCCTTGTTACACTTTTTCAGCATCTTCACTACCTCACTGACAGTGACAGGAAGAAAACTTTGACACTCCATACAATAGTTTCTATTAATTTGTAAGTCGTAAGGCTGAATTTTTTCTCTGCAAAAGTGGAGTTCCTCTTTAACTACTTTTGCCTTTTGGACGTTGCTATTATGTCCAAAAGGCTGCTTCTGCTCTGCTGCACGCGGGAAATAACATATTGGCGCCATGCATTGCAATGGGGACATAATTTAAATGGTGTAATAACCGGGACAAATAAAATACGTGGGTTTTAATTATGGTAGCATGTATCATTTTAAAGCTATAATGGCCGAAAACTGAGAAATAATGATTTTCTTTCCATTTTTTTTTCTTAATATTCCCGTTAAAATGCATTTAGAAAAAAAAATAATTCTTAGCAAAGTGTACTACCCAAAGAAAGCCTTATTAGCGCCAGAAAAAACAAGATATATATCAATTCATTGTGATAAGTAGTGATAAAGTTATTGGCGAATGAATGGGAGGTGAAAATTGCTCGGATGCATAAGGGAAAAAACGACTGAAGGCTGAAGTGGTTAAATTTAACATATTTAAAGGAACATCTTCCTCTTCTTAATCTTAACTCAGTTTTTGGCATGTTTGCCTGTTTTGAAGAATATGTGTTTACAAATGTAGTTTCACAGCACCGGCAAATCTCTTTCTCCACACATTTGTTTGTAATAAGGCATCTTTGGCCCATTTACAATATTTTTAAGGAAAATAAGTATAAGGCATGGTGCCTTTGAAGCCTTGTTCTGAAACTAGGTAAGAGGACAGCAGTGAGATCATTATAAATGATGGAGCAAACCTTCTGGCACCAGCTGAGGAATCACATTGTTAGTGTAACCTATTGTGTGGTGATAAGCTACCAGCCAACTGTAACAAATCCATAGTAGTCTCTGTGATATCTTCTTCCTGCAGTGAATACTAAGTTTCTGGGTAACTCCTGACTTGTGTTTGGAAATAGTGTAGTGGCAAGCCATGCTTCAAGCACTGAATATGCTGCTTCTGTCATATTTTATGTGATTTATGTGATACATTTCAGTCTTCCTTGTGGGACTGTTTTTTAAACATAACTCAGGTATCTGGAAGTATGTGTCCCCTTAGGCAGTTTACCAAGACAAGCATGCAATGCCATACCATATGTTTACGCTTGACTTGAGTTAAAAAAAAAAACAGAATTACTATGGGGCATATCACCCCCTCCCCCCAGAAAAAATAAATAAATAAAAATAAACAAATAAATAAAAATCATTGCATGTATTGTGCATACATATTATATAGGAACCGTACATGGCAGAAGGTGAAGGAGAATGGCCATTCTCCTCCAGCTCCTGCCATGTGCGGTTCCTGTGTTTGAAAATCGGATGAGTGGTTATACCTGGCTTCATTTTGTCCAGATGTCTGTTAAGAACATGTGTTAACTATACAGATTTGTCTTTATATGTGGAGGCTTGATGAAGGGTCTATCCCAAAACCAGTCGACGTTGTCACCTCAATATTTACAACTGCACTAATCTCGATGTTTATCACTGCTATATGTTCGCCATTCTTTGCTATGGAAAATGTTTCCTGAAGGATTCCGTTTATGAACATTTTTGCACAAGTGTTGACTTCAATAAAGATTTTTTTGTGTTTTTGCATATACATTCAAGTTTCTTCAATATTTTTGATATAGATATCCTTGTACTGGTATAATGTATTCTGAGGGGACAGTCAGACTCCTGTATTCATGTTTGCTAATCATCACAAAAACATTCAAAAATTTGGTGGAAGCAAAAGCAGTTTCTGTATGAACATAATTATGCATATTTATAAGGTTATTTTTGTAAAGGCATGAAATGTGCTAGAACTACTGAATGACATTTTTCAGCAGTTTTCTTTCCATGATATTTTTTAAGTGGAAAAAAAAAGAAAACTGTGAAAATATGAAAATGACATTCTTGAATTCAATATTTGTGAAAATATTGTTGACTTTATTTCATAATAAAATAGTTTTTTGGCAGTAAAATTGTGAAAAAAAAACAATTCTTGTCCTGCAGGGACAATCAAATTATGGGCAATATACTAACACAATACGGATGAATTACTATACTGCTCAAAAAAGTAAAGAGAACACATAATAATCTGAACATTTGTACAGCGCTTTTCTCCTGTCAGACTCAAAGCGCTCAAGAGCTGCAGCCACTGGGACGCGCTCAAGAGGCCACCCTTCAGTGTTAGGGAGTCTTGCCTTGACTCATTACTGAATAGGTACTTGACCTAGCCAGGATTCGAACCCTGGCCTCCCATGTCAAAGGCAGAGCCCTTAACCAGTACACTATCCAGCCACATGAACAACACAATACACAACACAATATAAGTTACAATTCTAAAGAATTTTTCAAATTTCTGCAGAATGGTGGAATTTAGGGTTGAAGGCAATGAAATCAATAAAGAAGGCAAAATTTGGTTACTTATTAATCATTTAAGGGTCGGAAGGGCTTGTAACTATAATACTCCTATTCTTGTTCTTGTGTGTCTTACAATACCGTGGGCCATATGCAATTAACTTTTTCACCTGAGTTATCTCATGGGTGGTAATTTTCATCTTCTCTTTAAACTAACTTTTCAGCATTTTACAATTGGAAATGTTCCCAACAGTTGTTGAAAAAGTACTATTAAATTTATTTTGAGTATGTTTTGCTTGTTTTTGGCTTAAAACTCAGGAGAAAAAGTAAATTGCATATGGGCCCGTATCTCTATCTGTCTATTTCTGTTTTACCTCTTTCTACTGTGCTAAAATGCTTTTCCTAATTTCAACCTAAAATGATCTAGGTAACTATAAAAACGTTCAGGTCTGTTTCACACAAGCAACCATTGTTTTAGTTGCGGTAGAATCGGACAATCGCATTGCACCCAAGGCTTTGTATTCAACATGCTACTGCATGGCAATGAGCCTTCATGTAATTCTTGGCAACAATTGAAATCTTAAGTGAGGCTCCCTAGTGCTCACTTCCTGTGGTGGAAATACGCATTGCAAGAAAATGTACTGATAAAACTTGCTACTGCGTATGCGCACCACAACGTAAATGCAAAACATTTTAAAACATCTGTGGCGCCGTTGTCTTACATGACTTCCTTGTCACCGCATGTCGCCACTGATGATGACCAGTAACATGCTGCTGCTTTTGCATCAGATGCGATACTTCCGCACCGCATCAAGTATTATTTTATTCTTATTATTATTGATTTTATAAAGCTCCAACATATAATGTGGTGCTGTACAAAGTAAGAAACAAACATGGGGTACATAATAATACAGACAATGGTGTACACCAATATACACGATACATAAACAATACAAAATACAGAATTGTATGAAATGTCCCATAAACCTTCATTGCTTTAGTGTTACCCCGTGGTAGAAAAGGGTAACGCAATGCAATGAAACTGTCCAAGCGTGAAAGGGGCCTCTATATAAAAGAATGATTTATATCTGTCACACTATGGGGTTGATGTTTGAACCAGCAGTAAAACTGTCTTGCCTAGGCAGTGCATGGCACTTTTACTTGTACTTACAGCAGTTATGTTGCACAGTTATACAGCCCAAGCATTTTTGCATATTGCCTAGGGTGAGATATAGCTATAGCTAATGATTATCTTATAAAGATGCCTGTATATGACATCACCTTTGCAATAATATTAGGAGTACTCAGTTGGTTGATGGAACTCATAAAAAGTGAATGTGCAAAAAGTGTGATGGGCAGAATTATGGAATCCAGCTCTTCTTCCCTATCACATACATTTATAAATGTGGTAAAAAAGGAACAAAGGAGCTGAAAGTCGTGAAAAGCATGATTTTCTATTGTTTTATTCATTGACTAGATTTCTAATAGCAGAATATGTTTCACACAACTAAAAATATTTCTATCCATAGGCACTGTTGTTATGACAGATGCAGTATGTTCAGAATTCTAAAAGGAAGGAAGTCCTGTTTATTGTCAGTTTCTGAAGTGACTGTATTTGCAGCAATAAAGAAACTCCATCAGTTATCAAAGTTAAACCAACTGTTCTTATATATGTATTTTCTACAAACAAGCCAAGCTGAAGATGAAGTGTGACTTTCTCTGACGGAATGATTTATCAAGCCACCTACATTTAGTGATGTTGACATACCGTTCCCATTCAGGATTTTGAAGATGTGGCTGGGTTTGATATCGAAAGAATATATCCCCAATGGATTTCAAAGGCAAAGCTAACTGTCCTTCCTTCCTGCTTTGTAACTTAACAATGTCATATACTGTAGTGATATGTATGCCTTTATTGATTGCATCTACTGTGAACATAGCCTCAAGATGTTCCTCTAAATGATAACATTGGGGCAAGCAAAGTGTGTCATTTATGGCTGCTATCTGTGATACAAGGTTATTTTTTATATAGTCCTCATTGCCTTTGATAATGTATCTTGACTCCTTTATATACAGACATAGAAAAAAATGCGTACTTTGATGATAACAATTTCCAGTTCCAGTTGAATACTTTTCTCCAGGAATACATTTTAGCCCACCAGCATGTGGCTTTATAGAAACAAAAATGAAGCCTATGATCTAGAATGTTTGTATTTTTTACTTAGAAAGCTTCTTACTTTAGTTGAAACTCCATGTTGAGGTAAAATTGGACATGCAAACAATAGTCAAGCAAGTTTAGTTCTGAGCGTAGTGTAGTACTATCAGAATTCCCTACCACTGTACTAAATTGTACTCAAAAGACAGCGTCAATGGCCCATATGCAACTACCTTTTTCTTCTTAGTTTTCTCCTAGGTAATATTTTTACATCTTCTCAAAAAACATGCTTTTTAACCGCAGTGTTAAATCCCCTAAAGACCAGGCCATGTTTTGAGAAATTGGCCACTGCAGCTTTAAGGCCAAGCTGCAGGGCCGCACAACACAGCACACAAGTGATCTTTTCTCCCCACCAACAGAGCTCTCTGTTGGTGGGGTCTGATCACCCCCCAGGTGTTTTTTTGTTTTGTTTTATAAATATGTATTTCTTTATTTTAATAATATTTTTTACAATTTTTTTATTTTATTTTATAATCCCTCCTCCCTCCCCCTACCAGCCAATCAGTGTGATTGGCTGTCATAGGCTTCAGTCTATGACAGCGGATCACTTCCATAGCAACAGAGGGGACAGCCGTGTCACAAGGCTGTCCCCAGTACAGCGCTGCTGCAGATCGCAGCGCTATATCAAGTAAAAATCTATCAACTCAATAAAGGAACAAAATTCTCTCCAACAATACATTACTTATACCTCCACATATTTAAAAATTAAAGAAAGATGAGCCTATGGGTATTAAAAACCACCCAAAGTGCTAGTGCAGACCACAGTACTGAGGTCAGTAAGATGCAAGAGTATATTAAGTTCTTTATCCTATCAGAGTAGGGGAACACAAGACAAATATACTAAAAACATTTGAAAAGAACAGTGTCTCGTAGCATTTTATGAAACAACATGGACACAGAGACTCTAATGGGCCCTTTTCCACTAGCAATTGCAATCACAAATCACAAACGCCAGCGATTGTGATTTTTCATTAATTCTGTTATGTGATTGCAATTTGCGATTTTCATTTGCATTGCATTATCATTGTACAAATCGCTCCAGAGAGCGATTGCGATTTGCAATTTGCGATTTCCAAATTGAATCACTGTAGTGGAAAATACTTCTCGTGATTTCTATGATAAAGTAACAACCCTAGTGATTTAAAAATGACTAGCGATTTGCGATTTTGCGATTCAGCAATCGCCATCACTCTAGTGGAAAAGGGCCCTAAGGAAAAATCACAGTTGCTGGCGTTTGTGATTGTGATTGCTAGTTCTTAACACTTTGTCCTTAGGGTTTAAATAATAAAAATGATCTATCCAATATAGTATTTATTATGAAGATTTTTCTACTTCATGGTATGTTTTTGAATAATTTGCTGATTGAATAATATTGGGGCACAACTACATTATTTCTTCATATTAATTTGTTTCATTGTAATTTATTAATTAATATTTTAGAGAAAATCCTATGAAATGTTTGTCAAAAAAAATATAATGTGATGTAAGTAATAGCATAAAAATGTATTTATTTGATGAAAGTGTGATTTTCTGCAGTATTACTGCCGTATTAACAATAAGTTGTTTTAGCCACAAAATAGTTTCTCAGCCATCTAAGTTAACAAAGAAATGCGTCCATGAAACTCAATTTTCCAAACTATCTTTCCAACAATCTTTCCACGTCTAGCACTGCAGTCATAGCTGTGGAGGTCCTTCAACGTTAAAGAGGAACTTCAGCCTAAACAAACATACTGTCATTAAGTTACATTAGTTATGTTAATTAAAATAGATACCGTAGGTAATATAATCTTTTACTCACTCTGTTTTCAAAGAACGGGCAAATGTTTGATTTCATGAGGGCAGCCATCTTTTTGGTTGAAAGGAGGTGACAGGGAGCAGGAGACACAGTTCCAACTGTCCTGTGTGCTGATCACCCCTCCCAGTTGCTAGGCAATGTGAATAACAACATAGAAAATCCAATCATGCTTTGCACAGCATTGGGAAAAAAAGCCCGGGCAGTTTTCTTTGATGGGTGGAGCTTAACTAAAAATGCAGCTAAAAATGATGCTTTGGTAAGAAAAACAAAGTTCTGATGCTGTGAAACTGTTAAACACCAAGCATTTTCAGTTCTGCTGAGTATTTTTTAGTCCGGAGGTTCACTTTAAGAAAACATCCAAACCCTTTGTTAAAGGACACCTGAAGTGAGAGGGATATGGAGGCTACCATATTTATTTACTTTTATCCAATACCAATTGTGTGGCATCTTGCTGATCTCTTTGGCTGCAAAGAGGGCAGTTGGCATATTTTACAGCATTTCAATGTTATTAGAGTTTAACCACTTTAGGATCCTTGGTACGCATATCCACGCCCCTTAAACTTCACGTGCGGATCAGGGGTGTAGATATGCGTACTGCTACCTTACCGTCGCATTCACGATCCCCGCGCTGTTTTATGCCGATCCACCGTCGCAGCCCCCTCCATCTGTGATCAGGATGTGAGAATCTTTTTATTCTCAATCCCGATCACCGTTCCCGTGTCTTCGTAGAGCTGGTTAGCGTCGCATAAGCTCTGAGACCCGACACTTCCGTGTTCGGCTGTGTTCTATTAATAGAAACACGGTCTCAATAGCACCATCTTGTGGCCAAAAAGTAAATTACACCTATTTATGCCACTATACTGTTTTCCATAGCAAGTTTATTATTTTTTTTATTTTATTTTATTACTTTTAACCCATTCCATCCCTGCCCCACATTTACAGAAATAAAACATTTGTTAAAAAAAAAATTACATCATTTAATTTTTTTTACATAAATAGTTACCTTAGGGACTTTTGTAATATGGGTGTCATGAGTATATTTTTCAAAAAAAGTTCTTGTAATAAGTGAAAAAGTATTAAAAATCCCTAAATGGAAAAATGCTCCTTCATTTCCAGTTAAAATATTATCACCATACATTGTACTAGGGACACAATTTAAACGTTGTAACAAACCGGAAAAATGGGTAAATAAGATGTGTGGGTTTTATGTACCAAAGCACATTTTATTTTAAAACTATAATGGCTGAAAACTGAGAAATAATCATTTTTTTTTCTTTTTTCCTTATTATTCCCTTTACAATGCATATAAAATAAAATAATTCAGAGCAAAAACTACCACCCAAAGAAAGCATAATTTGTGGCGAAAAAAACAATATATAGATCATTTCAGTGTGATAAGTAACAATAAAGTTATCGCTGAATGAATGGGAGGAGCGCTGAAATATGAAAGTTGTTTTGGTTTTTAAGGGGAAAAACCTGTGATCCTGAAGTGGTTAGTATAGATTGGGTCCAGCGAGTGAGAGATTACACCATAAAGCATTTGTTGAATGTCCACTCTCTTCAGGTCATTGTTGTGTGGCACATATTCCAATCACACATCAGGCAAGAACAAAATGAGTGGCGATTTCTGAACAGATTTTTATTTTTGCTTAGTTCGCTGTCAGTGTGTCATTGCTGAACAGAACACAGCAGTATCGCTAGATTGTATAAATAGTGTTGGGCGAACACCTAGATGTTCGGGTTCGCGAACGTTCGCCGAACATCGCCGCGATGTTCGGGTGTTCGCGCCGAACTCCGAACATAATGGAAGTCAATGGGGACCCGAACTTTCGTGCTTTGTAAAGCTTCCTTACATGCTACATACCCCAAATTAGCAGGGTATGTGCACCTTGGGAGTGGGTACAAGAGGAAAAAAAATATTTGAAAAAGAGCTTATAGCTTTTGAGAAAATTGATTGTAAAGTTTCAAAGGAAAAACTGTCTTTTAAATGTGGAAAATGTCATGTTTCTTTGCACAGGTAACATGCTTTTTGTCGCCATGCAGTCATAAATGTAATACAGAGAAGAGGTTCCAGGAAAAGGGACCGGTAACGCTAACCCAGCAGCAGCAGCACACGTGATGGAACAGGAGCAGGCGCAGGAGGAGAAGGCCATGCTTTTTGAGACACAACAACCCAGGCCTTGCATGAGGACAAGAAGCGTGCGGATAGCATGCTTTTTACCGCCATGCAGTCATAAATGAACAGCCACAAATGTTGTGCCCGGATTCACAACCTTTTTCTGTGGAAAATGCACCTCGCACTGAAATGCAAGGCGAGGCCGAGGATGAACATGACGTCAACAACTCAACATGACGCAAAATGGGGGCGGAACAGAAAGCTGCTTTCAATGTTTTGAAGGCCTTAATTGCCTCCGGTGGCCAGTTAGATGCATCATTCATCACACCCAAATCCCAGAGCAATGTGTGCAGGAATTTGAATCGCAGGAGGTGTACCGAGATCATCTGGACAAGTGACCAAGTGACCAAGTGACAAGTGACCAAGTGAAAAGTGACAAAGTGACCAGTGACAAAGTGACAAAATGACAACGTGACAAAATGACAAAGTGACAAGTGACAAGTGACAAAGTGACAAGTGACAAGTGACAAAGTGACAAAGTGACAAGTGACAAAGTGACAAAGTGACAAGTGACAAAATGACAAAGTGACAAAGTGACCAGTGACAAAGTGACAACTGAGAGGTTGTTCTGGGGAGCTCCACTGCACTCAGTCGCATATAAGGAGAGGTCTCGTCGGGACTGCTGATCCTCCTCAGCTTGCTCAAAGCCTTGAGGGTTCCTGAAGATCCTCTGCTTGGAGTTCGCCGGGGTTCAGCTTGGTGTCGGGGTCGGCGGCGTCCTCCTCACTCCAACGTGGCAGATCTTCTGTTGAAGGAAAAAAAAAAAACATTGTTAAAAGTCCAGTACCGCTTCTGAAGGACTCACCAAGAGATGCAGGAGCGCTTTAATCTAGCGCACCATCGCTCGCTGGGTGATGTCCCTCCCTACGCGCTGGAATTCTACGCTGCACATGCTAGCACGCTTTTGCGCAGTGCCGAGGCGCATTCCAGCAGCTAGCTACCAAGCTTCTGTGGATCTGATTGGGCCACCATGTTGGATCTCTGCCAAGTCCTCCAAAATTTTGAGCAATCCACGTTGCGTGACTGAGCAGTGACAACTCTACAGTCAGCATTACAATACCACTGCTGTGTTTACTGAAGAAATCAATGTTGAAGATGGAAACCGCTGGCATGATGCAAGTGGGGGATTCTGAAGTTGAAAACGATCAGCGTGATGATACCAACATCAGGCAACCTGCCTCAGGAAACGCTGGTCCCAGCTATGACAAAGAACAGGACGAGGAACAGCTGGAGTTGGAGCAGGAATTGGATGCCCCCACTGCCGAGGGACAGAGCGGTGCACGTTGGACTTCCACAATTTAGTGGGAATGGACAGCAGAAGAGGAAGAAAGTGATGCTGGTGATGAATATGGTGCATCACAACAATCACAACGCTCACAAGAACATGAAGACAGAGGAGTCTGGCAGGACTCTCTGGCACACATGGCTCAATTCATGCTAGACTGCATTGAACGCGGCCCGCGCATTATTCACTATTCATTATTATTCATTATTCTGGAATCTGGACAACACCAATTACTGGGTTTATACCCAGTTTATACAAACACAATGTTAAAAAACTGATTGAAGAAAGTGTCAGACAGGTCAAAAATGGAACATTTCCAGCAGGCCCTTGAGGATGGATACTTTAGAGAGGAGATTGACATCCTCCTCCTTCTCTAGCCAGTTGTACGCCGACAGACTGACTTCAGAAAACCCAGGAGGACCAGGAGGGCAGCAAAGAACACACGCTGCTGCTAGTGCCGAAAAGGGAATGGTATTGGCAGTGTCCTTGGAGTGGGAACATTTTCTGACACCCATGCAGCAGCCCACAGAACAGCAATCGGGCAGTTCCACGTCCTCCAACACCAATCGCCTGGAGAAGATGGTCAAGGTCCAGGACTACATGTCAGATGGCGTAGCTGTGTTGAACAATCCATCTGCAGACAGACGGTGAGTGTGACAGGCAGCACAGAAGGACCATGGCAACTCACTCATAGTACCACAGTTTGATAGTGCTGCCCAAAAAATTATATGGATCCGTGGACCCGGGCACTGCGGGCAGTACTGGGAAGTGGGAACGCAGATTTTAGTACCTAAACACACGATACAACATGTTTTCCGGGGTCGGACTCTGAGGCACATACAGATGGTCCCGATCATCATCCTCATCATACAACTCTTCTCCTGAGTCTGACCCACCCACCACCTCTGCCACCCCAACATCCCCAGACACAGACCCCTCATCGTCCTCAACATTAACTTGGGATGCTGGCCTGAGCCCGACCTCCTCCTCCACATCAGGCCCCATCATCTCCTCAATGGCAGCCCTCATTAATCGTTCTGGCGACGGACCGATGGACACAACATTCTCCTCCGGAGAGGGCTGCTGCTGACCACTGGCTGCTGTAGTGGATGTTATAGCTTGCGTGGGGCGTTGGCTGTTGCTGTTGTTGGGAGTGCTGCTCACAGCGGAGGTCTCTGAGGAACTCATGGTGAGCTCATATAGTGGTTGGCGGTGAGTGGAGTATTACTGATCCCAGCAATATACACACTGACTGGCAGAGTACGCAATGCTATATAGTCTGGCTGAGCGGTGTACACAGAGTGGCAGTACACACAATGCTATATAGTCTGGCTGAGCGGTGTACACAGAGTGGCAGTAAACAATGCTATATAGTCTGGCTGAGCGGTGTACACAGAGTGGCAGTAAACAATGCTATATAGTCTGGCTGAGCGGTGTACACAGAGTGGCAGTACACACAATGCTATATAGTCTGGCTGAGCCGTGTACACAGAGTGGCAGTACACACAATGCTATATAGTCTGGCTGAGCGGTGTACACAGAGTGGCAGTACACACAATGCTATATAGTCTGGCTGAGCCGTGTACACAGAGTGGCAGTACACACAATGCTATATAGTCTGGCTGAGCGGTGTACACAGAGTGGCAGTAAACACAATGCTATATATAGCGTGGCTGAGCGAGGTACACAGTGGCAGTACACACAATGCTATATAGTCTGGCTGAGCCGTGTACACAGAGTGGCAGTAAACACAATGCTATATATAGCGTGGCTGAGCGAGGTACACAGTGGCAGTACACACAATGCTATATAGTCTGGCTGAGCCGTGTACACAGAGTGGCAGTAAACACAATGCTATATATAGTGTGGCTGAGCAAGGTACACAGTGGCAGTAAACAATGCTATATATAGTGTGGCTGAGCGAGCGGTGTACTACTGTTCCCAGCAGCGACACACAATGACTGGGGGGGACCCTGGCTAGCGTGGCTGGAGAGCGAACTACCCTGCCTGCCTACCCAAAGCTAAACCCACAGAGAAATGGCGGAGATATGACGTGGTTCGGGTATTTATTTACCCGAACCACGTGACCGTTCGGCCAATCAGAGCGCGTTCGGGTCCGAACCACGTGACCCGTTCGGCCAATCACAGCGCTAGCCGAACGTTCAGGGAACGTTCGGCCATGCGCTCTTAGTTCGGCCATGCGGCCGAACGGTTTGGCCGAGCACCATCAGGTGTTCGGCTGAACTCGAACATCACCCGAACAGGGTGATGTTCTGCAGAACCCGAACAGTGGCGAACACTGTTCGCCCAACACTATGTATAAATTGTTGCTTTGGGGGTTATTTTTTATCATTTTTAAGTCCAAAACTACACAGGCTTTCAAGCATTTGTAACACATTTTTGCTATTGACCACAGGACACTATGACATTAGTGTGACCTTTGTGGTTTGTTTCTGTTTATACCAAGACAATTAAAATATTTAACAAATGGGAAAAAGTCCACTTTGCACTGAGAGCTATATAAAACCATCCACATATGAAATAACAGGTAAAACAACAACCTAATCAATAACTGCAAAAACAATAGCCTAAAATCACTTTGTGAATTTGTGAAGCGATATCACAGGTTGCACATGTGTTTGCCTGTGGGAAGGCCTGCAGCTCGTTTTACATAGACCTACAATCAGGATAGGTTTCTAGACACCCAGCATGCTTGCCACCTGCAGGCTTCTGGTGCTACATAGTTCTCCCCCAATTTCATGTTGTCTGCACATTTTTCATCTTCTAAATGGACTCTATCACATGTGAATAGTGTCATGACCCAATGGGGCTGCAGGACTTATTTTATCTCTGTACTTAAAAACCCATGCTGCTAGGTCATGTGACTAATTCTGTTCTGGGCCTTACCCTCTGGGCCTCACTGGATGATTTCAATTCAGAAACATGATTTAAGTGGAGAAATGCAGTCACAGAAAGCCTCTAAATTATGCTGAACAATAATTAATCTAAACCATTGGTAATAGTAAGTTTACCTAATAGTTCTCACCTAAACCCATCTGATAATTTGGATGATCTAATCTAAACCTAGTCCTATCTCTGACCAAATCTTCAAATTGACCCCACATCCCCCCAACCTGATCTGACATTCTTGGATCCAGGAAACGAACCAACTTACCGACTGGCATGCCAAGGCTTGTGTTAGAGAGTAGAAAGGGGTCCATGCAATAAACCTCATGAGGCTCCTAGCAAAAGTTTGATGGAATATCATCCCCTTAAACACCTCTCTACATGCATCTACGTTGGTTACAGAGCAGAAAGGGTTCCACGAAATCCTGAAATATTGAAAGGATTTTTCCAATGGATATAGAGCACAATTGCTTGTATTTATTTGTATATAGAGTGGTGGCTGGCTATGCATACCCTTTATTAAGTATTGGTGGCACTGCCCACCACACATCTTAGAGGATCTATGCTGAAGATAGTACAGGGATCGACAACTTACTTTGCAAATACAATACCTTTGTGTATGAGGAAGCAAGACACCAAGATTATTCAGTGCCAAGACACACTGCATACAAAAGTTGAGTCAACTCTGCACTTGGTGGTGGGGTTTTAGAATAAACCACAGTCATCACACATACAATTGGTGTTTCGCCTGTCCCTGAAGCGGCTTCTAGTGGACATGCTCTCAGTTATGGAAAGCGTGGACATACTGTTACATAAAATGTGTCTCACACAGGTGTGTAACTATAACTTACAAGGACCCCAGAAAAAGTGTGATGCAATATCATCCTATAGACCACCTCCCTGCATGCATCTACTGTGATCCCTCATCCCTCCATAATAAGTGTGATCATTGCACCCTCATAACAGGTACTCTGCCCATTTCTCTTCAATAACAATGAAGCTACCCTGACACTTTTACCTGTAATATGTTCAACCTCAATACATCCTCTTCCCCCTATAGTAAGTATAGCCACTATTGCACCAAACTCTCCCCTCTTAACCCCCCGGACAAAAATGCAGCAACAATAATCCCCTTTCTCTGCCATAACAAATGTCACCATTCTCCTGAGTATCGCTACAGAGCGCGAAACGGCTGTTGTGCACATCCATCACCCCCTGGTCACTAGTGTTGGGCGAACATCTAGATGTTCGGGTTCGGGCCGAACAGGCCGAACATGGCCGCGATGTTCGGGTGTTCGACCCGAACTTCGAACATAATGGAAGTCAATGGGGACCCGAACTTTCGTGCTTTGTAAAGCTTCCTTACATGCTACATACCCCAAATTAGCAGGGTATGTGCACCTTGGGAGTGGGTACAAGAGGAAAAAAAATATTTGAAAAAGAGCTTATAGTTTTTGAGAAAATTGATTGTAAAGTTTCAAAGGAAAAACTGTCTTTTAAATGTGGAAAATGTCATGTTTCTTTGCACAGGTAACATGCTTTTTGTCGCCATGCAGTCATAAATGTAATACAGAGAAGAGGTTCCAGGAAAAGGGACCGGTAACGCTAACCCAGCAGCAGCAGCACACGTGATGGAACAGGAGCAGGCGCAGGAGGAGAAGGCCATGCTTTTTGAGACACAACAACCCAGGCCTTGCATGAGGACAAGAAGCGTGCGGATAGCATGCTTTTTACCGCCATGCAGTCATAAATGTAATAAAGATAAGAGGTTCAATAAACAGGGACCGGGCGTCAACGCTAACCCAGCAGCAGCAGACGTGATGGAACAGGAGGAGGCGCAGGAGGAGAAGGCCACGCTTTCAGGTGCAACTCAGGCCTTGCATGAGGACAAAAAAATGTGTGCGCAAAGCAATGCAATGAGTAGTTTTCAGGACACAATGGGCTATTCGGAGGAGCTATTCCCACCCCCACAATCTTCTACCTGTGAAAGGTCAATGGAACAGCCACAAATGTTGTGCCCGGATTCACAACCTTTTTCTGTGGAAAATGCACCTCGTACTGAAATGCAAGGCGAGGCCGAGGATGAACATGACGTCAACAACTCAACATGACGCAAAATGGGGGCGGAACAGAAAGCTGCTTTCAATGTTTTGAAGGCCTTAATTGCCTCCGGTGGCCAGTTAGATGCATCATTCATCACACCCAAATCCCAGAGCAATGTGTGCAGGAATTTGAATCTCAGGAGGTGTACCGAGATCATCTGGACAAGTGACCAAGTGACAAAGTGACCAGTGACAAAGTGACAAAATGACAAAGTGACAAAGTGACAAAATGACAAAGTGACAAGTGACAAAGTGAGAAGTGACAAAGTGACAAGTGACAAAATGACAAAGTGACAAGTGACAAAGTGAGAAGTGACAAGTGACAAAGTGAC
The DNA here is from genome assembly GCF_040937935.1 of Hyperolius riggenbachi. Lineage (NCBI taxonomy): Eukaryota > Metazoa > Chordata > Amphibia > Anura > Hyperoliidae > Hyperolius > Hyperolius riggenbachi. The sequence continues at coordinate 503,053,645 of NC_090646.1, forward strand.
AAGTGACAAAATGACAAAGTGACAAGTGACAAAGTGACCAGTGACAAAGTGACAACTGACAAAGTGACAAAATGACAAAGTGACAAAGTGACAAAGTGACCAGTGACAAAGTGACAACTGAGAGGTTGTTCTGGGGAGCTCCACTGCACTCAGTCGCATATGAGGAGAGGTCTCGTCGGGACTGCTGATCCTCCTCAGCTTGCTCAAAGCCTTGAGGGTTCCTGAAGATCCTCTGCTTGGAGTTCGCCGGGGTTCAGCTTGGTGTCGGGGTCGGCGGCGTCCTCCTCACTCCAACGTGGCAGATCTTCTGTTGAAGGAAAAAAAAAAAAACATTGTTAAAAGTCCAGTACCGCTTCTGAAGGACTCACCAAGAGATGCAGGAGCGCTTCAATCTAGCGCACCATCGCTCGCTGGGTGATGTCCCTGCCTACGCGCTGGAATTCTACGCTGCACATGCTAGCACGCTTTTGCGCAGTGCCGAGGCGCATTCCAGCAGCTAGTAGCTACCAAGCTTCTGTGGATCTGATTGGGCCACCATGTTGGATCTCTGCCAAGTCCTCCAAAATTTTGAGCAATCCACGTTGCGTGACTGAGCAGTGACAACTCTACAGTCAGCATTACAATACCACTGCTGTGTTTACTGAAGAAATCAATGTTGAAGATGGAAACCGCTGGCATGATGCAAGTGGGGGATTCTGAAGATGAAAACGATCAGCGTGATGATACCAACATCAGGCAACCTGCCTCAGGAAACGCTGGTCCCAGCTATGACAAAGAACAGGACGAGGAACAGCTGGAGTTGGAGCAGGAATTGGATGCCCCCACTGCCGAGGGACAGAGCGGTGCACGTTGGACTTCCACAATTTAGCGGGAAAGGACAGCAGAAGAGGAAGAAAGTGATGCTGGTGACGAATATGGTGCATCACAACAATCACAACGCTTACAAGAACATGAAGATAGAGGAGTCTGGCAGGACTCTCTGGCACACATGGCTCAATTCATGCTAGACTGCATTGAACGCGGCCCGCGCATTATTCACTATTCATTATTATTCATTATTCTGGAATCTGGACAACATCAATTACTGGGTTTATACCCAGTTTATACAAACACAATGTTAAAAAACTGATTGAAGAAAGTGTCAGACAGGTCAAAAATGGAACAATTCCAGCAGGCCCTTGAGGATGGAGACTTTAGAGAGGAGATTGACATCCTCCTCCTTCTCTAGCCAGTTGTACGCCGACAGACTGACTTCAGCAAACCCAGGAGGACCAGGAGGGCAGCAAAGAACACAAGCTGCTGCTAGTGCCCAAAAGGGAATGGTATTGGCAGTGTCCTTGGAGTGGGAACATTTTCTGACACCCATGCAGCAGCCCAAAGAACAGCAATCGGGCAGTTCCACGTCCTCCAACACCAATCGCCTAGAGAAGATGGTCAAGGTCCAGGACTACATGTCAGATGGCGTAGCTGTGTTGAACAATCCATCTGCAGACAGACGGTGAGTGTGACAGGCGGCACAGAAGGACCATGGCAACTCACTCATAGTACCACAGTTTGATAGTGCTGCCCAAAAAATTATATGGATCCGTGGACCCGGGCACTGCAGGCAGTACTGGGAAGTGGGAACGCAGATTTTAGTACCTAAACACACGATACAACATGTTTTCCGGGGTCGGACTCTGAGGCACATACAGATGGTCCCGATCATCATCCTCATCATACAACTCTTCTCCTGAGTCTGACCCACCCACCACCTCTGCCACCCCAACATCCCCAGACACAGACCCCTCATCGTCCTCAACATTAACTTGGGATGCTGGCCTGAGCCCGACCTCCTCCTCCACATCAGGCCCCATCATCTCCTCAATGGCAGCCCTCATTAATCGTTCTGGCGACGGACCGATGGACACAACATTCTCCTCCGGAGAGGGCTGCTGCTGACCACTGGCTGCTGTAGTGGATGTTATAGCTTGCGTGGGGCGTTGGCTGTTGCTGTTGTTGGGAGTGCTGCTAACAGCGGAGGTCTCTGAGGAACTCATGGTGAGCTCATATAGTGGTTGGCGGTGAGTGGAGTATTACTGATCCCAGCAATATACACACTGACTGGCAGAGTACGCAATGCTATATAGTCTGGCTGAGCGGTGTACACAGAGTGGCAGTACACACAATGCTATATAGTCTGGCTGAGCCGTGTACACAGAGTGGCAGTACACACAATGCTATATAGTCTGGCTGAGCGGTGTACACAGAGTGGCAGTACACACAATGCTATATAGTCTGGCTGAGCCGTGTACACAGAGTGGCAGTAAACACAATGCTATATATAGCGTGGCTGAGCGAGGTACACAGTGGCAGTACACACAATGCTATATAGTCAGGCTAAGCCGTGTACACAGAGTGTCAGAAAACACAATGCTATATATAGCGTGGCTGAGCGAGGTGCACAGTGGCAGTACACACAATGCTATATAGCCAAGCTAAGCCGTGTACACAGAGTGTCAGAAAACACAATGCTATATATAGCGTGGCTGAGCGAGGTGCACAGTGGCAGTACACACAATGCTATATTAGTCAGGCTAAGCCGTGTACACAGAGTGTCAGAAAACACAATGCTATATATAGCGTGGCTGAGCGAGGTGCACAGTGGCAGTACACACAATGCTATATTAGTCAGGCTAAGCCGTGTACACAGAGTGTCAGAAAACACAATGCTATATATAGCGTGGCTGAGCGAGGTACACAGTGGCAGTAAACAATGCTATATATAGTGTGGCTGAGCGAGCGGTGTACTACTGTTCCCAGCAGCGACACACAATGACTGGGGGGGACCCTGGCTAGCGTGGCTGGAGAGCGAACTACCCTGCCTACCTACCCAAAGCTAAACCCACAGACAAATGGAGGAGATATGACGTGGTTCGGGTATTTATTTACCCGAACCACGTGACCGTTCGGCCAATCAGAGCGCGTTCGGGCCCGAACCACGTGACCCGTTCGGCCAATCACAGCGCTAGCCGAACGTTCGGGGAACGTTCGGCCATGCGCTCTTAGTTCGGCCATGTGGCCGAATGGTTTTGCCGAGCACCGTCAGGTGTTCGGCCGAACTCGAACATCACTCGAACAGGGTGATGTTCTGCAGAACCCGAACAGTGGCGAACACTGTTCGCCCAACACTACTGGTCACCACACCCCCTCGCAAGCCTCGCTGGATCTATCTTTGATATATGATGCAAGACTGCTGACAGGTTTGATGTTTTCAATATTCAATACCATATGTCATCTGGCTGCAAGTAGCAAATAAATGCAACAACAGGACAGTGCCCGGTCTCTTCATCTTGATGTATCTTTTGCAACACTGAGAACTTTCTTCTGTGTTTTTTTTAACTGTGAGCACGTCACTGTGCATAATATGTTGCGGCCAGACAAGTGAGACTTGTGTATGTTACAGCAGAGTGGGCGTCGCTCACCCTCATTTTTGCCGGGTGCCCAGCTTCCTCCCTTTTTTTTTTATTTTTTCCCACAAGCTATACTCCTGAGTATACCCCCACCCTAAAAAGTACATCCAGCATTCATCCTAAATCAGAGGCATAAATGGCAGGGGCTGGAGTGGAACCCCAAGATCGGGACAAGAGATAGCTAAAGGGGGCTATTGTTCTACCTTTGTCCTCCATAACAGTTGCAGCCACCATAAAGCTATTTTTCTTGCTTTAACAAGTGTTGCCACAATTCCCCCTCTTAACAAGTCTTTCCACTGCTCTCCCCAGGTTCAGCCTCTATTCCACCGCTCTGCCTATTATAAGTTCCATCACCATTCTTCCCACGATAATACTGTAGGTGTGGTCCCCATTCTCAACCATAATCAGAGAGAGCAACCAACATGTTGCAATTCTCCACAGCCCATAACAATTACTGTAATTTTTTTAACAAATGTGGTCCCCATGACCCCAAGAGGATGATGAAGGCCTCTACAAGATGTGCAAAAATTGTTTTCTTATAATTCTAGGGGCTCGATTCACAAAGCGGTGCTAACCTAGTTAGCATGCCTAAAAGACTTTAGGCGTGATAACCATTGCACCATGCTGGTGAAAAGCCAGTTTAGGTGTGATAAGTTTAGATAAGTTTAGATCACGTGCAAAGTCCTGCACGCAAAGCAGCGGCATTAAACTCTATGCGAAGTGCACCAGACTTTGCTAGCGCAAAACTTTTGATCAGCTGTGCACTGCGGTGCTAACCCAGTTCGTGCTATAGTTATCATGCCTAAAGTTATCACGCCTAAACTTATCACACCTAAACTTATCACACCTAAACTTATCACGCCTAAACTGAGTTTAGGTGTGATAAAGGGCTTTTCACCAGCATGCTAACTGTTAGCACCGCTTTGTGAATCAGGCCCAAGGTCTCTTATAGCCTAATATAAATGACAGTGTCTTCTTCTGGAAGATATTAAAATGTGTTGGGACAGGGAAAAGAAGAGTACCCAGATATCTTAGGAAGATATGTCATTTTTAGTGGTTTCATTCGCTACATGTCTTGCATTATGAACTACAATATTCAGTAATATGGAGTTTGATGTGGTTACACTCAAGAGTCCTTAGGGAACACATCTCAATATCTACATGCCAAACTTACTGGCTATGTAAGTTATAGGATGGCATGCTGATTCTAGTCACACCCACTACTATTTTTGGATATTTCTATTGGCTGGAATCTGGGTGCCGATCTACTGGATGTCCTGTGGGCCGGTCTTTGAAAGCATTTTCCATACCTCTTGTTAACAAAGGGCACCAGGGTGAGTGTGGGCATGAGGGGGGGCTGCCTGACACACCACTGGTTGTCTTCTTTGAGTGGTAGCTTATACCTTGCTCACCTGAGGGTCTGGTGGTGGTGTCACTGTTGTTGTACAGTGTAACCTAACCCTATGACAGCCTTTCTATTCCAATGAGGTGGCCACTTGTGAAATCCTCGATATTGCTTTAAGGACTGGCTATGAATTCATTTGACATGAATTGGACTACACTGGCCTGCATGTTTTTTTATGGGCATGAACTGCGGTGAACTTTTATATGATCTTTGACTGATAGATAGTGATTTCTTATTTCCTTGTGCCTTACCTTCTGTTATTTTAATAGCCCAGTAGTCGTCTGTCCTTTTACACAGGGTTATTTCAACCATTTGGATCATGCATATAATAATAGTGAGCTCTAATGATGATCATGAGCAATACATACAGTAAATAAAGCACATCACTCAGTATTGAGCTATGTATCAACAGTGGGTGTTGTGTTTTAAATCCAGTGGAGTAGCAATAGGGAAAGAAGAGGCTGCAACCACACTGGGGCCCCTGTACTAGAGGGCCCTCTAGGTGCCCTCCTTTACTCATCTCATTAGCTTTTCATTGGTGCTATATTGTAAATGAATGCCTCTATATGTGCATTGTGCAGTGGTAACCCTAACAAACGGTTTTCTCACTCTAAATACACCTCTCTGACTCTGCAGCTTTCCTTGATAAGTTGTGGGGCTCCATATTAATAGAGTGCTTGGGGCCCCATGTAAAACTTACACTGGGGCTCCAAGCTCCTTAGTTATGCCACAGTTTAAAACCTACATATTGCGTATGTTAGTCAAATTACATTACATCTGACAAAATTGACTGCATTTAATTGATAAGCACAGGCTTCAAAACAGGAACTACTCTACATAGGAACAGCAAATTGCAGGAGTATTTTGATTGAATAGGCATACTCATTTATAGGGCCTAATTTTGCATGCTGAAAAACAAAAATCTTTTAATGCACTTGACTTGGGAGGCCTTGCAACAAATCACAAATCATTATTAGGATTGATGTGACACATTTAATGCCTGTTTATTTCTCCCTTTTGCTTTCAATTTGCCAGTGATCAAAAGCTCATTAAAAGTCAGTGTACGGTAGAAAGGAAATCGCTTAGATGATTTTGCAGCAAGGACAGAACGCTGTGTGAGACTGGTCATGACAATGAAGGAGACAAAACCGCGCCATGCATTTCATAGGCTAACAAATGGTATCTGTTCTAAATGCGTGTTAATATATTTCCACTTAAATTGTAACATTTGCATTCTTTCCACATAAGCAGATTCATTGAAGATGATAGATTGTCCATGCGTACAGGACCAGTGGTGTCAGCATTTTAATGGCTTCTGCCTTTATCAATCTCTGTTGGCTTGCTCAGACAAACACACTGCGATATGGAATATTACTAACTATAATGGATCAGGGGAAAACTGATTTGTTTGTTAGCCCTGTTGACTTTCATAGAAATAATCAAGATATTACTCATATCTGCTTTTAGGAATAAGCAGCCAGGCACAGTGTAGGTTAGTGGAAAATTGTAATTCTCAAAATTAGATTTCTGTGTGTCTTTAAAACCAAAGTCAAATAGTTTTATTTATTTTAAAGCCTGAGATGTTTCAAAAAGAGCAGTCATGCCTTCTTATCTCCACTTGGATAAAAGTTTAAAGAGGCACTGCAGTGACATATAGTAAAATGCACTCATTTATTCAGGATACAAACATTTATGGTAATTTACCTGGTTTCAGCATCAAAAATACTTCTTATATCTATATATTGTGGTGTATTGAATTATTGGATGTGGGCCTGCCCTCCCAGTGATGTTTAGCCTAGGCTCGTCAGTGATGCCAATTTCTCCCTCCCCTTAACCCCCCTTCCCCTGAGCATTCTGGGAAAGCATATGTAAAGACAGAGAACCGAGAGCCAAATATAGTGTAGTACGTAGTGGTAACAAGTATTGTGAAGTAGAGTACAACAATATACTCACAAACCAGGGTTACCTCCAGGCAACTACTGTATAGGCAGGTGAGGAGATTATCCTGTCCTCACTCAGGGTTAAGAAGTCGCTCTCTGTAGACAGGAAAAACAAGGGGTATCCCCCTCCACCAGGGGTGGATGTTATGTATATTGGAAAGGAGAACAGAGGCGCCAAAAGGGTAAAAACAGTAAATAAGACGTTTAAAAATGCTTAGGAGGCAGTGGTGGACTTACCTCCCGCAAGCAGACACAACAAGCTGTGTATTCAGAATAAGGTAGATTTATTGGTACACTCCAGGGGGTAGCTGCAACACGTTTCGCAGGCCTAAACCCGCTTCATCAGGCAATAATAAGAAGGAGCACACGACTGGGGACAAGAGGCATAGTTGGTGTCTGATCATGGACAATGTGCATGTGTAATTAGACAGTATTACGAGTTTATAATAAAATAATTATAATCCCATACATATTGAATGTATCCAGTACATATTGATCAAACGATAATAAAAATTACAGCAATATAAGTATAGTAAAAAATATATAAATATATTAAAATGCAATTGAGTAGCAAGTTATATAAGATGTGATATTGCTTCCGAGTGTTTGTATAGTGTGCAACAATATGGGAGGGAGTGGGAGATCTGAGAAGGGAGTGGGGGGGCTAGTACACAGCCACTAGCCCCCCCCCCCCCCCAAGCGCGGTACCACCGCTCATTGCCGCTGATCGTTAACCGCTAGATCAATGAATGGGAAAACAAATCCCATTCATTGATCTAAGTTCCCCTGTGAATGGCCGCAGCCGTCTATTCAGACGCCACTGCCATTCATAAATCCCGTGCATGTAGTGCTTCCGTTTCCATACTAATAGTACAAAGCTGAAGTTACCACTGAGGAGCAGTAGTGCTCACCGCCAGGTCGTGATCACGCTTACGCGTGGATTCACGACCATTTTGACGCATTCCGCCTCGGACACGAAAATCCGTGAATAGATTTTCAACCACGAAAATCTACTTCGGCTTCGCGTGAATGCGGACAGAAATCCGCATTCACGCTCGTGAAACCCGGTGCTGAAGTCGTGGTTTGCGGAAATGCGTCAAACTATGCGGAAGTGACACATTGCAGGCCAATCAGAGTGCCCCAGCCAGGCCCTAGCAACCAATCACAGGAGGGGAGCTATGCCCTCCTCTCCTGAATATAAAGCGGCGGCCATGATGGAAAAGCTCTGTCCTTGCTAGACTGTGGTGCTGAGAGGATTATCTCCAGGCCATTGTTGTTTGAGCAAGTGCATTTATTGTGTTAAAAACAAAGCGTTTTTTTTGCTAACTCTGCTCTTATACTGTACACAGTTAGCTAGTCAGTGAGTGATTGCTGTAGTTAGTGTTAGTCAGTGTAGTGTAGTGGGAGTGTGGGAGTCTAGTGATTATTTAACTGTGTGTAGTGCTGTGCAGGCAGGTTCAGTGCTGCAGTGTAGTGGGAGTGGGGATTATCTGTGTGTAGAGTGCAGGCAGGCAGGTTAGTGCAGCTGCAGTGTTCACTTGTATATTCCAGTGACAGTTATACACTTGTACTATTTGCAGGCAGCCAGTCACACCGCCGGCGCCGCCACTCTCTGCCAGCGCTGTTCATTCATTCTGTCAGTGACCTTGTGCCGTGCCCAGTGCCCACTGCTCGCTCGCTGGCATATGAGCATCTCATTACACAGTGTGACATCCTTGTGTGCCCACTGCATCCTTCAGTGACCTAGTTGTATATCCAGTGCCCACTGCTGTGCCCACTGCATCCTTCAGTGACCTTGTACTGTGGCCACTGCATCCTTCAGTGACCTAGTTGTATATCCAGTGCCCACTGCTGTGCCCAGTGCATCCTTCAGTGACCTTGTACTGTGCCCACTGCATCCTTCAGTGACCTTGTACTGTGCCCACTGCATCCTTCAGTGACCTAGTTGTATATCCAGTGCCCACTGCTGTGCCCACTGCATCCTTCAGTGACCTTGTACTGTGGCCACTGCATCCTTCAGTGACCTAGTTGTATATCCAGTGGCCACTGCTGTGCCCACTGCATCCTTCAGTGACCTTGTACTGTGCCCACTGCATCCTTCAGTGACCTTGTACTGTGCCCACTGCATCCAGTGATTCATTACTAGCAACATGTCTGGCAGGGTTTCGCGGGGTGAGAGGAAAGGGAGTTCAATTGCCTCAGCCACTTCTGGGACTGCTCCACGTCCAGGGAGAGGACGCCCAGCTGTACGTGGTCGTGATGCAGTAGAAAGGGGGGCAGCAAAGCCTGGGCCGAGTCAGCGGACGCCATTGTCCAAATATTTTAAAGTTTCTGGTCCCTGTGTGGTGGTTGAGCAAATGGAACCTGACGTACTCATGGACATCATGACTTCCTCCCAGACCTCTACTGTGAGCACCACTCCAAGCAGTAGCAGCAGCAGCCAACATCCCACGCTTGTTGTGACATCCACCCCAGCACCCACTGGTCAGCAGCCCTCCCAGGATGACAGCGTTCTGTCCCTCAGTCCGGCATCTGGGAACCTGCTGATGCAAGAAGCTCAGGACTTACTGGGGACTGATGTGGCAGAGATTGAGATCGGGCCACAATCACAAGCGTTGTTGAGTTCTGGTGATGAAGAAGAGGGGTCTGTGTCTGGGGATGTAGGGACAGAAGAGGAGGCGGGGGAGTCAGAGGAAGAGCTGGATTATGATGATGCTGCTGATGATGACGACGTTGTGGACCCTAACTATGTGCAGCCTGCTGAGTCCGTGGAAGAATGGTCAGAGGCAGAGCAGGATGACGAGTCACCTCAGCCTAGGCAAGGATATCGCCATATGTCAGGCAGGGGCAGGGGCATCGGCAGCAGTGGGCGTGGAGGAAGTAGACAGGACACTGCTTCAGCCGGCACCACCACCAGGCAACTACTACCACACATTGCTCCTCTGCACCCTCTGCTAGTGGGGACCGCAGTAAATTAAAGTCACCAGTGTGGGATTGCTTTGAGCAATGTACTGATGACAAAAGGTATGCGGTGTGCAGGTTATGCAGCAAAAGATTGAGCCGTGGGAAAAGTCTGAGCAAGATGGGTACCTCATCCCTCCAGGGCCACCTGAGAAGCCGCCACTGCCGCGAGTATGCAGACTTTAAAAGGAAGCAGGCACTGCTGGCAGGGGTTCCTGAGAGCATAAGGCCCACCAGCGCAGCAGCATCCTCCCTCCCTCAGAGTCGTGAATCCCCCACAGCAGCAGCAGTAGTAGCACGCAAGCGCTCTTCCACCTCGGCTGCTCAGGACACAGACATTGAGGCTGCCAGCCAGTGTTCGTCTCTCTCCTCTGTCTCCCCTGCATCCCAGCGTCGTCAGACCCTGCTGAGCGACACCTTTCAGGGTCTGACCAAGCCTCTGCCTCCAAGCCACAGGCGGATCCGCAAACTAAATGGCTTGCTGGCCCGGGCCATGGCATCACAGCTGCTTCCCTACTCCCTGGTGCAGGAGGGGAGCGCCATGCGGACACTGCTCCAATTTGGCATCCCCGAGTGGCAAGTCCCCAGTCGCCACTATTTCAGCAGGAGCGCGATCCCAGCACTCCACAAGTTTGCGGTGGAAAACGTGGCCCGTTCCCTGGACTACTCTGTGGGCAAGCGGGTCCACGTGACCATGGACTCATGGAGTAGCAGATTTGGGACAGGTCGCTACCTGTCCTTTACGGCCCACTGGGTGACACTGATGGAAGGGAGGGAGGACAAGAGCGCATCAGCCCAGCTAGTGGTGCCACCACGCGGGATCAGGGGGGATGCAGAAGGGTCCTGTCACGACACTCCCTCAGCACCCGGAAAGCAAGCCCGCCTCGGCAGCAGCAGCGCCAAGCCTCGGCACTGCCAAGCCCTTTTAAAATTGGTGACCCTGGGGAAGCAGAGGCTTACGGCCACCAACGTCCTGGCCGCCCTCAGGAAGCAGGAGCGGAGGTGGCTGACCCCCAGAGGCCTGGAAGTGGGGTATGTGGCAGCCGATAACGGGGCCAACCTGGTGGCAGCAGTGCAGCAGGGAAACCTCCAGCACATCCCCTGCTTGGCCCATGTGCTCAATCTTGTGGTGCAGTGCTTCTTGCGCACCTACCAGGGGATGAGCGAGCTGCTGCAGGATGCCCGGGCGGTGGTACGCTTTTTCCGCCTGTCAGCCACTGCCTCTGCACTCTTGTCCACCTTACAGCAGCAGTATGGAAGGCCACAACACCAGCTGATCATCGACATGCCAGTTCGCTGGAATTCGACTCTGGCCATGTTGGAGTGGCTGTGTCAGCACAGGCTGGCTCTTAGGGCCTACATGCTAGACCCAAGTGTCCCCAGCAACCAGCAAGTCCCCATGATTACTGCCACTCAGTGGACACTGATGCAGCAAGTATGCCTGGTGCTGAGTCCCTTCCTGGAGGCAACCAAGATGGTCAGTGAGGAGCGGGCCTCTGTGTGCCAGTGGGTGCCCTTGGTTTGTCTACTGGAGCAGGCAATGGACAATTTAATTGAGCGTGGGGATGAAGCCCTGAGGCAGTTGGAAGAACAGGAGCAGATGGCAGCACAGTCCAGCTCAGAGGAGGGCTCACAGCAGGTAGTGGAAGAGTTGGAGGTCCCTAACCTGAATTTAGGAGGAGGAGGAGGAGCAGAGTGCAGCAGGCGTTGTACGTGGATGGCGGTTTGAGGAGGACAACGACATGGCACAGGAAGAGGACAGGCATGCGTTATGAGACAATGGCGAGGACGAGGAAGATCTTGCTGGCAGGGCCCACTTGTTTCCCATGGCTGTGCACATGTTGCGCTGCCTTCGCAGGGACCCCCGGGTGATCCAGATGTGTTCAAGGGAGGACATCTGGATTACCTTGATGCTTGATCCCCGTCTGAAGGGGAAGCTGGGAGACTTAATGACGCCATCCACCACCGAGCAACGCACAAGGGAGTTGAAGGAGGCCCTTGTGCGCAGACTACTGGAAGCATTCCCCCAGCCTTCCACCCCCACTGTAACTGCTCTGCCAAGCCAGCAAGAGGTGCCTGCCATTGCCACTAGCAGCACAACAACAACCAACAGCAGCAGCAGCAGCAACTGGCGCCCCGGAGACCTGAAGAGCCTAAGCAAGAGCCTGTATGCAGTGCAGCAGCCCAGAACAGAGGTGCCCGCCACAGCATCCACCACCAACCAGCACAAGCAACGACTGACCACCATGGTGTCTGACTATATGGGGTCATCCAGCGGGCTCAATGACACCGACAGCCCCGTGGACCCCTTGGAGTACTGGGTCAAGAGACTGGACATCTGGAGCGAGCTTTCCCAGTACGCCCTGGAACTCCTATCCTGCCCTCCTTCCAGTGTCCTCTCAGAGAGATGCTTTAGTGCGGCCGGTGGCGTGGTCACAGAGAAGCGCTCTCGGCTCTCCCACGCCTCTGTGGACAAACTCACCTTCCTGAAAATCAACCAGGCTTGGGTGGAAGGTGAGTTCCTGGCCCCTATTGTCGGACACAGGGGGACATGAAGTGGCTGCTGCATGTGCTGTTGTTAACTATGCCTGCCTTTATAAAGACATTTACTACCTGCCTAGTGCCTACCTTGGTTAATTTTTTGGTGTTATGGTACTACTACCAGTAAGTTGCCATGGTCCTCCTTCTGAGCTGCTGAACTTAACGCCCGCTTTGTCCTCCTGACTCAGTCGCTACTACACTCTGCGTTCACACTGCCCGGGTCACCGGGTGCATTTAATTTTTTGGCCAGCACTATGACGCTGTGCTACTACTACTGTGCTGCTGCTGCTGAACTGACCGCCCGCTTTGTCCTCCTGACTCAGTCGCTACTACACTCTGCGTTCACACTGCCCGGGTCGCCGGGTGCATTTAATTTTTTGGCCAGCACTATGACGCTGTGCTACTACTACTGTGCTGCTGCTGCTGAGCTGACCGCCCGCTTTGTCCTCCTGACTCAGTCGCTACTACACTCTGCGTTCACACTGCCCGGGTCGCCGGGTGCATTTAATTTTTGGGCCAGCACTATGACGCTGTGCTACTACTACTGTGCTGCTGCTGCTGAACTGACCGCCCGCTTTGTCCTCCTGACTCAGTCGCTACTACACTCTGCGTTCACACTGCCCGGGTCGCCGGGTGCATTTAATTTTTGGGCCAGCACTATGACGCTGTGCTACTACTACTGTGCTGCTGCTGCTGAACTGACTGCCCGCTTTGTCCTCCTGACTCAGTCGCTACTACACTCTGCGTTCACACTGCCCGGGTCGCCGGGTGCATTTAATTTTTGGGCCAGCACTATGACGTTGTGCTACTACTACTGTGCTGCTGCTGCTGAACTGACCGCCCGCTTTGTCCTCCTGACTCAGTCGCTACTACACTCTGCGTTCACACTGCCCGGGTCGCCGGGTGCATTTAATTTTTGGGCCAGCACTATGACGCTGTGCTACTACTACTGTGCTGCTGCTGCTGAACTGACTGCCCGCTTTGTCCTCCTGACTCAGTCGCTACTACACTCTGCGTTCACACTGCCCGGGTCGCCGGGTGCATTTAATTTTTGGGCCAGCACTATGACGCTGTGCTACTACTACTATGCTGCTGCTGCTGAACTGACCGCCCGCTTTGTCCTCCTGACTCAGTCGCTACTACACTCTGCGTTCACACTGCCCGGGTCGCCGGGTGCATTTAATTTTTGGGCCAGCACTATGACGCTGTGCTACTACTACTGTGCTGCTGCTGCTGAACTGACCGCCCGCTTTGTCCTCCTGACTCAGTCGCTACTACACTCTGCGTTCACACTGCCCGGGTCGCCGGGTGCATTTAATTTTTGGGCCAGCACTATGACGTTGTGCTACTACTACTGTGCTGCTGCTGCTGAACTGACCGCCCGCTTTGTCCTCCTGACTCAGTCGCTACTACACTCTGCGTTCACACTGCCCGGGTCACCGGGTGCATTTAATTTTTTGGCCAGCACTATGACGCTGTGCTGCTACTACTACCACCAGTATGTTGCCGTGGTCCTTCTGTGCTGCTGAACTGACCGCCCGCATAGTCCTTCTCCTGACTCAGTCGCTACCACCACTGCACTCTGCGTTCACACTGCCCGTGTCCACTGACAACTCTGCTGCGATGTCATTGCTAATTGCTGCAAAAAAAACAAAAAAAAAATTACAAAAACCTCTCTGGAGCCTTTTTGCCGTCAGCCACTCATCCTCCTCCAGTGGTACCTTCGCCGCCAAGTGCCATTGGAACTCGCCTTCACCTCTCTGACTGCTTAACGCGTATATCCCTTTTTAAAACCACTTATTACCAATTAATAGCCCCATTTAAAGTGTTGATTTCACTTTAAAATCCATTTTCTCTAGAAAAAAAAAATGTGGGGAATTTTTTATGTTGAAGTTATGTTGCCCCTTATCACCTCGATAATCCATGCTATTTGGGGGACTGTAGCATGTATGGGGGCTTTGTTATTAACGTTAAAAGAAAATCCGCCTCCGGGCGTGAATCCACGCGTGATTACGCCATTCACGGAAAAAAATCCGCGTGGTTGCGTGGACGCGACCGCAAATCCGCATGCGGCGGGGCCGAATGCGGATTTTTTTTTTCAACCACGCGGATTTCCGAATTCGTGGATGAGGCACATCCGAGCATCACTGCTGAGAAGATCTTGTGGCCAAATTGTAATATTACATCCCCTTTTTTTTCAGTTAATCATCCCTAGTTACCTTTTTTTTTATTAACCCCTGACCTCCCACACTCCCCTAAAGTTACCATTTTTTAATTTTAATTTTTTTTAATTAAAAAAAAATACTAATAAAAAAAATACAAAAATAGTTACCTTAGGGACTGAAATTTTTTAATATGTATTTAATATTTTTAATATGTATATAAAAACTGTATACTACAATTACTTTATAAATTATGGGCTTGTAATTAGGGATAGATGCAAAACTGAAAAAATGCACCTTTATTTCCAAATAAAATATTGGCACCATACATTGTACTAAGGAAGAATTTTAAATGTTGCAATAACCGATACAAATGGGCAAATAAAAGGTGTGGGTTTTAAATACGGTAGCATGTTTTATTTTTTTCTCATTATTCCCATTAAAACTGAGTTAGAATAAAATAATTATTAGCAAAAAGTAACCCCCAAAGAAAGCCTAACCAGTGGCGAAAAAAAAACAAGATATAGATTGTTTCGTTGTGATAAGTAATAATAAAGTTATAGGTGAATGAATGGAAGGACTGCTGACTAGAGATGGCTTGAACCTCCGATTTTCAGTTCACGAACCTGGTTCGCGAACTTCCGCAAAAGTTTGGTTCACGCGAACTTTCGCGAACCACAATAGACTTCAATGGGGAGGTGAACTTGGAAAACTAGAAAAAAATATGCTGGCCACAAAAGTGATGGAAAAGATGTTTCAAGGGGTCTAACACCTGGAGGGGGACATGGCGGAGTGCAATACATGCCAAAAGTCCATGGGGAAAATCTGGATTTGCTGCAAAGCAGCGTTTTAAGTGCAGAAATCACATTGAATGCTAACTTGCAGGCCTAAAGTACTTTCACACATCTTGCATGTGTATACATCAATCAGGGAGTATCTTCCCTCCCTCCTCCCTTCCTCCTCCTTGTCTTGTCTTCCAGGGATTTGTAGGATGTCAAAAGCCAGCTTACATACATTACAACTACATGCACAGTCTCTGTGGCACAATCAGTTAGCACATTTGGCTGTTAACCGAAAGGTTGGTGGTTCAAGCCCACCCAGGGATGGCCTTGCCTTTTGTGTTTAACAGTTGTCCGAAGAGAACCCCAGATAGCCATTTAGCAGCTACTACATACACAGTCTTTGTGGCACAATCAGTTAGCACATTTGGCTGTTAACCGAAAGGTTGGTGGTTCAAGCCCACCCAGGATGGCCATGTGTAACAATTGGGTGCTGCAACTCAGACGTCTGATTATTTGTGATCTGCCGAATCACCAATAATACAGACGCTATACCTGAACATGTGGTGATTTGCAGTATCACCAATAATACCAGTATAGCTAACAGAGAGTAACGTGTGGTGTTTTGGTGCCACAGTATAGACTTCTCCAGAGGAGCTGGAGGGTCTACCAACACAAGTAACACTAGGTCTTTGCCAGAGGGGCTGGCAAGATACTATCAGTCACTAGAGCTATATAAATAGGTCGGAACCTCACCAGAGGGGCTGGTAGGTTCTAATAGCTAAGAGCACCTCACCAGTGGCAAGGGCCCACTGGTGAGTAGAGTAGTCAGACAGGCTAGGTTCGATAACAGGCAGGCAGAGATAGTACCAAATCGGCAGGCAAGAGAGTAGTTAATATCAGGCAGAGGTTCAGCAACTAAGTCAGAAAGGCAGAGATACAGAATCGTATAGAAATAGCAAGGTCAGAGAGTAGCCAGAATCATACACAGGTTATCAGAATACAATGTAATATTAACTAACTATAGATAGATGTATATTGCAAACACTGCATATACATCTATCATCAACAGGAACCTCACTAGGTCTGAGCGCTAACACGAGTGTATTTGCAACAGCAGACGAGTTGCCAATGATCAGTGAAGGCTTAAGAAGCTGAGGAGAGCCCAGCACCACGCCCCCTAGAAATCAGCCAATCCGAGCAGAGCGAGTCACTCTCGACGTCAGCCGACCGGCAGGTCAGCTGACGCGCCTTCTTCCAGCATAAAGGTCCTGTCTCGCCTGCGCATCACAGAGACCTTATGAGCAAGAGACAATGCCGTTCCCGGCGTGCTGGATGCCGCTGGGATGAATAAGGCCTGTGAACAGGGAACAAAGGCGGCTGCGGGTATAGCATGCGTATCCGTTTACGGATGTTACACCTTGCCTTTTGTGTTCAACAGTTTTCCGAAAGAGAACCCCAGATAGCCATTTAGCAGCAACTACATACACAGTCTTTGTGGCACAATCAGTTAGCGCATTTGGCTGTTAACCGAAAGGTTGGTGGTTCAAGCCCACCCAGGAACGGCCTTGCCTTTTGTGTTTTGTGAAGGGAACTAATGTACCCTTCTTAAACTTGTAAGTAGACTGCAGAGTGGCGCAGCAGAAGTGTGCTGGGCCCATAACCCAGAGGTTGAAGGATTGAAACCATGCTCTGCTAGGCATGGTTTCATTTTTGCACCTCGCTTTATCGCTTGGGCAAAACGGTTTCCATAGCCCTGTAAGAGAAAGTGTAATAAGGGCCCTGCCGTAACATAGATATTACGGTAGCTCAGACTACTCCTGGGCCTTTCTTGTAGTTGAAGAGATGAGTGAAATGGCTGGCTTCAGCCTGTAATGTTAGTTGACCTGGGTTCGATTCCGAGCCAATGGTGGTATAGTGGTGAGCATAGCTGCTTTCCAAGCAGTTGACCTGGGTTTGATTCCTGGCCAATGTACTTGAGCTTGCTTTTGACAGCCTACAAATCCCTGGAAGACAAAATAAGAGAGGGAGAGAGAGAGGGAGAGGGAGGATTACACTCCCTGATTGATGTATACACATGCAAGATGTGTGAAAGCAGTTTAGGCCTGCAATTTAGCATTCAGTGTGATATCTGCCCTTAAAACGCTGCTTTGCATCAAATCCAGCTTTTTTTCCTAGGTCTTTTGGCATGTATTCCACTCCGCCATGTTCCCCTCCAGGTGTTAGACCCCTTGAAACATTTTTTCCATAACTTTTGTGGCCAGCATATTTTTTTCTAGTTTTCCAAGTTCGCCTCCCCATTAAAGTCTATTGCGGTTCGCGAAAGTTTGCGCGAACCGAACTTTTGTGGAAGTTCGCGAACCCGGTTCACCAACCAAAAATCGGAGGTTCGGGCCATCTCTACTATTCACCCTATTGAATGTTTGTTTGGCTCTGAGTCTTGGCTAATAAATGCAATAACAGGACGGTGCCTGGTCTACTCTCTTGTTTATGCACATTACTCTGGATCTTTCTTCAGTGTTTATCACTGTGAGCACGTCTCTGTGCATGCCTGATCCAGCCAGCAGTGTGTAGTACGGACAGTTTGTTTGCTTGGGGCAGCACGCAAGCCCTGCAGCCACCGGGTGCCCAGCATACTTTTCTCCTTTTTGTACAAGACATTTTTTCTTTCCCCCCCCCTCCTCCTATGCATCCACCTCTCTTGTATGTCCCCTTTTTCTGACTGCCCTCAGAGGAACTCACAATCTAATCATACCATAGACATAGTCTAATGTCCTAGCACAGTGCTGTCCAACTGGCGGCCCGCGGGCCGCATCCGGCCCGCTAGGCCTTCTGCTGCGGCCCCCCTGCTGTGGCAGTGTTAGTTCCCGAGTCCTCAGAGCTGAGGGGACTTTAAAAAAAAATCCTTTTCCCCCATGTTTTTCCCCATGCCTTGGCTGCTGTGTGAATTTACAGCCCCCCTCCCCTTCGCTCCGCTCCGCTCCCACCCCCTGTGCTGCCACCGCGCCTCACTTCACAATAGATCGGGAGATAGGAACCAACCAACACCTGGCGCATGGCAGCCACACGGGGGACTTTAAATGCTGGACGTGACCGATGATGTCACTCCCTGCATTTAAATTCACAGCGCGGCTGCCGTGCGCTGATCTGGCTGGTTGCTATCTCTTGTTCGCCGCTGATCTGAGGTGAGGCGGCGGCAGCAGCGGTACGGGGGAACTAGGGGAGGGAAGAAGAGCGGAGCGGGGCTGTAAATATATAGCAGCCGATCTGACGGCATTTTGTGGGCAAATCTGCAGCCAAGCCAGAATGTGTTTTGTGGGCAAATCTGCAGCCAATTCTCAATGTATTTTGTGGGCAAATCTGCAGCCAATCCTCAATGTATTTTGTGGACAAATCTGCAGCCAAGCCTGAATGCGTTATGTGGGCAAATCTGCAGCCAATTCTCAATGTATTTTGTGGGCAAATCTGCAGCCAATCTTCAATGTATTTTGTGGGCAAATCTGCAGCCAATCCTCAGTGTATTTTGTGTGCAAATATGCAACCAATCCTCAGTGTATATTGTGGGCAAATCTGCAGCCAATCCTCAGTGTATTTTGTGGGCAAATCTGTAGCCAAGCAACCAATCCTGAATGTATTTGTGGGTAAATCTGCAGCCAATCTGAATGCGTTTTGTGGGTAGATCTGCAGCCAATCTGAATGCATTTTGTGGGTAGATCTGCAGCCAATCTGAATGCGTTTTGTGGGAAGTTCTGCAGCCAATCTGAATGCATTTTGTGGGTAGATCTGCAGCCAATCTGAATGCGTTTTGTGGGTAGATCTGCAGCCAATCCGAATGCGTTTTGTGGGTAAATCTGCAGCCAATCTGAATGCGTTTTGTGGGTAAATCTGTAGCCAATCTGAATGCGTTTTGTGGGTAAATCTGCAGCCAATCTGAATGCGTTTTGTGGGTAAATCTGCAGCCAATCTGAATGCACTTTGTGGGGGAATCTGCTCCAAATCTGAATGCGTTTTGTGGGGGAATCTGCTTCAAATCTGAATGCGTTTTGTGGGGAAACTTCTGCTAGTTTTTTTTTTTCCCGGGGGGGGGGGGGCTGCCGGCCCTCCCCCATGTGGCCTGGAAAAAAAACGGCCCTCCATGCCCGCGAAGTTGGACAGCACTGTCCTAGCATACTGTATTAACCATATTATTATTGAGTATTTGTTATGCACTAACATCTTCTGCAGCACTGTATAGAGTACAGAGTTTCATAATGGTTAACTCCGTCCACATTCTGGTGACTCCTTTCCCCCCCCAAATCCCAACAAATTTGCAGCTATACGCTCCAAGCACATCAACCCTCCCATCAACAAAATTGGTTGGGGGGGGGGGCTGTAAATAATCAGCACTGAGTGTCAAATTACCTAGGTACCATCACAGTCTGTGCTCAGTGAATTACTCACTGTCTCTCTTTCTGACTTGGTTAAGTTTCCTAACCAAGTGACAGGAGTCTCAACACCTATCCCTGGACGTGGATTTCAGGAAAGGCCACAAAGGAGGCAGCTGAAAAAGGTAGACTGCAAATAGGGAGCCACATATTGAAGAGGAGAGATGCTGCACAAGGGAGATGTACATGAAAGAGAGGGGCTGCTGAACATGGATGTTACATGGGACTGCACATAGGATGGGGTGGGGTGCTGTTGCACATGGGTAGGGAGAAACAAGACAATTGGTTTAGAGGCAGAAAAAGTATAAATCCAGCCTTGACCTACCTACAAAACAAAAAAAAGTTGTTTTGTATTTTTCTATTATCCACACCGGCTTCTACGATGCTCTGATTTCTTTATGCAGTAATAACCATCCAAATAGCTTGGAGTGTTAGGAATAGTCCAATTCGAACTCGCTGTATTCTTGTAAACATCACAGTGATAAAAAATAATGTCAATAATAGGTGTACAGTACATGGTTGAACAGATTGTAGATTTAATTGGATGCTGCGGCACAGTTCACAATGAGTTCATATTAATCCTCTGCTTATGGGCACGTTAATTAAGTGGAATTCAGTTTTTGTTTAGAAAAAAGAAACTACTGCAGGTCATCTTAACATATTGCAAGCATTTTAGCACACACACCAACAGGTATTAGTTAAAACGGGTGCCAGAGAGTCATAGACTTCAATGTTATTTGCTGCGATTAGCAGCCACTATAAGCGGTGAAAAGGGTGCCCATTATTTTGTATTGATTATATTTAGGCACCCACAATTTTCTTGGCTATATGCTCATGCGGCTTTATATTTTCAACCAATATTTTCGACTATATTTTCACATCAACTTTTCATCTGTATGTTCTCAACAAATGTATGCAGCTATATTTCCCCCACACATACATCGTCTATCTTTAACTGCAATAGCTATCGGCCCGATGGCTATATTTTCCCATCAACTTCTCGTCTATTAACATTTCATCTATGTTGCTATACATTGTGGCTTTATTTTCCCATCATTTTTTTTATCTGTTTTTTTCTATGAACAGTTTGACTATATGTTCTCAACAAAATTATACAACTATATTTTCCTCACACATATCGGCTATCATGTCAAATACTGTTTATTTCCTTCAAAAAGTGCAGCTACAATAATATCACTAAATGCCATAGTTAAGGTTAGCACCACTATGGGGAGTTAAGGTTAAGTGCGGGGGGTTTAAGCTAACGTTCAGGATAGACACGACCATGGAGGGTTAAGGTAAGGAACCCTCATGGGTGGGTAATTTTGGGTGTTGGGATTAAGGATAGGATTAGGATTAGAGTTAGAGTTTTATGTAATTCATTCGTCCGCTGCCTTTTGTAAACAAAATCACACTCATTGGCTTTATAACCAAATTCACATTTATCGTCTCGCTCCAGCTCTATTTTATAACCAAATTCACATTAATCAGCTCTATTCAGTGGCCTTTTATAACTGAATTCACATTTATTGGCTATATCTGGAGCTCTTTTTTCCAGCCGCCCTTTTCAAATGAATGCCTACAGGCTCTTATTTTGTTTTATTGTATGCATATTTAAAGTGAGTCTAAACAGATACGGCCAGAAGAAGACAGTACTGAAAGAAGTAGCTGTGCCACATGACATCAGTTTAGGAAGAATGCCAATTAAAAGCTGGAGTGGTTCGAAGAACTAGTGAAGATGTAGAAAGTGAAGGCCAATGTGGTCTCAATGGTAGTAGGACCATGACTTCTAATTTGGGAGAGTGCGCAGAACAGCTAAGGTGCTGAGCAGAAGTCTTGATGCCTGAGGACTCTTTTTGGTACAGGATATTTTGTAAACAAAGAAGAAAGTACACCTAAAGGGAACTAGAACATTCAAGTTAATAGTTCTTATAATCTGTACAATACTTTATAACGTAACGCCCATTATGTTGTTGCTTAACCACTTCACAACGGAGGGGTTTTACCCCTGAAGCACCAGCGCAATTTGTACATTGCAGCGCTGCTTCCATTCATTTTTTACTGTGAGATGATTGGTTATTGGGGACTGGGGTCCCCATAACCAATCATTGCACTGCAGAGCGGGGGTGTGTGCGCGCGGGGGCGCGCGATCGCGCGCTACACGTTTGTTTACATTCATTTGTTATCAATGGAGACTGCTTCTGTTTGAAGCAGTCTCCATTGTGTCCGCAATCGGCGCGTCTAATTGGATTTAGGAACGCTTGTTCCTAACATCCAATTAGTCACCTGCTGTGCTGGCTGGCTGGAGTGTGCGCGCGAGGTCCCCGCCCACTCCCAGCCAGTAAACAAATAAGTGCGCCTTTCTCTGTCCCTGGGGGTGAAGCAGTGCGCAGAGGGACGAGGAAATTTAGCACTGGGGGGTAAAGTGGTTAAAGTTGTTTTATCAGCACTTCAAAATTATAGCTAAAAAGTATTATAATGTGTAATTGAAGTGTCTCTGAGTAAGACAGCAGAAAGCCTTTTAATATGACTTAATAGCATAATCGGTATAAAATCCCACTTAGCTGATTTTGTAAGAAGCATGTGATATGTCTCACAAACTAAAGTTTCAGAAGTAATCTGTAGTAGATCTTACTCACACTTCTGTTCTAGCCTAAAGTTATCTTTGCACATTTACATATTTAAAACTAGGATTTGCATTAAGAGCAACAATAACAGTTTCAAACAAAACTGAACCGAGGTAATTAGTTCTGGAACAGCTAAATAAAGGATAGTCAATCTTGGACTATAATGCTTTAGACCACTTCATGGTGGTTGTTGCATTGCGTTCTGTCACTAGTGGTGCTCATAATGACTGATTTTGGTCTCGAATAACTTTGTTGTAATTTTTCCATAATTACTTTTTGAGTAGTAATTATGTCTTGAGTTGGATCTGACTTCCAATTCCTATGCGTAATTACGCATTATTACGGTTGGAATTGCAACTTAAATTTGTTTGCATTAGGCATTGTCTTTCTTATACATATATACAGTATATATACAATACAATACAATAACATTTCTATAGCGCTTTTCTCCCATAGGACTCAAAGCGCTTAGGCTCTCTCAGATTCAGTAATTAGTAGGATGAAGTATTCACACAACAAAAGTTATATTTCTGCAAATGCCAAACTGAACAGGTGGGTTTTCAGTCTGGATTTAAACACGTCCAGGGATGGAGCTGTCCTGATCTGTTGAGGTAAGGAGTTCCAAAACGTAGGGGCAGCATGACAGAAGGCTCTGGGACCAAAAGTTTCCAAGTGGACTCTGGGTATGACTAGATTATTAGAGCCTGTTGATCTGAGAATGTAGGGATTGCTACGCAGCTGCAACATATCTTTCATGTATCCAGGGCCTAAATTATTCAGGGATTTAAATGTCAGTAGGCCGATCTTGAATAGAACCCTCCATTCTATAGGTAGCCAGTGAAGGGAGTGCAGGACTGGCGTTATGTGGCAGTGACGGGGTTGGTTGGTTAGCAGTCTGGCAGCAGTATTCTGTATCAGCTGTAGTCGGTACAAGACCTTTTTTGGAAGGCCAGTGTAGAGAGCATTGCAGTTGTCCAGTCGGGATGTGATGAAGGCGTGGACTAAGGTTGGCAGATCTTCTGGGGGTATGAGGTGCTTGATTTTTGCAATGTTCTTCAGGTGAAAATAGGATGATTTCACCACAGCAGAGATTTGAGTTCTGAAGTTTAAATCCCAATCAATTAGAACTCCCAGGCTACGCACATGATCAGAGCTGCGCAGATCCGTGCCTCCTATTCCCAGTGGTGAAGACTGCAAGTTAAGTTGTTTTGTTATCATGCTCTGCCCTCCTGTCAGAAGGACTTCAGTTTTGTCTGCATTTAGTTTCAGCCAGTTGTCATTCATCCATTGCTGTAGTTCACGTAAGCAGGCGTTTATAGTTAGAGTTGGGTCTGTCACACCAGGCTTGAAGGAAAGATATAGTTGGGTGTCGTCTGCATAGCAGTGGTATGTCAGGCCATGTTTTTGGATTAGTTTTCCCAGCGGTAACATGTAAATCGTGAAAAGCAGGGGAGAGAGGATTGAGCCATGGGCACCCCATTCTTAAGTGATACAGGGGTGGACAGGAATGGCCCCATAGACACTTTGTAGGTTCTGCCACTCAAGAAGGATTGGAACCACTGAAGAACTATGCCATCAATGCCGCAGTATTCCTGTAGCCTGTTTATCAAGATGTCATGGTCAAGTGTATCAAAGGCTGCAGAAAGGTCTAGCAGTATGAGGATGGAGCACTCTCCTCTGTTTCTTGCCATGAGCAGGTGGTTGCATATTTGGATGAGGGCAGTTTCAGTGCTGTGGTGTTTCCTGAAGCCAGACTGGAATGGGTCATAACTGTTGTTTTGTAGGATTTTGGCTTCTAGCTGGAGGTAAACAGCTTTTTCAATTAGCTTGCCCAGAAAGGGGAGGTTAGAGACAGGTCTGTAGCTGGTCATTGCATCTGGGTCCAGGGAGGGTTTTTTGAGGAGAGGCCTGATGATTGCTTCCTTCAGTAAAGCAGGAAATATCCCTGATTTTAAGGAACAGTTAACAATTTTTAGGAATACCGGTACGAACAGGTCGGGGCAGTTCAACATGAACTGTGTTGGGCCCGGATCTAGGTCACAGGTAGTTAGGCGGACATGAAGGAGGATGCTTGATGTGACTTCTTCATCAATTTCTTTGAAGTTTGACCAAGGTGTTACATTGTCTCTGCTAATGGTCTTTTGCGCTATATTAGGCTCAGATGCTGTAAGTTGGATGGCGGACCTTATAGCGGAGACTTTGTCTGTGAAGAAATATAGCCACATACATGCATATATAGATACATACATTCATACTTACATACCAATATGCATATATGGAACCTACAGTTGTGTTCAAAATTATTCAACCCCCAATGCTGTAAAGGATTTTAGAGAATTTAGTGTACATTTGTAATTGTGTTTAGAATGAAATCTTACAAGGACTTTTTAAAGCACCAAATGCAACAAAAATGGCATCAATTGGTTTTGTAATACAGTATTAAATGTTTTTTTTTGTGATTTCTTCATTGACAAAATTATTCAACCCCTTAACCTCTTTGGCGGTAACCCCGAACGTAGTTCGGGGTAAGCCGCGCAGGAGGTTTTCTCCGGCCCTGCTGGGCCGATTTGTTTAATTTTTTTTTTGCTGGACGCAGCTACCACTTTGCTAGCTGCGTCAGCACACTGATCGCTGCCGCCCCGCGCTCGATCGCCGCTATCCATCGCGCCGCGCGCCCCCCCCCCCAGACCCCGTGCGCTGCCTGGCCAATCAGTGCCAGGCAGCGCTGAGGGGTGGTTCGGGACTCCCAATGACGTCCCGACGTCGGTGACATCGGTGACGTCATCCCGCCCCGTCGCCATGGCAACGGAGGAAGCCCTCCAGGAAATCTCATTCTTTGAACGGGATTTCCTGATCGGAGATCGCCGAAGCGATAGCAGCGGCTATCATGTAGCGAGCCCTGGGCTCGCTACATGATATAAGAAAAAAAAACTAAAAAAAAAACTGCTGCGCTCCCTCCTGGCGGAATTTTTTATACCGCCAGGGGGGTTAAAGACTAAAACTCTTAAGAACAGAGGTTCATCCAAGTGTTTTTGATCAGGTATTGAAAACACCTGTGGATGTTAACGAGCAACAATCAAGCATAATAAGCATCAATAAGGCAGATTTGAAATGACTGTGATACTCAGCTCCTTCTAGACATTTACTGGTGTGTTTACAAACATGGTGAAGTCAAGAGAATGGTCCAGGAAGACAAGAGAAGAGGTGATTTCTCTTCACAGGAAGGGCAATGGCTATAGGAAGATTGGAAAGATGTTAAACATACCAAAAGACACCACAGGAAGCATCATTTGCAAATTCAAGGCAAAAGGCACTGTTGAAACGCTACCTGGTCATGGCAGAAAGAAGATGCTGACTTCGACTGCTGTGCGTTACCTGAAGCGCAAAGTGGAGAAATGTCCCCGAGTGACTGCTGAGGAACTGTAAAACGATCTGTCAGATGCGGGTACTGAAGTTTCAGCAAAGACAATAAGGCGCACACTGCGTAATGAAGTCCTCCATGCCAGTACTCCTGGGCGCACCCCCTTGCTGTCTCCAAACAATAAGAAGAGTCGACTGCAGTATGCCAAAAGTCATGTGGACAAACCACAAAAGTTTTGGGATAGTGTTCTGTAGACTGATGAAACAAAATTACAACTGTTTGGGCCTATGGATCAACGCTATGTTTGGAGGAGGAAGAACAAGGCCTATAAAGAAAAGAAAACCTTGCCTACTGTGAAGCATGGCGGGGGGTCAATCATGCTTTGGACTGTTTTGCTTCTGCAGGTACAGGGAAGCTTCAGTGTGTACAAGGTACCATGAATTCTCTTCAGTACCAGGAGATATTGGATGAAAATGTGATGCAGTCCGTCACAAACTTGAGGCTTGGGAGGCGTAGGACCTTTCAACACGACAATGATCCCAAGTCCACTAGAGTATGGTCGCAGATTAAAGGCTGGAACATTTTGGAGTGGCTATCGCAGTCACCAGACTTAAATTCGATTAAGAACCTCTGGTGGGACTTAAAGAAAGCAGTTGCAGCGCACAAGCCTAAGAATGTGACTGAGCTGGAGGCTTTTGCCCATGAAGAATGGGCTAAGATACCCGTAGATCGCTGCAAGACACTTGTGTCAAGCTATGCTTCACTTTGAAAAGCTGTTATAACTGGAAAAGGATGTTGTACTAAGTACTAAGAATAAATGTCACTTGGGGGTTGAATAAGACTGATAATGATGTGAGTACAGAAAAGACATTTGTGGTTATTTCATTATAAATGTTATGTTATATTTGTCTGACATACAGTACAAGTGTCTCTTTGATTTAATTATAAACAAGATGATTGAAATGATCAAAATCAATGTCAAACTGGCCAAAACACTCAATTTCAGTGGGAATTTAATAATTTTGAATACAACTGTATATTGCATGTATGTGTGTATGTATGTACGCACGCCGGTACAGCTATATCCATACAGTGGTGTGAAAAACTATTTGCCCCCTTCCTGATTTCTTATTCTTTTGCATGTTTGTCACACTTAAATGTTTCTGCTCATCAAAAACCGTTAACTATTAGTCAAAGATAACATAATTGAACACAAAATGTAGTTGTAAATGATGGTTTTTATTATTTAGTGAGAAAAAAACCTCCAAATCTACATGGCCCTGTATGAAAAAGTGATTGCCCCGCCCTGTTAAAAAATGACTTAACTGTGGTTTATCACACCTGAGTTCAATTTCTGTAGTCACCCCCAGGCCTGATTACTGCCACACCTGTTTCAATCAAGAAATCACTTAAATAGGAGCTATCTGACACAGAGAAGTAGACCAAAAGCACCTCAAAAGCTAGACATCATGCCAAAATCCAAAGAAATTCATGAACAAATGAGAACAAAAGTACTGTAATTGAGATCTATCAGTTTGGTAAAGGTTATAAAGCCATTTGTAAAGCTTTGGGACTCCAGCGAACCACAGTGAGAGCCATTATCCACAAATGGCAAAAACATGGAACAGTGATGAACCTTCCCAGGAGTGGCCGGCTGACCAAAATTACCCCAAGAGCGCAGAGAAAACTCATCTGAGAGGCCCCAGGACAACATTTAAAGAACTGCAGGCCTCACTGGCCTCAATTAAGGTCAGTGTTCACGACTCCACCATAAGAAAAAGACTGGGCAAAAACGGCCTGCATGGCAGATATCCAAGGCGCAGACCACTTTTAAGCAAAAAACATTAAGGCTTGTCTCAATTTTGCTAAAAAACATCTCAATGATTGCCAAGACTTTGGGGAAAATACCTTGTGGGCCGACTAGACAAAAGTTGAACTTTTTGGAAGGTGCGTGTCCCGTTACATTTGGCGTGGAAGTAACACAGCATTTCAGCAAAAGAACATCATACCAACAGTAAAATATGGTGGTGGTAGTGTGATGGTCTGGGGTTGTTTTGCTGCTTCAGGACCTGGAAAGCTTGCTGTGATAGATGGAACCATGAATTCTACTGTCTACCAAAAAATCATGAAGGAGAATGTCTAGCCATCTGTTCGTCAACTCAAGCTGATTCAGCTTGAGTTGACGAACAGATGGCTGGACATTCTCTTTCAGGATTTTTTGGTAGACAGTAGAAGCTGAAGCGATCTTGGGTGCTGCAGCAGGAAAATGACCCAAAACACACCAGCAAATCCACCTCTGAATGGCTGAAGAAAAACAAAATGAAGACTTTGGAGTGGCCTAGTCAAAGTCCTGACCTGAATCCTATTGAGATGTTGTGGCATGACCTTAAAAAGGTGGTTCATGCTAGAAAACCCTCAAATAAAGCTGAATTGCAACAATTCTGCAAAGATGAGTGGGCCAAAATTCCTCCAGAGCGCTGTAAAATACTTGTTGCGAGTTATCGCAAACGCTTGATTGCAGTTATTGCTGCTAAGGGTGGCCCAACCAGTTATTAGGTTCAGGGGGCAATTTCTTTTTCACACAGGGCCATGTAGGTTTTGAGATTTTATTCTCACTAAATAATAAAAACCAGCATTTAAAACTGCATTTTGTGTTCAATTATGTTAGCTTTGACTAATAGTTAACGGTTTTTGATGAGCAGAAACATTTAAGTGTGACAAACATGCAAAAGAATAAGAAATCAGGAAGGGGGCAAATAGTTTTTCACACAACTGTAGATATATCCATATATATGTGTGTATACATACATCCATATATATATATATATATATATATATATATATATATATATATATATATATATATATATATATATATATATATATATACAGTGGCTTGCAAAAGTATTCGGCCCCCTTGAAGTTTTCCACATTTTGTCACATTACTGCCACAAACATGAATCAATTTTATTGGAATTCCACGTGAAGCACCAACACAAAGTGGTGTACTCGTGAGAAGTGGAACGAAAATCATACATTATTCCAAACATTTTTTACAAATCAATAACTGCAAAGTGGGGCGTGCGTAATTATTCAGCCCCCTTTGGTCTGAGTGCAGTCAGTTGCCCATAGACATTGCCTGATGAGTGCTAATAACTAAATGGAGTGCACGTGTGTAATCTAATGCCACTACAAATACAGCTGCTATGTGATGGCCTCAGAGGTTTTCTAAGAGAATATTGGGAGCAGCAACACCATGAAGTCCAAAGAACACACCAGACAGGTCAGGGATAAAGTTTTTGAGAAATTTAAAGCAGGCTTAGGCTCCAAAAAGATTTCCAAAGCCTTGAACATCCCACGGAGCACCGTTCAAGTGATCATTCAAAAATGGAAGGAGTATGGCACAACTGTAAACGTACCAAGACAAGGCCATCCACCTAAATTCACAGGCTTAAAAAGGAGAGCGCTGATCAGAAATGTAGTCAAGAGGTCCATGGTGACTCTGGATGAGCTGCAGAGATCTACAGCTCAGGTGGGGGAATCTGTCCATAGGACAACTATTAGTCGTGCACTGCACAAAGTTGGCCCTAATGGAAGAGTGGCAAGAAGAAAGCCATTGTTAACAGAAAAGCATAAGAAGTCCCGTTTGCAGTTTGCCACAAGCCATGTGGGGGACACAGTAAACGTTGAAGAAGGTGCTCTGGTCAGATGAGACCAAAATGGAACTCTATGTGTGGCGGAAAACTAACACTGCCCATCACACTGAACACACCATCCCCACTGTCAAATATGGTGGTGGCAGCATCATGCTCTGGGGGTGCTTATCTTCAGCAGGGACAGGGAAGCTGGTCAGAGTTGATGGGAAGATGGATGGAGCCAAATACAGGGCAATCTTGAAAGAAAACCTCTTGGAGTTTGAAAAAGACTTGAGACTGGGGCTGAGGTTCACCTTCCAGCAGGACAACAACCCTAAACATAAAGCCAGGGCAACAATGGAATGGTTTAAAACAAAACATATACATGTGTTAGAATGGCCCAGTCAAAGTCCAGATCTAAATCCAATCGAGAATCTGTGGCAAGATCTGAAAACTGCTGTTCACAAAAGCTGTCCATCTAATCTGACTGAGCTGGAGCTGTTTTGCAAAGAAGAATGGGCAAGGATTTCAGTCTCTAGATGTGCAAAGCTGGTAGAGACATACCCTAAAAGACTGGCAGCTGTAATTGCAGCGAAAGGTGGTTCTACAAAGTATTGACTCAGGGGGCTGAATAATTACGCACACCCCACTTCGCAGTTATTGATTTGTAAAAAATGTTTGGAATCATGTATGATTTTTGTTCCACTTCTCACGTGTATACCACTTTGTATTGGTCTTTCATGTGGAATTCCAATAAAATTGATTCATGTTTGTGGCAGTAATGTGACAAAATGTGGAAAACTTCAAGGGGGCCGAATGCTTTTGCAAGCCACTGTATATATATATATATATATATATATATATATATATATATATATATATATATATATACATTAGTGGCTAATGTATATATACAGGGAGTGCAGAATTATTAGGCAAATGAATATTTTGACCACATCATCCTCTTTATGCATGTTGTCTTACTCCAAGCTGTATAGGCTCGATAGCCTACTACCAATTAAGCATATTAGGTGATGTGCATCTCTGTAATGAAAAGGGGTGTGGTCTAATGACATCAACACCCTATATCAGGTGTGCATAATTATTAGGCAACTTCCTTTCCTTTGGCAAAATGGGTCAAAAGAAGGACTTGACAGGCTCAGAAAAGTCAAAAATAGTGAGATATCTTGCAGAGGGATTCAGCACTCTTAAAATTGCAAAGCTTCTGAAGCATGATCATCGAACAATCAAGCGTTTCATTCAAAATAGTCAACAGGGTCGCAAGAAGCGTGTGGAAAAACCAAGGCGCAAAATAACTGCCCATGAACTGAGAAAAGTCAAGCGTGCAGCTGCCAAGATGCCACTTGCCACCAGTTTGGCCATATTTCACGGCTGCAACATCACTGGAGTGCCCAAACGCACAAGGTGTGCAATACTCAGAGACATGGCCAAGGTAAGAAAGGCTGAAAGACGACCACCACTGAACAAGACACACAAGCTGAAACGTCAAGACTGGGCCAAGAAATATCTCAAGACTGATTTCTCTAAGGTGTTATGGACTGATGAAATGAGAGTGAGTCTTGATGGGCCAGATGGATGGGCCCGTGGCTGGGTTGGTAAAGGGCAGAGAGCTCCAGTCCGACTCAGACGCCAGCAAGGTGGAGGTGGAGTACTGGTTTGGGCTGGTATCATCAAAGATGAGCTTGTGGGGCTTTTTCGGGTTGAGGATGGAGTCAAGCTCAACTCCCAGTCCTACTGTCAGTTTCTGGAAGACACCTTCTTCAAGCAGTGGTACAGGAAGAAGTCTGCATCCTTCAAGAAAAAACATGATTTTCATGCAGGACAATGCTCCATCACACACGTCCAAGTACTCCACAGCGTGGCTGGCAAGAAAGGGTATAAAAGAAGAAAAACTAATGACATGGCCTCCTTGTTCACCTGATCTGAACCCCATTGAGAACCTGTGGTCCATCATAAAATGTGAGATTTACAAGGAGGGAAAACAGTACACCTCTCTGAACAGTGTCTGGGAGGCTGTGGTTGCTGCTGCACGCAATGTTGATGGTGAACAGATCAAAACACTGACAGAATCCATGGATGGCAGGCTTTTGAGTGTCCTTGCAAAGAAAGGTGGCTATATTGGTCACTGATTTGTTTTTGTTTTGTTTTTGAATGTCAGAAATGTATATTTGTGAATGTTGAGATGTTATATTGGTTTCACTGGTAAAAATAAATAATTGAAATGGGTATATATTTGTTTTTTGTTAAGTTGCCTAATAATTATGCACAGTAATAGTCACCTGCACACACAGATATCCCCCTAAAATAGCTAAAACTAAAAACAAACTAAAAACTACTTTCAACAATATTCAGCTTTGATATTAATGAGTTTTTTTGGGTTCATTGAGAACATGGTTGTTGTTCAATAATAAAATGATTCCTCAAAAATACAACTTGTCTAATAATTCTGCACTCCCTGTATTTATTTTCTTCTATTCTAATATTTTTTTTGCACACAACAACGACTTCTTCTTCTTCTCTTTGGCATGTAAGTTTGGCATAAGTGTAGCTGCACTTGTGTCTTGAATAACTCTCCTTCTCCTCCTTCCTTTTATTCTTCTTCTATTGGTTGTAGTAGGGTAGGTTGTGGAACTTGGTGGTAGTAGTACCACAGCAATTATTAAAGAAGATGAGAAAAATAAGAAAAGCAAATTGCTATTAGCAGAGTATGTTGTGGAACCTGGTGGTGGTAGTGCCACATGATCCTGTTATGTTGGTCATTTACCCAATGTAGGTGCTTTCAGTGGTGGACGGGGGTCAGTGGGGACATTTTTATGATTGTGACTGTGCAGCCACATATACAGGAAACTGCCATGCACTGTGTGTTCTGACGTTTCTCTTGTGGTCAACATTAAAGGGGCACTATTGCTAATTTCATCTATTTTAGTCCCCTTAACATACATATGGCTTATTGGAGTTATGCATAAACCATTCTGTAGTAGGGAGGCATCCGCTACTGATCCTTGAGCTGCCGTTATTTTCAACCCCTCTGGTCAGCTCATTTATTCTTTTCCATGTTGTAACTGCACTAATGTGCAGTTACTGAGCCCACAGCAGCCACGGTAAAGTGCAGCACGCAGCCTCCTCCGTACAGCGCAGGATGTACCTGTACGGCTGTGTGATGATACGCTGCCCGGCTGCTAAGGACCCCTTTTGTGAAGCTGGCAATAAAACGAACAGCTATTGCTGTCCATTTCCATGGTAACCCGGGCGGCAACATGATTATGGCAACATACAAAGCAGGACACAGCTGTAGCACTTGTGTCTGCTCTTTGATACTGCCGCCGCTGCTGCCTAGCACACTTCAGAAGCCAGTCGGGTTACCATGGAAACGGACAGCAATAGCTGTCTGGTTTATTGCCAGCTTCACAAAAGGGGTCCTTAGCAGCCAGGCAGCGTATCATCACACAGCCGTACAGGTACATCCTGCGCTGTACTGAGGAGGATGCGTGCCGCACTTTACGGTGGCTGCTGTGGGCTCAGTTAGTGCAGTTACAACATGGAAAAGAGTAAATGAGCTGGCCAGAGGGGTTGAAAATAACGGCAGCTCAAGGATCAGTAGCAGATGCCTCCCTACTACAGAATGGTTTATGCTGAACTGGCGTCGGAAATGTTTTACTACTGACGTGACTGCCTGGCTCTAATCGTTTATTACAAGTGTAAAATTACATTTTGATAGGACTATATACTGAGCAATAGCATAACTCCAATAAGCCATATGTATGTTAAGGGGACTAAAATAGATGAAATTAGCAATAGTGCCCCTTTAAGTTTTTTAACAGTTTGTGCTTGTACAGTTGCTCTCTCCTGTAGGCTTGGGTGCAAGATGTAAGTGGAGAAGCCTATGTTCATTTTCCTATAGATCCATATCACATCTAACTAATTGTTATTTAAGTTGATGTATATTATTATTTGAAATACTTCCTAGAATCTGAGTGTCACTTAAAAAAAATAAGATGTACTACACAATACACAAATTAGGCTACATCCATCAAGAAAACAGTGTATTTTATCCAAAACTGCACCTCCTTGAGACAGTGGCTAAGAACAGAAAAAAAAATGGAAAATTTTCACAGTAAGAGCTTCCGAACCATAAAGAAAATTCTTGCATCAGATTGTTTTGCAAACATACATCCATAGAGAAGTATACAAAAGATTGCTTTGAAACAGTAAGCAAGTGCACCCTGTTAGAATTTACAGACGAATAATATTTTAGGATGCTAAACTGTTCCATCTTCTTTTATCTATGTACAATATAAATTTATTTTGTTTGCCTTACACCTGCTGTTACTGAAACTATGCCTACTCTGACAATGATGACTAATTTGCTTCTAACACAGGTGTTCCAATTAGATATGTAGAGCACTGAGGAGGACACTTACTGTGAGTAATGTGAGTGTTCTGTGTATAGAGAAATATGAAGAGATAGAGTGCAACTTTGCCACAGTGTGAGAGCATAAAGCAGAAAACTGAGAGCCCAATATAGTGTAGTATGTATTGGAACAGGGAGGAAATATGAAATGTAAGTATTATACTCACAAACATGGGTTACCATTTAGGCAACCACTGTGTAGGCAGGTAGGGAGATTAAGCCTGCCCCTACTCAGGATTAAGATGTCGCTCTCTGTAGATGGGAGAAAAGAGGGTGTGCCACCCTTCCACCAAGGGTGGAAAACTTGATAGAAAGATGTACAGAGGAGCCAAAAGAGTAAAATATATTTACATTTTTTTTAAATATTCAGGTGGCGGTGGTGGACCTACCACACCAAAACAGACACGTTGCTGTTGCTTGAGATTCAAACCATTTATTCATATACTTCTGAAACACACTGCAACGCGTTTCACAGGCACAATTCCGCTTCATCAGGCAATCAACAAAACGGAGTATCACACAGCTTAGGGTCCAATAGCAGCTTGGCACCTCTGTGAGAGAGCAACTGTACAAGCACAAGCTGTGAAGCGCGTTGCAGGAACTGGAATGCTATTTTTAATAGCATTAAACTAAAAAAATGGCTTGTGCAGAAAGTATATAAGATATGTAGATTTTTTAACATATCTTAAAAGACACTTGAGTTGAATTATTTAGTGAATTGCAAGTAAAGGAAAAAGGTAAACTGACCATTAGCTGGTATTAAAGAATGTAACATGTCGCAAAGCACATGCTTAACAGAGAACCATTATTAAACTTTAATTACATGCATTGCTCACAGTTTAATAGACTATTGTAACAGTACACAGAAAATTGTGTTTTCAGCATAAATAATACCATTCAGCAATAGCAAATGAAAAAGAGAAACCATGAGGAGTGGAGTCTGCAGGATTTAATTTCCTCTGCACAGGGGTAGGTAGATTAAAGTGAACCTCCAGACTAAAAATTGACTCAGCAGCACTGGAAAGGCCTGGTGTTTCTTTAACAGTTTCACAGCATCAGAACTTTTTTCTCTTATACAAGCCTCATTTTTAGCTGCACAGAAGAAAACTGCCCAGGCATTTTTCCCCTAATGCTGTGCAAAGCATGGTGGGATTTCTGATGTTGTTGTTCTCGTTCTGCTGTTTTGGTGCAATTTTTTTTTTTTTACATTTTGAATTTGACATTTGAAGCCTAGTACGTGCAGCTGGGAGGGGTGATCAGGACACAGGACAGTTGGAACTGTGTCTCCTGCTCCCTGTCACCTCCTTTCAACCAAAAAGATGGCTGCCCCCATGACAAAGATGGCAGCCCCCATGAATCACAAACATTTGCCTGTTCTTTTAAAATGGGGTGGGTAAGAGATTATATTACCTATCTATTCTAATGAACATACCTAATGTAACTTAATGACAGTATGTTTGTTTAGGCTGAAGTTCCCCTTTAACAGAATAGCTAGTAATTTACCTTCATTTAATATTTCTGTAACTGTCAATAATTGGAAAGAACACAAACATTATTTATAAATGTGGGCTACCTATATTAGGGAGGGGATTACTTAATACTTGGGGGCACATCTAGCTACCTATACTGGGGGAGGGGGTTACTTAACTTGGGGCACATCTGGCTACCTATACTGGGGAGGGGGTTACTTAATACTGGGGGCACATCTGGCTACCTATAAAAACAAGGAACACCAAGAGCCCCACTAGTGTAATATGTACTGGTAAATGGTTACTAGATAAAGTAAATATTAATACTCACAAACCAGGGTTACCATTAGGCAACCACTGTAAAGGCAGGTGGGGAGATTCTCCTGACCCCACTCAGGAATAAGAAGTCACTCTCTGTAGATGAGAAAAATGGTGTTCAACCCTCCACCCAGGATGGAATCAATATTATGCAGGAGAACAGAGGTGCCATAAGGATAAAAGGAAGCTAAATGAGCTTAAAAACCAAATTCTTGGTAAATAGAGGAGGCAGTGGTGGACTTACCTCCTCCAAGTAGACACACAACGACTGTAGTAAAGACAGTCAATATATTTTATTTATGAACTCCAAATAATAACAACGAAGCAATAGCATATGTGGTCAGTAGAAAAGCCAGGCACCTCTGTCAAGACAGAAGAGACAGAGGTGCCTGGCTCTTCTACTGACCACATATGCGATTGCTCCGTTGTTATTGCCTGATGAAGCGGGATCAAACCTGTGAAATGCGTTGCATATTTGGAGTTCATAAATAAAATATATTGACTGTCTTTACTACAGTCGTTGTGTGTCTACTTGGAGGAGGTAAGTCCACCACTGCCTCCTCTATTTACCAAGAATTTGTTTTTTAAGCTCATTTATCTTCCTTTTATCCTTTTGGCGCCTCTGTTCTCCTGCATAATCTGGTTACCTATACTGAGGAGAGGGTTACTTAATATTGGGGGCACACCTGCCTACTTATATTGGGGGGAAATCAGCTACCTGAACCGAGGGCTGAACTAAGACTGGGGGAGGTGGTGGCGTTTGGCTTCCGCTAGTAGGGGGAAAGGCACATTGGCTACTTTACTGGTCCAGCCCCTATGACTTCTTGTGTGAGGGGGTGGGGCAGAAATGGATCTCAAGAGACCCAGTAAATCTTTTAAACATTATTTACACAGGATACCAAAAAAAAAAACAAATTGTGCCGGAAATCATTGTAGCGAAAGCTAGCAAAAAAGCTGTTTGCTACAGCAATCTGCAATCCATAGTTGGCCTCATGCCTTATCCTAGTTCACTAAATCTTGCTTTATTATTTAAAGTTTATATACTGGTCTTGTCTTGTATTATTAACAAGAGGCATAATCCTACTAACAATTCAAAAAAGAGCAGAGGTGCATTTCCATTATCTTATAGAATTCTGGTTGAGGCCTGAGACCCAATTTCTATACAGTCTTTCTTTTAAACGGATGCACAACTTTGATGTTGTTTGTTCCTTTGGTTAAGCAAAGTGTGACATTACAAAACTAAAGAAAACAAACTAAAAAAAAAAGCTAGTTAGAAAATCAAAGTCATTTTCAATAAAAGCATTGACTGCAGAGAACTGCCTTACTGGTAATATGAAATGATAGAAGAGATAAATGGTCGCGTACGTTAAAAAGGGGCGCTGGGAAAAAAGGGCGCCGGGTTTTTAACGATAAGCATGGATAACGTTTAAAAATGTATTGTACTGTATTTCGTTTAAAATTAATGTTTTTTAAAGTTATTAATCATTAAATAATGTGCATTAAATCGGCAATTGTAAAAACGTTAATCTTTCGTTTAAATACTGAAACGTATAATAACGTTAAAAAAAAAAAAATTACTAAGTAACCCTCCCTGTACCTACCCCTAACCCCTAGACCCCCCTGTTGATGCCTAAACCTAAGACCCCCCCTGTTGGTGCCTAAGTAACCCTCCCTGTACCTACCCCTAACCCCTAGACCCCCCTGTTAGTGCCTAAACCTAAGACCCCCCTGTTGGTGCCTAAACCTGAGACCCCCCTGTTGGTGCCTAAACCTAAGACCCCCCTGTTAGTGCCTAAACCTAAGACCCCCCTGTTGGTGCCTAAACCTAAGACCCCCCTGTTGGTGCCTAAACCTAAGACCCCCCTGTTGGTGCCTAAACCTAAGACCCCCCCTGTTGGTGCCTAAACCTAAGACCCCCCTGTTGGTGCCTAAACCTAAGACCCCCCTGTTGGTGCCTAAACCTAAGACCCCCCCTGTTGGTGCCTAAACCTAAGACCCCGCTGTTGGTGCCTAAACCTAAGACCCCCCTGTTGGTTTTTTCGTTTAAAAATAATGTAAAAAAAAATGTACTGTTTTTCGTTTAAAAATAATGTTTGAAAAAAAATATTGTACTGTTTTTCGTTTAAAAATAATATTTAAAAATGTATAAATCATTAAATAATGTGTAATCATGAGAAGCAGTAATAAAACATTAAGTCTCCGGGCGCCGCTTTTAAAACGTTATTTTTCACCGGCGCCCTTTTTTCCTATCGGGCGCCCATTAAACGATATTTATTATAGGAGTGAATGGCGGCGCCTGATTTGTCCACTAGCCTCAGGCGCCCGAATTTACTGTTTCCTAAATGGTCAGACAGGCTCGGTTGTCACTTGGTAAAGCAGAATCTGCACATTATACTCCTTCGCATGCTACCCTCTAATTTCTGCGCTAGCACCAGGCTCATCCGCATACAGGTTGGATGACATCACTCACTGCTTCTGCCATACCTCAGATTACAGTAAAACTGTACAGATCTGTTAAGATGACTTATGAAATTGCAGTAAGCACAGCATTTCCTACTGATATTGAATCAGTAGAAAACACATTTCTAATATATCAAGTAAAACTCCTTTCACATTTTTAATGTATATGCAAATATTTGCATTCACTCCTGGTATGCTGACATTGTGAAATACGCGCTAGCATAAATGTAGCTCATTTGCATCCCATACGCATTGTGATTATGGTGGTCATACATTACTCTGCAGGAGGAATATGCTGCTTATTGAGGTTTAAGTGCACTCTTTTAAAATGCTAAGTTTTCAACATACCTAATACACATCCGTTTCTAACCAAATTCAGAAGCAACAATTTTTCTAGGTAAATCCATTCGCGAAAAAGACTTTTCACTGCTGGCTCACCATCAAAATGTCATTGTGCTTACTATATGCATTTTCTTGCATTAATGGGTCTAACTGTATTAATAATAATTAATTCTGTTTAAGGATAATCAAGGCAACTGCAAACAGATTCAGTTAAGCTGAAGGTCCACATTGGTTTTGGACTGGTTCAGTAGGATGGAAATATACAAGACATATAGACCGGAAACAAGAGCCATTGTGAAGCAGTCACCCACAGCTGTTGAATTAAACAATGGGGTATATGTAATAAAGGCGATAGTTAAAATGGGCACATGATGATAACGATAGTAGAATATCAGTAGTTATACAGATATTTTACTATTCCCAATTCAGGAATCAAACAAACAAACATTGATTCCAGTAATACCTTTAACCACTTGATGACCCACCCTTTACCCCCCCTTAAGGACCAGCGCTGTTTTTACTGATCTGTGCTGGGTGGGCTCTGCAGCCCCCAGCACAGATCAGGTAGCAGGCAGAGAGATCAGATTGCCCCCCCCTTTTTTCCCCCCTATGGGGATGATGTGCTGGGGGGGTCTGATCTCTTCTGCCTGCTGGGTGATGCGGGGGGGGGGCACCTCAAAGCCCCCCTCCGCGGCGAAATTCCCCCCTTCCTCTCCTACCTGCTGCCCCCCCCCGGCGATCGAGGCTGCACAGGACGTTATACGTCCAGTGCAGCCAGTGACAGGACGTCCCCTGTCACATGGAGGCGATCCCCGGCCGCTGATTGGCCGGGGATCGCCGATCTGCCTTACGGCGCTGCTGCGCAGCAGCGCCGTACAAATGTAAACAAAGCGGATTATTTCCCCTTGTGTTTACATTTAGCCTGCGAGCCGCCATCGGCGGCCCGCAGGCTATTCACGGAGCCCCCCGCCGTGAATTGACAGGAAGCAGCCGCTCGCGCGAGCGGCTGCTTCCTGATTAAATAGCCTGCAGCTGGCGACGCAGTACTGCGTCGCTGGTCCTGCAGCTGCAACTTTGCCGACGCACGGTATAAGCGTGCGGTCGGCAAGTGGTTAAAGGGAACCTGAAGCGAGTAAAATTATTTCAAATAAACACATGACATAGCTGCAAATGAATATTACATACTTACCTCACCGCCAGTTTCTCTCAGAAGCTTACCAGTTTAGTCTTACAGTAACCCTTCCAGCTCTGACAATATTTTGTCAGAACTGAAATATACCAGTTGTTGTCAGTTATATTTCTTCTGTTGTCAGTTACAACTGAATGTGCACAGTAATGTCCATGTTTCCCTATGGCTCAAGTGGGTGATATTACAGTTTAACAGTGTGCTGACCAGAAAGCTGTTAATTTGGGGTAATGGCCATTTTTAAAATGGAGAACAGAGAATTCCATTAATCGCAGTGTACAAACAGGACAGAGGAGAGGAAAAAGAGATTGATGAGTAGACTACACAGGAGGTAAGTATGACCTGTGTATGATTATTTTGACTTTATTTTCAGCTCAGGTTCTCTTTAATGACTAACTGTACATGGTTTATTGCAAGCTGTCGAAATGTCAAATTTCTTCTTCAGGCATTATACAGAACTGAATCAGAATTGTACCTGATTTAGTTCTGTATAATGTCTGAAGAAGAAACTTAAAGTATTGGAATCTTGCAATGAATCAAGTACAGTTAGTCATTAAAGATATCACTGGAATTAACTACTATACTATTTTTTTACATGTTGTACTTCACATAAGGAACCCATGTTGGGATTCCGTTTTTGTATGATGCTCTTTTTTGAAAACTTGGCCCTTGGGCCTAATAAAAGTCTTTTATTAAAAATGTAAATGAACATGTCTCATTGTTAGCTCACCTTAAAAATAAGCTTCTAAATTCCGAGTAGCCTACAGATAAAATTCTGAACACAGTACAGTCTACTGCCACAATGGTTGCAGGAAAGACGAAGTGCTGCTTAATGCAGAGCATTGTAATCTTCATGATAAATAAAATGGAACAAAATGATCACAGTAGCTGAAAGAGCATTAAACTGGCAAAAACAGAACTTTCAGGGTTATTTCTTTTTTTTAAATCGCCAAATTGTCCTCATCCTTCTTCAATCAGTATAACCTAATTCTGTGCCTGGACTGTCTCACTGCAAATTCTCCAATTTAAGGACACACTGACCTTTTTGTTTGCTTAATGAACAAGAAAATAGATGTTCTCAGTTGATGAGCCTCTGCCAACGAGCTGAGAAACTACACAGGAAGATTACAAAAAATAAGCTAAATGAGATTATTTTATGTAAATCATGTCCAATTAATTATTTGATTGATTAATGCATATTTAAATGGAGTAGAGAAGCATATAGTTCTGTTACCTCTATGGGTTTAATAAGCAAAATGAATCGAATCATTAACCTCAATTAGAGAATCTTTTAATTACGTAGGTCATATAAATCCATATTAGTTCACATGGATATCTCAAAAATCCTCATATTTGCAAATTGTAAGAATAAATAAATGCCAAGATGAATGGGAGCATAAGAGTAGTGTGAAGCTGTAACACGACAAAATGCTGAAAACATGTTAACAGTGGCCTATATAGCGATGCCAAATCCCTCAGAAAGATTACAGATTTCTACATGAATGCCTTGTATTGAAGTTCAAATCCAGGCAGAACTTTGTTTTCTACTTTTACTACTTTAAAATAGAATGAGGGAAGAACAGTACATTATTTGGGGTATTTACTGTGGTCTACAGTATGTCACCATTGGTGAAACTCTTCTTTACTTCCTGTTCCACTGATGCTCTGATGCTGGTACAGGAAGAAGCATAACTTTTCAAAGAGACAAAAATAATAATAAAAAAAATATTATATAGTGTGAAAGAGTAGCTCTATAAATAGTTTTATATCTTTCAAGAATGTCAAGCTGTTTTACACAGACATATGTTTAATTGAAAATAGTCCAAAAGCAATATGGCAAATGTTGAAACTAAGAAATATTATTGTTTTGTAAAGAGTAAATGCTATTTTTTTAATTTGATGCTCGAAGTGCATTTTAAAAAAATTGGGACAAGGGTTTGTTTAGTATTGTGTGGCATCACCTTGTCTTTTAACAACACTCTGTAAATATTTAGAAATTGGGAAGATTAATTGCTTTAGTTTCTAAAGCCGAATGTCCTTGTTTGGTGTTCTTCTTATTTTCGCAATGTGCCAAATATTTTCAGAGGGTTACACATCCAGACTGAGTCCAGAGGCCAGTTTAGCATCTACACTATGTTGAGAGCCCAGACTCTTTTATGGTTAGAATACATGCAGAATGCGGTTTGGCAATGTCTTGCTGA
Organism: Hyperolius riggenbachi; assembly: GCF_040937935.1. Taxonomy (NCBI): domain Eukaryota; kingdom Metazoa; phylum Chordata; class Amphibia; order Anura; family Hyperoliidae; genus Hyperolius; species Hyperolius riggenbachi. The sequence continues at coordinate 503,095,340 of NC_090646.1, forward strand.
AATAAGCAAACCTTTCCCTGAAAAATATGTCTGGATCGTAAAACATGTGCATCAAAATCGTTATATATCATTCAACATTAATAGTGCTGTCCCACATGTGAAAACTACTCATACTATGTGCACTAATGTGCTCCCGTACCATCACAGATGCTGACCTTTGAACTGTGCATTAAAAACAAGCCACAAAGTCCTCATTTTCAGCCTGGAAGATGCAGCATTCATCATCACCAGAGATGAGTGGTCCAACCCTGCTTTGCCTAAATTTCCAAAGAAATAATATGCACAAAAGCATGACAAGAGAGCAAATTGCATTTTGGTCAATGGAAAAGGCAAAATTCAGCTAATTATATGTTGTTATTTTTATTTATTTTTTTAAAGATGTTATAGCATTAAATTTACCTCTAGCGGTTAAGGAATGTTCTTGCAACGTCAACTAGAACTTGCATAAAAAAGGACACCAGTGTAGAGCAAGGTGAGTGGGGGTGGCAGCAGAAAGCTCCTGTTAACCTCATTGATGTGAACTGTAGTAAACTGTAGTGAACTGCAATCTGAGAGTTGAGAAGTCACTGATTGGTGTAAAGTAAAACCTATGGGTCACGACTCACAATTCAATATACTTCTTTCAGAGATGTTTTCTTATGTCATCTGTAGAGATGGCCCGAACGGTTCCCGGCGAACTTCCGTAGTTCCCGATCGCAGAGAACCGCAAACTTTTCCGGAAGTTCGGTTCGCCCCCATAGTGCATCATAAGGGTCAACTTTGACCCTCTACATCACAGTCAGCAGGCACATTGTAGCCAATTAGGCTACACTCCCTCCTGAATCCCCACCCCTCCTTAAAAAGGTAGGCCGCATCAGGAATTGGACTCACTCATGTGCCTGCATTAATTAGAGAAGGGAAAGCTGCTGCAGACTCTCATAGGGAAAGCTTAGTTAGGCTCTTGTAGGCTTCTTAGCTTGCTCCTTGCTGATTCTTATTGCTAAAAAAGCACCCCTCAAGAGCTCTTGTGAGAGCTAATCTTGTTATTGTGATGTATTTTTTGTTTTTGTGTGTGTGTCCCACTGACACTTGTGTTGCATAGGCAGCCTTGGTAATGCCTACTGTGTGTGCCACTGCCAGGCCCAGCACATTCAGTGACTACCTGTGTGTGTGACAGGTGCACATTGTAATACCCATCACTGCATATACCTACTACCTGTTGTTCCCAGTGCACCCACTTACCTACGTGAGTGCACGCAGTGTCACTGTGCCTGTCCGGTACCTGTCTGTGTGTGACAGGTGCACATTGTAATACCCATCACTGCATATACCTACTACCTGTTGTTCACTTCAGTGCACCCACCTACCTACGTGAGCACACACAGTGTCACTGTGCCTGTCCAGTACCTGTGTGTGTGTGACAGGTGCACATTGTAATACCCATCACTGCATATACCTACTACCTGTTGTTCACTTCAGTGCATCCACCTACCTACGTGAGCACATGCAGTGTCACTGTGCCTGTCCGGTACCTGTGTGTGTGTGTGTGTGTGTGTGTGTGTGTGTGTGTGTGTGTGTGTGTGTGTGTGTGTGTGTGTGTGTGTGTGTGTGTGTGTGTGTGTGTGTGTGTGTGTGTGTGTGTGTGTGTGTGTGTGTGTGTGTGTGTGTGTGTGTGTGACAGGTGCGCATTGTAATACCCATCACTGCATATACCTACCTGTTTTGTTCAGTGCATCCACCTACCTACATGAGTGCACGCAGTGTGATATACCACTCCGTGCATACCTGTTAACTGCACCTGTGTGACTGCACATTGTATTACTCAAGTCAGTGCATACCTTTCACTTCATCCCCCCCGATATGGACAAAACAGATAAAACAGGTAGAGGCAGAGGTAGAGGCAGACCCAGAGGAAGGCCACCCTGCAGGTCTGTGCGAGGTCGTGGTGATGTGATTTTGTGCCCTGGACCAAAGCACAGTGCTCAGAAGAAGGCACGTCCCATCAACTCTCAAGATTGTCAGGACGTTATTGACTATTTAACACAGAACACCTCATGTTCTGCAGCCACCAGCACTACTCCAAGTACCACATCCACTACATTTGACAGTTCGCAGGAGTTATTTGGTGGGGAAATCACTGATGCACAGCCATTATTGTTACAGCCAGATGAAGGCGCTAAGCAAGTTACACCACCTCATATGTCTGAGTTAGACGGCGACACTATGGACGTAACGTGTGAAGATGATGAAGTACCTGCTGTTGGTGCAGTTTTGGAGGTGTCTGAGGCAAGCAAAGCTGGGCAGGATGATTATGACAATGACGTTGATATGGATCCCACGTATGTTCCCAATAGAGGAGATGAACAGGGGGACAGTTCATAGTGAAAGTCAGAGAGGAGTAGAAGGAGATGAGTTGCTGAAAGAAGCAGGAGGAGCTCGTTGTCAGAAACAGCTGGTGGCATTGTCCGGCGCCATGTATCGACACCTATGTACAGCCAGCCAACATGCCCTTCAACCTCAGGTGCTGATGCCACCATAGTGCCCACACCCCAGGGGGGCTCAGCGGTTTGGACATTTTTTAATGTGTCTGCCTCAGATCGGAGCAATGCCATCTGTTCTCTCTGCCTCCAAAAATTGAGCCGTGGAAAGGCCAACACACATGTAGGGACTAATGCCTTATGAAGGCACATGGAGAAAAGGCACAAACTGCAATGGGAAGAGCACCTGAGCAAAAGCAGCACACAAAAGAAAAGCCACCCTCCTTCTACTCTTCCTCCTTCAGGTGCATCATCTTCAGCCACTTTCTTCTTTGCACCTTCACAGCCACCCTCCTCCACTCCACCTCTGACCTTGAGCGGTTCCTGCTCCTCTGCCCACAGCAGCCAGGTGTCTGTGAAGGAAATCTTTGAGCGGAAGAAGCCAATTTCTGCCAGTCACCCCCTTGCCTGGCGTCTGAAAGCTGGCTTGGCGGAACTGTTAGCTCGCCAGCTGTTACCATACCAGCTGGTGGACTCTGAGGCCTTCCGTAAATTTGTGGCCATTGGCACACCGCAGTGGAAGATGCCAGGCCACAATTATTTCTCTAAAAAGGTGATACCCAAACAGTACCGTGAATTTGAGAGGCAAGTGGTGTCATCTCTGGCATACAGCGTTGGGTCAAGGGTCCACCTGACCACGGATGCCTGGTCTGTCAAGCACAGTCAGGGTAGGTACATTACTTACACAGCCCATTGGGTCAACCTGGTGACCGATGGGAAGCGGGGAGTACGTGACTGTGCAGCTGACCAACTTGTGACACCTCCATGGCTTGCAGGCAGGCCTTCTGCCACCTCCTCTCCTCCTGCTACATCCTCTTCGCTGTCATCATCCTCCTCCTCCTTGCCTGAGTGGCAGTTCAACTTTACTGGTGCTGAGATCTCTTCTCCAGCTACACAGCCCCAGCTCCCCGGAGCCTATGCCGCATGCCAGGTACGACGGTGTCATGCCATCTTAGACATGTCTTGCCTCAAAGCGGAGAGTCACACTGGAGCAGCTCTCCTGGCTACTCTTAACAAACAGGTGGATCAGTGGCTGACCCTGCACCAGCTGGGATTCCGATCCATCTACACCAGGACCACAAGACACAGGAACAGTTTCTTCCCCTCAGCCGTAAATTATCTGAACTCTTAGAACTCTTAGATCCCTCCTCATCCTACCATGACAAGTGGTGTCTGGTAGCACCCAGCCTGACCGCACGGCTGCACACTTCATATATACGTGTTCAAATGTGTCCAAATGCTGTAACTGTACCCTTTATATTGTTTGTCTGCTTACATATATGTATCGTTATGTCCTGCTCGTTCTCACACTAGCCCTGTACTTGCCAAACCCAATTCCGGGCACGGCCCAGTCTTGCTTGGTGAAATAAAAGATTCTGATTCTGATTCTGAGCTGGAGATTGGCAATGTGGTGTGTGACAACGGCAGAAATCTCATTTCTGCTTTGAATTTGGGAAAGCTGACACATGTACCCTGCATGGCACATGTGCTGAATGTAGTCATTCAAAGATTTGTGTCAAAGTACCCAGGCTTAGAGGACATCCAGAAGCAGGCCAGGAAGTTGTGTGGGCATTTCAGGCGGCCTTACATGGCCATGGCACACTTTGCCAAGATTCAGCGGAGAAAAAAGTTGCCGGTGAGATGTCTCATTTGCGATAGCTCGACTCGCTGGATTTCGACCCTCCTTATGTTCTCTCACCTGCTAGAACAGGAGAAAGCCGTCAACCAGTACCTCTACAATTTCAGTAGAAGGATCTGGGGAGAAGAGGAACAGTTACTGGAGGAAGCGTTGTGGGATCAATTCGCATCAGAACCAGATGTTTCCTCAACACCTGCGGCAGCACAGAGGGGGGAGGAGGAGGAAGAGTCTTGTGGGGAAGAGGAGTCAGACTCGGATGATGAGGAAGGTGTTTTTTTGGAGGGGGAGGGGGAGGTGGTGGCAGAAGAACAGCCATAGCAGGCGTCGAAGAAGGCTTGTGCTGCTCAACGTTCCCGTGGTATTGCTCGTGGCTCGGGGGAGGAGGACTTACTTGACGTCACTGAGGAAGAGGATCCAACTTTGTGCAGATGGCATCTTTCATGCTGTCCAGACTGTTGAGGGACCCCATAGAAAAAACTCAAGGGGAATGAGCTGTACTAGGTGGCCACGCTACTAGACCCTCAGTATGGGCACAAAGTGGTGGACATGTTACCAACTCACCTGAATTCAGAAAGGATGCAGCACTTGCAGAGCAAGCTGGCAACTATGATTTACAATTCATTTAAGGGTGATGTCACAGCACAACGCAATAAAAGTACCACTGCCAGTAATCCTTTTTACATGTCCACGCAGGCAAGGACAGGACGCTCCAGTGATCTCATGGTGATATCGGACATGCGGACATTCTTTAGTCCAACGCGTCGCCTTTGCGCTTTCGGATTCACCCTCCACCAACGCCTGGACCGGCAGGTAGCCGACTACCTGGCCTTAAGTGTGGATGTATGAGGCAAAATGAATGAGGCATGGATCCCTGAGGGCTACTGCCCGTCTGAAGACTAAGTCAGTCCCCACACACAGCATCTCTGCCTGCACGCCGTGTGACTGCCTGCCCCAAGACTAAGTCGCTCCCCACACAGCACCTCTGCCCGCAGGACGCTTGACTACCTTCTCTGCCACCACCAACAGGGTCCAGGACTCCAGGCGGATTCCTGAATTTTTAAGGCCGCTGTTAGCAGCGGCCGCTATAATGATTTTTCTGGTGCGTGTACATGCCTGCCTAATTTTTCTGGCTGCAATGCAGCTGCAACAACAAAACAAAAGGCATGTACATGTGCCAATTCCCCTTCGTGATCTTTACCTTGCTGTGGTGAAGGGGCTTGCGTATCACAATGAAGCAATGACCGCTGGCTATACGAGTCTCGGGGAGGGGGGAGGGCACACCCAAGATAATAAGGTCGTTGCTTCATTGTGGACAGATTAAATTTGATCAGCTGGACAGTCACTGTTGTTCTATCATTGAGCTACCACAACCCGGTGACCATATGGGCTTGAATACCGCCACGGCCTGCACTCTGGCCATAGTGCGCACCAATCCAGCACGGCCGTCACTACACAAACAGCTGTTTGCGGTGCGTTACACAGTGAGTTTGGTGTGTCAGTGTGAAACAGTACTCTAATTACACTCCCTGATTGATGTATACACATGCAAGAAGTTTTAAAGCACTGGGCGTGAAAAGTGCCACGGCCTGCACTCTGGCCATGGTGCGCACCAGTCCAGCATGGCTGAAACTACACAAACAGCTGTTTTGCGGTGCGTTACACGGTGAGTTTGGTGTGTCAGTGTGAAGCAGTACTCTAATTACACTCCCTGGGTGATGTATACACATGCAAGATGTTTTAAAGCACTGGGCTTGAAAACCACCACGGCCTGCACTCTGGCCATGGTGCGCACCAGTCCAGCACGGCCGTCACTACACAAACAGTTGTTTGCGGTGCGTTACACAGTGAGTTTGATGTGTCAGTGTGAAGCAGTATTCTAATTACACTCCTTGATTGATGTATACACATGGAAGATGTGTTAAAGCACTGGGCTTGAAAACCGCCACTGCCTGCACTGGGCTTGAAAACCGCCACGGCCCGCACCGCACCAGTCCAGCATGGCCGTCACTACACAAACAGCTGTTTGTGGTGCGTTACACAGTGAGTTTGATGTGTCAGTGTGAAGCAGTACTATAATTACACTCCCTAAATGATGTAAACACATGCAAGATGTTGTAAAGCCCTTTAGGCCTGCAATTTAGCATTCAATGTGATTTCTGCCCTTAAAACAGTGCTTTGCGTCAAATCCAGATTTTTCCCCGGGACTTTTGGTGTCTATCCCACTCCGCCATGCCCCCCTCCAAGTGTTAGACCCCTTGAAACATCTTTTCCATCACTTTTCTGGCCAGCATAAGAGTTTCTAGTTTTCAAAGTTCGCCTCCCCATTGAAGTCTATTGCGGGTCACGAAAGTTCGCGTGAACCAAACTTTTTGTTGAAGTTTGTGAACCGAAAAGCGGAGGTTTGGGACATCTCTAGTCATCTACTGCTGAAGTAAAGAAAAATGTGAAATAGACTGGGCTATCTAGTCTATTGCTGCCTGTGCCTGATGTATCTATATGGGCTTGGAAATGCATTCATGAAAAATAGAATAGAAAATAATGGGTAACATTTATGGGAAAAAATCCAAGGTGACCAAAAAATATGACACCTTAGATAAACAGATTACTGTAAAAAAAATAATAATAAATACATAATTAAACAAAAAGTAATGTCTAAACTCTACAGGCCAGCAGAGATGTTATTACAAGTCTAATGAACATACTGTGTATCTTCTCTTTGATATAAAACTGAAGGGTACAGAAAAATAGGCAGATAAATATAATATTCACTTCCTGTCCTGTCTGTCCAATTTATCCCTCTTCAAAATTCTTTCCCTGCCTCATACCTAATGCAAAGTTACCTAGATTAGGAACAACATTCGTTGACAATGGCTTGGCTTCTGCTTTCCTCTCTGAGATACAGTGCCCAACCTCTCCTCAACAGAACCTACACACAGGATGAACAGTAAACAACCTTGTGTGCCTTATATCCTGGAGAAGATTGGTAAGTAATAATGGACTGATGAGTATCTCTGCATATGATGTCAGTCTTTGCAATGACACCTAAGAACATTCAGTTAGCTGATAGAACTGAAAGAATTAATAAAAACTGAAAGCACAAGTGTGCTGGGAACAGTTTTACTGAAAGAATGACACAAAATGGAATTCAATGACACTTCTGCAGAAATTTCTCATTAGCAGGGAAATGTACTTTCCACTGCAAAAGTGATTCTGTGAAATTGTGCCACTCATCCCTACACATCACTAGTTATCCTTACTCTTGTAGAAATTGGAAATGTCGTTAGTGGAAAGTAATTTTTCTTTATCTATTCCATGAATTTCCTGTCTCCAATGTGATTTCATCCTCTGGAATCTGGATAGCCATTCAAGGTCTATTGTGTAAACTGCATCGAGGAAAATTGACATTTATGGGCATTTATCAAAATAACATGATCATTTAAACTTACATTTTCAGTAAGCATTTCGGTGTAGATGACATCTTGTACAGTACAGTCACGAAACACATTTAGATGCCATAATTATGTGTTCTTTAAGAATATGTTATCTTAACCAAAGTGAAGGATGACTGATAAGCAAATGTTGGATTTGTAATCTCCCACGTAATGTCACCTGCCACAAGAAATCTGCATTGCTGCACTTTCAATTTTAAAGACTGGCTTTATTTTACCATAGGTTCTGTAAAACTCACACAATTTGCATCTCTCTGAGATGAAGGTGCACAACACCATTTAGATTAAAATAAAGACAAAAAAAGAAAATTGAGAGCCCACTATGGTGTAGCTAGCAATGCAGATGAGGTCATAGATGTTAAGCAAAAGAATAATACTCACAAGTCTGAAGGCTATCAGAAAAGTAACCACTGTGTAGGTAGGTGGCATAAAGAAGGTAGTCTTTGAAGTAGCTGAAAGCAAAAGGGTAATACCCCACCACCAAGGGTGGATAAACAATAATGCAAAAATGAGATGAAAGAAGAGGTGCCAAAAAATAATAATAATAATAATAATAATAATAATAATAAAAACCCACTAAAAACAGTTTAAAAATGGGAGGTAATGGTGGACTTACCTCCCGAAAAAAGACACAATCAGTTTAAAGTTGGAAAGAGTCCAGTCTCCAAACCATAGAACCCAATAAACATCACTTTTAATTTATCCTCAAACAAATGACAGAGATTGCAAGGTGTGTATCTTAGGATGTATTAAAGGTGACTTTTATTGGATTCCTTGATTTGGTGCCAACTTTAAACTGATGGTATACACAGCTAATGATCTGGAGGTACAACTATTTTCACCTTTTAACCTTAGAGGTATTCACAGTCATCTGGTGCCAATCCTTTTCTTCTACCTACCTATTGGCAACAAAAGACACATTTGGTCCAATTAAAAAAAAAAATCGTTATTGACATTCACTCCGCTTTGTGTCTTTTGATGCATTGCATGAGTAGAAGCCTGGTTCTCAGGGGCGTAACAATAGACCATGCAAGGGATGCAGCCGCAGGGGGGCCCAGAAGCAGCAGGGGGCCTCGTGGGGGGAGAAGTTTCTTTCCCTGTCCTGAGAAACTGACAACTAAAGGCACGGAGAGAAAAAACGTTACGCTCTCGGCACAATTTTTCTAATGGCTGCATCTGCTCAGCCACTGATAATGAATCATACAAAGTTTTGTATACAGAGATCTGTAGATAGATCAGTGTGCAGCAGGATGTTGTGTATAGCGCCCAACCCTCATCTTCTCTACCCTCCCCAAGTACTGTATACTGTAGTGATGCTGGAGGAGTCTGCAGAGCCAGTTCTGCTCCATCAGAGATGGACAGAGTGAGTGCAATAAGCTGAGGCTGGGAGCAAACTCATCTGTAGGTTTTCTTTATGCGTTTTCTGCACACTAAGGGCTTGATTCACAAAGCCGTGCTAACTGTTTAGCACGGGTGTGCTAAACAGTTAGCACGTGAAGTGCCGCTCGCGGACTCCTGCGCCCGCAATATGCCGCGATTCACGAACGGCACTTCACATGTTAACTGTTTAGCACACCCGTGCTAAACAGTTAGCACGGTTTTGTGAATCAAGCCCTATGTGTGTCTGTATGTGTGAAAACATGCACGTTTCATCACAGAAGCTAATGTAACTGATAGAGAAAATGCATGCAGTGCTTCACTGCTGTCTGTTTTATCTGCATGGGGAAAACACATTCAAGTGTGCACTAGCGAATTGAATGACATTGGTTCTCGGTTTACCTGTGCAGAAAGAGAGGGGGAGGGGCCGACCAACGTTTTGCAGGGGGCCCAGTGATTTCTAGTTATGCCCCTGCCGGTTCTTCAGGCATTAGGGAGTAACTGTATTGAGGTCTCGTAGTACTAGACACTTCCACCTCAATACAGTTGTCTGAAGAAGCAGGCTTCTACCCATGAAATGCATCAAAAAATTTGAAGCGGAAAGTATGTAAATACCCAAATATGTCTTTTGTTCGGAGGTAAATCCACCACTACCTCTCATTTTTAAATTATTTTCAGTGTATCTTTTTTTTTTTTTTTGGCACTTGTGTTTTTCATCTCATTTCAACAATATTTAGATAATCAATTTTTGAACATAAGACAATCCCTAGTTAGGAGCTATACATTCTTGATATATCACAGAAGCATTTTGCCCGACATTCATGTGCTAGTTTAGTTTGTGCGTCTGTAACACCACACAGTCTGGATTTATGAATTTACCAGCTTGCCTTCATCTATTTTGTTTTAGTCTATTTATCACAGATGACTTTTGTTTGCTTGTTGAAGCAATGGTGAATATGTTGTTGTTTAACCCTCTGTTTGCGAGTGGTCACAGAAAGTAAGACAGGTGTAATTCTATCCAGACTGAATAGCAATATAGCCCTGCAGTTTGGTAAACATACAGATTATCAGTTTCCATAGAAACATCAACATGATTGGACAACAGTTGGCAGCAGCATATTAAGTCTCTCTCCTCTAGGTCACTGCGGTTGACATCAGCTATAATCACTAGGGATACAATTATTAGCAGTGCTCAGATCAGAGGCTGGCTTGCATTGGTCTAGTGGGGCTTTGCTCTTCCTAATATCTCAGTATTCCAGACACAAACAGCTAAACCTCCACTGCAAGGGTAGAACTTAAGCATTTTGCAGGGATCACTGCTTAGCACCTACTTCTAATTATCATTATAGAGTCTATTTGTTCAGCAAAGTGTTCAGTGGCTGAGAGCCCCAGGCAGCTGCTGCTCAGAAAAAAAAATTGTAGGGGATTAATAATTAAAAAAAAACCTGAAACTAAGAAATGCAAAACATGCGTTTTAGGCAAAGTATAGCTGTTTAAAGGATACCTGAAGAAAGCAGTATGCAGGATACCATATTTATTTCCTTTTAAACAGTGCACATTTCTTGACTATTCTCGTGACCCTGCCTCTTATACTTTTAGCCATATACCATAAATGCAGCTCAGATGTTTGACTTAAAGGGGCACTATGGCAAAAATTGTACAATTTTAAATATGTGCAAACATAGACAAATAAGAAGTATGTTTTTTCCAGGGGTCTATATGAAAAGGGCGCCGGTAAAAAAGGGCGCCTGGTGGAGCCCATATATACCAACTTCGGCTACAAAAAAGGCGCCTGGTGTAGCCCATATAAACTTCGGCTACAAAAAGGGCGCCTGGTGTAGCCCATATAAAAACTTCGGCTACAAAAAAGGCGCCTGGTGTAGCCCATATAAAAACTTCGGCTACAAAAAAACTCCGGGATGTGTTACTTACTATTCCCCCTCCAGGCCGCCATGGATAGTGAGGGAATGAAATAATTCGGCTTACAGTGCTTGTAGCCCATATAAAAACTTCAGCTACAAAAAAACTCCGGGATGTGTAAATTACTATTCCCCCTCCAGGCCGCCATGGATAGTGGGGGAATGAAATAATTCGGCTTCCAGCACTTGTAGCCCATATAAAAACATAGGCTACAAAAAATGCAATAATATGGGCTACAAAGGGGCGCCCTACTGTAACTGAAAACATTGTAGCCGAAAAAATATGGGCTACAAAGAGGCGCCCTACTGTAGCCGAAAACCTTGTAGCCGAAAAAATATGGGCTGCAAAGGGGAGGCCGCTTGTAGCCTATATCAAAACTCGGGCGCCCTTTTCTACACCTTGTAGCCCATATTTCCAGAAATAACATTGATGTCTATGGCGGCACCCTTTTCATACAGGCAGCTCGGGCGCCCTTTTCAACCGATATCTTTTTCCAGAGTAAAATGAGCCATAAATTACTTTTCTCCTATGTTGTTGTCACTTACAGTAGGTAGTAGAAATCTGACAGAATAGACAGGTTTTGAACTTGTCCATCTCTTCTTAGAGATAGCCCTTCTGTGGTTCGCGTTCGAGGAGAACCCGTGAACTTTTGCGGAAGTTCGATTCGCCCCCATAGTGCATCATTAGGGTCCACTTTGACCCTCTACATCACAATCACCAGGCACATTGTAGCCAATCTGGCTACACTCCCTCCTGGAACCACTCCCCCCTTATAAAAGGCAGGCAGCGTCAGGCATTGGACTCACTCGTGTGCCTGCAGTAATTAGAGAAGGGAGAGCTGCTGCAGACTCTCATAGGGAAAGCTTAGTTAGGCTCTTGTAGGCAGTGCTGCTCATCAGGATACCGGATATCCGAATAGACTCGGATATCCGAACTTTTTAGGCCTATCCGATCGGATCCGGATTCCGGATAGCTGGACGGAAATCCGGATAGCTCTATGCGGATAGTTGGTCGCAAAACCCGGATATCCGCGGATACCGATCGGATATCCGAATCCGGGTACTGTAACCATGGACATGATGTCCATGACGTCATTCAGCCAATCAGAGCGCTCCCAGCCTAAGCCCAAGCACCCAATCACAGAGGGGAACCTTGGCCAGTCCCTCCTGTATATAAGGAGGGGGGCATGTTAAGAATCTCGTCCTTGCTTTGTGACTGCCACTGAGATAGTTTGTCCAGTGTGTTTGGCTGAAGCAAGTACATTATCCCAGTGATAACCCAGCGTTTTAACACTAAAACACCTTCTGGTTTTACTGTTTTACTGTGTTGTAGTTAGCTTAGCTAGTCTGTGTAATTTGTTAGTGTCAGTCAGTCTTGTCAGTCAGTCTTTCAGCTGCAGCAGCTGCCTGTGCCTGCTACTAGGTCCTGTGTCTTTGTGTGTGCTGTGTCTGTGTGCACACACTCCAGGCTCCTTGCTGCTGGCTGGGCTGCTATTACTACTGCTACTAGGTCCTGTGTCTTTGTGTGTGCTGTGTCTGTGTGCACACACTCCAGGCTCCTTGCTGCTGGCTGGGCTGCTATTACTACTGCTACTGTGGTTTTATATTGTGTAGTTGCAGACAGTGCTAGTACTACAGATTATTGCTGCTGTGCTGCTGCTGAGTGAGCAGTGTCAGTGTGTTTAGTTGTTGTACTCCTGTCTGTCAATCTGCTGATCATTTCCAAGCCCGCCGCCAATAATAAAAGTGCACCAAGTACCCCACACACATCATCTGTGACGTCGACTCATCAGTGACAGTGAGTCTTGTACTATGTCTGGCACTGGCAGTGTGAGACGGGGGAGGGGCAAGGCCAGAAGGAGAGTGAGCAACATTGCGGCCTCTGGCAGCAGTTCTGCCGCATCAGTCATTCCGCCGCTACCCACTGGCAGTCACGCTGCAGAGACGCAGCAGCGTGTTGCGTCAATTTTCAAGCAGGGTCAGCGGCGCAGATTGGAGGAGAAGGACGCCGCGTCTGTGATGCAGCAGATGGCGCATGACGAGGAGCAAGCCAGTGACAGTGAGGCCACCACCACCAGCCCTAGCCCTAGAGAAAATATTCTCAGCAAAATTGGCTTTACAGAAGAGTCTGAGATGCTGACAGTAATTGTTGGGGGGGAGCCCGTCCATGATGTGTCAGCAGAAGAGGAGTTTGAGGCGGGCTCATCATCCCAGCAGTTTTACGAAGGGGAGTTTGATGATGAGGTGAAGGACCCGGACTACCAGCGACCGGAGGGGCATGTCAGCTCTGACTCTGAGGAGGAGGAGTCAGTGTGTATGGCACGCAGGTTGAGCATTGCAGGGATTGGCAGGAGCAGCAGTGGGCATGGAGTACGTGACCCGCAGGCTGCTGCTCCATCTGTCAGTGGCACGACTACCACCAGCCGCACCACTCAACCCCAGGCCCCAACCACCACCGGGAGAAAATCCACAGCAGCATCCCGTTCTGAGCCACGTAAGGGAAAACTCCAATCCCCAATATGGCAGTTTTTCCATCTGCCCTCACTGGATAGCAAATTTGTAACGTGCAAATTATGCCATGTGAAGCTGAGCAGAGGGTCTCACCCCTCCAGCACAAACCTGAGCATCAGGAATTCAAGCTGCTGAAGGAAGCTGGCGCTGGCCCTTGCAGAGGTCAGAGCACTATAACCAGCTTTGCCACTCCTGCTGACACTGAGGCCTGTTCAGGCAGCCAGTCCTCCTCAGTGGTCTCCTCTGTTCCCTCCTCAGCTTCCCGTGCAAGCCTAAAACGCCCCCACCACCAGACCCTGCTGAGTGACTCTTTTGTGGTCAGGGCTCAGCCTCCCGGCAGCCGTCGCATACGCCAGCTGAACGGCTTGCTTACACGGGCCATGTCCTCCCAGCTCCTCCCGTACTCGTTTGTGCAGGAGGGGAGCCGGATGCGTGCGCTCCTGCAGTGCGCAGCGCCGGATTGGCCAATCCCCAGCCGGCACTACTTCGCACGCAAGGCCATCCCAGCACTGCACTGCTTTGTAAAGGCCAACGTGGAGCGTGGGCTGGATCATGCGCTTGGTGCGCGCGTCCATGTGACAATGGACTCATGGAGCAGCCGGTTCGGGACAGGCCGCTATTTGTCCTTCACCGCGCACTGGGTCAGTTTGGTGGAAGGGGGTGAAGAGGAGACAGCAGCATCATCACCACGGTGGGTGGTGCCACCCCGCAGCAGGGTCAGGGGAAGTGCAGCAGCTTCCAGCTCTGATCCGGTTCCATCCGCCGCCAAACAACCCCGCCTCAGCAGCAGCGTGAAGGCCCACCACTGCCAAGCGCTGCTGCAGATGGTCACGGTGGGCAAGAACAAGCTGACGGCAGACCACGTCTTGGCCAAGCTCCGAGAGCAAGAGAGGAGTTGGCTGACCCCCAGAGGCCTCAGAGTCGGAGAGGTGGTGGCCGACAATGGTGCAAACTTGGTTGCCGCCATCCAGCGGGGAAACCTCACCCACATCCCCTGTCTGGCCCACGTCCTGAACCTAGTGGTGCAGAAATTCCTGCACACCTACCAGGGGATGGACACTCTTTTGGGAGCGGCAAGGAAAACGGTGGGTCATTTTCGCCGCTCGGGTGGTGCCACAGCGACCCTTACAGCCGTGCAGATGGAGCTGAACCTCCCACAGCACCGCCTCATTATAGACGTTCCAACACGCTGGAATTCCACCCTGGCGATGTTGGAACGTCTGGTTGAACAGAGGCGGGCTGTCAACCTGTACCTGGCCAGAGCCACCATGGATGCCAACTTGTTGGGGACCGGCACCACCCACCTCCCAGACATCATCCGCCCTGCTGAGTGGGGAAAAATGCAGCTGGTGTGCTTTGTGCTGGCACCCTTCCTGGAGGCCACCAACATGGTCAGCCGGGACCATGCGTCGCTGTGTGAGTGGTTGACCATTGTGTGCATGCTGGACAAGGCCCTCGATGCTCTGCTGGAAGTGGGAGAGGAAGCCTTGATCCAGCAGCAGGAGCAGCAGCAGCACACTTCACAGTCCACCTCTGTGCAGCAGGAGGAGGATTCGGAGGAGTTGGAGGAGGACTTGGAGGAGTTGGAGGTCCCTGACCTTGAAGAGGAGGGGGCACAGCGGAGTGCAGCTGCAGTAGTGCGGGGGTGGAGAGAGCAAGATGAGGCTCCGGAATCAGAGGAGGACGACAACACTGTCAGCGGTGCAGAAGATGATAGGTCAGCAGAGATGGCAGCCCTCTTCCCCATGGCAGTGCACATGCTGCAGTGCCTGCGCAAAGACCCAAGGGTGAAGGAGATGAGTGCTCGGGAGGACATCTGGATCACCCTGATGCTGGACCCACGGCTGAAGGGGAAGCTGGCTCAGTTCCTGCCTGTAGGAGGAGACCCTGTGCGCCGAATCAGGGACTTGCAGCGGATTCTGGTTCGGCGCTTGGAGGAAGCCTTCACCCGGACTCCCACCCCCCCTGCTGTCTCAGTCCAGCCAGCACAGCAGCAGGTGCCTGCATCCAGCATCAGCAGGCGCCCAACAAACCTGCTGTCTCTGACAAAGGCGCTCTATGCCACACCAGTACCGCTGCCTACAGAGGAGGTGCCTGCAGCAGCATCCGGCTCTCAAAGCCAGAACCAGCACCTGACCCGGATGGTGGCCGACTATATGGGGTCCTATAGCGGGCTTGACACCGACACCCCTGTGGACCCCTTGGAGTACTGGGTGAAGCACCTGGATATCTGGGGCGAGCTGGCGCAATACGCCCTGGAAGTGCTGTCCTGCCCGCCTTCCAGCGTTATGTCGGAAAGGTGCTTCAGTGCGGCCGGTGGCGTGGTCACTGAGAAGCGCTCTTGTCTGTCAGGCCAGTCTGTGGACAGACTGACTTTTTTAAAGATGAACGAGGCTTGGGCAATTGGTGAGTTCCTGGCCCCTGTTGTTGGCAAGAGGGGGAAATGAAGTGGCTGAGTGGTTATCACTATGCCTGCTTGCTGCTTAACCACTCTTTACCACCACAACCTCCTGACTCCATCTTCATGAAGCCAGGTTCTTATTTTTTGAACTGTGCCGTGGTACCTGCCATGGTCAACTATGTAAACACAATAGCTGTGTAATTTTTTTGGAGGTGTCTGTGCTGTGCGAGTTGTGGGGAGGCCCCAACTGCGTCAGTACGACCGCTTCCTGGAACCTCTCCTAATTTTTTACTGTGCCGTGGTACCTACAACAGTGCCATGGTCAACTATGTAAACACAATAGCTGTGTAATTTTTTTGGAGGTGTCTGTGCTGTCCGAGTTGTGGGGCCCCAACTGCGGCAGTACGACCGACCGCTTCCTGGAACCTCTCCTAATTTTTTACTGTGCCGTGGTACCTACAACAGTGCCATGGTCAACTATGTAAACACAATAGCTGTGTAATTTTTTTGGAGGTGTCTGTGCTGTCCGAGTTGTGGGGCCCCAACTGCGGCAGTACGACCGACCGCTTCCTGGAACCTCTCCTAATTTTTTACTGTGCCGTGGTACCTACAACAGTGCCATGGTCAACTATCTAAACACAATAGCTGTGTAATTTTTTTTGGAGGTGTCTGCTGTCCGAGTTGTGGGGAGGCCCCAACTGCGTCAGTACGACTGCTTCCTGATACCACTCTGATGTTGATTGACAGCCATTTTTTTTAGGGGGGGGGGATTTTAAGTCCACTCCCCACATCATCAGTGTTTCCATTTTCAAAATTATGATGCTACATGCCTCATATACCCTAAAAAACCTTTTTAAAGCAATTTAAAGGCCACTTCCGGGATTAAACACGGATATCCGAATCCGATCGGATACTAGGGTCGGATATCCGAATCGGATTCGGATCGGAAAATTTTGAATTCGGATATCCGACCCGGATCGGATAGCGGGGTATCTGGATCCGAATCGGATCCGGATTTTGAAAAGGGGTATCCGAGCAGCACTGCTTGTAGGCTTGTTAGCTTGCTCCTTGCTGATTCTTATTGCTAAAAAACACCCCTCAACAGTTCTTTTGAGAGCTAATCGTGATCTTGTGATCTATTTTTTTTGTGTGCGTGGCCCACTTCCATTATATACAGCCCTGTCAGTCAGTCGCAGCTGGCCTTTGGTGTAATTCCTACTGTGTCACTGCCAGGCACAGCACATTCAGTGACTACCTGTGTGACAGGCAGCTGCAGATTTGTAATCCCATCCCAATCACTGCACCTGTTCACTGTTCAGTGCACCTACCTACCTACCAATCTACGTGAGCACACACATTGTTAATACCAGTCATTGCATCTGTTCACGGCGGTATCTCTGTGTGTGTGTGTGTGTGTGTATGTGTGTGTGTGTGTGTGTGTGTGTGTGTTTGTGTGCACATTTGTAATACCCATCACTGCATATACCTACCTGTTGTGTTCAGTGCACCCACCTATCTACATGAGCGCACACAGTGTGATATTTAATACCACCAGCCACTGTACATGTTCATGGCACATGTGTGTGACAGGTGCACATTTTTAATACCCATCACTGCATATACCTACCTGTTGTGTTCAGTGCACCCACCAACCTACGTGAGTGCACGCAGTGTGATATACCACTCTGTGCAGACCTGTTAACTGCACCTGTGCGACTGCACAATGTATTAGTCAAGTCAGTGCATACCTTTCCCTTCATCCCCCCCAATATGGACAAAACAAAAGGCAGAGGCAGGCCTTCTGGCAGGTCTGTTCGAGGTCGTGCTGTCGTGATTTTGTGCAGACCTCGACCAAAGTACAGTGCCATCAACCCCCAATCAACCCCCAATATTGTCAGGACGTAGTTGACTATTTAACACAGAACACCTCATCTTTCTCAGCTTCCGCATGGAACCGTGACATATCTTCCTCCTCCTGCTCTGATTCTGGCACCCCACTTAACACACAGTTGGCTGCCGCCACCAAAGTGCCATCATCACCCCAGGGCTCAGCGGTGTGGGCATTTTTTGTGTGCCTTCCTCAGATGAGAGCAATGTCATCTGTATTCTCTGCCACCGAAAATTGAGCCATGGAAAAACCAAGACCCGCGTAGGGACAACTACCTTACGAAGGCACATGATTACAAAGCACAAACTGCAATGGCATGACCACCTGAGGAAAAGCAGCACACAAAAGCAAAGCCACACACCACAGTGGAAGATACCAGACCACAATTATTTATAAAAAAAAGGCGATATCCAAACTGTACCGTGATTTTGAAAGACAAGTGGTGACATGTCTGGCAAACAGCGTTGGATCAAGGGTCCATCTGACCACGGATGCCTGGTCTGCAAAACAGGGTCAGGCCTGCCCAAAGACTAAGTCTGTCCCCACACACAGCATCTCTGCCTGCACGCCGTGTGACTGCCGGCCCCAAGACTAATTCACTCCCCACACAGCATCTCTGCCCGCAGGCCAGTTGACTGCCTTCTCCACCACCCGTGAGTACCCGGATTCTCCTGAATCGTCGACCTCCAGAAATCGGTTGTTTTTTTAGATGGAAGCGATGCAGAAAGCGACGAAGAAACAAAAAGGAAGCGAGAAAAAGGAAACAGGAAAGGCAGAAACAGGAAGAAAGAGCAGCATTTGAATCCTATATTGCGTGTTCAACCGCCGAGACAAGGCAAACGCAAATAGGAGACAATATGGGTGGGTTGGGTCGGGCCGTTTCTGGCGAGATGTGTGATCACCTTTGCCGGGTGAGGGCAGAGGACCCAACCACTGAGGCTGTTCAAAATGTGATAAATCTGTCAGATTTTTCTTTGGGCACGGACCACATTTCCCTCCTTGCTAAGGGGTTGTCTTTCTCCCCAGTACAGGGAGGAGATGAGTTTTTAGTTCAGAAGGATCTTCAGCTCTTTTTTTGCGAAAGATTTGTTTAAGGGCCACCTATGGTGGTGACAATAAAGGAGATGGGACCATCTCCCAAACTAATGAGCAGTCAGCTGATGACACAAGGGGGGCCTTGAAATGGAGTTTGAAGGATTTGGAGACATTACGAGCACTGGAAGTATTAAAAGACCTGACCTAGCTAGCAGATATGGGGAGTCAGAGTCAAGGCATGTCTGAGGATAGCCTAATTGAGCACGTGGAGTGTCACTCTAGATCCATTGATTCAAACGATACCGGCTCTGGGTAGTTTTCTTGAGTTGGTGTCACGTGACCTAAAAAAACTGTCCTGGAAACAATCAGGAAGAGACAACCTCACAAAAGGTGAGAGAGTGGCACTTGATGAGCTCAAGAGAGCTGATGGGGTCATAATACGCCCGAGTGACAAGGGGGGATATGTGGTCCTGTGGTCCAGAGATTTACATATGCAGGAAGCAAATCGCCAACTTTCAGATACGAACACGTATCAGGTCTTGCGTGGCCCTCCTCATGAGAGGGTTGCTTTTGGAGTAAATGAGTGGGTCGACGAGGCGGGAGAGGAAGGGGTGTTAAATGCCCAGGAGAAACAATTTCTAACAGTGAGTACATACAGAGTCCCGGTCTTTTATTTGATCCCGAAGGTTCATAAAAACTTAAACAGACCTCCAGGGAGGCCGATTGTAAGTGCAATTGATGGGCCGACCGAAAAATTATCGATTTGGATTGATGTTAAGATTAGGGGTTTATTTACATCCCTCCCTTCTTATGTGCAGGACTCCAATGATGTCTTGCGCCTCCTGGACGGTCTGGTTGTGGAGCCTGGTGACATCTTGATGGGAATAGATGTGGAGAGCCTTTACACGTCTATTCCCCATGAGGTGGGTCTGAAGGCAATGGAATTTTTCTTGGTAGATGTGTACCCTGATACCCCCGTCCATAACAAGTTTGTAGTGAGGGCAATGAGATTTGTACTGGAGCACAACTGCTTCCTGTTCAATGATACCCACTATAGGCAGGTGCACAGCACGTTGATGGGAGCGTTGTGTGCACCTGCCTATGCCTGTTTACATCTAGGCATGTGGGAAAGGATGGATGTATACACTTTACCAAACTTTGACATACATGTAAAAATGTGGCTGCATTTTATTGATGATGTTCTGGTGGTGTGGAGGGGGGGTGTATCTAGGCATCTGATTAAGGGAATACCTACGGGGCAGTTTCTTCGTATACAAAGAAACTGCTCCAATGATGAGGACTTTAGACGTGAGGCCACACAAATGTATGATCGATTTAAGGACCGGGGTTATGGACATGAGGTGTTGTGTTCCGGTGCAGAAAGGGCCCTAAAGACCGCACGCAGTGACTTATTGCACAAGCGGAGGAAGGGACGAGAGGGGGACACACGAAGGGAGATTTATGCCCAAGATTCATCTCCCCATACAATTCAAATTGGTCACAGATACGTGACCCCACATTAGGGTTAATGGTTGGAAAAAGTCCTCAGATGGTGGCCCGATGGGCACCCAGTCTGAGGGACTACCTGGTTCACTCTGACCTTTTGCCACGACCAACCTGGCTGAAAGAATTCTCAGGCAAGGGAATGTATAGATGTGGCGGGTGTGTTATGTGTGACTATGTGAAAGTGGGAAAGACTTTTCAGGCACCGCATAAAAGGAAACAATGGGAGATTTGCTCCTTCATAAATTGCAATAGTGAATGGACAGTATATATTGTTCAATGTCATAGCCCCCTATTATATGTGGGTATGACCACAAAGAAACTGAAAAAGAGAAAGTCAGAACACGTGAGCAACATCAACTGTGGCAAAAAAACAAACGGAGAATATAAAAGCTCCCTAGCGGAACATATCTATGAGACCCATGGGGTATCAACATCTGGATTTAAGTTTAAGGGCATATACAAACTCCAAGGAAACAGGAGGGGTGGGGATAGGGAGAGGCTGCTACTGCAACATGAGTGCAGATGGATCTACCTATTGGACTCACTGGCCCCGAATGGGTTAAATCAGGAACTACTTCCCCCCACACCACGCATCCTGACGAAACTCGCAGTGGGCAGGCGCAACACGTCGGTGGGCGTGGCTACACCCCGTTGTGCGTACTGAGCGCTGGAACTGGCTGGCTGGCCGTGCAGCAAGCTAAACTGTATCACACTGCTCCTGCTCCCCGGGCCAGGCTGCTTAGTTGGTAGAACTGTGAGCTGAACGGAGGAGAAACCTTCCTTTTGGTCCTCTTGGAGCAATGGCTGGGCAAGCTCCCTATAGCATTGCCAGAAGCTATACGGGTGAGCAAGAAGTGGAGAGGCATTCAGGAGCACCAGGAAGTGACCGTGGCTCGGAGAAGATGTTTCTGTCTGCAGGGCGGTAAGATTCAAGAGGCAGTTAGCCTGTCACCACAGCGGTCTGTTGTAACTGGAACCTCTGTTTGTCAGTGTTGTGCCGGCAAATGGTCTACCTCAAAATCTTCAGGCAGCTATACCTATCTCCACACTCTGAAGACTAAGGACAATTGGTACCCGTACCAGAGTGAATGGAGTGTATGTGGATGGCTGTGTGTTGAAGTGTGGAGCGCTCCGCACTGTTTTAAGTGTTTTTTTTTGGGCAGTATTGTATTGTGCAATTTTAATACTCTAAGCGGCATTAATAAAGGTGATACATTTTGTATTCTCAGAGCAGCAGCATAGTATTTTGTATTTAATTGCCTTCTCCGCCACCACCAACAGGGTCCAGGACTCCAGGTGGATTCCTGAATTTTAAAGGCCGCTGCTAGTAGTGGCCGCTATAATAATTTTTCTGGTGCGTGTATATGCCTGCCTAATTTTTTCTGGCTGCACTGCAGCTGCAACGACAAAACAAAGGGCATGTACATGTGCCAATTCCCCTTCCTGATCATTACCTTGCCACGGTGAAGAGGCTTGCATATCACAATGAAGCAATGACCGCCGGCTATATGAGTGTCTTGGGGGGGGGGGCTGGGGCACACCCACGATAATAAGGTCGTTGCTTCATTGTGGACCGACCAAATTTGATCAGCTGGACAGTCACTCTTCTGTCATTCAGCTTCCTCAGCCCGGCGACCACATGGGCTGGAATGGTCGTCATGGTGCGCACCAGTCCAGCACGGCCTTCACTACACAAACAGCTGTTTGCAGTCACTGCATACATTTCACTGCATCTTTGACTGCACATTGTATTATATATTTTTAATTATACACTGGAAACTGAATGACTGACCAAGTATACATTTTATATATACATTTTTTAACAATATTATGGTGCTCTGACTTTATGTCAGTTCACTGACTTTATGAACAGCTGAGGCTAAGGATATTTACTATGTCACAAAACTCCTTAAGGACACATAGTTGCGTGTGATCCGGTATTAGTCATGGAGAAAATCTGAAGACATACCAGTGCTGCTCGGATACCCCTTTTCAAAATCCGGATTGAATTCAGATCTGGATACCCAGATATCCGATCCGAATCGGATATCCGAGTTTGAAATTTTGAAATCCGAATCGGATATCCGAACCCAGTATCCCAGATATCCACCCAGATTTAAATATCCGTGTAGAAAACCGGAAGTGGGGTTGAAATTGCTTTTCAAGCGTTTTTTAGGGTAAATGAGGCATGCAGCATCACGTTTTTTTTTTAAAGGGAAACACTTATTGATCATGTGGGGACTTAAAATCTCTCTCTCTCTCTCTCTCTCTCTCTCTCTCTCTCTCTCTCTCTCTTTCCCTTCAAAAGGAATTTTTGCCATTGAAGGTGATTTTAGCTTCTGCTTGGATATCTGAACCAATTATCCGCCCGGATTTCGGATTTCAGATGGGAAATCCGAGTTTGCTCGGATAGTGCTGTTCGGATTTTGAAAAATATCCGAATTGCTATTCAAAGTTCGGATAGTGGAAAAAGTTTGGATTATCTGGGTAACTCGGATATCCGAAATCTTGCTGAGCAGCACTGGACATAACAACAAAAGTTGTTGAGGTGAAACATTTAATGACTAACTGTACAAGATTTCTCTGCAAGGTTTTGAAACTTTGTTTTGAAAACTTGCAGAGAAAACTTGTACAGTTAGTCATTGAAGGTATCACCTAAACAACTTTTGTTGTTATAAAATTAACTGAGAAGGAGCGCTGGACTTATACAATTTACTGCCACTTATAGGTCATATAAATGTATGCATACCCCACACACGTAACCTCTCATACAGCACACTGGTTTCCCATAAAAATTCATAAAATTATATATATAAAAAATAGTTAAATCTCTAAAAATGCAGAACCAATAATCAGCAAAAAATGAAAAAAAAAATGCATAAAGGAATAACCTTCTATAGGCAAATCTCTGTATGCATAGCACTGGGTAATATGGCTTAGTGATGCTCAAATACCCCTTTTTAAAATTCGAGTTTGGTCGAATTCGAATAGTAAATTATTCGAGGTCAGTCGAATATTCGAGTCGAATAATTTTTACTATTCGATTCGACCTCGGACTTCGAGCTCACTATTCGAGTCGGTATTCGAGCTCACTATTCGAGCTGACTATTCGAATTGGCCTTAAATAGCTTCCAACACTTGTTTTGAGGGTGAATGATGCAAGAAACATCTTTTTTTCCAAGTAACAACAGCAAGTGATTATGTGGGGATGTTCCTTTAAAAAAAAAGGTGGAAAGAGAAGTTGTGTCCTTAATTTTGTTCAGTAGTGTTACTGTATATACTTGTTCTTCTTCTTCTTTATCTTTCTTCTTCTTCTTCTAGATCTTCTTCTTCTATATCTTCTTCTTCTTCTTCTATATTGTCTACTTCTTCTTCTTCTTCTTCTTCTTCTTCATCATCTTCTTCTTCTTCTTCTTCATCATCTTCTTCTTCTTCATCTTCTTCATCTTCTTCTTCTTCTTCATCTTCATCTTCTTCTTCTTCTTCATCTTCATCTTCTTCATCTTCTTCTTCTTCATCTTCTTCTTCTTCTTCATCTTCTTCTTCTTCTTCTTCATCTTCTTCATCTTCTTCTTCTTCTTCATCTTCTTCATCTTCTTCTTCTTCTTCTTCTTCTTCTTCATCTTCTTCTTCTTCTTCATCTTCATCTTCTTCTTCTTCATCTTCTTCTTCTTCATCTTCTTCATCTTCTTCTTCTTTTTCATCTTCTTCATCATCTTCTTCATCTTCTTCTTCATCTTCTTCTTCATCTTCATCTTCTCCTTCTCCTTCTTTTTCAATATCGTCTTCTTCTTCTTCACGTATTTCTCTTTTCAATTTTTTTTTTAAAGAAATGCAGCTATTTTTGAGCGTAACAAATAGCTGGTGGGCGCACGCATGTTGGAAGCGCCATTGTATGTGCTCCCTGGCAGTGGAAACACAAAGACAGCAGGAGGTAAATTCAGCAGCAGGAGGAGGAGGATGAGTGTGTGGCAGCAGGCAGTCAATGAGGCAGGCAGCTCGCCGTGACATAATAGCCCTGGTACCTAGCGGTGATACCAGGGCTGTAAATAAACACAACAGGAGGTCCCAGACAGCGGTCGTGCAGCCCACATTGTGTCCAATACACAACTGGGACAACACAGTTTTCAACCCGGGCACCTCAGAAAAATTAAACCTTTTTTTTTTTTTTTTTTAATGGTTTGTTTGGTTTTGGTTTTGCAACCAATATAGCTATTGTTTGACGTAATAGCTGGTGGCAGAGTGGCAGCAGAAGGTAATTCTGTGTACCCTGGCAGTGGGAAACACAGACAGACAGCAACAGCAGCAGGAGGAATGGAGGAGTAATGTGAGCAGCTATTGTTTGACGTAATAGCTGGTGGCAGAGTGGCAGCAGAAGGTAAATCATCTGTGTACCCTGGCAGTGGGAAACACAGACAGACAGCAGCAGCAGCAGCAGGAGGAGGTATGGAGGAGCAGTGTGAGTGTGGCAGCAGGTAGGCAGCGTGACATAATAGCCCTGGTACCTAGCGGTGATACCAGGGCTGTAAATAAACACAACAGGAGGTCCCAGACAGCGGTCGTGCAGCCCACATTGTGTCCAATACACAACTGGGACAACACAGTTTTCAACCCGGGCACCTCAGAAAAATTAAACCTTTTTTTTTTTTTTAATGGTTTGTTTGGTTTTGGTTTTGCAACCAATATAGCTATTGTTTGACGTAATAGCTGGTGGCAGAGTGGCAGCAGAAGGTAATTCTGTGTACCCTGGCAGTGGGAAACACAGACAGACAGCAACAGCAGCAGGAGGAATGGAGGAGTAGGCGAGCAGCTATTGTTTGACGTAATAGCTGGTGGCAGAGTGGCAGCAGAAGGTAAATCATCTGTGTACCCTGGCAGTGGGAAACACAGACAGACAGCAGCAGCAGGAGGAGGAGGAATGGAGGAGTAGGCGAGCAGCTATTGTTTGACGTAATAGCTGGTGGCAGAGTGGCAGCAGAAGGTAAATCATCTGTGTACCCTGGCAGTGGGAAACACAGACAGACAGCAGCAGCAGCAGCAGGAGGAGGTATGGAGGAGCAGTGTGAGTGTGGCAGCAGGTAGGCAGCGTGACATAATAGCCCTGGTACACAGACAGACAGCAGAAGGGCAGTACACAGCAGCCCACTGTAAGTGTAAAATGTGTGGCTGCAGGCGACGTAATAGTCAAAGTGAACCAGGCTGGCTTAGTGAGCAGGAGCCAGGAGGTGGTAAAGGGTGGTAAGGCACATTAACGATGGTTCCGGCAGCCAGTTCATGTCCCCCTCTCGCCGACAACAGGGGCCAGGAACTCACCTTCCACCCACGCCTGGTTCATCTTGAGAAACGTCAGTCTGTCCACAGACTTGTGAGACAGACGTGAGCGTTTCTCGGTGACCACGCCACCAGCTGCACTGAAGCAGCGCTCGGACAGCACGCTGGAAGGGGGGCAGGACAGCACTTCCAGGGCGTACTGCGCCAGCTCGCTCCAGATCTCCATGTGCTTGACCCAATACTCCATGGGATCAACAGGGGCATCGCTGTCAAGCCCGCTGTACGACCCCATGTAGTCAGCCACCATGCGGGTCAGGAGCTGGCTGTGACCGGAGGAGGATGCTGCTGCATGCATCTCCTCTCTAGTCACTGCTGCCGGAGCCTCTACAGTCCTGTAGAGCTCGTGGCTGAGAGACAGCAGGTCTGTGGGGCGCTTGCTGCTGCTGGATGCAGGCACCTGCTGCTGCCTCTGTGCTGGCTGCTGGACAGTGGGGGTGGAAGGCTGGGGGAAGGCTTCCTCCAAGCGCTCAACAAGGGCCTGCTGCAAGCTCCTTATTTGTTGCGCTGGGTCTCCTCCTGCAGGCGGCAGGAACTGGCTCAACTTCCCCTTGAGGCGTGGGTCCAACATCATGCTGATCCAGATGTCCTCCCTCTGCTTCATCTGGATCACCCTGGGGTCCCTGCGCAGGCACGTCAGCATGTGCGCTGCCATTGGGAAGAGGCGGGCCACGTCTGCTGGCACATCGACGTCAGTGCTGTCCTCATCCTCCTCCTCTGCCGCCTCATCCTCTCTCCACCCCCGCACCAACTCAGCTGCGCTGTGCTGATCCCCCTCATCAGCAGCCAGGTCAGGGACCTCCACCAAGTCCTCCTCCTCCTCCCCCTCAGAGGTGGACTGCACAGCTGGTTGCCGCTCCTGCTGGTCCAAGGCTGCCGCTCCCTGTTCCAGCAAAGCATCGAGGGCCCTGTTCAGCAGAGAAACCAGGGGCACCCACTCGCAGACCATAGCATGGTCCCTGCTCACCATGTTTGTGGCTTGCAGGAAGGGAGCCAGCACTAAGCACACCTGCTGCATGTGCCTCCAGTCATCATCGGGGACGATGGACGGGATGTTGCTGGTCTTGTCCCTTCTCTGAGCTGCGGAAACAGTGGCCAGGGCAAGGTACTGTTTGACAGCGTGCCTCTGTTCAACCAGACGCTCCAACATCGCCAGGGTGGAGTTCCAGCGAGTCGGAACGTCAAGGATCAGCCGATGGCGTGGCAGATCCAGCTCCTTTTGCACGTCTTCCAGGCTCGCACAGGCTGCAGCCGAGCGCCGGAAGTGACGCACAACATTCCTTGCCGTTTCCAGCAGTTCGCCCATCCCCTGGTAGGTGCGCAGGAACTTCTGCACCACCAGGTTCAGCACGTGGGCAAGACAGGGGATGTGGGTCAGGTTTCCCCTGTCTATTGCGGCAACCAGATTGGCCCCATTGTCGGCCACCACCTCTCCGACTCTGAGGCCTCTGGGGGTCAGCCAAATCCTCTCCTGCTCCTGGAGTTTGGCCAACACATGGGTTGCCGTCAGCTTGGTCTTCCCAAGGCTGACCAAGTGCAGCAGCGCTTGGCAGTGGCGGGCCTTCACGCTGCTGCTGAGGTGGGGGGTTTGGCCAGGTGTGCCGGAGGATGGCAGAGGATCGGAGGAACCTGCTGCAGTTCCCCTGACCCTGCGGGGTGGCACCACCCACTGTGTTGCTGCTGCTGCTGTGCCCGCTGCTGCTCTCCCATCCTCACCCCCTTCCACCAAGCTGACCCAGTGGACAGTGAAGGACAGGTAGCGGCCTGTCCCGAAGCGGCTGCTCCAGGAGTCCATGGTGACGTGGACCCTTTCACCAACCGCGTGCTCCAGCCCTCGCTCCACATTGGCCATCACAAAGCGGTGCAGTGCAGGAATGGCCTTGCGGGCAAAGAAGTGTCTGCTGGGGAGCTGCCAGTCTGGGGCTGCGCAAGCAAGCAGCGCACGAATGTCGCTCCCCTCCTGCACGAGCGTGTACGGCAGGAGTTGGGAGCACATGGCCCGTGCCAGCAAGCCGTTCAGCTGCCGCACGCGACGGCTGCTGGGAGGCAGAGCCCTAACCACCCCCTGGAAGGACTCGCTCAAAAGGCTCTGGCGTGGCCTTTTGCTGACACGGGAATCAGCAGACACAGCAGAGGAGGCCACTGGGGACTGGCTGCCAGAACAGGCCTCAGTGTCGGCGGCAGGAGTTGCAGAGGGGGGAGGAGCAGTGCGTTTCCGCACTCCTGCTGGTGCTGCTGGAGGAGCAGGAGGGCGGGTGGCTGCTGTTGCTGCTGCTGCTGCTGAAGGCTGTGCAGTGATGGGTGTGGTGCCACTGCCAGCAGCAGATGCCTTCAGCCTCTGGAACTCCTCATGCTGGTGGAAATGTTTAGCCGCAAGGTGGTTGATGAGCGAGCTGGTGCTGAACTTTAAGGGGTCTGCACCTCTGCTCAAATTCCGCTGACAGTGGTTGCAAGTGGCGTACTTGCTGTACACAGTGGGCATGGTGAAAAACCGCCAGATTGGTGACAGAAACTTCCCCCTACGGCATGGAAGCGCTGCTGCCTGTCTCCCTGTGGTGGTTGGGGGGGGGGCTTGGGTGCGGCTGGTGGTGGTACTGGCTGATGCTGCTGCTGCTGCTGCTGAGCCTGAGACACCAGCAGGCTGTGGGACGCTGCCAATGCTTGCAATGATGCGCCTCCTTGCAAGGCCCACAAGCGCATCCTCCTCCTCCTCCTCAGAGCTGCTGAGGACGACATCCCCTGGAGGTGGTGGCACCCAGTCTCTGTCTGTCACCGGGTCATCATCATCCTCCCCCTCCTGAAACATGTCCTGCTGGGATGAGGACCCCCCAAACTCCTCTCCTGATGCATGGATGGGCTGCTTGACTGTCGCCACAGTCTTGCTGTCCAATCCCTCATCCCCCAAAGTGCCCATCAGCATCTCCTCCTCAAGATCGCCAACAACAGCAGACAATTTACTCATGATGCCTGGGGTCAAAAGACTGCTGAATGACAGGTCGGCGAGTGACGGTGAACTGGCCTCCTCCCCAGACCCTGCTGGGCGGCTGCTGCGAACAGGGGTGGTGGTGGTGGTGGTGGTGGTGGTGCGGGTGGAGGCCTCGGATGCAGAGCTGATGGCGGGCTGCTCATCCTCCGTCATGAGTTGCACCACAGTGTCTGCATCCTTTTCCTCAATGGGACGTTTCCGACCCGGCTGGAGGAAAATGGGAGCAGGTGCTACACGCTGCTGCTGCTGTGTCTCTGCAGCGTGAGTTGCAGATGCTCCTGCTGGGCGGCGCCCAAGGCGTCCACGGCCAGTGGCTATGGGAGGAATGTTAGCCACTGACGCTGCTGCTGCGGAACTGTGCATGGTGGCGCGCCCGCGGCCGCGGCTTGCCACAATGCTGCTCCCTCTCCTCCTGATTCCCTTGCTGCCCTTCCCCTTGCCCAAACCGCGCTGGCTGCCACTTCCAGACATCTTCAATGTTTTGGGCGTATAGACAAAAGTTTTTTAAAAGGGCGGGTGAAAAGTGGGGTACTTTAATGGAGTGGGTTGGTTGGTGAGGTGACTGAGTGAGTGTCCCCTAGTACAGTAAGTAAGTAGTAACAGTCAGGAAGTACAACTAGCAGTTACAATAATCAGTAGTAATCACAAGTAAATTTAGTGTGTGTACACTCAGACAGTGAGTGCACGCACGCAGGAGCTAGTAGCCTATGAACACAGTGACTGAGTGTCCTAGACTCCTAGTACAGTAAGAGTAAGTAGTAACAGTAAGTAGAACTAACTAATTACAATAATCAATCAGTGATCAGAAGGAAATGGAGTGTGGGTGGTGTGTGTACACTCAGACAGTGAGTGCACGCACGCAGGAGCTAGTAGCCTATGAACACAGTGACTGAGTGTCCTAGACTCCTAGTACAGTAAGAGTAAGTAGTAACAGTAAGTAGAACTAACTAATTACAATAATCAATCAGCGATCAGAAGGAAATGGAGTGTGGGTGTGTGTACACTCAGACAGTGAGTGCACGCACACAGGAGCTAGTAGCCTATGAACACAGTGACTGAGTGTCCTAGACTCCTAGTACAGTAAGAGTAAGTAGTAACAGTAAGTAGAACTAACTAATTACAATAATCAATCAGCGATCAGAAGGAAATGGAGTGTGGGTGGTGTGTGTACACTCAGACAGTGAGTGCACGCACGCAGGAGCTAGTAGCCTATGAACACAGTGACTGAGTGTCCTAGACTCATAGTACAGTAAGAGTAAGTAGTAACAGTAAGTAGAACTAACTAATTACAATAATCAATCAGCGATCAGAAGGAAATGGAGTGTGGGTGGTGTGTGTACACTCAGACAGTGAGTGCACGCACGCAGGAGCTAGTAGCCTATGGACAGTGACTGAGTGTCCTAGACTCCTAGTACAGTAAGAGTAAGTAGTAACAGTAAGTACAACTAACTAATTACGATAATCAATCAGCGATCAGAAGGAAATGGAGTGTGGGTGTGTGTACACTCAGACAGTGAGTGCACGCACGCAGGAGCTAGTAGCCTATGGACAGTGACTGAGTGTCCTAGACTCCTAGTACAGTAAGAGTAAGTAGTAACAGTAAGTACAACTAACTAATTACGATAATCAATCAGCGATCAGAAGGAAATAGAGTGTGTGTTGTGTGTGTACACTCAGACAGTGAGTGCAGTGCGCACACGCAGGAGCTAGTAGCCTATATGAACAGTGACAGTGAGTGTCCCTACGGGTACAGTAAGAGTAAGTAGTAAGTAAGTACAACTAACTAACAATAATCTATCAGTAATCAGAAGGAAATAGAGTGTGTGTACACACAGACAGTGAGTGAGTGCACACACGCAGGAGCTAGCTAGTAGCCTATAAACAGTGACAGTCAGTGAGTGTCCTACTCCTAGTACAGTATAACTACAATACTATTAGTAAAGGACAGCAGAAATACTGGTATAGATGAGAGAAATAAACAGAGGACAGCTGCCCACAGAGGCAAGGCCCCCCTGAGGCCTAAACCTGTAAGCTTGCAGCAGCTGCCTGTCTCTAATGTAACACACAAGCTACTAACTAAAATACAATGTCTAAATAACTAACAACAATATAGGTGTGTATAGGAGGTGTATGTGAGCAAAAACGCTAGGTAAATGACCACAATAGAGCTCTTGCTAAGCCAAAGCACAAAGGAGCAACTCTCTCTCTGTACAAGTCTCAGGCAAGCACGGAGAAACGGAACATGGCGGCCGCTATTTATAGGGTAGGGGCTGGCCAGGGTCCCCCTCTGTGATTGGCTGCCGTCAGAGGGCCTGGGAGCCCTCTGATTGGCTCTAAGGACATCAATCTGGGCTATGACGCTATTCGAGCTCGGTACCGAGCTCGAATAGCGCCGGGTTGCTCGAATAGCTCGAATAGTGAATGGGCTATTCGAGTGTACTCGGATAGCCCATTCGAATAGCTCCAGCTATTCGGAGCTTGAATACCGAGCTCGAATAGCTGAAAAAGAGCTCGAATATTCGAGCTACTCGAATATTCGAGCTCTGCTGAGCACCACTAATATGGCTGACAGTCACACACGTTATTACTGAGTGGGCGAGTTCAAAGGAGATCTATATAACATTTTCAGTGTGGCAAAGGCTTCCCAGGCCAAAACTGGCCAATTAGAATGATCAGCTCCTTTCTTAGTCAGGTCTGTCAAAGGTGCCACCAAGGTGGAGAAATTCCTAATAAATTTGAGATAATAATCAGCGAAACCTAGAAAACGTTGCAAGGCCTTAAGATCTCCGGGCTGAGGCCAATCCAAAACTGCGGATACTTTTTTCTTATCCATAGACAGACCAGAGTCAGAAATTATATACCCCCAAAAAGGTACCTAAGTAACCTCAAAAAGGCATTTTTCTAGTTTTGCAAACAGGGAATTCTCTCTAAGCCTCTGAAGAACCCATTTAACCCATGTTCCCGATGTTCTGACAATGAGTGAGAGTAGATCAAGATATCATCCAAATAAACCATGACATATTTGTCTATAACATCTCTGACTACATCATTAACAAAGTCTTGGAAGACGGGTGGAGCATTACATAGGCCAAAGGGCATTACGAGATACTGGTAATGTCCATCCTGGGTGTTTAAAGCTGTCTTCCATTCGTCACCCTGATGTATCCTGGTCAAATTATATGCCTCCCTTAAGTCCAATGTACTGAAAATTCTTGCGCCACATGCCTGAGAAAAAAATCATCGATAAGAGGTAACGGATATCTGTTTACAGTAATCTTATTCAGGCTCCTGTAGTCTATGCACAGACGTAATCCACCATCTTTTTTTCTCAACAAAGAAAAAATCTGCCCCAGCTGGGGAGGTAGAAGGTCAAATAAAACCCTTGTTGAGGTTCTCTTTAATATACTCTCTCATAGCCTGTTTTTCAGGGCCAGAGAGGTTATATAAATGTCCCCTCGAAGGCATAGTACCTGGCAGTAAATCAATAGGACAGTCATAGGGTCTGTGAAGGGGCAACTTGTCAGCAGACTGAGGAGAAAAAAACATCAGAAAAATATTTATAATGACATGGTAGCTGATCAGACACAATCTCTACGTTATGTAGTAGACTTTTCCTTAAACAATTCTCAGAACACAGAAGAAGACCAATTGGTAAGTTGACCAGAGTACCAATCAATGTATGGGTTGTTGTGTGTCTGCAACAATAGTACTCCTAAAACCAAGGCACTAGACTAGAGATGGCCCAAACGGTTCACCGGCAAACGGTTCCTGGTGAACTTCGGAGAACCGCAAACTTTTCCGGAAGTTCGATTTGCGCCATAGTGCATCATTAGGGTCAACTTTGACCCTCTACATCATAGTCAGCAGGCACATTGTAGCCCATCATGCTACACTCCCTCCTAGAGCCACTCACCCCTTATAAAAGGCAAGCAACATCAGGCATTGGACTCACTCGTGTGCCTGCAGTAATTAGAGAAGGGAGAGCTGCTGTGCAGAGACCTATAGGGAAAGCTTAGTTAGGCTCTTGTAGGCTTGTTAGCTTGCTCCTTGCTGATTCTTATTGCTAAAAACTGCATATACCTACCTGTCGTTCACAATGCACCCACCTACCCACATGAGTGCACGCAGTGTCACTGTGCCTGGTCAGTACCTGTCTGTGTGTGACAGGTGCACATTGTAATACCCATCACTGCATATACCTACCTGTTGGGTTCAGTGCACCCACCTACCTACGTGAGCGCACGCTGTGTGATATTCAATACCACCAGTCACTGTACCTGTTCACGGTACGTGTGTGTGACATTTGCACATTTGTAATACCCATCACTGCATATACCTACCTATTGTGTTCAGTGGCAGTGCACCCACCTACCTGCGTGAGTGCACTCAGTGTGATATACCACTCTGTGCATACCTGTTAACTGCACCTGTATGACTGCACATTGTATTAGTCAAGTCAGTGCATACCTTTCACTTTAATGGATGGCAGACTTACCTTCTATAACAGATTCTCTTTACAGGATTTAAAGTTGATTCATCTTATTGTGCAAAGTCTAAAGACTTTTTAAAATATATACACTCTCTAAGATTAAGGAGCTTGCTGGAACTTGGATTATCCGCAGAAGCGCGCAGCGGTATCCTGTGCAATAAGCTCCAGCGGACTCTATGGTGGTGACGTCACCCGAACATATCCAATATGAGTGAGAAGCGGCTGGAAGTGCGGCAAGCGGACAACTGTGTCTACCACACGGAAGTGACGTAGGCGGGCACTTGGAGACCAGCGCTAACGTGAGTAGTCTGACAACAGACGGTCTCGGTCTTGCAACGGCGGAGAGAGCCATTGAGGGTACCTTGCAAATACCTGAGGACATCAGCGGACCAAACTGTGAGTGTGGCACCTCTGTTTTTATAGATTGAACTAGGACGAGTAACCCATATTGAATGAAGAACAAACCTATGCGGTGATGGAAACCTGATGTACATAGGACACTTCATAGGGGAACTACTCTAGGACAACACTGAGCAATATCTTTTACATGAGAAAGCAAAATTTTTGTTCTCCATATATTATCTGATATCTCTTTGATCTTTTTTCACTTAAAAAATTTTTTTGACCAATTTGACTTTGATTTTTAAAGAGTTCATCGGACTTTTTTCAGAAGGGCCTTTCTAGTATGTGCATGAAAGAGTGGTGCAGGTTGAATGAGTGACTATTTAAAGTGCAATATTTGGTATAAGTAATTGAGGTTTTTATTGAGGAGTTTTATCTAATAAAAAGAAAAATTAGATTTGAACTTTAAGCGCGTGTAGACACATTTTTTGTATTTTCTGGCTGTTTATGAGGTTTTAAGGGACCCCTCAGTACTACACGCTGCTCGTTGTAATAGCTGATCCCCTCCAAGCGCCTGGTAAAACTTTATTCTAATACATTTTATATATACATTTTTTTAACGATATTATGGTGCTGTTCCCTGACTTTATGAACAGCTGAGGCTAAGGATATTTACTATGTCACGAAACTCCTTCAGGACACATAGTTGCGTGTGATCTGGTTGTAGTCATGGAGAAAATATGAAGACATAACAACAAAAGTTGTTGAGGTGAAACATTTAATGACTAACTATACAAGATTTCTCTGCAAGCTTTTGAAACTTTGTTTTGAAAACTTGCAGTTAGTCATTAAAGGTATCACCTAAACAACTTTTGTTGTTATAAAATTAACTGAGAAGGAGCGCTGGACATATACAATGTACTGCCACTTATAGGTCATATAAATGTATTGATGCAATAAATATTGCATATGCATACCCCACACACGTAACCTCTCATACAGGGGTACACTGGTTTCCCATAAAAATGTATAAAATTATTTATATAAAAAATAGTTCAATCTCTAAAAATGCAGAACCAATAATCCGCAAAAAATGAAAAAAAAAAAAAACACATAAAGGAATAACCTTCTATAGGCAAATCCCTGTATGCATAGCACTGGGTACTATGGCACACACGTTATTACTGAGTGGGCGAGTACAAAGGCGATCTATATAACATGACTATTACGTCCACAGTATCCACTGTATGAACAGCTATATGTACTTTTAAACAACTTCTGTCCGGTTAATTAGTGTACCATGTTCAGATCTTTCGATGATGTGCCCGACTTTCTTACACTACTACATTGATGTGTAAAATGATCTCACCACAAACTGGAACTCTCCGTCCATGCAGGAATGTTGTTAAAACCTCTGGAGATCCTCAGGATTGATGCAGAATTCCACACCGGAGCAGGAGCCTACTCTCGTATACTAAGATGCACCACTTATACTCTGTATTGCATCTAGCGAGCTCCGGCATTTGACTTCCGGTCCGGTGGAGAGACGTCACTTCCTCTTATGCGTCTCAGCCGCTCACTCTGATTACTTTCTTGCATTCCACCTTTTGTTTGGATTACCGCTCGTGGTAAATGTACTGTAGCTGTTTGTTCCACGGTATCTTGTCGGTGCAAGGTAGTACGTCCTAGGAGAAAACAGGGCGCCTCTTTGCTTCCAAGAACAAAGGTTAATTGACATGTTTCGACAGAATAACGTCCATCTTCCTCAGAATCATTGAGTGATACCAGACTGGTCGCCATATTTATATGCAAAGAAGGTCCATCCCTCGCTGTGCTCACCAACTGCCCTTAAAGTGGTATCCTCTTCATTTAGGCTGCCTTTCTCCTTACATTGTATAGCACCTGGGCCCATATGCAATTCATTTTTTCACCTGAGTTATCTCCTAGGAGAAACTTTTCATCTTCTCTTTAAACTAAATTTTCAGCATTTTAGAATTGAAAAAGTACCCAAAAGTTGACAAAAAAATACTATCAAATTGATTTTGAGTATTTTCTTGCATACTGGTAGCTTAAAAGGCATTTTATGACAAGTTGTGAAAATATAACCTCGGAGAAAACCCAGGAAAAAATGTTAATTGCATATGGGCCCTGATGTTGTCAGCCCACTCCACACTTATAGAGATATTATTATTATTATTTATTGTATTTATAAAGTGACAACATATTACGCAGCACTGCACAATAGATAAATGGGTTAACATACAAGGTAGAACATACGGACACTCACAACAAAACAAGATCATGCAAATGATTTGATAACAATACAGTGTCATAGGTCAAAATAGAGACTGTTCTAGTCCACAAGAGGGGTGATTGTCAGTAAGATTGCATAATCAAGCTGGAAACACTAGGGAGGAGGGCCCTGCCAGAGGTTTACAATCTAAAGGGTGGTGGTGGAGACAATAGGTACATCTTTTGAGAGGGTGTCTAACAGAACATATTATGGTGCTGGTGTAGGGGGGTATACGAGCATGAAGAGGTGAGTCTTGAGAGCTTGTTAGAAGGTATTAAAGGTGGGGGCGAGTCTGACGGCTGGTGGGAGTGAGTTCCAGAGAGTAGTGGCAGCCCTGGTGAAGTCCTGCAATTGTGCATGTGACTGAGTTATGCGTGGTGCGACTAGGCGCAGGTCATTGGAGGATCGGAGGGGCGGGCTGGTATGTACCTGTGGACCAGATCAGAGATGTAGGTCGGGCAGGTCTTGTGCACTGATTTGTAGGCGAAGCACAGGATTTTGAAGTTGATCCTAAAGCTGATGGGGAGCCAGTTTAGGGCTTAACAGAGCGGAGTTGTAGAGGCGCTGCGGTGAGAAGAATGTATCAGTCTGGCTGCCACATTCATTACCAATTGAAGTGGGGCAGTATGGTTAGAGGGGAGGCCAGACAAAAGAGAATTGCAGTAGTCTAGGCGGTAGATGACAAGAGTGTGGATAAGGAGTTTAGTGGTGTCAGGGGACAGGCTGGAGTGGATCTTGGAGATGTTGCGGAGGTGAAAATGGCAGGATCTGGCATTACCTTGGATGTGGGGTTTAAAGGAAAGTTCAGAGTCCAGAGTAACGCCTAGACAGCGAGCTTGGGAGGTAGGGCAGATGGTAGTATTTTCAATAGTGACGTGCAGATCAGGGAGGGGTGCAGCTGTGCGGGGTGGGAATATTAGAAGCTCAGTCTTGTCTAAATTAAGCTTCAGGTACCTGGCAGCCATCCAGGAGGAAATGGATGTGAGGCAGGCAGAGACTTTGTCCATGGTAGAGGAGGAAAGATCTGGGGTGTGGAGATATATCTGGGT
The DNA here is from genome assembly GCF_040937935.1 of Hyperolius riggenbachi. NCBI lineage: Eukaryota > Metazoa > Chordata > Amphibia > Anura > Hyperoliidae > Hyperolius > Hyperolius riggenbachi. The sequence continues at coordinate 503,132,068 of NC_090646.1, forward strand.
GTCATTGGCATACAGGTTGTATTTGAAACCCATGGAGGAGATGATTTTGCCAATTGAGGCAGTATAGAGTGAAAACCGTAGTGGTCCTAGGACGGAACCTTGAGGAACACCAACTGAGAGGGGTGTAGGAGTGGATGAGGAGCCATTGAAAAATGTTGTGAAGGAGCGGTTGGAGAGGTAGGAGGAGATCCAGGCTAAGGCTAGGTCCTGAATGCCCATTAGCTTCAGGGAGTGGAGGAGGAGGGAGTGGTCGACAGTGTCAAATGCCAAGGAGAGGTCCAGGAGGAGCAGGATGGAGTATTTACCTTCGGCTTTGGCAAGGGCAAGGTCATTGACCACTTTGGTGAGGGCTGTTAATGTAGAATGGGCTGTGCAAAAACCAGATTGCAGAGGATCGAGAAGGGAGTTGGAATTAAAAAAGTTGGTCAGGCATTGGTGGGCCAATTTTCGAGGCAAAAGGGAGGAGAGAGGTTGGGCGGTAGTTGGATGGCAGAGCAGGGTCAAGTGAAGATTTCTTTAGCAGGGGAAGTACAGTGGCCTGTTTAAATATGGAGGGGAAGATGCCGGTGGAGGAGAAGAGGTTGAACAGGTGGGTGAGGACAAGGGCCAGACCAGAAAAATGTGGGCACAGAAAATCAGATGGGACCGGATCTAGGGGGCAGGAAGTGGCAGGTGAAGTTGCCAGCAGTTGGTTGACTTCCTCCACCGTGACAGGATTGAAGGAGGTAAGGGAGGAAAAAGAGGCAGGAGTCGGATGTGGTGGGGAGGCGGGGGCGATAGAGTGGAGGAGAGAAATATCCCTCCGGATGGTTGTAATTTTGTTGGTGAAGTAGTTTGATAGGTCAGTGGCTGAGAGGGTGGAGGTTGGGGGAGGAGATGTGGGGTTGAGTAGGGCATTGAAGGTGGCAAAAAGACGACGTGGGTTGGAGGCTTGGGTAGCGATGAAGTGAGTGAAGTATATCTGTTTGCTATCAGCGAGGGCAGTATGGCACGTCTGCAACTTGGTCTTGTATCCCAGGAAATCATGGTTGTGGCGGGATTTCCTCCTTTTGCGTTCTGCAGCTCGTGTCTCCCTTTGTAGTTTTTTTGTGAGGGCAGTGTGCCAAGGTTGGGGGTTGGGGCGACTGTTGGTACGAAAGGTCAGGAGAGCAGCATGATCTAAGGCTGTGGAGAGGTTACTGTTGTATTGAGCTGCCGCTTCATTGGGACAGGTTAGGCTGGGGAGGGAGGAGGAGAGGTAGTGGAGGGGAGTGGCTAGTACATTGGGATCAAGGTTGCTCAGATCTCTCTGCCAACGTCCAGTTTGGGGAGGGGGACAGGGGTGGATGGAATGAGGGTGAAGGTAATGAGGTGGTGGTCGGAGATGGGGAATGGTGCAGTGTCCAGGTTTGTACGTGTGATGGCTTTGGAGAAAATTAGGTCCAGAGTATTACCAGCGATGTGGGTGGGTGCGTTAGTATGCTGAGTGAGGCCAAGGGAGTTGGTGAGTGAGAGAAGCTGAGTGGCAGCAGAGGTGGTAGGCTCATCAATTGGAATGTTAAAGTCTCCGAGGAGGATTGTTGGGAGGTCGGAGGACAGGATGTGTGGGAGCCAGGAGGCAAGGCTTTCTAAGTGCGATATTGTACTGGAGGTGGGGCGGTACAGGACTGCAATAATGGCTGGGAGGGGATGGTAGAGGCGGATAACATGGGGCTCAAAGGAGGTAAAGTAAAGAGAAGGGGGAGGGGTAAGGACACAGAAAGTGCAGGACGGGAAGAGGAGTAGGCCCACCCCTCCCCCAGGCCTGTTATCTGGTCTTGGGGTATGGCTGAGGTGTAGACCCCCGTAGGATAGGGCTGCAGCTGCAGGCAGGTCAGACGGGGTGAGCCAGGTCTCAATAAGGGCAAGAAAGGTGAGGGTTTTTTTCAGATAAAGAGGTCATGGATAGTTGTAAGCTTGTTGCGGATAGATCTGGCATTCCAGAGAGCGCCGGATAGAGGAAAAGATTGTCTGAGTATGGGGCGGATGGGAATGAAATTGGGGTGAGAATGTTCGTGGGTATGGGGAGGGTGGGAGGTGTGGTGGGGAGATAGGCTTGGTGGGTGAATTTTGTTGTGGTGGGCGAGGGGGGAAGTATCAGGAGGGGAATGGGGGGGCTGGGAGACAGGAGTGGGCCTGGCGTTAAGATGTGTGGCGAGAAGTGGACAAGGGACCAGGGGGAGGAGCAGATGGAGTCAGAACATGAGGCACCAATAGGGCGGGTGATCAAGGGAAAGAGGAGGATGTATGAGGGGGGTAAGCATAACGATGTGTTGGGGATACATACTGTTGCACTGGGAGTGGTGGTGAAATAGGTAGGGAAAATGGTGTAGCAGAGGTTGGAGAATACTTGGTGGTGGGCTTAACTAGGGCAATGGAGCAGCATTTAGTAGATTATCAGTGCAGTTAAATAGTGCAGATAAATAGCTAATCCAACTACTGGATCCTTATTCCATTAAATCAATTCCAATATACTAACATATCATGAAGTATTAAAAATATTAAAAATATTTTATTTTATTATAGTGTACCGGTAAATATAAAAAAGTGAACAAATAAAAATAACTATAGCAAAAAACAAACCTCACAATTACCTCAAGGAAACCAGTTGCCCACAGGGAAACCAGAGTGCTCATCCACTCCTCACATCCAAACGCTCTCCTAATATCTATTCAAATACAATGAATCTTTTCTTCATTTAAAAAAGCCAAACAATTCAATCTCTTCATTTAGCCCGTTGGGAGCCAGAGTATTGAGATCAAATAACCAGTTACTCTCTCTTTGGACATTTTAGCCATATAGTCCCCTCCTCTGCTATCCCTACATACTACCTCTATCCCGTAATAAACTACATTACAGACAATACAACCATGGAAGATTTTGAAATGTTTAGATAATGGGTGCTCCTCCCAACCCTTAATGATGTTGTTCAGATGTTCCCCGGTTCTACTGGATAGGGACCTTTTTGTGCGGCTCACATATATTTTGCCACATGGGCAGAAGAGTCTATATATCACCCCTTTGGTATCACAGGTGATCATATCTTTGATCTTATACCTTTCTCGATTCCCCTCCACGTATAAAAGCTTCCCATACCCCTTGGTCCTTTTGCAGTCCGAGCACCTCCCAAACCACACAAAACCCCCTTCTCCTGCTTTGATCCCCCAATTTGGTCCTAAATCCCCACTGCTGGTGCCTAACCCTAAGACCCAACTGGTGGTGCCTAACCCTAAATCACCCCTGGTGGTACCTAACCCTAACACCCCCCTGGTGGTGCCTAACCGCAAGACACAGGCGCATTTTGTAAACTTAAATCATCACAAGCGCAGTTTGAAAATGTTAATAATCTCCGGGCACCCTTTTTTCCTGTTTGGCGCCCATCAAACGATACTTAATATGGGAGTGAATGGTGGCACCCTTTTTGTCCACTTGCCTCATGCGCCCAAATATCCTGCTTCCTCTGAAAAGATGTCCCTTTCCATGGACAGCACAGTGGTGTAGTGAATATCACTCTCACCTTGCAGTGCTGAGTACCTGGTTCAAATCACAGCTAGGGTGTGCATGCACTCCACCAGCGAGCGCGGTCACAGGCAGCAAAAGAGAACACATGTGCAGCATGTCCGGGTGAAAGGGTGCTGACCAAGCTGACCAGGATATACAGAACGGGAGTCACAGCGGGTGACACCGGGCCATGGGAGGTGCGGTAAGCCCTGGAAAATCAGCAATACCAAAGTGATGCTAAAAATATGCTGTAATGGGCCCCAGGCTTAAAGCTGTCTTTACTCCCCCAATCCTCAAAATCCCACATTAGCCCCTGCTCTCCCTTTCAGATCCAGGGCCGTATCTAGATAAAATCGGACCCCTTCCCCCATTCACACACACACACACACACACACACACACACACACACACACACACACACACACACACACACACACACACACACACACACACACACACACACACACACACACACACACACACACACAGTGTCATTTTTAGATTGAAAGGAATACTATCAATGCCCAAGTGTTCTAAAATGACAATGTACAAATAATGTCTAAGTAGTTGTGTAAACATTTTCATACATTTCATGTTAAATATCAGAGGCAAAAGCTTTAATTTATTGAGTGTAGAATTTAGCTATATTGAGTCAAATCAATTGCAGAAGGCGTGTCTGCTTCAATGCACAGCCAGTGTTGCATATTAGACTACAGAGTATTTTTCTAAGAAAGCAAAAACCGTATGAAAAGCTGTGACAATGACAAAAGCTGTGAGCTTTCTCTCTCTCTCACACAGCGTTACACACAGGGTTAATTGATCACGTGTGAGGGGAATTTCCCCTCTCCTCATGGCTCATTCTGCAGTCATTTTTGTTTTGGCGTCAGTAAAGTTTGAAAGTATTTTGATAACAGTAAACAAAGAGGTTGCCAGTGAAATGTATACACCAGTACTTAGCAGCACTTCTCAAACAATTCCTAACTCAATTGAAAAAAATATGTAGATCGATAGTGTTACTTTAAATTAGTGATAAGGTATCCTTTTTATGTTCCTCAGATGGGCTCTCAACATAACCCTTACCACAGTAGGGCCAATTTATGGGAAAGCCAATTAACTTATCTCCATATTTTTGGGACGTGGGAGGAAATAGGTTTGCCTGGAGTAAACCTATGCAAAAACAGGAAGATTCAAGATACCTTTTTTATCTTAATCATCTTGGTTTCAGTATGAGATATGCTTCTTATATCAATATATTGCTGAATATTGGTATGCAACCGCACCCATAATGCCACACAGTATAGTCAGAATGGTAATTATATATAGATTTTATACATTTCCTAAGACTGAAGTTAAATTGAAATCTACATTTAAACATATATATAAAGTCTTTCTAAATTAGAAATCATAGCAATTCTGAGTAATTGTTGTTAGTGTATATTGCTCTTTTTTAATTATAACACTAAGTACAATAATTACTGAGCACATCAAATCAGTGCAATGCCACTCAGGCTGATCAGAGAAGAAGTTTGCTGATGCTGTGTTTTTGCAGAATGTTCTCCAGAAAAGTGTTATCCGTTTCTCTATTTAACAATATACTTGTGAATGCAGAGAACTCATAGTCTGAGTATAGGCAGCAACAACTGTGCTAGATGTTATCTGCATTAGGAAATCTGAAGGAGAATAAAGCAAGAAAGGTATTTAATAGGGGAAAAGCATTGTGTGTGATTCCAAAAACTAACTTTTAAGTTCAGTGGTTAATTGTCCTTCCTTCTAAACCCCCTTAAAGTGTAACTGTTAGGTATTAACCACTTGAGGACCTAGGGCTTTCTACCCCTTAAGGACCGGCCACTTTTTTTCCATTCAGACCACTGCAGCTTTCACGGTTTATTGCTCGCTCATACAACCTACCACCTAAATGAATTTTGGCTCCTTTTCTTGTCACTAATAAAGCTTTCTTTTGTTGCTATTTGATTGCTCCTGCGATTTTTACTTTTTATTATATTCATCAAAAAAGACATGAATTTTGGCAAAAAAATGATTTTTTTAACTTTCTGTGCTGACATTTTTCAAATAAAGTAAAATTTCTGTATACATGCAGCGCGAAAAATGTGGACAAACATGTTTTTGATAAAAAAAAACCATTCAGTGTATATTTATTGGTTTGGGTAAAAGTTATAGCGTTTACAAACTATGGTGCAAAAAGTGAATTTTCCCATTTTCAAGCATCTATGACTTTTCTGACCCCCTGTCATGTTTCATGAGGGGCTAGAATTCCAGGATAGTATAAATACCCCCCAAATGACCCCATTTTGGAAAGAAGACATCCCAAAGTATTCACTGAGAGGCATAGTGAGTTCATAGAAGATATTATTTTTTGTCACAAGTAAGCGGAAAATGACACTTTGTGACAAAAAAAAAAAAAAAAAAAAAGTTTCCATTTCTTCTAACTTGCGACAAAAAAAAATGAAATCTGCCACGGACTCACCATGCCCCTCTCTGAATACCTTGAAGGGTCTACTTTCCAAAATGGGGTCATTTGTGGGGTGTGTTTACTGTCCTGACATTTTCAGGGGTGCTAAATTGTAAGCACCCCTGTAAAGCCTAAAGGTGCTCATTGGACTTTGGACCCCTTAGCGCAGTTAGGCTGCAAAAAAGTGCCACACATGTGGTATTGCAGTACTCAGGAGAAGTAGTATAATGTGTTTTGGGGTGTATTTTTACACATACCCATGCTGGGTGGGAGAAATATCTCTGTAAATGACAATTTGTTAATTTTTTTTACACACAATTGTCCATTTACAGAGATCTTTCTCCCACTCAGCATGGGTATGTGTAAAAATACACCCCAAAACACATTATACTACTTCTCCTGAGTACGGCGATACCACATGTGTGGCACTTTTTTGCACCCTAACTGCGCTAAAGAGCCCAAAGTCCAATGAGTACCTTTAGGATTTCACAGGTCATTTTTGTTTCAAGACTACTCCTCGCGGTTTAGGGCCCCTAAAATGCCAGGGAAGTATAGGAACCCCACTAATGACCCCATTTTAGAAAGAAGACACCCCAAGGTATTCCGTTAGGAGTATGGTGAGTTCATAGAAGTTTTTAATTTTTTGTCACAAGTTAGCGGAAATTGATTTTAATAGTTTTTTTTCACAAAGTGTCATTTTCCGCTAACTTGTGACAAAAAATAAAATCTTCTATGAACTCACCATACTCCTAACGGAATACGTTTGGGTGTCTTCTTTCTAGAATGGGGTCATTTGTGGGGTTCCTATACTGCCCTGGCATTTTAGGGGCCCTAAACCGTGAGGAGTAGTCTTGAAACAAAAATGACCTGTGAAATCCTAAAGGTACTCATTGGACTTTGGGCCCCTTAGCGCAGTTAGGCTGCAAAAAAGTGCCAATCATGTGGTATCGCCATACTCGGGAGATTTAGTATAATGTGTTTTGGGGTGTATTTTTACACATACCCATGCTGGGTGGGAGAAATACCTCTGTAAATGACAATTGTTTGATTTTTTTTACACACAATTGTCCATTTACAGAGAGATTTCTCCCACCCAGCATGGGTATGTGTAAAAATACACCCCAAAACACATTATACTACTTCTCCTGAGTACGGCGATACCACATGTGTGACACTTTTTTGCAGCCTAGGTGCGCTAAGGGGCCCAACGTCCTAATCACAGGTAATTTTGAGGCATTTGTTTTCTAGACTACTCCTCACGGTTTAGGGCCCCTAAAATGCCAGGGCAGTATAGGAACCCCACAAGTGACCCCATTTTTGAAAGAAGACACCCCAAGGTATTCCGTTAGGTGTATGGCGAGTTCATAGAAGATTTTATTTTTTGTCACAAGTTAGTGAAAAATGACACTTTGTGAAAAAAAAACAAAAATCAATTTCCGCTAACTTTTGACAAAAAATAAAATCTTCTATGAACTCGTCATACACCTAACAGAATACATTGGGGTGTCTTTTTTCTAAAATGGGGTCCATTTCTGGGGTTCCTATACCGCCCTGGCATTTTACGGGCCCAAAACCGTGAGTAGTCTGGAAACCAAATGTCTCAAAATGACTGTTCAGGGGTATAAGCATCTGCAAATTTTGATGACAGGTGGTCTATGAAGGGGCGAATTTTGTGGAACCGTTCATATGCAGGGTGGCCTTTTAGATGACAGGTTGTATTGGGCCTGATCTGATGGATAGGAGTGCTAGGGGGGTGACAGGAGGTGATTGATGGGTGTCTCAGGGGGTGGTTAGAGGGGAAAATAGATGCAATCAATGCACTGGGGAGGTGATCGGAAGGGGGTCTGAGGGGGATCTGAGGGTTTGGCCGAGTGATCAGGAGCCCACACGGGGAAAATTAGGGCCTGATCTGATGGGTAGGTGTGCTAGGGGGTGACAGGAGGTGATTGATGGGTGTCTCAAGGTGTGATTAGAGAGGGGAATAGATGCAAGCAATGCACTGGCGAGGTGATCAGGGCTGGGGCCTGAGGGCATTCTGAGGGTGTGGGCGGGTGATTGAGTGCCCTAGGGGCAGATAGGGGTCTAATCTGATAGGTAGCAGTGACAGGGGGTGATTGATGGGTAATTAGTGGGTGTTTAGGGTAGAGAACAGATATAAACACTGCCCTTGGGAGATGATCTGACGTCGGATCTGCGGGCGAACTATTGGTGTGGGTGGGTGATCAGATTGCCCGCAAGGGGCAGGTTAGGGGCTGATTGATGAGTGGCAGTGACAGGGGGTGATTGATGGGTGGCAGTGCCAGGGGGTGATTGATGGGTGGCAGTGACAAGGGGTGATTGATGGGTGATTGACAGGTGATTGACAGGTGATCAGTGGGTTATTGCAGGGAAGAACAGATGTAACTAATGCACTGGCGAATTGATAAGGGGGGGTCTGAGGGCAATCTGAGCGTGTAGGCGGGTGATTGGGTGCCCGCAAGGGGCAGATTAGGGTCTGATCTGATGGGTAACAGTGACAGGTGGTGATAGGGGGTGATTGATGGGTCTTAAACAAAAAAGAGAAAGAACCTCCTCTCTTGTGATCTGATAATAGGCAGAAGCATTCAATCAGGTATAACTCAGGACACCAAAGCTACCATGAAAAAAACCTTTATTGATGACCAGCTAATGAGTTAAAATCAATTAAAAACAAACAGCCAGACCTGGTACATATGTCCCTAAATAATAAATTAACAATTGAGTCTATTGAAAGATATCATAAGTATAGTTTCTTCTGGTTGCCCCTGTGATAAGTGAATGAAAGCGGAGTCCTAATCTTGAAAATAATGATAATAGTAATAATAATAATAATAGGGACTCCTGCTCCACAGGTCACCATCCCAGAAGGAACATACATAAATATTGAAAGTTACTGTTCTCACATCTCTCCTGCTGGAGATAAGGTGCTAGTGCTGAAAAGACTAATTGATAGACTAAGAACTCCCTAATAGAGTTAAAGTGATAACCGTGCATAATCAAATTAATTATATAAAACAAACATATTCCTGCAAAAAATTTTTGATAAACATACAACATTGAATCAAAATAGTGAAATGTGCAAACTACAACAATTGATCAAATAGCCAAGCAAATAGAGACAAGAACTGTCTTAAAGCGGATCCGAGATGAAACACTAACTATAACAAGTAACTTGTCTATATATCTTATCTAAAGTTTAGATAGTTTACACAGCATATCTAGCTGCAAAAGTTTAAAAAGTGTATGAATATTTATTCCTGTGATACAATGGGGGCAGCCATGTTCTTTTTGTCATATTGTCACAGGCTAAGAGCTGGAGATGGTATCAGATTTCTTGTGTGTAAATTCAGTCCCCTCTCCTCCTCCCTCCTCCCCTCTGCCTTTGAAATCAATGGCTAGTAACACCTCCCCCTCCTCCTGCCCAGACTGAACTCCTGCAAGCCCTTGCTATTGTCTGAAAGTGCCTTGGCACTCTGAGGGCTGTGGGCGTGGCTTTTTTAGTTTATAGGGAATTAAACTATTAAAACAAAAACAAAAAAGTATTTGGCTTGAGGAATGCCCTATAAACTATAGGAAAGGGACACACTTATGCAATGAGTAAAAGTTCATCTCGGATCCACTTTAAGGTAGAAGTTGGTGCAAGAAGATGGCCGCAATAGCCAAATCTGAAGTCACCTAAAGTGCATGAATGAGCAGGGAAGGAGATCGTAAGAAGCAAAAGACTCACCAAGTAAAAGAAATGAGAGGACCAGGAAAGGCTGTACAGTGCTGCCCGAGCTGTCCCACTAGTTCCGCCGAAGCTGCCAAGGGACAATCTGATAGGGAAGCTGGCACAGTTTAAATAATCCCCCCGGACGCGGCCGCGTCATTAGCCTAACCTCACGTGCCGTCAGAAACGTCAGCACGCAAGGTCAGGCAAGCGTACATTGGAACGCATGAAGACTAGGTGATACGCATGAAGAATCTTGTTGCTGCCATCTAGTGGACTAATGAAATATTGCATAGAAAATCAATGAAAAAATATATACAATTCTACAGATGAGGAAATTTGCCGCCACCCAGTGGAGAAGAGAAGAATAACGATTGTAACATTTCATAAAAACAAAGATTTTCACATAGTCCCCAGAGCATCCTAAGCAGATACCTGATTATTTGGAGTATACATAAATGAATAGTTATAGTCTTATGCTAATAAGCATCCTATAAACTTCATTATTAATACATTTTATATATATTAAGACAAAATTTAAGACAGTATTCCAGTACATGGCCTCAATAGCAATACAGCCAGGAAACCATCAAAAAATACAGGAATAATACAAGAAAAGATTCCAATCTTGAAGAGTCCATACAGGAAAGTTCTCCCATTTCCGGCAACCGAGGCGACCCAGATCCCACACTCCTGAACCCAGAAGCACCATCCAATTGATCCTAAATGTCGGGAGATAGATAGTATGTATGAGTATATATATATTCACTCAGCACAAGAAACAAACATCTCCCAAATAAATCCAGACCCTGGTGTCAAGAAAACAGTTATTGGGAAGGGAGACAAGTCCAGTCCTCTTACCTCGGACCGTAGAGTTATAAGCTAGGATCACCATCTACTCACAAAATGGAGATCAAAGGTATAGATGTGTTAGCTGTCAAAAGGCCCTCCTCCAAAGAGGTGTACAATTATAACACAAATGTGCATCTTCAAGACATAGGAAAGTCTGACCTCCTCACCTTAAGGTCATACTCCAGGACATATCTCTGGAGACACAAAAACAACATGCGAGGCAAAAATTTCCCTAGAAAACCCAACAGACCTCGTAAACCGAGACGACCCACTCCTACACCTCAGGCCCCCAAGGGGAAACAGGGAGAACCAGCCCCCAGTGACTATGTGTCGGATTCCAGTGAGTGGACAGAGTCCAATATTGAGAGCAGTGTACTCCAACACTTGGGGAGACTTGAAGAGATAAGATTGGACCCCCGCCAGGTGGGAAAGAAGCACAAGGGAGACGGAGCAACAGGTGATTTGAATACAGATGTTGAAACATTAAATGTGATCAATTTGTCTGCCATATCTTTAACGGATATTGAACTTGGGATCCTGAAAAAGGGCCTGACCTTCGCACCAATGAATAAATATGACCCATTTGACATACTCAAAGATCTCTATTTTTTCTGTAGGAAACTAGTCCTCAAAAAATTATATCATAATCAAGGACCCCAAATGCCCTCAATGGAAGGAATGACTCTGGATGAACAAGACAAGACTATATTTCTGGACTTGATGTCCTTATTGGAAGAGCAAATAGAAACCACAAGGGTAAGTAAACAGACTCAATTCAGGCCTGCCTCAAGATTTTTACCTGCATTTAACTCTTGCCCCCAGGTCCAGGTTTTCTTTGATTTGGTATCAAGGGATTTGCAACAAATCACTTGTGATGATAGAGTAAGGGATAATTTAACTAGAGAAGAAAGGAAAGCCCTCAAAGAATTGAGCAACAGACCAGATATCATAATTAGGGAGGCTGACAAAGGGGGAAATATAGTTGTATGGCCGAGAGTTCTTTATGAAAAAGAAACATATAGGCAATTGAAAGATGCCAGATTTTATAAAAAACTTTCTGGCAACCCTACTGAAGCTTTCCAAAAGGAACTTAAAGTGTTACTTCAATTGGGCTTTGAAGAAAAGATTATAACCAAAAAGGAGTTTGACTATCTGTGGGTTGAGAAACCAGTAACCCCTACCTTCTATCTTTTACCCAAAGTACACAAAGATCGACAGAGCCCCCCAGGAAGACCTATTATTGCAGGTATAGGGAGTCTTAATGAAAAGTGTTGTTCATACATAGACTTCTTCCTACAGCCTCATGTTACGTCTCTTGATTCCTACATCCGTGATTCTGCGGATATCATCACGAAATTGAGTGATATACAATTAGATGGTAGAGATCTTTTAGTGACATGTGATGTTGAAAGCCTATACACTAATATTTCACATCAACATGGTTTACAAGCAGTCAAATATTTTTTAAATATGGAGTCAAATGAGAACCAGCAGAGAAATCGGTGGCTGCTTGAACTTTTGGAATTTGTGCTGACACATAACTTTTTTCTTTTCAATGGTGTCTACTATCTCCAGATAAGGGGTGTGGCCATGGGGGCCAAATGTGCGCCCTCAGTGGCCAACCTCTTTCTGGGATGGTGGGAGAGAGAATTTTTGTGGACGTCGTCGTTGGAACGATTCCACCCCGCCATTGCGGGGTGGCATCGTTTCATCGATGACGTCTTTATTTTGTGGCAGGACAGTATTGATTCATTACAGGAATTCATTACGACTCTTAATGACAATGATCTGAATATTTTCCTTACTTTTAATGTCTCCGAGAGTGAAGTTTCCTTTCTGGACATAAAGATATTCAAGGGGCCTGAGGGGCAATTGAACACAACATTACATCGGAAAGCTACGGCTGTTAACAGCCTTTTACATTTTTCCTCATTTCATACTATGGCCACTAAACGTGGAATACCCACAGGACAGTTCTTGAGGATCAAGCAAAAATGCACTAATAATGAAGATTTTGAACGAGAGGCTGAGAAATTGTCAGAAAGATTTAGACATAGAGGTTATCCTAACAAATATATCAGAAAGGCATGGCGAAGGGCGAGATTTACTCCGAGAGAGCAATTACTCCAACCCAAAAGAAAGAACACAGGAACCAATGAAATAGTCAGATTGATCACGACCTACAATGAAGGCTGGAACAAGATTTATGATGTCCTTAAAAGACACTGGAGGGTACTACAGAGTGACCCTTTAGTGAATAAGTTTATATCTTCAACACCTTCCATCACTGCTAAAAGAGCCCCGACTTTAAAAGATAAGCTTTGCCATAGCCATTATTCATATCCACAGAGATCCCTGAGCATTAAGGGAAGTAACCCATGTGGGAAATGTTCCATTTGTTCACTAATGCCATCTACTACGAGTGTTGTCAACTTTAGGGACAACTCTTGTGTCATGCTCCATGACTTTATCAATTGCCAGACACCATGGGTAATATACCTACTTGAATGTGGATGCTCCAAGAGATATGTCGGCCAAACTAAGAATCCTCTAAAGTTTAGAATTCAACAACACCGTTCTAATTTGAAATTGGCAATTAGGGACTACCAAGATGGTAAAATCCTAACCACTGTGGCAGCACATTCCTTGACATGCTCGTTCAGTAGGATAGAGAGATGGAAGGTCTATGGACTACAGAGATTACAGCCTAATATTAGAGGAGGAAATTATATTACCAAACTGCTTCAATGGGAGCTTCGCTGGATACACAAGTTAGGTACGCTGGTCCCAGTAGGCCTCAATGAGGACTATAATTTGGGTTGCTACTTGCCACAGTGAAATGTCTTTCTCTCACGTTTGGGCTATATATACTTTTTTCTATGCTTTTCTGATTGGTCCATCTAAAACTCTCGTGTATGACCTTAAAGAGAACCTGTACTGAGTAAAATTATTTAAAATAAACACATGAGGTAACTTCAAATGAACATTACATAGTTACCTTGCCATCAGTTCCTCTCAGAAGCTCACCATTTTCTTCTTACAGTGATCCCTTCCAGTTCTGACAACATTTTGTCAGAACTGAAATATATCAGTTGCTGTCAGTTATATATCAGTTGCTGTCAGTTACAGCTGAGAGGAGAACTGATGTGTCCATGTTTCCCTATGGCTCAAGTGGGCGATGTTACAGTTTAACAGTGTGCTGACCAGGAAGCTGTTATGGGGTAATGGCCATTTTCAAAATGGAGGACGGAGAATTCCATTGATCACAGTGGACAAACAGGACACAGGAGAGGAAAAATAGATTGAGGAGTAGACTGCACGGGAGGCAAGTATGACTTGTGTATGTTTATTTTGACTTTTAATTTTCAGTATAGGTTTTCTTTAAGGTGAGGAGGTCAGACTTTCCTATGTCTTGAAGATGCACATTTGTGTTATAATTGTATACCTCTTTGGAGGAGGGCCTTTTGACAGCTAACACATCTATACCTTTGATCTCCATTTTGTGAGTAGATGGTGATCCTAGCTTATAACTCTACGGTCCGAGGTAAGAGGACTGGACTTGTCTCCCTTCCCAATAACTGTTTTCTTGACACCAGGGTCTGGATTTATTTGGGAGATGTTTGTTTCTTGTGCTGAGTGCACCGGCGTACCTACCGGGGATGCGACCCCCTCAGCCGCAGGGGGGCCCGGGGCTGCTCTGGGGCCCGCTCACTGTGCGTGGGGGGAGCACTGCTCTGGACCCCCCAGCAAGGTGCTCAACTGGCCGCAGCGTCTAATAGACGCTGCGCCAGTTCATTCGCAGCAGCCCCGCTCCAGCAGCCTGCATAGTCTCCGGCAGGCAGAGCAGGGCTACGGCAAGATGGCCGCCGAAGAAGCCCTACACTGGAGACTATTTGTGTCTCTAGTTCAGGGCTTCGGCAGCCATCTTGCCGTAGCCCTGCACTCTGCCTGTCAGCGCGGGAGATGTGCTGCAGGAGGACTCGGGGAGCTGCGAGCCAGATGCCGGGAGAGGAGAAGACTTCTGTCAGGTAAGTGAATTGTTTTTTTTTTTAACAGGTGCATTTTTTTTTCTAGTGTCTGCTGCCTACATTGTGATTTTCAGGTGTCTGCTGCCCACATTGTGATTTTCAGGTGTCTGCTGCACACATTATGATTTTCAGGTGTCTGCTGCCCACATTGTGATTTTCTGGTGACTGCTGCCCACATTAGGATTTTCTGGTGTCTGCTGCCCACATTACGATTTTCTGGTCACTGCTGCCCACATTGCGATTTTCTGGTGTCTGCTGCCCACATTGCGATTTTCAGGTGTCTGCTGCCCACATTACGATTTTCTGGTGTCTGCTGCCCACATTGTGATTTTCAGGTGTCTGCTGCACACATTATGATTTTCAGGTGTCTGCTGCCCACATTGCGATTTTCTGGTGACTGCTGCCCACATTAGGATTTTCTGGTGTCTGCTGCCCACATTACGATTTTCTGGTCACTGCTGCCCACATTGCGATTTTCTGGTGTCTGCTGCCCACATTGCGATTTTCTGGTGTCTGCTGCCTACATTACGATTTTCAGGTGTCTGCTGCCCACATTACGATTTTCTGGTGTCTGCTGCCCACATTGTGATTTTCAGGTGTCTGCTGCACACATTACGATTTTCAGGTGTCTGTTGCCCACATTGCGATTTTCTGGTGACTGCTGCCCACATTAGGATTTTCTGGTGTCTGCTGCCCACATTACAATTTTCTGGTCACTGCTGCCCACATTGCGATTTTCTGGTGTCTGCTGCCCACATTGCGATTTTCTGGTGTCTGCTGCCCACATTACGATTTTCAGGTGTCTGCTGCCCACATTACGATTTTCTGGTGTCTGCTGCCCACATTACGATTTTCTGGTCACTGCTGCCCTCATTGCGATTTTCTGGTCACTGCTGCCCACATTGCGATTTTCTGGTGTCTGCTGCCCACATTACGATTTTCAGGTGTCTGCTGCCCATATTATGATTTTCTGGTGTCTGCTGCCCACATTACGATTTTCAGGTGCCTGCTGCCCACATTACGATTTTCAGGTGTCTGCTGCCCACATTATGATTTTCTGGTGTCTGCTGCCCACATTATGATTTTCTGGTGTCTGCTGCCCACATTGCGATTTTCTGGTGTCTGCTGCCCACATTGCGATTTTCTGGTGAACTCTGCCCACATTACGATTTTCTGGCCCACATTACGATTTTCTGGTGAACACTGCCCACGTTACGATTGTCTGGTGAATGCTGTCCACGTTACGATTTTCTGGTGAACGCTGCCCACATTACGATTTTCTGGCCCACATTACGATTTTCTGGTGAACACTGCCCACGTTACGATTGTCTGGTGAATGCTGTCCATGTTACAATTTTCTGGTGAACGCTGCCCACATTACGATTTTCTGGTGAACTCTGCCCACATTACGATTTTCTGTCCCACATTACGATTTTCTGGTGAACTCTGCCCACATTACGATTTTCTGTCCCACATTACGATATTCTGGTGAACGCTGCCCACATTACGATTGTCTGGTGAATGCTGTCCACGTTACAATTGTCTGGTGACTGCTGCTCACGTTACGATTTTCTGGTGACTGGTGCCCACATTACGATTTTCTGGCCCACATTACGATTGTCTGGTAAAATGCTGCCCACTTTACAATTAATTTACATTGAAACGCTGCCCCATTACGATTATTTGGCACCTATGGGGGGGGGGCCCATCCAAATATTCGCAGGGGGGCCCAGTGATTTCTAGTTACGCCCCTGGCTGAGTGAATATATATATACTCATACATACTATCTATCTCCCGACATTTAGGATCAATTGGATGGTGCTTCTGGGTTCAGGAGTGTGGGATCTGGGTCGCCTCGGTTGCCGGAAATGGGAGAACTTTCCTGTATGGACTCTTCAAGATTGGAATCTTTTCTTGTATTATTCCTGTATTTTTTGATGGTTTCCTGGCTGTATTGCTATTGAGGCCATGTACTGGAATACTGTCTTAAATTTTGTCTTAATATATATAAAATGTATTAATAATGAAGTTTATAGGATGCTTATTAGCATAAGACTATAACTATTCATGTATGTATACTCCAAATAATCAGGTATCTGCTTAGGATGCTCTGGGGACTATGTGAAAATCTTTGTTTTTATGAAATGTTACAATCGTTATTCTTCTCTTCTCCACTGGGTGGCGGCAAATTTCCTCATCTGTAGAATTGTATATATTTTTTTCATTGATTTTCTATGCAATATTTCATTAGTCCACTAGATGGCAGCAACAAGATTCTTCATGCGTATCACCTAGTCTTCATGCGTTCCAATGTATGCTTGCCTGACCTTGCGTGCTGACGTTTCTGACGGCACGTGAGGTTAGGCTAATGACGCGGCCGCGTCCGGGGGGATTATTTAAACTGCGCCAGCTTCCCTATCAGATTGTCCCTTGGCAGCTTCGGCGGAACTAGTGGGACAGCTCGGGCAGCACTGTACAGCCTTTCCTGGTCCTCTCATTTCTTTTACTTGATGAGTCTTTTGCTTCTTACGATCTCCTTCCCTGCTCATTCATGCACTTTAGGTGACTTCAGATTTGGTTATTGCGGCCATCTTCTTGCACCAACTTCTACCTTAAGACAGTTCTTGTCTCTATTTGCTTGGCTATTTGATCAATTGTTGTAGTTTGCACATTTCACTGTTTTGATTCAATGTTGTATGTTTATCAAAAAATTTTTGCAGGAATATGTTTGTTTTATATAATTAATTTGATTATGCACGGTTATCACTTTAACTCTATTAGGGAGTTCTTAGTCTATCAATTAGTCTTTTCAGCACTAGCACCTTATCTCCAGCAGGAGAGATGTGAGAACAGTAACTTTCAATATTTATGTATGTTCCTTCTGAGATAGTGACCTGTGGAGCAGGAGTCCCTATTATTATTATTATTACTATTATCATTATTTTCAAGATTAGGACTCCGCTTTCATTCACTTATCACAGGAGCAACCAGAAGAAACTATACTTATGATATCTTTCAATAGACTCAATTGTTAATTTATTATTTAGGGACATATGTACCAGGTCTGGCTGTTTGTTTTTAATTGATTTTAACTCATTAGCTGGTCATCAATAAAGGTTTTTTTCATGGTAGCTTTGGTGTCCTGAGTTATACCTGATTGAATGCTTCTGCCTATTATCAGATCACAAGAGAGGGGGTTCTTTTTCTTTTTTGTTTAAGTGTCAGTTTTGAGGTCGTTGACCTATCTCCCCTGATTATTGATACCTATTTAGGTTATTAAGATAATGTGATATTAATTATGCCTGCTCGATTTCTTTGAGTTTTAATTATGGGTGATTGATGGGTGATTGATGGGTAATTAGTGGGTGTTTAGAGGAGAGAAAAGATGTAAACACTGCGCTTGGGTGGTGATCTGATGTCGGATCTGCGGGCGATCTATTGGTGTGGGTGGGTGATCAGATTGCCTGCAAGGGGCAGGTTAGGGGCTTATTGATGGGTGGCAGTGACGGGGGGTGATTGATGGGTGGCAGTGACAGAGGGTGATTGATGGGTGATTGACAGGTGATCAGTGGGTTATTACAGGGAAGGACAGATGTAAATAATGCCCTGGCGAATTGATAAGGGGGGGGGGTCTGAGGGCAATCTGAGCGTGTAGGCGGGTGATTGGGTGCCCGCAAGGGGCAGATTAGGGTCTGATCTGATGGGTAACAGTGACAGGTGGTGATAGGGGGTGATTGATGGGTAATTAGTGGGTGTTTAGAGGAGAGAATAGATGTAAACACTGCGTTTGGGTGGTGATCTGATGTCGGATCTGCGGGCGATCTATTGGTGTGGGTGGGTGATCAGATTGCCCGCAAGGGGCAGGTTAGGGGCTGATTGATAGGTGGCAGTGACAGGGGGTGATTGATGGGTGGCAGTGACAGGGGGTGATTGATGGGTGATTGACAGGTGATTGACAGGTGATCAGTGGGTTATTACAGGGAAGAACAGATGTAAATATTGCACTGGCGAATTGATAAGGGGGGGGGGGTCTGAGGGCAATCTGAGCGTGTAGGCGGGTGATTGGGTGCCCGCAAGGGGCAGATTAGGGTCTGATCTGATGGGTAACAGTGACAGGTGGTGATAGGGGGTGATTGATGGGTGATTGATGAGTAATTAGAGGGTGTTTAGAGGAGAGAATAGATGTAAACACTGCGTTTGGGTGGTGATCTGATGTCGGATCTGCGGGCGATCTATTGGTGTGGGTGGGTGATCAGATTGCCCGCAAGGGGCAGGTTAGGGGCTGATTGATGGGTGGCAGTGACAGGGGGTGATTGATGGGTGATTGACAGGTGATTGACAGGTGATTGACAGGTGATCAGGGGGGATAGATGCATACAGTACACAGGGGGGGGGGCTCTGGGGGGGTCTGGGGAGAATCTGAGGGGTGGGGGGTGATCAGGAGAGGGCAGTGGGCAGGGGGGAGATAAAAAAAAAATAGCGTTGACAGATAGTGACAGGGAGTGATTGATGGGTGATTAGGGGGGTGATTGGGTGCAAACAGGGGTCTGGGGGGTGGGCAGGGGGGGGTCTGAGGGGTGCTGTGGGCGATCTGGGGCAGGGGGGGAGAAATCAGTGTGCTTGGGTGCAGACTAGGGTGGCTGCAGCCTGCCCTGGTGGTCCCTCGGACACTGGGACCACCAGGGCAGGAGGCAGCCTGTATAATACACTTTGTAAACATTACAAAGTGTATTATACACTTTGTATGCGGCGATCGCGGGGTTAACATCCCGCCGGCGCTTCCGTATAGCCGGCGGGATGTTGCGGCGGGCGAGCGGTGACAGGCGCCGGCGGAGGATCGCGTCACGGATGACGCGATCGCTCCGCCCATGCCCCTACAAGGACCGCCGCCATTTGTCTATACGGCGGTCCTTGCGGGGTGCACTTCCCGGCCGCCTCTGTGCGTTAGGCGGTCGGGAAGTGGTTAAATACAAAATTGATTCTCTATTGCAGGCTGATACAATGTTAAAAAGGATGCTAACCAGGCAAATCAAAACTTTAAAATCAATCATACTTTTTTCCGATTAGGTCTTCTCTCCCCATGCCCCCAGGCTCTATATTGGTACGCAGATGCAAAAGAGAAGTGACATGGCATGCTGAATCAGCCTGATTGGCTGAAGCCTCTGTCACTCACCTCTCTGCTCTGTGATTTGCCGCCTGGTCTCCCCTTCACTCTCGATGTCACAGCTGCTGTTAGAGCGCAGGGAGGGGGGCCAGAGGTACTGTCCTTAGCCCCCCTCCTCCAGTGGCATGTCCGCTATGTATTTTATTTGCCCGTTTGTCTCAGTTATGACACCATTTAAATTTCGCCCCTATCACAATGTACGGCGCCAATATTTTATTTGGAAATAAAGGTGCATTTTTTCTGTTTTGCATTCATCACTGTTTACAAGCTTATAATTTAAAAAATGTTTGTAGTATACCCCCTTCAAATGCACAAATGCATATTTAAAAAGTTCAGACCCTTAGGTAACAATTTATGTTTTTTTTTTTGTTTTTTTTATTGTAATTTTTTTTTCCATTAAAAAATGTATTTGGGTAATATTTTGGTGTGGGAAATAAACAGTACATTTTTAA
The DNA here is from genome assembly GCF_040937935.1 of Hyperolius riggenbachi. Lineage (NCBI taxonomy): Eukaryota > Metazoa > Chordata > Amphibia > Anura > Hyperoliidae > Hyperolius > Hyperolius riggenbachi. The sequence continues at coordinate 503,152,281 of NC_090646.1, forward strand.
TGTTATTATATGTGTAAATTGTAATGTAAAAAATATGTAAAATATGTAGATGTAGTTTTACTATTTGGCCACAAGATGGCCACCTTGAGTTTATTTTTTTCTCCTTGTGCTTCTCGATCACCGGAAGCACAAGGTGGACGGGGAAACTTTTTTTTGCAGAAAGACTGAAGCCTCTAGTAAGAGCGTTTCGGTTTTTCTGCTGGGGACACGGATCGGTGATCGGGAACCATGTTCGTTCCCATTCACTGATCCCAGGGCTACTGGGGGACAGCATGGGGGCACGGGGCGCACCCGCGATCGCGCGCGGGAGCGTGCTGAAGTGTGGCATCACAGCAGAGCAGAAATGGTTAAAGTAAACCTGTAATAGAGAAATAAAAAAATATTATACTCACCCAGGGCTTCCTCTATCCCATTAGTACAGACACGTCCCTCACCATCCTTCTCGAGTGCCTCCATTCTGCCGCAATCAGCCCCCGTAATCTAGCTCAGTCACGCCAGTCGGCTGGGGCGACTGAGCCAGATTACTGTGGCTAATTGTGGCCAAATGGAGGCACTCAAGGGACGCATCGGTGCTCATGGGGCTGGGGAAAGCCCCGCGTAAGTATAAAATCTTTAAATTTCAACATTTCAGATACTCTTTAAGAACAACAGCCAAAAAAAAGAACTAAGACTGTGGTTGAGACATCACACTATGGGATTAAATGGTGAGCTCCTCTGAAGGATAATTAGGGAGTTTACAACTTGGCCCATTTAATGTTCTGAAAATATGTCAACACTATATGAATGCATAATAATAATAGTAACATTATTATGGTTATTGTAACAATTCAAAGCTTCCTACAGGTCCCTAAATAAGTGAAATGGTGATAAGGAGAAGGAAAAACTACAGACCAGATGACCACCCACCAATCAAGATAATAATAAGAAGATGAAAAAAGGAAGCATACAGTGGAATATTACATAAGAAAAAATGTATACAGATGAAGATTACATCAAGAAAGCAGATGAAAATAAAAGTACACAGATGCCAAAAAGTTTTTTTTCCAAAAAATTATTTTACTACTTTCTCATGAACACATAGGGGGTCAAAGCTAACCCCTTTTGCTTATTTTTCTACAATGCAGGGCTAGACATTTGGACATTTGGTGGTCCCTTTATTATAAAAGGGCTCTCAGATTCCTTCATAAGTGTCCACCATTAGGGCTTACCCCACCTTCGCAAGCACAAGATGAGAATTAGTCCTTTGTTCTTGACATGGATGGGGGCTTTGCAAGAGAGGAGAAACAATTATCTCTCTATCTCCTGCAAAGACCCCCTCTCCTATTTCATGAACCATAAGGGGCTGTATGATTTAGTAGCAGGGCACTATACTGTGTGGCTCAGCCATCCTGACCATACCAGATGGCATGGAGGACATAATGCTTAAGAGTCCCATTGGATGAGGGCTATGCATTTTTTGTGTTATTAATATTTCTACTTTAAAGTTTTACAAAAGAACAGGAGGACAGGTTGGAGAAAAGAGGAAGACACAGCGCCAAAGGTGAGCATCACACCCCAAACATATAGAAGACTTTGCCCACTGCAACAGTTACTGTCACATATGATACATATCATTGCATGACGTTTTAAAATTTCAACAAATTTAGCATAGCAATTTTACGTATACATTTTGATTACCGAAATAGTAAATTAGGTAACTAACTAAAAATGCTGCTTCTTTTTTTAATATTATCATTAATATTTCCCTTTGATGAAAAGAGGTAGTTTATCTTCATAAATGTTTGGGTTCCTTGATATAAAAAAAAAAAGTGAACTCAGCACAATATTTCACAAATTGTTATGGAGCAAACCTCTGGCAAAACCCTTTCCAGATCACTTTTCATAAGGGTCAGAACTCCCTGCCATATGTACATCTCTGTATTGTAATGGATGAGCAGCACGGTGGCATTTGGGGTTAACACTCTCACCTTGCAATGCTGGGGCCCTGGTTTGAATCCTAGTCAGGGCAATATCTGCACGGAGTTTGTATGTTCTTCCTGTGCCTGGATAGGATTCTTTTGAGCACTCCGATTTCCTCCCACATCCCAAAAACATACAGTTAAGTTAAATGGTTTCCCCCAAAATTGGCCCTAAACTTCGATGCATACACTAAATGATATATACATAGACATATGACTATGGTAGGGATTAGAATGTGAGCCCCTCTGAGGGACAATTGAGTGACAAACAATATGCTCTGTACAACACTGCAGAAGATGTTGGCGCTATATAAATACTAAATAATAATAATAAGGGACCATGTGCTCCTAACTTTCTAAAGTGTGTTTCTAGGTGTGTAAAAAAAGTGCATGTTACAAAGCAATTGTCCATGTTATAAAAATAATGTGAACGTGTAAAGTGTACATTGTGTTATGCCCACATTATATAGAGTCGGTGCTCTGCAATACTCATAGTGTGAACCTAGCCTTAATCATTATCCAAACACAGATATTTGCTGCAATTTTCTGCAGATAAATGTGAAGCCAGGTAATGGATGTCAGGGATGCAATCATACATCACCACTTATAGGTGGGCTAGATGATTAAACGTTCTATTATTTTCAATATGCCTTTTAGACTTGGTGCTCTTAAAGATAAAGGTAAGCAGAAAACATGTTTTCCCTTGCTAAAAAAATAAACTGTAGCCAAAAGCACAAAGGGAAAAATGGTAATAGTTCAATATATGGATATGAAACACATATGCTACTTTGGGAAACATCAACATCTTCATCTTAGTTACTGCCATCATCCCTCAGAGCACTAACGATTTCATAATGAGCTAATTTTAGTTTGGGGAATGCTTTTCTAATTTGATTGCAAGAACTTGCAGCCGTATGAACGATGCTCTCAGAGTCAAATGATTATTTAGGAGTATGAGAGGAGTAACAGCATGTAGATTGATTCCATAATGATGCTGCAGACACAAATTTGTTTTTCTTTGGGTTGTTAGGAAGCCTGTAAACCAATGCCGTTTCCTTGCAGTGCTTCACTGCCTTCAGAAATATTTATCTCCTTTTGCCAAATGGGGAGATTGTATAGTCTTATTTATTCGGATCTCATGACACTATAAAATCGATCTTAACTCCTTGTGACTCTTCACTACACTCGTCTGCTACATCTCAATGTTGCTTTTGCTTCCATGCCTCAAGGTATAGTCACAGCTAAATTGGCTATCTATTTACCACTTGATATGCTTTTATCTGTTATTGAGCATTTTATGGACTATATATATTCTCAGAAGAAAGGGCAGCAACCATGCTATACTTGATGACATTGAAAACAGGATTGTAAATGCTACCTATGAGAGGTATTTACTGTTGTGCTGCTGACCTCTTCTCAGTACATGGTATTAACAATTCATTTGTGCTATTGTCTAATGACAGCAGTTTTGTCTTTTAAAGTACTTTGTAGTTTGTCTGTTTTACCTAACTCCAGGCAAAAATGTATTCCTGGTCCGGTGCAGATATTTGGCACAGCTTATTGTATTCGACTTTTTTACCAGTGTAAAAGATTCTTAATCAACTGAACTCATCATGAATTATGGGATTCGTTATCAGCTAATTAGGAATCGCATATAATCACATATACAGGTGAAAAATAAGCTCTGCTATGGAACATCTATACAATGTTTTCCTGCATCACAAATCTCCTTAGCTGCAGACTGCAATCTTCCCAGAAAACTCTCCCCACCCCCTTTTCTCAACAGGGTCTGCATTACTTTGCAGCAGGATATATACAAGATCTTCTCAAAAAATTAGCATTTTGTGATAAAGTTCATGATTTTCTGTAATGTACTGATGAACATTAGACTTTCATATATTTTAGATTCATTACACTACAACTGAAGTAGTTAAAGCCTTTCATTGTTTTACTATTGATGATTTTGGCATACAGCTCATAAAAACTCAAAATTCCTATCTCAAAAAATAAGCATATTTCATCCGACCAATAAAAGAAAAGGGTTTTTAAAACAAAAAAAGTCAACCTTCAAATAATTATGTTCAGTTATGCACTCAATACTTGGTCGGGAATCCTTTTGCAGAAATGACTGCTTCAATGCGGCTTGGCATGGAGGCAATCAGCCTGTGGCACTGCTCAGATGTTATGGAGGCCCAGGATGCTTCGGCCATTTACCAGTGGTTTTGGCACTGTGAGCAGGTGCCAGGTCGTGTTGAAAAATGAAATCTTCATCTCCATAAAGCTTTTCAGCAGATGGAAGCATGAACCCACTTTTGAACCAGAAACAGCGGCAGAGGCGCCTGACCTGGGCTACAGAGAAGCAGCACTGGACTGTTGCTCAGTGGTCCAAAGTACTTTTTTCGGATGAAAGCAACTTTTACATGTAATTCGGAAATCAAGGTGCCAGAGTCTGGAGGAAGACTGGGGAGAGGGAAATGCCAAAATGCCTGAAGTCCAGTGTCAAGTACCCACAGTCAGTGATGGTCTGGGGTGCCATGTCAGCTGCAGGTGTTGGTCCACTGTGTTTTATCAAGGGCATGGTCAATGCAGCTAGCTATCAGGAGATTTTGGAGCACTTCATGCTTCCATCTGCTGAAAAGCTTTATGGAGATGAAGATTTCATTTTTCAGCATGACCTAACACCAGCTCACAGTGCCAAAACCACTGGTAAATGGTTTACTGACCATGGTATTACTGTGCTCAATTAGGCTTCCATCTCTCCTGACCTGAACCCCATAGAGAATCTGTGGGATATTATGAAGAGAAAGTTGAGAGACGCAAGACCCAACACTCTGGATGAGCTTAAGGCCGCTATCGGAGCATCCTGGGCCTCCATAACACCTGAGCAGTGCCACAGGCTGATTGTCTCCCTGCCACGCCGCCTTGAAGCAGTCATTTCTGCAAAAGGATTCCCGACCAAGTATTGAGTGCATAACTGAACATAATTATTTGAAGGTTGACTTTTTTTGTTTTAAAAACACTTTTCTTTTATTGGTCGGATGAAATATGCTAATTTTTCGAGATAGGAATTTTGAGTTTTCATGAGCTGTATGCCAAAATCATCAATATTAAAACAATAAAAGGCTTGAACTATTTCAGTTGTAGTGTAATGAATCTAAAATATATGAAAGTCTAATGTTTATCAGTACATTACAGAAAATAATGAACTTTATCACAATATGCTAATTTTTTAAGAAGATCCTGTAATATATGCAGGCCCGGATTTACATCACAGGAGTCTATAGGCGCAAATCTCCTAGCACCCTAGAATTCCCCCCCCCCACCCATGAACCTACAAACCCCTGCCGCGCCACTCCGCTAGTGTACTGGCTGGCCCAGCTGTCACAGCTCCTTTACTTCCCTTGCCCGTCATACATAGCTATAGGTGTCCCTTAGCATTAGGTAGCCAGAGGTACCCACAGCTTTAAGTAGCTAGTGGCATCCCGACAGAGGGTAGATCTGGTTAGTGGAATGCTGAGATCTGGGTGAGTAACCTCTCATTTATGCTCTGCTGGGGATTCTGCATAGGTAAGGATGCACTCGGGAGGGGAGTGAGCTACCTTTACATCATCAGGTGTCTGTAGGCACGTGCCTACAGTGCCTTTTGGTAAATCTGGCCCGGATATATATATACATACACAGTATATATATATATATATAACTATTAGTCAAAGATAACATAATTGAACACAAAATGCAGTTTTAAATTATGGTTTTTATTATTTAGTGAGAAGAAAAGACTCCAAATCTACATGGCCCTGTGTGAAAAAGTGATTGCCCCCCCTTGTTAAAAAATAACTTAACTGTGGTTTATCACACCTGAGTTCAATTTCTGTAGTCACCCCGAGGCCTGATTACTGCCACACCTGTTTCAATCAAGAAATCACTTAAATAGGAGCTATCTGACACAGAGAAGTAGACCAAAAGCACCTCAAAAGCTAGACATCATGCCAAGATCCAAAGAAATTCAGGAACAAATGAGAACCTTTGCCAGACTATCAGTCTGTTAAAGGTTATAAAGCCATTTCTAAAGCTTTGGGACTCCAGCGAACCACAGTGAGAGCCATTATCCACAAATGGCAAAAACATGGAACAGTGATGAACCTTACCATGAGTGGCTGGCCAACCAAAATTACCCCAAGAGCGCAGAGAAAACTCAACCTAAGGGCCACAAAAGACCCCAGGACAAAATCTAAAGAACTGCAGGCCTCACATGCCTCAATTAAGGTCATTGTTCATGACTCCACCATAAGAAAGAGACTGGGCAAAAACGGTCTGCATGGCAGATATCCAAGGCACAAACCACTTTTAAGCAAAAAGAACATTAAGGCTCGTCTCAATTTTGCTAAAAAAACATCTCAATGATTGGCAAGACTTTTGGGAAAATACCTTGTGGACCGACGAGACAAAAGTTGAACTTTTTGGAAGGTGCGTGTCCCGTTACATCTGGCGTAGAAGTAACACAGCATTTCAGCAAAAGAACATCATACCAACAGTAAAATATGGTGGTGGTAGTGTGATGGTCTGGGGTTGTTTTGCTGCTTCAGGACCTGGAAGGCTTGCTGTGATAGATGGAACCATGAATTCTACTGTCTACCAAAAAATCCTGAAGGAGAATGTCCGGCCATCTGTTCGTCAACTCAAGCTGAAGCGATCTTGGGTGCTGCAGCAGAACAGTGACCCAAAACACACCAGCAAATCCACCTCTGAATAGCTGAAGAAAAACAAAATGAAGACTTTGGAGTGGCCTAGTCAAAGTCCTGACCTGAATCCTATTGAGATGTTGTGGCGTGACCTTAAAAAGGCGGTTCATGCTAGAAAACCCTCAAATAAAGCTCAATTACAACAATTCTGCAAAGATGAGTGGGCCAAAATTCCTCCAGAGCGCTGTAAAAGACTCATTGCAAGTTATCGCAAACAATTGATTGCAGTTATTGCTGCTAAGGGTGGCCCAACCAGTTATTAGGTTCAGGGGGCAATTTATTTTTCACACAGGGCCATGTAGGTTTTGAGTTATTTTTCTCACTAAATAATAAAAACCATCATTTAAAACTGCATTTTGTGTTCAATTATGTTATCTTTGACTAATAGTTAACGGTTTTTGATGTGCAGAAACATTTAAGTGTGACAAACATGCAAAAGAAAAAGAAATCAGGAAGGGGGCAAATAGTTTTTCACACCACTGTATATACCCTCTTTCCCTGAAAATAAGACCTACCCTGAAAATGAGCCCTAGCTAGAATTTTGGGCATGTTTGAAATATAAGCCCTACCCCAAAAAATAATCCAGTGGAAGTTAAAGAGGAGGAAGAGACAGCCAGTACACTGGCGAACTCAGGGGGCTATTCCGGGTGTCTGGAACCTCCCCCCTGCACTGAGCTGTGTATTCAGCCAGGGAAGCCCGCATAATATAAACAGCCTCATTCTCCCTCCCTTCTTACTTCTGGTGCCTCCCTCCAGCTAATAGAATGAGAGAGGCAGCCGAGCTTCCCTCACAACCCTCACAAGAAGATGCAGCCTGCAGTGAGAGAATGTTGATTATGGAGTCCTGGACTCTCCACAGCACAGAAGTGTCAGACATGATGAAATTAGAGTGCAGGCAAGCTGGTAAATATGCACAGCATGATGCAGAGCTTGCCTGGACTCAGGGTCTGTGGGCAAACATCTGTCTGGTCTCTCCCCATTGTTATAATGACTGCATGTGTGGGTAAGGTGTGGATAACAAGCTGAAAAGTTTTTGACAGTCCCTAGACTCCAGGAGGGCTTCTTTCTGACTTGTGTGAGAGACTGACAGGGACAGGAGTCCGATTACAGGCAAGTAGCCTGTGTGATGTGGGACTTCAATACAGATAAGTTATCTGCTCCATCTCAGGCTATTCTCAATTTCTCCACTCCTCTCTCTGGGCTAGTGCAACGCCAAAATGACAATAGCAATCGCTAGCAATTTGTGAGTGTGATTTTGTGAAGTGATTTTCAGAGCGATTTTTGAATGAATTGCTCAAAAACATGCTACATGCAGTATACCTGCGATTTTGAAAAAATCACAACGCTGCTGTGAGAAACCCACATAGGGTAACATTAGCCAAGCGCTTTTCAAATCACTGTTGATTTGAAAAACGCTCAGAAGCACTCTTGGTGTGCACCAGCCCTCCCTCATTCACCTTTGTTTCCCTCTTCCCCTAGAGCTGACTGTGTGTTCTTGTCTTACAGGAAAGCTAAATAAAAGTGCAATCCTGGTGAGGCAAAATATTATTATTTAGTATTTATGTAGCGCCGACATCTTCCGCAGATGCATATATCCCTGCATCATATGGGTATCGCTTGCGCTATGTGAAACTATGTAGCATATTCCACTGAATTGTCCAAACTAAGTCTATCTCCCGTTCCTCTCTTGGGGAGTTGTTCCAGCGCTGTACCCCGTTCACATTTGCTGCTACCAGAAGCCCTCAGAAACACTAGTGTCCTTGAGTACTTCCAAAGATAGGCAGCTCCGTAATACGCCAGCGCACTTTTGTGCATGGGCAGTATGGAGCCACCTGTATTCGGAAGCACTCGGGACATACGTGCTTCTGGACCTTTCAGGAACCCCCCCCTTAAAAATCCTGCGTTTGCCCCTGCAGTAAGTGGGCACACAGTGGTGTAGTGCCAATCGGGCACTGATCCTGTCATCCCAGTAATACAGCAAGGTTATCAGCTGTGTGCAGGGAAGACAGGGCAGGTGCCTGATCAGTACAGTGGCATACTTTCAAATCCATGAACATCACAATACAAAGGGACAAGAAATGTTCTGCTGAGAGACACTTCCTAATAAAAATATAAGACATCTCCTGAAAATAAGCCCCAGCACATCTTTTAGAGCAAAAATTAATGTATGCCACAGTCTTATTTTCAGGGAAAGACAGTATATGTGTATATATATATATATATATATATATATATATATATATATATATATATATATATATATATATATATATATATATATATATATATATATTCATTTATTTTTATATATATATATATATATATGTATATATATATATATATATATATATATATATATACGTATATACCGTATTTTTCGGACCATAAGACACACTTTTTCTCCCCCCAAAAAGGGGGGGGGGGGGAAGTCTGTGCATCTTATGGTCCGAATACTACATATTTGGTCCGGCGCCAGGTGCCCTGTTTCTCCCACACTGTCCCAGCAATAATGTATGTGCGGCGAGATTAGCTGCCCGCGGCCCCCAGCAGTGATAAAAGTGCGGTGAGATTAGCTTCCCGAAGCCCCCAGCAGTGACAAAAGTGCGGCGAGATTAGCTGCCCGAAGCCCCCAGCAGTGATAAAAATGCAGCGAGATTAGCTTCCCGAAGCCCCCAGCAGTGACAAAAGTGCGGCGAGATTAGCTGCCCGAAGCCCCCAGCAGTGATAAAAGTGCGGCGAGATTAGCTGCCCGAAGCCCCCAGCAGTGACAAATGTGCGGCGATATTATCGTCCTGCATCTCCCAGCGGGGATGTACTGGTATGTGTAGCCTTGCACATTGCACTGTTTACCTTTCTAGTCGGCGCGTTCCTCGCCTGGTCTTGTCCCTTCCTGCATCTTCGCTGGCGTCATCTCACTGCGTTACCTGTCAGAGCTTGTGCGCCGGGGTCACGCAGTGAGATGACGCCAGCGAAGATGCAGGAAGGGACAAGACAAGACCGGGCGAGGAACGCGCCGACTAGAGAGGTAAACAGTGCAATGTGCAAGGCTACACATACCAGTACATCCCCGCTGGGAGATGCGGGACGATAATATCGCCGCACATTTGTCACTGCTGGGGGCTTCGGGCAGCTAATCTCGCCGCACTTTTATCACTGCTGGGGGCTTCGGGCAGCTAATCTCGCCGCACATTTATCACTGCTGGGGGCTTCGGGCAGCTAATCTCGCCACACATTTATCACTGCTGGGGGCCGCGGGCAGCTAATCTCGCCGCACTTTTATCACTGCTGGGGGCCGCGGGCAGCTAATCTCACCGCACTTTTGTCACTGCTGGGGGCCTTGGGCAGTTAATCACGCCGCACAGTCATCACAGTTGGGGGCTGCGGGTCATCTCTGTCTTGCCGCACATACATCACCGTAGGGGCTGCAGGCAACTACGGTATGTAGCAAAAGAGTTATTCTTGCAGGCTGCAGCACGGGTATTACTGCTGGGGATGGTGGAGGGGGACACAGACGGTGCTGTAGCGAAAGACACTACTCCAAGCCTCTACCCTTCTTTCTAAAGGCGAAAGCTAACCTCCTGTTTTGACAATACCTAGCTAACGAGTCCCCCTAAGTATTGTCTAACTGAACCTATAATGCAAACCACCTTATAACCTATCCTGGTGACAACCTATCTATGGTTATAATGATCATGATAACAGCAGAGTTGAGTTCTATTTCCCAAACCAACCATCCTTGCCTTGTTTAGGAGGGGGAGAAGTTACACAAGACGCCCCTGCACCATGGATGCACCAGGTTTAGTATATTTTTTTCCCCTGATTTTTGTCCTCTAAACCTAGGTGCGTCTTATGGTCCGGAGCGTCTTATAGTCCGAAAAATACGGTATATCAGTTCAGTGCTACCCCCAAGATAATACAACTTGAGAAATGGATCCTGCAAAAGGTGCGAAGACCATGGAAATTATGCAACAATTAGGGTCAGAGGTTAGGGTTAGGTGTCATTTTAGAAGAGATAGTGTTCATGGATAGGGTAAGGAGAGATTAGATTTACCAGTTACCGTTGGGTCATTAATGGATGGTTTTTGCATGAAAATGCTAAACGAAACCTGAGATTAATGAAAAGGAAAAATGTATACATACCTGGTGTTTCCTCCAGCCCTGTTCAGCCTGATCTGTCCCTCGCTGTCCTCCTCTTTTGCCTTGTTCCTCTGCTATGGCTCCCGGTCAGGGCCTACTGCGCATGCACGGCCTCCTTCATGCTCCCCAATTAAATCTATAGGTGCACATTAAGAATAATGGATTGCTGTGCATCCAGTTTGTTATCAAATGACATATATGTGACCTCATTTTAATTAAATATGAGTTGTAGAATAAATTTTGATTTGTCTTATAGCTTGGATCCCTGTCACATAAACAATGGTAGGGAAAAACTCAATACATCATGGGAAAAAGTAATTTTTAAAGTTATGCTCAAAATCGGGAATGTTTTCGCAAAACTACCAGAGTCAGTAGCTTACAAGACACCTACTTTTGAACAACTCTGGTTGTTAGCTTTCCATGATGGTGACACTTGTGGCCTTTTTATGATGTCTTAACACTTATGGGGGTATGCAAACAAAGAATGGCTCTGTAAAAATGAGTGAAAAAAAGGCCTACATAATAGTCATAGGCGCACTTCGAGAATAGTTGTTGTGCATTGAGTTTGCTATCAAATTATGTATATGCGACCTCATCATGGTCGGACTGGAGCACTAAGGACCCACTAGGCCCACGTGCCCCATGATTTGGAGCTCAGGTACCTATGTACTCTATAAAGCGCTGCAGAAGATGCCATTTCTTTATATATAAATAATAATTACAATAATATAGGACATTAGACTATGACTAAGGTAGGGATAAGATTGTGACCTTCTCTGAGGACAGTTAGTTACATGAAGCTTCCATAGGGGCAAACTGGACAATTGCCTAGGACCCTAGAGCTGTTTTTATATGCCTCCAAGTCTCCTCACTTAACCTCCCTAGCGGTATGGACAGAAATGTCCGTTCAAAAAAACATGCTGTGAACAGTATAAACATGCATACACATCAATACTCTCCTGCACTGTATACTAGACCCTTGCTTGACACATTTTGGCAAGTTACAGGGAAAAAAAAGTTTTAAAAATACATTTTATCACTGTTTGCACAGAAATCCTGGGGAAATTGAACGCTGGGAAGGTTAAGGGGACTTAATATGGAGTGCAGGGTCAATTAAAGAGGCACCTCTGAGTACGTAGTGCAAAGCAGTGGAGCGTAATCTCACCAGGGGCTTCATCTACCCCTTGACTTGCCAGCATGTTACGTGAGTACTTACATGCCAGCAAGGATTGAGTAGAGGTAGCAATTAAGATGGAGGTTGAAAAACACGGAAGAAAGGAGGGAGTATGTCCACCAGAAAGGTGAGATCTTGCTTTGCTGTGTGCACTCAGCAGGTTTCTAGTGATGGGCTGTACATCAAATTTAAGATTCGGAAATGCGAATTTCCACAATAGTTCATGAATCTGGGGATTCTGAGAATCACCATAGACTCTAATGGGCAGGTGAATTCTAAAACCTACAGGTACTGTTTCTGGCCACACAAGTGATGGGAAAGTTGTTTCAAGGAGCCTAACACCTGGATGGGAGCATGCCAGAGGGAGATCCATGGCAAAAGTCCCACCAAAAATGATGTAGTTGAAAAAGAGTTGTGTTTTAACCATTTACTGACAACCTAACATATTAAAACGTCATGCTTACCGCTATTAACAGCAACATGACGTTTTAATACGTCCCGCGTTCCCGCCGCTGCTACCGCCGTGTGTCCGCCGCTACCGCCGCTTTTTCCGTCGGGCTTCCGTGCTGGGTGATTGGGGAAGAGGACCGAACGGTCCTCTACCCAATCGCAGTGCCTGGAGTGAATGGACGTGACCGCGAACAGCGGCTACGTCCATTCACAATAACAGGAAAAGTAACAATTAAATAAAGTGAAGAAAAAAAAAAAAAAAGTGAACATTTCCTATGAGTGTTCACTAGCGCCATCTTGTGGCCAAAAAGTACATTACACCTACAAAATACATTCATCTTCAAGTACATACAGGTCATTAATAAAATAACACTTCCAACCCTCTCCCCCCTAAAAAAAACACTTGTAAAAAAAAAATCAGCTAAAAAAAATAAATAAATAGTTGCCTTAGGGACTCAGCTTTGTTAATTTATATTTTATGGTGGGAAATTAATTTTAATTTATTACATAGGGGCTTGTAATTATGGCCAGAATAAAAAAAAAAAAACACAACAGAAAAATAACACTTATATTTCAAAATAATATACTGTCACCATACATTGTGATAGGGACATCATTTAAACTGTTTAACCACCCTGGCGTTCTATTAAGATCGCCAGGGCGGCTGCGGGAGGGTTTTTTTAAATAAAAAAAAAACTATTTCATGCAGCCAACTGAAAGTTGGCTGCATGAAAGCCCACTAGAGGGCGCTCCGGAGGCGTTCTTCCGATCGCCTCCGGTGCCCAGAATAAACAAGGAAGGCCGCAATGAGCGGCCTTCCTTGTTTTGCTTACATCGTCGCCATAGCGACGAGCGGAGTGACGTCATGGACGTCAGCCGACGTCCTGACGTCAGCCGCCTCCGATCCAGCCCTTAGCGCTGGCCGGAACTTTTTGTTCCGGCTACGCTGGGTTCAGGCGGCTGGGGGGACCCTCTTTCGCCGCTGCTCGCGGCGGATCGCCGCAGAGCGGCGGCGATCAGGCAGCACACGCGGCTGGCAAAGTGCCGGCTGCGTGTGCTGCTTTTTATTTCACTAAAATCGGCCCAGCAGGGCCTGAGCGGCAGCCTCCGGCGGTGATGGACGAGCTGAGCTCGTCCATACCGCCCGGCTGGTTAATAATCGGGACAACTTGGCAAATAAACCGTGTTTGTTTTATCCACAGGAGAATGTTTAATTTTAAAACTATAATGGTTGAAAACTGAGAAATAATGATTTTTTTTCTTTTTTTTCGGTTTTTCTCATTAAACGCATTTAGAATAAAAAAAATTCTTAGCAAAATGTACTATCCACAGAAAGCCTAATTGGTGGCGAAAAAAACGAGGTATAGATCATTTTCTTGTGATAAGTAGTAATAAAGTTATTAGGGAATAAAAGGGAGGAGCACTGACAACTGAAAATTGCTCTGGTCCGTTAGGATAAAAACCCTTGGGGGTAAACTGGTTAATCTGTAAAGGGCAGAAATCACATTACATTCATAAATTGGTGGAATTAAGTGCTTTAAAATGTCCGGCATGTGTACACGTGCATCAGGTAGTGTAAGGGTTATGCCCGCTTCACAATGACAGACAAAATCCCATGTTTAGCACACCACAGTCCACAAACAACCGCAAGGACCTTAATGGCTCATTCACATGTAGGGCATTTTGCTGGGTTTTTTTGAGCGCCGGCGATTTTAAAAAAAATGCCATAAAATCGCTTGTGCAATGAATCCTTATGGGTGTAAGGTCCACTGTGCCTGGTCAGCGGCGGAATGCCGAGACTCTGGCTTCAGCTCCGACTTCCAGGTCTTGGCAAGCCGCTGACATCAGTGGAATGCAGGAGGCTTCTCAGACCTCATTGGATAGGTGGAGGACGCGTTCCCAGTACGCGCACCGCAGATGTAAGCAGTATCCACATCTCCCCTTTGTGAATCCCTGCACTGACTCCCTATCCATTTCAGGATAACGTTCAAGATTCTATGCCTGGCGTATAAATCTGTGCACAAAACCTGCCCTACCTACATCTCGGAGCTTGTTCACACTTATACACCAGGTCGCCCCCTCTGATCCTCCAACAACCTTTGCCTCACCGATCTACGCATCTCCCACTCTCATGCCCGCCTGCAGGATTTCTCAAGAGCCGCCCCCACCCTCTGGAACGCCCTTCCACCACCCATCAGATGTGCTCCCTCTTTCAACACATTCAAGAAAGTCCTCAAAATCCACCTCTTTATGATGGCCTACCCACCTCCTACTACACAGTAACTCTCTACTGAATATTTCACAGCCCCACCTAGTGTTTCCACCCCACCCTTTAGATTGTAAGCCTCTGGCAGGGTCCTCTTTCTCTAGTGTAATCTACAGGGTCATGTGCTCCTGTCCTATGACAGCCTGTACTTGTATTACTGGGCCTACCAAACCAGCCCATAGCGCATGATCATGTATTTTGTACAATTTGCATGTATAACTTTGCTCTATGTTGTATAACCTTGTTATGTCTGTCATCCTTGTATCATTGTATATATTTATTGTCCAGCGCTGTGTAATATGTTGGCGCTTTATAAATACAATAAATAATAATAATAACAACTCTGACGTTCATGCTTGTGTGTCAGCTGATCCAGCTGACACGCTGGATTACTATTGGTTTGCTTTCAATTCTGTTTTTTTGGTAATTGGTAAGTTCTAGTATTTAAACCTGGTGAGCGCCCCACGTCATCACCCGTGATATCATTTAGCTTTGGCTTGTTGCTGGATAGCGCTCACTGTCATTATTGAATCCTGTTGCTGACTACTGCCTTGTATCTTAACCATGCTTAACCTCTGCTTGATTCCTGTTCCCAACCTTGCCTTGTACCTCGACTACGCTTTGCCTTGCCGCCTGGATTGACCTTTGCTTGGACACAGATTTGCATGAACTCTGCCTGGACCGACTTCGGCTTGCTTTGACTACGCTACCTCTGGAAAGTTCCTATCTGGACTCCCCTGCTGTCACCAGGAGCTCCTGGCTCTTCTGCCACTTGATTCACTCGTCTGGAGTAACATGCTGGCAAGTCTAGCCTCACCCACTAGGCCTCAGGTGACTATCTTGCATATATATATATCCATTGTGCCCATAATTGCATTGTCAGGCATTATCAAGTTCTGTCTGGTGAATTAGCTATCTGCCAGACTATATGCTACATCTACCTGCAGGGTGTACTGTAGTTTTGTATTAGGCAGGAGTTTGCGCAGGTGTTACGGGCTGGGCTCTGGGTCAGTCATATGGGCATACAGTCTGAACTGTGGTTATTGACCAGAAAAGCCTGACAATGGGATAGTTCACATGAGTGTGTTTCGTCTGCTTTCCGCTCAGCAAACCGTGGCCTGAACCGTTTTTAGGGCGATTTTGCTATAATGGAATGTATAGAAAAAACTGCAAAACGCTCACAAAATCACTTTCTGTGGCGATTGTGTTTGCGCTTTTAAGAAAAAAATACATTGTATTTATTATTTTACGGGTCAAAGAGTTCACTTCCTGACTTGCGTCAGGAACTGAAAAAACAAATCGCTCTGCAAAAGTGCTTTGTAAAGTGCTTTACAAAAAGTCATAGCCCGATGGTAAGCGCAGGGAGTGGGGAAAAAATCTCTCACAAAATTGCAAAATGCTGGCCTCAGCGATTGTGATTTTAGATGTGAACAAAGCCTAAGTTATTACGTCAGATGAGCACATCTTTGTTTTTACTAGTTGACACCGTTAGGACATAAATGTTAGTTCTATCGGCAGCAATCTTTGTGTAGTGGTGTGTAGTGGCCACCGTGCTTGTGCGCACAATCGTGGGAGTGCAGGCGATCACGGTTTTCCAGCCTCTATGGTCAATCTGAGGTAGTTCAATGTCAGTTGGGGAGGGCAAAGGGCACCCAGTACTGTTATGGAAGGGGAGCATAACAAAGGCAGCCTATACTGTTATGGAGAGAAAGGAATAAACACATCCCTAATACTGCTATATGGTAGGAGCAGGGAGGGGACAAGGATACCTAATACTGTTATATTGGGGGGTAAAGGGGATGGCAGAAAAGAGCACCCAGGCACTGGTATGGAGTGGGAGAGGGAGGGGGGAGACAAAGGCATCCCATAGTGATTTGAAGGAGGAAATTAAAACAATCCTAATACTATATTGTGTGTGTGTGTGTGTGTGTGTGTGTGTGTGTGTGTGTGTGTGTGTGTGTGTGTGTGTGTGTGTGTGTGTGTGTGTGTGTGTGTGTGTGTGTGTGTGTGAATGGGGGAAGGGGTCCTATTTTATCTAGATACGGCCCTGGATCTGAAAGGGAGAGCAGGGGCTAATGTGGGATTTTGAGGATTGGGGGAGTAAGAACAGCTTTAAGCCTGGGGCCCATTACAGCATATTTTTAGCATCACTTTGGTATCGCTGATTTCCAGGGCGAGACCCTGCCCCCTTCCACAGCAGCAATAACCTTTTGTGCAAGGGGTTGAGATGACACTCTGGAAGCTGGTGCACATGGACACAGAGAGACAAAACCGCAAATTACAATTACAAAATGCTGCACAAAGTACCTGCACTTTAGAAAGTGCAAGTTCTGATCTCAGTGGGCTCCTGGCCTTAGGCTTGGTGTAGGTAAAGGGTGCTGAGAGAGTGAGGGCTGCCTGAGGGGGCTTGAGACTGAAGGGAGGGAGTGAAGGCTAGTTGTGGGTGTGTGTCAGTGAAGTGATGGTCCAGAGGAGGATGACACAACCTAACTTTCAAATATTCCGCTTTGCTCCCTTCTCCCCTGTGTTGGGCTCAAAATGTTTCTGCCGCTCATCTTTCCTGCATAGCTGCATCCTTTCCTCTGCCACCCACTTGGCTTCCAGATTATGCGGTGGGGCAGAGGAGAAAGTCACTCACGGCTGGGGGCAGGACCAGCTGCAAGGAAAAATGTGGATGGGGATCGGGTCATCTAGAGGGGTGCCATTGCAAAGGACGGAGGCCAGCTGCATGATGATCAGTGGGCGGAGTTAGCTGCATAGATGTCTATTGGCATAGTCATTCATGCGGCCAGCTCGAACTGGACTGCTGATGGATGGGGTGGGCTGCATGGTGATCAGGGGCACCATGCAGCCCACCCCATCCATCGGCAGTCCAGTCCGACCCTGGACCTCATTGTAATCATAATGAATTGTAGAATACATTTTGATTGCTTGGGTGCTTATATAATAATATATATATAATAAAATATAATAATATATATAATAAATGGGTATCAAAAAACTAAATTCATCATTCAAAAATAATGTTATTCTCAAGATTAAAGGGAAGGTCCAAGCAAAATAAAAAAATGAGTTTCACTTACCTGGGGTTTCTACCAACCCCATGCAGCCATCCTGTGCCCTCGTAGTCACTCACTGCTACTCCAGTCGCCCGCTGGCAGCTTGCCGACCTCTGAGGTCGGCGGGCTGCATTGCGTACATTTTTACGCATTCCCGCTAGTGCAGGAACATTTACACATACATTTTTACGCGTTAGTGGTTCAATGCGTACGTTTTTACGCATTAAACCACTAACGCGTAAAAATGTATGTGTAAATGTTCCTGCACTAGCGGGAATGCGTAAAAATGTACGCAATACAGCCCGCCGACCTCTGAGGTCGGCAAGCTGCCAGCGGGCGACTGGAGTAGCAGTGAGTGACTACGAGGGCACAGGATGGCTGCATGGGGTTGGTAGAAGCCCCAGGTAAGTGAAACTCATTTTTTTATTTTGCTTGGACCTTCCCTTTAAGATCAAACTTATGGTGTCCATACACAATACAATAAAAACATTCGATTTTCCCATTTATTCGATCTAAATGAGCGAATCAAATGAAAGTTGAATATATATATTTTTTTTGATCGAGAAATTCCAACGATTATCCCGTTTCTTCGAGAAAAATCTGATTGGACTTGCTGGAAAAATCTTTATATTCGATCTAACGGAGTAATCAAACTAAATTATCGAATCGAAAAAAAAAATGAAAAATTGTACCATGTATGGCCACCTTTAGGAATGTGTCAGCAAAATCAAACAAGTTGGTAGCATACAAAACACCCACCCAAATAGCTCTGGTTTTTAGCTTTCCATAATGGGGACATTTGTGGGTGTTTTTCTGCTGTCCAGGTTCTTCTGGGGCTATGTAAACAAAGAATGGCACTAAAATACTTTGTGGAAAAATAATTGGCCTATAGAAAGTCATAAACAAACTGCAGAGTTGATGGTCTGATAGATGCCCAACTAGCTATCAACTGAGGCATATGTGGCATTATTTTAACCGTGATAAGTTGAAAAATAGATTTTCGGGTGAGACCTATGTCTTGTGAATTATTTTTAGTGACAAACTGTGACAAACTGAATCAAAGGCACTAACAAACTGACATAATTTAAAATAGAATACATAATTTGTGACCTTAGGGACTCTACTTTTTAAATATGTATGTCATGAGGGTATATTACTGTTATTTTTGCATATAAGAGCTTGCAAGTATTGCTAAGGTACAATGAGAAAACAATAGACACAACATAGAAAAAATAGAGCAATTTTTCCAAATAATATATCACTAGTGACATACTTTAAATGTTGAGATCAGGACGAATGGGCAAATAAAATGTTTGTGTGTTTTTTTTCTACAGTAGCATTGTTTATTTTAAAACTATAGTAGATGGAAATGAAAACATAGTGTTTTTTTTTTTTTAATTATCCACAAAAGGCCTAATTTGTGGCAAAAAACAAGGTATAGATCCATAAAGCAAACCTAAAGTGAAAAAAACCTAATGATTTAATTAATTGTATGTGTAGTATACTGTATTATAGAACATTAGTGTAAGGAATAGCAGAGATGCCGCCGCTGAGTCAAGTGGCATGGCGGCTATCTCCGCATGTCAGCCTGCAGCCTCTGCCGCGCGTTTACATGCTCAGGTTATGCCTTCCATTGCTCACAGGCTAAGATCTACGCGCGCGCGGGCAGAGCGATAGGACCTTTATGCAGCTAAGAGGGGAGTCAGCTGATCACGCGGTCAGCTGACTCCAGCTAGCATCTGGATTGGCTGAGTGACTGGGGCGGAGCTGGGGAGCATGTAGAGTATATATAGAGCTGGTCTGTCAGTAGTAGAGTTGGGCCGAACCTCCGATTTTAGGTTCGCGAACCTGGTTCGCGAACTTCCGCGGAAGGTTCGGTTCGCGTTAAAGTTCGCGAACCGCAATAGACTTCAATGGGGATGCGAACTTTGAAAAAAAAAATAATTATGCTGGCCACAAAAGTGATGGAAAAGATGTTTCAAGGGGTCTAACACCTGGAGGGGGGCATGGCGGAGTGGGATACATGCCAAAAGTCCCGGGGGAAAATCTGGATTTGACGCAAAGCAGCGTTTTAAGGGCAGAAATCACATTGAATGCTAAATGACAGGCCTAAAGTGCTTTCAAACATCTTGCATGTGTATACATCAATCAGGTAGTGTAATTAAGGTACTGCTTCACACTGACACACCAAACTCACCGTGTAACGCACCGCAAACAGCTGTTTGTGTAGTGACGGCCGTGCTGGACTGGTGCGCACCATGGCGAGAGTGCAGGTTTTGGTGGCTTTACAGCCCATATGGTCGCCTGGCTGATGTAGCTGAATGATGTAGCTGAATGACAGAACAGTGACTGTCCAGCTGATCAAATTTGGTCTGACCACAATGAGGCAACGACCTTATTATCGTGGGTGTGCCCCCCGAGACACTCATCTAGGCGCCGGTCATTGCTTCATTGTGATACGCAAGCCCCTTCACCACGGCAAGGTAATGATCACGAAGGGGAATGGGGAATGTAAACAGAACAGGTATACAGTGGCGGGTTCACTAAACAGAACAGGTATACAGTGGCGGGTTCACAGAACAGGTATGCAGTTGCAGGTTCACTGAACACAACAGGTATGCAGTGGCGGGTTCACTGAACAGGTATACAGTGGCGGGTCCACTGAACAGAACAGGTATGCAGTGGCGGGTTCACTAAACAGAACAGGTATACAGTGGCGGGTTCACAGAACAGGTATGCAGTGGCAGGTTCACTGAACACAACAGGTATGCAGTGGCGGGTTCACTGAACAGGTATACAGTGGCGGGTCCACTGAACAGAACAGGTATGCAGTGGCGGGTTCACTGAACAGGTATACAGTGGCGGGTCCACTGAACAGAACAGGTATGCAGTGGCGGGTTCACTGAACAGGTATACAGTGGCGGGTCCACTGAACAGAACAGGTATGCAGTGGCGGGTTCACTGAACAGGTATACAGTGGCGGGTCCACTGAACAGAACAGGTATGCAGTGGCGGGTTCACTGAACAGGTATGCAGTGGTGGGTTCACAGAACAGGTATGCAGTGGTGGGTTCACAGCACAGGTATGCAGTGGTGGGTTCAATGAACAGGTATACAGTGGCGGGTCCACTGAACAGAACAGGTATGCAGTGGCAGGTTCACAGATCAGGTATGCAGTGGTGGGTTCACAGCACAGGTATGCAGTGGTGGGTTCAATGAACAGGTATACAGTGGCGGGTCCACTGAACAGAACAGGTATGCAGTGGCAGGTTCACTGAACAGGTATGCAGTGGTGGGTTCACAGAACAGGTATGCAGTGGTGAGGTTCACAGCACAGGTATGCAGTGGTGGGTTCAGTGAACAGGTATACAGTGGCGGGTCCACTGAACAGAACAGGTATGCAGTGGCAGGTTCACTGAACAGGTATGCAGTGGTGGGTTCACAGCACAGGTATGCAGTGGTGGGTTCACAGAACAGGTATGCAGTGGTGGGTTCACAGCACAGGTATGCAGTGGTGGGTTCAATGAACAGGTATACAGTGGCGGGTCCACTGAACAGAACAGGTATGCAGTGGCAGGTTCACTGAACAGGTATGCAGTGGTGGGTTCACAGCACAGGTATGCAGTGGTGGGTTCACAGCACAGGTATGCAGTGGTGGGTTCACAGCACAGGTATGCAGTGGTGGGTTCACAGAACAGGTATGCAGCCAGACAGGAACAAGTTAGGCCTAACTAATCTTTCCCTGAGAGACAGTCTGCAGCAGCTCGCCCTACTCTCACTAACGCAGGCAGCACACGAGTGACCGTAATGGCCGCTGCTGCCTGCCTTATATAAGGGGGGGTGGGGCTCCAGGGGCTAGTGTAGCCTAATTGGCTACACTGGGCCTGCTGACTGTGATGTAGAGGGTCAAAGTTGACCCTCCATGTGCATTATGGGGCGAACCGAACTTCCGCAAAGGTTCGCCTGCGGGACGCGAACGCGAACCACCGAAGTTCGCGTGGAACCGTTCGCAGGCGAACCGTTCGGCCCAACTCTAGTCAGTAGCTCCACGTCTGCTGTTGAGAAAGCTATATTGTGTTAGCGCTCAGACCCCAGTCAGATCCCAAAGTGTGCTAGAACCGTCTGGAGCCAGGGATCCACACTTAGCTAGATTCTGTTGATAGCTTTAAAGTACTAGTGCATTGTTTATTTGTTATGACCTTTGGCTTGCTCTGACTATTCTTCCGTTTGTCAATTCTGTACCTCAGCCTATCTGATTCACGTTGCCGACCCTGCCTGTCCCTGACGTTGAATCAGTCTTCCGCTTCTGTACTGTATCTGTCCGCTCGTTGCTAACTCTGCCTGTCTGACCTCGCACCCGCATCAGTGGGCTCAGCCACTGGTGAGGGAATCCAGTTTTCTACACCAACCTCTCAGGTGTAGAATACTGCTGATAAGTCTGTGATACCCGTCCCACAGGCTGCAGTACTGTCTGTATCACTTGGTCCTAGGCTGCAGAACTGTCTGTGTTACTTACTCCTAGGCTGCAGTACTGTCTGTGTCACTCTCTCCTAGGCTGCAGTACTGTCTGTATCACTGGCTCCTAGGCTGCATTACAGTCTGCTCCACCTGTTCCTCAGGGGATCATTAGTTCTGCATTATTGGGAGTACCCTTCCTTTTACTGTGCACCAAACACTACCCGGTTGCAATACAGTCTGAATCACTTGCTCCACAGGTGATCAGTTGTACAGCACTATTGTATTCCTTCTCGTTGTTGTGGTACATATATACCCCTTGGCTGCAGCACGGTCCGTCTCATCCGCCCATAAGGTGAGCACGGCCTGCAGCACACTCGGAGTCGCCCGCTCCTCGGGTGAACCTCTCACCTGTATTACTGTTACACCAAACACTATCTCGCATTGCTTGTTCAGTGTCAGGCTATACTAGTATTATTGGTGATTCTGCAGATCACCACATAACCAGGTATAGCATCTGTATTATTGGTGATACTGCAGATCACCAATAATCAGAGATCTCTGTGTGCTGACACCAATCGTTACAATTAGTTGCAAATAAAAGAAGCTCATATTTTTATTTTCAGTTATACTGCTTTTTTTTATATAATATTGCATCATACTGTCACAGTTGCAGTTTTAAAACCACGCTCTGTCTTTTAGTCCCTTGTCTCTTATTTAGGTTTAGCTGGCCAATGTGTAGATTTGATATCTGAACAATACCAGCCTACATGGCCTATAAAACCGAGAGTACTTTACAAAAAGGGGACTTTTTTATTTGGTGTACACATATTTAAAAATCATTGGGCAGCTTCTGTGGATCAGTCAACTGAAGAAAAAAAAAGTGTTTTTAAAAGCTATTTAAAATGCTCTAAATACATAATGTTGCCATTTATGAAACAACAGCTTTTATCAATTCATTGTCCAATGACAATGGGAAGTTGATAAGCTGAAAAAGTAATTAGGGGTCTCACTTGACTTTCTGTTCCATCTGGCAGACAACAAAATTAGCTAGATAGATTTACAAATGCCATGGAAATTCAAACGTCAAAACCGTTTATGTACTGTAAATGCTTCTCTTCAGCTTGGCTTTTAACTATTCTTCTTAGCACTATTTATAAGAAAGAGAAAAAAAATAAAGAAGAAGACAATTTGTGAGCTTCTGTAGCAACATGTTGCATAGCAGCCAGCCTGCAATCAGTGAGGTTTCGTCTGTCATTTAGGAAAAAATAAAGCTAGAATACTGATGAGTTGCCGTGGCCATCTCAATTTCTGTTCTCAGTTTATTTTCTTCACTCCTTTTAAATATTTTATCAGATAAAACAAATGTAAGGGTTCATCTTTAGTTTATTCACATCTCTTTCTGTGAACAGATTTGCCTGATAACAAAGGCTTTTTAATGAATGTTTTGTGCTGGAGAACATGATAATTATGCCATTCTTTATTATTTCTCAAATCATTATATATATATATATATATATATATATATATATATATATATATATATATATATATATATATGTACATACAGTATATTCATATAGGAGCTACAAGGAAGGCATTTTGGCACAGGGCAATCCTTTTGGTGAAGGCACATATGGATTAGACTGCAACATGTGGTGCATAGAGGTGCATAGAGGTGCCACCTGGGTACAAGTGACCCACGTGGCAGCTTGGGGCCTCACCCTCTGCAGTGGCTTTGGGTCTCCCCTGCTTGGCTGCTCTGTGTCAGTGTGCCTGTGTCAGTGTGCCTGCAGTGATGCTCTGATGCGAGGCCCCCCGTCTGCGCTAGTTACTTGCGCTACTGCAACATAGTGGAAAGTCACATGTGCACAATCCAGCACTGGGTCTCACTGCTCTCCCCTGTTGATATGCGATCGTTCATCATGGATAAGGCCAGTGCCTCTCTTTTTGACATCATCATGAGGGGTGCTGGCTGGAACCATGGTGACGTGACGCGTCTCGGCAGAGGAGAGCAGTGAGACTCACTGCTAAATTGTACATATGTGAGTTCCCGCTATGCCACAGAAGCCGCAAGTAAGTAACTCAGTACTAGTACAAAAGTCTTCTCAGCTGATCACCACTTTTATGAATTTGTTGATCTAAAAACTGTGTACCAGCTCTGAGCAGTGAGCATTCTGCACCCACATACCTGCCCATGACAACCAGAGTGCTGGGCCACCTTATTCCAATTGTGGAGCATGATGTATTGTTTAAAAAAAGTTCAGGGAGGGGCCATTAAAAACATTTTGCAGAGCATAGTTTAGGATCATGGACTTATGGCATAGAGCTATGGACCTTTATACAGTGCACTAATAACAATAATCAGAGAGCTTCAAACAGCACTATGCAAATTGGACCTTTTCATTTTAGAATTTATCCAAGCTATATGGGATCAGTGAATAATGGCGCACAGCGCCTATGCATAGAAATGGCGCCACATTAAAAAGATACGCTTATCGCTATTTATCGTTAGTACTGCATAATAATGGCGCACAGGGAAAAAAAGAAGAAAAACGGCACACACTAACGTTATTTATCAATAGTGGCACACACTAACGTTATTTATCAATAGCGCCCTACATAAGCCAAACTGAAGAAGTTATTTAACTGCAAAACGATGAATGGATTTAATGTAACACTGTCAAGGTTAGGGTTAGGCACCACCAGGGGGGGTCTTAGGGTTAGGCACCACCAGGGGGGAGGTTAGGGTTAGGCACCACCAGGGGGGTGGTTAGGGTTAGGCACCACCAGGGGGGTGGTTAGGGTAGGCACCACTGGGGGTGGGTCTTAGGGTTAGGCACCACCAGGGGGTGGTTAGGGTTAGGCACCACCAGGGGGGTGGTTAGGGTAGGCACCACTGGGGTGGGTCTTAGGGTTAGGCACCACCAGGGGGTGGTTAGGGTTAGGCACCACCAGGGGGGTGATTAGGGTTAGGCACCACCAGGGGGGTGGTTAGGGTTAGGCACCACCAGGGGGTTTAGGGGTTAGGGATAGGTACAGAGAGGGTTCTGTGTGTTAACTCTAAATAACAATAAGGCTTTAACGCTAAATAACAATAAGGCTTTAACGCTAAATAACAATAAGGCTTTAACGCTAAATAACAATAAGGCTTTAACGTTAAATAGCGATAAGCGGCAAACGGATTAGCGGCAACACTGTGCGCCATTATTCACAGGCGCCATTTTCAGATGGATGGAAGCTATATATACATCACTGACTCTGGAAGCCTCAGCAAGTATCAGGAGTATAAGGAAATCTATTTCATGGATCCATCCACTGTTTTAAAGTGAAATATTAATACACTTCTTTTTTCTGATGTCAAGTGATGTAATGTTAATACATTTTGTTTGAATACATTCAGCAAACCTGAACTGGAATGTAAAAGTCAAAATAAACACCCACACCTTATACTTACCTACAGTGTAGTCAACTCATCAATCTCTTTCTCCACTCCTGCACCCTTTTTTCTCCACTATGATCAATGGGATTCTCTGTCCTTCATTTTTAAAATGGCCATAACCTCATAACAGCTTCCTAGTCAGCACACTGTTAAACTGTAATATCGGCCTCATGAGGGAAACATGGACATTACCTTGCTCATCAGTTATCCTTTCAGTCATAACTGGCAACAATTGATATATAACTGACAGCAACTGATATATTTCAGTTCTAAAAATGGAAATGGAATGGAAGGAATCATTATTAGAAGAAAAGGGTGAGCTTCTGAGAGGAACTGATGGCGAGGTAAGTATGTAATATTTATTTGTAGGTACATTGTGTGAGTATTTTAAATAATTTTATTTGGTTCAGGTTACCTTTAAAAGTATGATGTGTTGTGCTTTTTAGTTCTTCCTGGGCCATCACAAAAAAATCTTAATGCGTTTTCCTATAACCCGTGCAGTGCACCCTGATTACTATGAAATGCTGAAATTCTAGGAGAGCCCTTGAAACTCTGTAGAGGTTTACAATGTTGCCTTCTGACTCAGGCTAAAGAGACCTGAACAAAGTACTCTACATTTCTAGTTACTGCTGTCTGGATTCACAGAAGGGTTAAACTACAGAATAGCCGTAACCTGCCATAACTTCAGACACACATTCATGTTGTAGAGTAATTAGGCCATCATAAAGCTACAGCAGATTCATACCACAATAACGGCAATTAATTTGTAAAAGGCATCTTAGCGATTAACATTTATTCCATATTAATAAGCAATAAATGCTTTTATGGCGAATTAAAAGCTTATTTTGCCGCACTAAAATCCAGCTATAGAACCATTCTGGAGTCATTTAATGTCACTTGATAAAGGTTACACAAGATATCACATTTAAAATATTTCTGTACCATTTAAACCTGTACTTGTAATGTGTTCAAGCCTTTACAGCGTAATAGTATAGCTTGAACAATTTCATTTCTGTTTGACTTTCTACAGAAATTTGAGACATGTTGTACAATAAAATATCATATCAGGATAGTCAAAGGCTGATACTGATGGCTATGTCCTCCTAACACAGCTGCAACCTGGCCACCAAAACTTGCTTACTTGCCAACTAGTTCATTTTGGCAAACAACTTACTGAAATAAGCTAAGAGCGAGGTACATAAGAAAAATAAGAAGACCCACAACACTGAAATGGCTGTGTTTCAACACACCTGAAATTACCCCATACACATGGCATTGTGTGCAGTATATCCTTACACCCCCTGGTCCACCTGTTTTTTTACGGGATCCTGTCCATTGAGCCACTCCACCCCCCCATTTTTGGTGCTGCTGACTATAGCAAGTCAAATGGACAACAAAAACATATTCTGGCCACTCCACACACCCTCTATGTTCGGGCACAACTGTCACAGCTGGGATCATTTTGAGCGTACATACTTCAGAACATACAGTACGTTAGCAGCACTTCTGTAGAATGAAGGCTCAGAATCCTTCCAGCTGTGGCTGCTGTGCACAGCAGGATTGGAGCACAGACAAGCAGTGAAGATGGAATGGACAGAGCATGTGCTGCTCCATCGTTCTCTATTCGACTGGCTTCAAACAGAACCATGAATGGGGAGCAGAACAGCTCAACACAGGGGAGCCCACACAAACAGGAGGTCCACCGGATGGCACACACTAACATGTGTAGTTTTTACAGGTTACAGGATAGGTTTAGGTGTCCTTAAAGTCACTGATGCAGCAATTATGATCTTAATAAATATAGAAGCACAGCTGTCTTAAAACGTTTCTCGTGTCCAGCTTAACCATACCAAAAATATATGAGATGAATATAGCATTGACAGATTGTCAGGTATGCTCTAAAGGAGAATAATATGGTAAGGAGTTAATGAAAGCAAAACAGCATATACTTAACGTTAAGGTTAATAAATTAAGACTGCATTGTCCTATGGGATAGAGCTAGGGAACTGGTCAGGCCAGACAACAAGAACAGTTCTATTAGTAGGATAAGTACTGCCATACACTGACATTTCCCCCATTGGTATTTGTGATGCTAACATCCTCATTACCCACACTGTCCATGTGTTGCTAATGACACTAATTGGAGCAAAGTAATGTGATACCATATTAATACTGTGCTGTCTGCATTACACCATAGTACCAAACAACAGGATTAAATGTATTAAATAGTATTTCTCTAATGATTATTTGCTGGAAGCATATTTAAAATATTTGCACTAGTTCAGGCTTTATACATCGTGAAGGAAAAATAAGATATCCTGGCATATAAAGACATATTAACTTGACATTTCATTTGCAAACTTAATACATGGACCCAAGCAGCTAATCTGAATTCTACCTGCAAGGTCTTTTCTGTGTTTAAAAGCGACCTTATGTTACGCATAAGAACAAAGCCAATACTGAGCTCCCAAGCCATTCTGAATTACAGAATTTATACTGTGCAGTAACAACACTTATTTCCAGAGGGAATTTAACTACATACCATCTGCTGCAGAAAATATTGCAGAGTTTGTTCACTGGGGAGATATTACCAGGGTCTGAGGAGGAATCCAAGACAGTCCATGTCTTACAGAACATTAAAAATGGGTTGTTTTTATTCTCTTTGCATGCCACTGCATACAAGCCTCTGATGTAAACTGTTAAGGAAATGTCACTATATGTTTTTAGTTAACTAAAAATGTCCACAGCAGGGCACGCTTAGTATGTATCAGGGTAGCTTTGTAAAGTGATGGTGGATAGTATGGTGGTGTACCAGATAGCGTGCATGCCTTGCAGCACTGGGTCCTCAGTTTGAATCCCAGCTTTTAACAAGGGAATCCACAGATGCCTGCCCCCCAGGGGAAACTGGTATGGGGTATGCATATAATATCCTCTGAATGTTGATTGATGAAGACACCAGCCACACATATGAACACAAACCACACACGTTGATTCCCTCACTCCAATACTTGCTATGTTAATTTATTTCAATCCCTGTCAAAAGCAGTTTTTAATGTGCCCCCGTGGATCCCCATTGATCCCTTAACACAGTGTTCCCCAACCCTGTCCTCAAGGCCCACCAACAGTACATGTTTTGCAGGAAACCACAAACATGTACAGGTGGGGTAATTAGTGTCTCAGCAGAGCTGATTAACTACCTTTGTGGTTTTCTGCAAAACATGCACTGTTGAGGACAGGGTTTGGGAACACTGTCTTAACAGACCAATGGGAATCATCCACTACTCTCCTTAACATACCTAGCAAATTTGATGATTATAGCATGTATGGGGGATGTGCTATTAACCAATACAGTAGGTGGCATTAACTTAAAGAGGAACTGCAGTGAAAATAATGTAATAAAAAGAAGTGCTTACTTTTTACAATCATTATGTATAAATGATTTAGTGTTTGCCCATTGTAAAATCTTTCCTCTCCATGATTTACATTCTGACATTTATCATGTGGCGACATTTTTACTGCTGGTAGGTGATGTCACTGGAAGTAGCTGCTGCTTGCTTTTTTGGGCAGTTGGAAACAGCTGTAAACAGCTATTTCGCACAATGCAACAAGGTTCACCATGGTCCTCACAGTTTCCTGTGGGAGGGGTTTCACCACAATATCAGCCATACAGCGAACCTTGATGATCCATTTGTGAAAAGGAATAGATTTCTCATGTAAAAGGGGGTATCAGCTACTGATTGGGATGAAGTTCAATTCTTGGTCACGGTTTCTCTTCAAGTACAATTATCAAAAGTGCTTTGGCAAAAATTTGCAGAACCACCTGAAGTTCAAGAAAATTCTCCTGAGACTGCCAGAGGCATTCTCGTTCATCTCTAGTACTAAGTAGGATTTGGGCCTTTCATATATGTTGATTTATGTTGTATGTCACTTTAGGTACTCTTTAAAGGGAACCTTAACTGAGAGGGATATGGATGTTTCCTTTTAAACAATACCAGTTGCTTGTCAGTCCTTACGATCTCTTTGGCTGTAGTAGTGGCTGAATCACACACCTAAAACAAGCATACAACTTAATGTACTTGTGCAGGAACCATTTTAAAACAAAAAATGTTTTAGAAAATATTCAATTTGAACACAAAGAGGTAACATTTGAACATTCTGATTATAGCTATCAGATGGGCTCTTTAGATTTGATCCAGGAGATGAGCTCAACACACTGAATACTGGTGGCACCATAGGACACCATGCAATTAAATAAATCATGTTTAAGTCTTTAACTTAGCATACAAACATATGTGACTGGATGTTTCCATGACTTCATCATAAATCCCTAATCAAATAAATTACAAAGTATCAACTTAAAGAGGAACTCCAGTGAACATTTTACTGCTGGCAAGTGATGTAGCTGCTGCATGTGTTTTGGCAGTTGGAAAC
Source organism: Hyperolius riggenbachi (assembly GCF_040937935.1). Classification (NCBI taxonomy): domain Eukaryota; kingdom Metazoa; phylum Chordata; class Amphibia; order Anura; family Hyperoliidae; genus Hyperolius; species Hyperolius riggenbachi. The sequence continues at coordinate 503,182,394 of NC_090646.1, forward strand.
AGCTGTAAACAGCTATTTTCCACAATGCAACAAGGTTCACAGACCGGAAACTGCCAAAAGTTTGAACTTTTCTTGTGGGAGGGGTTTCTTGTGGGAGGGGTTTCACTACAATATCAGTCATACAGCTCCCCCTGATGGTCTGTTTGTGAAAAGGAATAGATTTCTCATGTAAAAGGGAGTATAAGCTACTGATTAAGATAAAGTTCAATTTTTGTATTATATTCCTTCACTTGTATTATATTCCTTCATCTGCTGAATATACCCATATTGTTTTCCATACTACTTCACCTAATGAATATTATGAATTTATATAACACTGACATCTTCTGCACCACTTTACAGAGTAAAATGTAATCCCTATATTATATCATCTAATCCCCATTGTTCCCACTGGTATATTGAACATAGTAAGCAAATTTGGTGATAATAGCATGTATGGGGGCTTTGCTGTTAACCACTAAAGTTGGCACCATTAACTTTAATGACATTTCACCCCAAAATCTGTTGGCCACTTTGAGAAAGTATAAAAAGTGAAATATGCAGCAATTCTGCAAATTCACTGTGATGTCATACTTTAAAGGACAACTGAAGTGAGAAGACTATGGAGGCTGCCATATTTATTTCCTTTTAAACAATACCAGTAACCTGGCAGCCCTGCTGATCTATTTGGCTGCAGGAGCGTCTAAATACCACCCGAAACAAGCATGCAGCTAGTCTTGTCAGATCTGACAATAATGTCAGAAACATATGATCTGCTGCATGCTTGTTCAGGGTCTATGGCTAAGTGTATGAGAGGCAGAGGGTCAGAAGGATAGTCAGGCAACTGGTATTGTTTAAAAGGAAATAAATATGGCAGCCTCCATATCCCTCTCGCTTCAGTTGTCCTTTAAAGGTTTGCCTGCTTATCCCTACTGAGAACTAGGCCACACTCCTTTTTTTAATTTTCTCACTGTAAATACTTAAACTCAAGTGCTCAAAATTACATTTTCTCTGCAGTTGGACTGCAATCAAACTGTAACATAACTCTCACCGAAAACTAATTATGGTTGTACGACTCTGTGTGGCTTGGAAAAAGACATCTGGGTGCATGGAACAGAGAAGTTCAATAGTTCAAGATTTATCTCTATGGGAGCTGAATAGTCCTATAAAATAGAAGGTTGCTCAATCCTATTTCTCCACCACAGGTGCAGAATCAGTAACCAACAGGAAAAGCAGTGGTGTAGCTAAGGAGCCGTGGGCCCCGATGCAACAATTGATATGAAACACCAAAACCTGCCAATGGCAACCACAGTGTCAGAGGTGCAAGAAGGGGATGGGGAGCAGTTTGTTAATGATTACCACTATTCAAAGTATCTATAGAAGTGATTATTATGAGCACAGGACCAATAGAAAGCTAATACTGTAGTTAAGGGATGGCCCTTTGGGGCCCCTCTGGCCCAAGGGCCTCGATGCGGTCACAATCTCTGCACCCCCTATTGCTGCACCCCTGTGGAAAAGTATATGCATAAATATATCCACAGAGGGTTAGATATAGGCATAATGTTTTTTGAAAGGGAACCTGAAGCTAGGAACATTATTTAAAATAAACACGTGACGTAGCTGCAAATGAATATTCCATACTAACCTCATCGTCAGTTCCTCTCAGAAGCTCACCATTTTCTGCTTACAGTGAACCCTTCCAGTTCTGACAATATTTAGTCAGAACTGAAATATACCAGTTGGTGTCAGTTATATATCAGCAGCTGTCAGTTACAACTGAATGTGCAAGGTAATGTTCATGTTTCCCTATGGCTTAAGTGGGTGATATTACAGTTTAACTGTGTGCTGACCTGGAAGCTGTTACGGGGTAATGGTCATTTTTAAAATGGAGGACAGAGAATTCCATCACAGTGAACAAATGGGACGCAGGAAAGGAGAAAGAGATTGAGGAACAGACTACACAGGAGGTAAGTATGACCTGTGTATGCTTATTTTGACATTTTATTTTCAGTTCAGGTTCTCTTGAAGCATTAGACAAAATTAGCCTATGTCTTCCTCTGATGCTTTAATAAACGTTATGCCTGTGTATAACCGCCATTGATGTCTGCAGTGCACACTGTATAGGAGCTGCATAACATAAAAAAAAACCACAGCCAAGAACCTGAGACAGTCAAAAGTATAAAAGAAGATTTTAATCTTTAAACACAAAACAAGACTTCAGGAATGCCCCATTTCCGAGCAGAAGTACAGATTGTTGCTATCATTAGTTTGTTTCACTTCAGGTTTGCTTTTAAAATGGATCCACTTTATATCACTTAATAAAAGAACTGAGACACAAACGTGTTTTTGCTTTGCCACTGAGGCTGAGAGACTTCACAAGACAAAGAAAACATTTGTGCCATTAAAGAGACACTGAAGCGGAAAATAAAATTTATGATATAATGAATTGGTTGTGTAGAATAGATAATTACTAGAAGATTAGTAGCAAAGAAAATAGTCTCATATTTTTATTTTCAGCTATATAGTGTTTTTTTAACATTGCATCATTCTCTAATGTTTGAAGTTTACACACTACTCAGCATTCTAAATGAATTTACAGAGCAGCCCAGTAAACTATTGACCTGTCCTCTGCAAAGAAAAAGAAAACACAGTTAAGATAACAATCGTCAGAAGACAGAGCACTCTGTGGGCCAGATTTATCAAGAGTGCCTGAGACAAAATATTAGTAGGTTTTTAGAAATCCGTGCAGAATTGTCTCAGGCACCCTAAGAAATCACTAGATTATGCAGATTCCTTCTTAAACTGTAAGGAATAGAAGGAGCTAGGAAGGTCTCTCAGGCAGTGCAGTGTGTGAGGGGAATTGCTGTTGCTGAGATAACCAACACACCTGCTGTCAGCAAGCTCTGAGTGAGGGGCAGGAGCCCTTCACAAATCACATCTAGCCTGCACTATCTGTAGCACTGCTAATGAGCACTTCTTAATCTGCAGCAATTAAGGAATTGATTTGCACTTTTCTTAATTGTAGTGCAGCTCTAGAAATCCTCGCTAAACTGCTGCTATTACATAGGCTTTGGGAAGTTTCTTACTATCATGCAGAACTGTTCTTCTGCTGGTTAGAACAGTTTTAGAAGAAAAAAACTGTCAGTAATGCTTTGATAAATCTGGCCCAGTGACTTTGAACGTCATTCAGCTCAATGGCTCTTTTGCATAGATAACAACTGGAGTTTCTTAACGCTTCCTGTACTGGAAACAATATTAGATCTGTGTATCTACTCCTAATGTATTATTTCTTAGCTGTACTACACATACAAATCATTATATCATATTTTTTTTCTCTTCGGTGTCTCTTTAAGACAAGCTTATAATTTATCATAGCTAACACTGGAGGCTCAATGCCTCATCTGCTAAATCTTTGTCTGCTCCCCTAGGGTTTCCACCCCACTATCATCTAAATTGTAAGCTTGCAAAGGCCGGAACATCCCTGTGGCGTTTCTTGTTTCTTCTGTTATTTATCATATGAACATGTACAAGCATTGGTGATTCCTCAAATCACACATCAGCTATATAAGTATTTATACTTGTATTGCTGGATGTCCTGATTGTACCGAGTTTTCAACTTCTCAATGTATCTTTGCTCCCCACGAATTGTTTTCCACTATGTACAGCGCTAAAAAAAATACTAGCACTGTATAAATCTAAAAATAATAATAGTTTGTGTCTGTATGTGGGATTTAAGATGCCATAGGGCACCAATAGTATGTTTTTTGAAGATCATTGTACTACCGCATGTACTAAAGCTTTGACAACACTGGCCTTGCCTTCTGTGATATTACTAGAATCAGTAGGCACAGTTTGGCCTTATTAAATACATCTTTTTATATTGCTTTACATTTTGTAATACTGGGAATTGACGATTTAATGCTGCATATTTTACATGGCACCAGGGGAATTCTACATGCAGAGTACAATGATTTGGAGCACAGATGAAAAGTTACAATGAAACCCTTTTTTTTTCCTACGTTATCAGCTGCATTTTGGAGATATGGGCCTCAGTAGGTGTCCGCAAGGCTAGAAGAGGGTTGTAAGTAATTAGGGAACAATTTAGAGATTTGTTTTTCATTACAAAATCCTTTTCCCTAGATCAATGGACAAAAATCCATTTCTTTATTAAATGGAGCATCTAAGGAAGACAGTGCTAAGTGCTCCATATAGAACATCTGGAGAACGTTGTCACAGCCCAGAGCAATTACCAGACAGAATTGAATTCATTACTATCAGTAGCTGGAGGTAGATATTATAATTGGGCATTACCCCAGGGAAAAGAGGAGACATAGTGAAATAAATTAGGCCTGTGTGTGTGTGAACCTCTGTATGGCAGTAGCTTCGTATTATTCTTTGCTCCTCAAGGACAAAACTGTTGTGGGAGAAAGTACTAAAGTAATACATGTGGGAAATAAATAAACTAATATATTAAAGGGGCACTACAGCTAAAAATTTTAAAATTTAAAATATGTGCAAACATATACAAATAAGAAGTGCATTTTTTTCCAGAGTAAAATGAGCCATGAATTACTTTTCTCCTATAATGCTGTCACTTACAGTAGGTAGTAGAAATCTGACAGAAGCGACAGGTTTTGGGCGTGTCTATCTCTCTATAGGGGATTCTCAGCAAGGCTTTTATTCTTTATAAAGATATTCCCTAAAAAAGGATTTAAACAATGATGCTGGCCAGCTTCCCTGCTCGCTACACAGTTTTTTTGGCATATGGACAAAGCAACTGCCATTCACTAAGTGCTTTTGAAAATAAATAAATCCCTGAGAATCCCCTATAAAGAGATGGACTAGTCCAAAACCTGTCACTTGTGTCAGATTTCTACAACTTACTGTAAGTGACAGCAACGTAGGAGAAAAGTAATTTATGGCTCATTTTATTTTGGAAAAAAAGTACTTCTTATTTGTATATGTTTGCAAATATTTTACATTTTACAGTTTTTCGCTGTAGTGCCCCTTTAAGTGTGTCTGATCAGGCAAAAAAAAAAGGTTGATGCTTTGGGCATTAAAACTTGCAGAATTATGTTTTATTTATTCCACAAACAGACTATATTACATTTTTTGTTTACATTTTTTAGATACATTATGAAAGTGAATGTGCTAAAAGCCTTAAAGGGTCCTTTGGTGCTGATTTGATGAAAGCCAGCCCTGCCACAGCTGATTGATACTGGGAAGGATAGGATAGGAACTTGACAATTGTGCTCAAACTTTTTTACACTACTACATAAGAAAAAAGGTAATCATATAATATACCAGGAAGATGGAAGTCAGTCTTCCCATTTTATTAAAAATCCCAAGACTATTCAGAATGTATTTAGAAAGGGAGAAAACATGATGCAGGCACTGCAGGCACTGCAAACTAACTGTATTTTGAATGCCAGCAGGGTCGGTTCTAGCCACAATTGGGCCCCGGGGCAAAAGTAGCCTGGAGGTCCCCCTGAACTTGAACAAGATGTCCTCATGATGTGAGGACAGGTGAGAGTAAAAGGAGAGCCTGCCTACTGGCTGCTTACAGGCTTATCGCTAGTCACCAATTGCTCCCCATTGCTACATGCTGCACACCATTGCATGCCATTGCATCTAGCAGTATCCCATCCTCCCTTCCACTCATCCCCCTGCACATTCTACCTGGTACCCTACACCTTCTACTACACGCTCAACTCGCAGTTCACCTGGGATTGGCCGGGATCACTACAGTATATGGGCTGGTGAACCTGCAGTTTTGCTCCACAACTCAATGCTCCAATGCTTCATCATGCCGCCATGCCACCGCTGAGCGGCCGCTATCATAGTTCTGTGTTTGTTGTTTGGCATCACGATATTCACAGATGCTGACTTGAGCTGATGAGCACAGTGCCATGTCATTCTCTCACTATTCTCTTGCCATTGTACAGAAGAGGGAAACCGAGAGCCCAATATAGTGTAGTAAGTACTGCAAAAATGGATATATGTAAAGAGTACAATATATATATTCACAAGACAGGGTTACCTCCAGGCAACCACTGTATAGGCAGGTGAGGAGATTATCCTGTCCCCACTCAGGAATAAGAAGTCGCTCTCTGTAGACAGGAAAAAAGGGGTATCCCCCTCCACCAAGGGTGGATAATTAATATTATGTAGAAAGAACAGAGGCGCCAGCAGGATAAAATCAGGTAATAAAATGTTTAAAAGTGCTTTGGAGGCAGCGGTGGAATTACCTCCTGTAAGCAGACACTAGAAACTGTCAGTTCAAATCTAAATAAATTTTATTGGCATACTCCAAGGGGGTCGCAACGCGTTTCACAGGTGTAAACCTGCTTCCTCAGGCAATATAACATAGGAACATACAACAGTAAAAGGTCCGGGTAACACCTGGCGCCTCAGTGATTATTGACTGAGGCGCCAGGTGTTACCCGGACCTTTTACTGTTGTATGCTCCTATGTTATATTGCCTGAGGAAGCAGGTTTACACCTGTGAAACGTGTTTAGACCCCCTTGGAGTATGCCAATAACATTTATTTAGATTTGAACTGACAGTTTATAGTGTCTGCTTACAGGAGGTAAGTCCACCGCTGCCTCCAAAGCACTTTTAAACATTTTATTACCTGATTTTATCCTGCTGGCGCCTCTGTTCTTTCTACATAATTTAAAGAGAATCTGTTATAGAAGGTAAGTCTGCCATCCATTAAAGTGAAAGGTATGCACTGACTTGACTAATACAATGTGCAGTCACACAGGTGAAGTTAACAGGTATGCACGGAGTGGTATATCCCACTGAGTGCACTCACGTAGGTAGGTAGGTGCACTGCCACTGAACACAATAGGTAGGTATATGCAGTGATGGGTATTACAAATGTGCAAATGTCACACACACGTACCGTGAACAGGTACAGTGACTGGTGGTATTGAATATCACACAGCGTGCGCTCACCTAGGTAGGTGGGTGCACTGAACCCAACAGGTAGGTATATGCAGTGATGGGTATTACAATGTGCACCTGTCACACACAGACAGGTACTGAACAGGCACATTGACACTGCGTGCACTCATGTAGGTAGGTGGGTGCATTGTGAACGATAGGTAGGTATATGCAGTTTTTAGCAATAAGAATCAGCAAGGAGCAAGCTAACAAGCCTACAAGAGCCTAACTAAGCTTTCCCCATAGGTCTCTGCACAGCAGCTCTCCCTTCTCTAATTACTGCAGGCACACGAGTGAGTCCAATTGCGACCCCCTTGGAGTATGCCAATAAAATTTATTTAGATTTGAACTGACGGTTTATAGTGTCTGCTTACAGGAGGTAAGTCCACCGCTGCCTCCAAAGCACTTTTAAACATTTTATTACCTGATTTTATCCTGCTGGTGCCTCTGTTCTTTCTACATAATTCTCTTGCCATTGGTGTTGTGAGCAGGGCAAGCAGGGGCAAGCACAGTTGGCATGGACAGTCGTTCGAGCAAAGACAGGGGAGACACATTAAATCTATTAGGTACAGGAGGTGAGATGGTGAGAAACTGTTATCTGAGGAGGAAGCTCCAGGTAACTTATGGTGGCCATACATGGTACAATTTTTTCATCCAATCTTACCATTTCTATGTAATATAAGGGAACTGCCTAAATTATCCTTTCAGTATATTCAGTTAATTTACCCTTATACTACATAGAAATGGTAAGATTGGATTAAAAAAATTGTACCATGTATGGCCACCATTAGGGAATCAATTCGTTCTTCTTAATTCTGCCATCTGAGTTACCTAATCCAACACAGCTGAGAAGACATTGACATAACTATATTCTTTTTGTTGTTCCTTATGTTGCTCCACTCAGTCCTCTTGTCTATCCACCTTTATATTTGTAATTATTTTTTCGCCATAGTAACTGCTAACAGTTCTTATACAGAGGGCTACATACCAGGCTGTGGATGAGCTGGAGCATGAAAAAGAGGAGGATGAGTTTACCCTGAAACAAAAACAATTGGGCAAGCACCATCAACCAAACCACTTAAATATAGTATCCTATAGAGTGTGCAGAAAGGAACATGTAACAACTAAATGCAAAGGGAAAGGGAAAGACCACAGAATGTTCCATAAACACCGCACCACTCAAGGATGAATTAAAAACATCTTATTTTTATTGACTACAAAACTCTATAAAACAATTAAAACCATGGTAAAAGGATAATGCACATTAAATATACAGGGGTGCAGAATTATTAGGCAAGTTGTATTTTTGAGTAACCAGTCCACAGTGGAGTCGGCACCATCAAATGTATTAAAGCTCTTTATTTAAAGCAGCATGATGAGCAATCTGTAACAGCGACAGCCCTGCTGTTTCGGTCTATGCAACCTTTCTCAAGCCGTTCAGCATCACATCTACTGACATCTAAAATCATTCCTCCTTATATACTCCAACCACCTTTAAAACACCAATCAATTCAAAGATCCTTCAGGCAATCAGGACTTCCAAAGGTGTCCCACGGACCTGATGGAGAACTGCAACACCTAACATGCTAATTTAGTACCTCCCACAGCGCTGTCACTCAAGCCCTTCTATCTAACAGACCTTCCCCTTCCGCATATAAAAATGCCTGGGAGATTCTTCATTAATTAAACATACATCTGTATACTGGGCTTCCTTACCCAATCACCATGCCGCAAGGAGCAGCCGCGTAGTCTCCGCCCCCAGCCGCCTCTCCTTCCGTCCGTCTCACCGCGGTGTTAGCATGTATCTGCAGTCATGTGACTAACCAGTCACATGACTTCCGACGTCATCATACCGAAAAAAGTATTTTTGAGGAATAATTTTATTATTGAACAACAACCATGTTCTCAATGAACCCAAAAAACTTATTAATATCAAAGCTGAATATTTTTGAAAGTAGTTTTTTGTTTGTTTTTAGCTTTAGCTATTTTAGGGGGATATCTGTGTGTGCAGGTGACTATTACTGTGCATAATTATTAGGCAACTTAACAAAAAACAAATATATATACCCATTTTAATTATTTATTTTTACCAGTGAAACCAATATAACATCTCAGCATTCACAAATATACATTTCTGACATTCAAAAACCAAACAAAAACAAATCAGTGACCAATATAGCCACCTTTCTTTGCAAGAACACTCAAAAGCCTGCCATCCATGGATTCTGTTAGTGTTTTGATCTGTTCACCATCAACATTGCGTGCAGCAGCAACCACAGCCTCCCAGACACTGTTCAGAGAGGTGTACTGTTTTCCCTCCTTGTAAATCTCACATTTTATGATGGACCACAGGTTCTCAATGGGGTTCAGATCCAGTTAACAAGGAGGCCATGTCATTAGTTTTTCTTCTTTTCTACCCTTTCTCACCAGCCACGCTGTGGAGTACTTGGACGCGTGTGATGGAGCATTGTCCTGCATGAAAATCATGTTTTTCTTGAAGGATGCAGACTTCTTCCTGTACCACTGCTTGAAGAAGGTGTCTTCCAGAAACTGGCAGTAGGACTGGGAGTTGAGCTTGACTCCATCCTCAACCCGAAAAGGCCTCACAAGCTCATCTTTGATGATACCAGCCCAAACCAGTACTCCACCTCCACCTTGCTGGCGTCTGAGTCGGACTGGAGCTCTCTACCTTTTACCAATCCAGCCACGGGCCCATCCATCTGGCCCATCAAGACTCACTCTCATTTCATCAGTCCATAAAACCTTAGAAAAATCAGTCTTGAGATATTTCTTGGCCCAGTCTTGACGTTTCAGCTTGTGTGTCTTGTTCAGTGATGGTCGTCTTTCAGCCTTTCTTACCTTGGCCATGTCTCTGAGTATTGCACACCTTGTGCTTTTGGGCACTCCACTCCAGTGATGTTGCAGTTCTGAAATATGGCCAAACTGGTGGCAAGTGGCATCTTGGCAGCTACACGCTTGACTTTTCTCAGTTCATGGGCAGTTATTTTGCACCTTGGTTTTTCCACACGCTTCTTGACTATTTTGAATGAAACGCTTGATTGTTCGATGATCACACTTCAGAAGCTTTGCAATTTTAAGAGTGCTGCATCCCTCTGCAAGATATCTCACTCTTTTTGACTTTTCTGAGCCTGTCAAGTCCTTCTTTTGACCCTTTTTGCGAAAGGAAAGGAAGTTGCCTAATAAGTTGCCTAAGTTGCCTAATAATTATGCACACCTGATATAGGGTGTTGATGTAATTAGACCACACCCCTTCTCATTACAGAGATGCACATCACCTAATATGCTTAATTGGTAGTAGGCTTTCGAGCCTATAAAACTTGGAGTAAGACAACATGCATAAAGAGGATGATGATTCTGCACTCCCTGTATTTTGTAATATTACAAACAACCAGTAAATGCCAAAATGTATTATAAATTGCAGCATTTGACACCATCCTCATATAGCAAGCCAGATAGTGCCCAGTATAGGTAGCCATAGAGCCACCCCCCTTTCCCTCAAAGGAATCCAGGAAGCCTGCCCAGTATAAGTACCAGAGATTCTCTCTAGTATAGGTAGTCCAGCACCAGTATAGACAGCCAGAGTGCCCTCCAACTAGTGTTGGGCGAACAGTGTTCGCCACTGTTAGGGTTCTGCAGAACATCACCCTGTTCGGGTGATGTTCGAGTTCGGCCGAACACCTGATGGTGCTCGGCCAAACCGTTCGGCCGCATGGCCGAACTAAGAGCGCATGGCCGAACGTTCCCCGAACGTTCGGCTAGCGCTGTGATTGGCCGAACGGGTCACGTGGTTCGGGTAAATAAATACCCGAACCACGTCATATCTCTGCCATTTCTCTGTGGGTTTAGCTTTGGGTAGTCAGGCAGGGTAGTTCGCTCTCCAGCCACGCTAGCCACACTATATATAGCATTGTTTACTGCCACTGTGTACGTCGCTCAGCCACACTATATATAGCATTGTTTACTGCCACTCTGTGTACACGGCTCAGCCAGACTATATAGCATTGTGTGTACTGCCACTGTGTACCTCGCTCAGCCAGACTATATAGCATTGTTTCCTGCCACTCTGTGTACACCGCTCAGCCAGACTATATAGCATTGTGTGTACTGCCACTGTGTACCTCGCTCAGCCAGACTATATAGCATTGTTTACTGCCACTCTGTGTACACCGCTCAGCCAGACTATATAGCATTGTGTGTACTGCCACTCTGTGTACACCGCTCAGCCATACTATATAGCATTGTGTGTACTGCCACTCTGTGTACACGGCTCAGCCAGACTATATAGCATTGTGTGTACTGCCACTCTGTGTACACCGCTCAGCCAGACTATATAGCATCAGTGGTGCTCAGCAGAGCTCGAATATTCGAGTAGCTCGAATATTCGAGCTCTTTTTCAGCTATTCGAGCTCGGTATTCGAGCTCCGAATAGCTGGAGCTATTCGAATGGGCTATCCGAGTACACTCGAATAGCCCATTCACTATTCGAGCTATTCGAGCAACCCGGCGCTATTCGAGCTCGGTACCGAGCTCGAATAGCGTCATAGCCCAGATTGATGTCCTTAGAGCCAATCAGAGGGCTCCCAGGCCCTCTGACGGCAGCCAATCACAGAGGGGGACCCTGGCCAGCCCCTACCCTATAAATAGCGGCCGCCATGTTCCGTTTCTCCATGCTTGCCTGAGACTTGTACAGAGAGAGAGTTGCTCCTTTGTGCTTTGGCTTAGCAAGTGCTCTATTGTGATCATTTACCTAGCGTTTTTGCTCACCTACACCTGCCATATACACCTATATTGTTGTTAGTTAGATAGACATTGTATTTTAGTTAGTAGCTTGTGTGTTACATTAGAGACAGGCAGCTGCTGCAAGCTTACAGGTTTAGGCCTCAGGGGGGCCTTGCCTCTGTGGGCAGCTGTCCTCTGTTTATTTCTCTCATCTATACCAGTATTTCTGCTGTCCTTTACTAATAGTATTGTAGTTATACTGTACTAGGAGTAGGACACTCACTGACTGTCACTGTTTATAGGCTACTAGCTAGCTCCTGCGTGTGTGCACTCACTCACTGTCTGTGTGTACACACACTCTATTTCCTTCTGATTACTGATAGATTTTTGTTAGTTAGTTGTACTTACTTACTACTTACTCTTACTGTACCCGTAGGGACACTCACTGTCACTGTTCATATAGGCTACTAGCTCCTGCGTGTGCGCACTGCACTCACTGTCTGAGTGTACACACACAACACACACTCTATTTCCTTCTGATCGCTGATTGATTATCGTAATTAGTTAGTTCTACTTACTGTTACTACTTACTCTTACTGTACTAGGAGTCTAGGACACTCAGTCACTGTCCATAGGCTACTAGCTCCTGCGTGCGTGCACTCACTGTCTGAGTGTACACACACCCACACTCCATTTCCTTCTGATCGCTGATTGATTATCGTAATTAGTTAGTTGTACTTACTGTTACTACTTACTCTTACTGTACTAGGAGTCTAGGACACTCAGTCACTGTCCATAGGCTACTAGCTCCTGCGTGCGGTCACTCACTGTCTGAGTGTACACACACCACCCACACTCTATTTCCTTCTGATCGCTGATTGATTATTGTAATTAGTTAGTTCTACTTACTGTTACTACTTACTCTTACTGTACTAGGAGTCTAGGACACTCAGTCACTGTGTTCATAGGCTACTAGCTCCTGCGTGCGTGCACTCACTGTCTGAGTGTACACACACCCACACTCCATTTCCTTCTGATCGCTGATTGATTATTGTAATTAGTTAGTTGTACTTACTGTTACTACTTACTCTTACTGTACTAGGAGTCTAGGACACTCAGTCACTGTCCATAGGCTACTAGCTCATGCGTGCGGTCACTCACTGTCTGAGTGTACACACACCACCCACACTCTATTTCCTTCTGATCGCTGATTGATTATTGTAATTAGTTAGTTCTACTTACTGTTACTACTTACTCTTACTGTACTAGGAGTCTAGGACACTCAGTCACTGTGTTCATAGGCTACTAGCTCCTGCGTGCGTGCACTCACTGTCTGAGTGTACACACACCCACACTCCATTTCCTTCTGATCGCTGATTGATTATTGTAATTAGTTAGTTCTACTTACTGTTACTACTTACTCTTACTGTACTAGGAGTCTAGGACACTCAGTCACTGTGTTCATAGGCTACTAGCTCCTGCGTGCGTGCACTCACTGTCTGAGTGTACACACACAACACACACTCTATTTCCTTCTGATCGCTGATTGATTATCGTAATTAGTTAGTTCTACTTACTGTTACTACTTACTCTTACTGTACTAGGAGTCTAGGACACTCAGTCACTGTGTTCATAGGCTACTAGCTCCTGCGTGCGTGCACTCACTGTCTGAGTGTACACACACCACCCACACTCTATTTCCTTCTGATCGCTGATTGATTATTGTAATTAGTTAGTTCTACTTACTGTTACTACTTACTCTTACTGTACTAGGAGTCTAGGACACTCAGTCACTGTCCATAGGCTACTAGCTCCTGCGTGCGTGCACTCACTGTCTGAGTGTACACACACCCACACTCCATTTCCTTCTGATCGCTGATTGATTATCGTAATTAGTTAGTTGTACTTACTGTTACTACTTACTCTTACTGTACTAGGAGTCTAGGACACTCAGTCACTGTCCATAGGCTACTAGCTCCTGCGTGCGGTCACTCACTGTCTGAGTGTACACACACCACCCACACTCTATTTCCTTCTGATCGCTGATTGATTATTGTAATTAGTTAGTTCTACTTACTGTTACTACTTACTTTTACTGTACTAGGAGTCTAGGACACTCAGTCACTGTGTTCATAGGCTACTAGCTCCTGCGTGCGTGCACTCACTGTCTGAGTGTACACACACCCACACTCCATTTCCTTCTGATCGCTGATTGATTATTGTAATTAGTTAGTTCTACTTACTGTTACTACTTACTCTTACTGTACTAGGAGTCTAGGACACTCAGTCACTGTGTTCATAGGCTACTAGCTCCTGCGTGCGTGCACTCACTGTCTGAGTGTACACACACCCACACTCCATTTCCTTCTGATCGCTGATTGATTATTGTAATTAGTTAGTTCTACTTACTGTTACTACTTACTCTTACTGTACTAGGAGTCTAGGACACTCAGTCACTGTGTTCATAGGCTACTAGCTCCTGCGTGCGTGCACTCACTGTCTGAGTGTACACACACCCACACTCCATTTCCTTCTGATCGCTGATTGATTATTGTAATTAGTTAGTTCTACTTACTGTTACTACTTACTCTTACTGTACTAGGAGTCTAGGACACTCAGTCACTGTGTTCATAGGCTACTAGCTCCTGCGTGCGTGCACTCACTGTCTGAGTGTACACACACAACACACACTCTATTTCCTTCTGATCGCTGATTGATTATCGTAATTAGTTAGTTCTACTTACTGTTACTACTTACTCTTACTGTACTAGGAGTCTAGGACACTCAGTCACTGTCCATAGGCTACTAGCTCCTGCGTGCGTGCACTCACTGTCTGAGTGTACACACACTAAATTTACTTGTGATTACTACTGATTATTGTAACTGCTAGTTGTACTTCCTGACTGTTACTACTTACTTACTGTACTAGGGGACACTCACTCAGTCACCTCACCAACCAACCCACTCCATTAAAGTACCCCACTTTTCACCCGCCCTTTTACAAAACTTTTGTCTATACGCCCAAAACATTTAGGATGTCTGGAAGTGGCAGCCAGCGCGGTTTGGGCAAGGGGAAGGGCAGCAAGGGAATCAGGAGGAGAGGGAGCAGCATTGTGGCAAGCCGCGGCCGCGGGCGCGCCACCATGCACAGTTCCGCAGCAGCAGCAGCAGCGTCAGTGGCTAACATTCCTCCCATAGCCACTGGCCGTGGACGCCTTGGGCGCCGCCCAGCAGGAGCATCTGCAACTCACGCTGCAGAGACACAGCAGCAGCAGCGTGTAGCACCTGCTCCCATTTTCCTCCAGCCGGGTCGGAAACGTCCCATTGAGGAAAAGGATGCAGACACTGTGGTGCAACTCATGACGGAGGATGAGCAGCCCGCCATCAGCTCTGCATCCGAGGCCTCCACCCTCACCACCACCACCACCACCACCACCATCCCTGTTCGCAGCAGCCGCCCAGCAGGGTCTGGGGAGGAGGCCAGTTCACCGTCACTCGCCGACCTGTCATTCAGCAGTCTTTTGACCCCAGGCATCATGAGTAAATTGTCTGCTGTTGTTGGCGATCTTGAGGAGGAGATGCTGATGGGCACTTTGGGGGATGAGGGATTGGACAGCAAGACTGTGGCGACAGTCAACCAGCCCATCCATGCATCAGGAGAGGAGTTTGGGGGGTCCTCATCCCAGCAGGACATGTTTCAGGAGGGGGAGGATGATGATGACCCGGTGACAGACAGAGACTGGGTGCCACCACCTCCAGGGGATGTCGTCCTCAGCAGCTCTGAGGAGGAGGAGGAGGATGCGCTTGTGGGCCTTGCAAGGAGGCGCATCATTGCAAGCATTGGCAGCGTCCCACAGCCTGCTGGTGTCTCAGGCTCAGCAGCAGCAGCAGCAGCATCAGCCAGTACCACCACCAGCCGCACCCAAGCCCCCCCCCCCCCAACCACCACAGGGAGACAGGCAGCAGCGCTTCCATGCCGTAGGGGGAAGTTTCTGTCACCAATCTGGCGGTTTTTCACCATGCCCACTGTGTACAGCAAGTACGCCACTTGCAACCACTGTCAGCGGAAGTTGAGCAGAGGTGCAGACCCCTTAAAGTTCAGCACCAGCTCGCTCATCAACCACCTTGCGGCTAAACATTTCCACCAGCATGAGGAGTTCCAGAGGCTGAAGGCATCTGCTGCTGGCAGTGGCACCACACCCATCACTGCACAGCCTTCAGCAGCAGCAGCAGCAACAGCAGCCACCCGCCCTCCTGCTCCTCCAGCAGCACCAGCAGGAGTGCGGAAACGCACTGCTCCTCCCCCCTCTGCAACTCCTGCCGCCGACACTGAGGCCTGTTCTGGCAGCCAGTCCTCAGTGGCCTCCTCTGCTGTGTCTGCTGATTCCCGTGTCAGCAAAAGGCCACGCCAGAGCCTTTTGAGCGAGTCCTTCCAGGGGGTGGTTAGGGCTCTGCCTCCCAGCAGCCGTCGCGTGCGGCAGCTGAACGGCTTGCTGGCACGGGCCATGTGCTCCCAACTCCTGCCGTACACGCTCGTGCAGGAGGGGAGCGACATTCGTGCGCTGCTTGCTTGCGCAGCCCCAGACTGGCAGCTCCCCAGCAGACACTTCTTTGCCCGCAAGGCCATTCCTGCACTGCACCGCTTTGTGATGGCCAATGTGGAGCGAGGGCTGGAGCACGCGGTTGGTGAAAGGGTCCACGTCACCATGGACTCCTGGAGCAGCCGCTTCGGGACAGGCCGCTACCTGTCCTTCACTGTCCACTGGGTCAGCTTGGTGGAAGGGGGTGAGGATGGGAGAGCAGCAGCGGGCACAGCAGCAGCAGCAACACAGTGGGTGGTGCCACCCCGCAGGCTCAGGGGAACTGCAGCAGGTTCCTCCGATCCTCTGCCATCCTCCGGCACACCTGGCCAAACCCCCCGCCTCAGCAGCAGCGTGAAGGCCCGCCACTGCCAAGCGCTGCTGCACTTGGTCAGCCTTGGGAAGACCAAGCTGACGGCAACCCATGTGTTGGCCAAACTCCAGGAGCAGGAGAGGATTTGGCTGACCCCCAGAGGCCTCAGAGTCGGAGAGGTGGTGGCCGACAATGGGGCCAATCTGGTTGCCGCAATAGACAGGGGAAACCTGACCCACATCCCCTGTCTTGCCCACGTGCTGAACCTGGTGGTGCAGAAGTTCCTGCGCACCTACCAGGGGATGGGCGAACTGTGGAAACGGCAAGGAATGTTGTGCGTCACTTCCGGCGCTCGGCTGCAGCCTGTGCGAGCCTGGAAGACGTGCAAAAGGAGCTGGATCTGCCACGCCATCGGCTGATCCTTGACGTTCCGACTCGCTGGAACTCCACCCTGGCGATGTTGGAGCGTCTGGTTGAACAGAGGCACGCTGTCAAACAGTACCTTGCCCTGGCCACTGTTTCCGCAGCTCAGAGAAGGGACAAGACCAGCAACATCCCGTCCATCGTCCCCGATGATGACTGGAGGCACATGCATCAGGTGTGCTTAGTGCTGGCTCCCTTCCTGCAGGCCACAAACATGGTGAGCAGGGACCATGCTATGGTCTGCGAGTGGGTGCCCCTGGTTTCTCTGCTGAACAGGGCCCTCGATGCTTTGCTGGAACAGGGAGCGGCAGCCTTGGACCAGCAGGAGCGGCAACCAGCTGCGCAGTCCACCTCTGAGGGGGAGGAGGAGGAGGACTTGGTGGAGGTCCCTGACCTGGCTGCTGATGAGGGGGATCAGCACAGCGCAGCTGAGTTGGTGCGGGGGTGGAGAGAGGATGAGGCGGCAGAGGAGGAGGATGAGGACAGCACTGACGTCGATGTGCCAGCAGACGTGGCCCGCCTCTTCCCAATGGCAGCGCACATGCTGACGTGCCTGCGCAGGGACCCCAGGGTGATCCAGATGAAGCAGAGGGAGGACATCTGGATCAGCATGATGTTGGACCCACGCCTCAAGGGGAAGTTGAGCCAGTTCCTGCCGCCTGCAGGAGGAGACCCAGCGCAACAAATAAGGAGCTTGCAGCAGGCCCTTGTTGAGCGCTTGGAGGAAGCCTTCCCCCAGCCTTCCACCCCCACTGTCCAGCAGCCAGCACAGAGGCAGCAGCAGGTGCCTGCATCCAGCAGCAGCAAGCGCCCCACAGACCTGCTGTCTCTCAGCCACGAGCTCTACAGGACTGTACAGGCTCCGGCAGCAGTGACTAGAGAGGAGATGCATGCAGCAGCATCCTCCTCCGGTCACAGCCAGCGCCTGACCCGCATGGTGGCTGACTACATGGGGTCGTACAGCGGGCTTGACAGCGATGCCCCTGTTGATCCCATGGAGTATTGGGTCAAGCGCATGGAGATCTGGAGCAAGCTGGCGCAGTACGCCCTGGAAGTGCTGTCCTGCCCCCCTTCCAGCGTGCTGTCCGAGCGCTGCTTCAGTGCAGCTGGTGGCGTGGTCACCGAGAAACGCTCACGTCTGTCTCACAAGTCTGTGGACAGACTGACGTTTCTCAAGATGAACCAGGCGTGGGTGGAAGGCGAGTTCCTGGCCCCTGTTGTCGGCGAGAGGGGGACATGAACTGGCTGCCGGAACCATCGTTAATGTGCCTTACCACCCTTTACCACCTCCTGGCTCCTGCTCACTAAGCCAGCCTGGTTCACTTTGACTATTACGTCGCCTGCAGCCACACATTTTACACCTACAGTGGGCTGCTGTGTACTGCCCTTCTGCTGTCTGTCTGTGTTTCCCACTGCCAGGGTACACAGAATTACCTTCTTCTGCTGCCACTCTGCCACCAGCTATTACGTCAAACAATAGCTATATTGGTTGCAAAACCAAAAACCAAAAAACCATAAAAAAAAAAAAAAGGTTTAATTTTTCTGAGGTGCCCGGGTTGAAAACTGTGTTGTCCCAGTTGTGTATTGGACACAATGTGGGCTGCACGACCGCTGTCTGGGACCTCCTGTTGTGTTTATTTACAGCCCTGGTATCACCGCTAGGTACCAGGGCTATTATGTCACGCTGCCTACCTGCTGCCACACTCACACTACTCCTCCATACCTCCTCCTGCTGCTGCTGCTGCTGTCTGTCTGTGTTTCCCACTGCCAGGGTACACTACACAGATGATTTACCTTCTGCTGCCACTCTGCCACCAGCTATTACGTCAAACAATAGCTGCTCACATTACTCCTCCATTCCTCCTGCTGCTGTTGCTGTCTGTCTGTGTTTCCCACTGCCAGGGTACACAGAATTACCTTCTTCTGCTGCCACTCTGCCACCAGCTATTACGTCAAACAATAGCTATATTGGTTGCAAAACCAAAACCAAACAAACCATTAAAAAAAAAAAAAAAAAGGTTTAATTTTTCTGAGGTGCCCGGGTTGAAAACTGTGTTGTCCCAGTTGTGTATTGGACACAATGTGGGCTGCACGACCGCTGTCTGGGACCTCCTGTTGTGTTTATTTACAGCCCTGGTATCACCGCTAGGTACCAGGGCTATTATGTCATGCTGCCTACCTGCTGCCACACTCACACTACTCCTCCATACCTCCTCCTGCTGCTGCTGCTGCTGTCTGTCTGTGTTTCCCACTGCCAGGGTACACAGATGATTTACCTTCTGCTGCCACTCTCCACCAGCTATTACGTCAAACAATAGCTGCTCGCCTACTCCTCCATTCCTACTCCTGCTGCTGCTGTCTGTCTGTGTTTCCCACTGCCAGGGTACACAGAATTACCTTCTTCTGCTGCCACTCTGCCACCAGCTATTACGTCAAACAATAGCTATATTGGTTGCAAAACCAAAACCAAACAAACCATTAAAAAAAAAAAAAAGGTTTAATTTTTCTGAGGTGCCCGGGTTGAAAACTGTGTTGTCCCAGTTGTGTATTGGACACAATGTGGGCTGCACGACCGCTGTCTGGGACCTCCTGTTGTGTTTATTTACAGCCCTGGTATCACCGCTAGGTACCAGGGCTATTATGTCACGCTGCCTACCTGCTGCCACACTCACACTGCTCCTCCATACCTCCTCCTGCTGCTGCTGCTGCTGTCTGTCTGTGTTTCCCACTGCCAGGGTACACAGATGATTTACCTTCTGCTGCCACTCTGCCACCAGCTATTACGTCAAACAATAGCTGCTCGCCTACTCCTCCATTCCTCCTCCTGCTGCTGCTGTCTGTCTGTGTTTCCCACTGCCAGGGTACACAGAATTACCTTCTGCTGCCACTCTGCCACCAGCTATTACGTCAAACAATAGCTATATTGGTTGCAAAACCAAAACCAAACAAACCATTAAAAAAAAAAAAAAAGGTTTAATTTTTCTGAGGTGCCCGGGTTGAAAACTGTGTTGTCCCAGTTGTGTATTGGACACAATGTGGGCTGCACGACCGCTGTCTGGGACCTCCTGTTGTGTTTATTTACAGCCCTGGTATCACCGCTAGGTACCAGGGCTATTATGTCACGGCGAGCTGCCTGCCTCATTGACTGCCTGCTGCCACACACTCATCCTCCTCCTCCTGCTGCTGAATTTACCTCCTGCTGTCTTTGTGTTTCCACTGCCAGGGAGCACATACAATGGCGCTTCCAACATGCGTGCGCCCACCAGCTATTTGTTACGCTCAAAAATAGCTGCATTTCTTTAAAAAAAAAATTGAAAAGAGAAATACGTGAAGAAGGAGAAGACGATATTGAAAAAGAAGGAGAAGGAGAAGATGAAGATGAAGAAGAAGATGAAGAAGAAGATGAAGAAGATGATGAAGAAGAAGATGAAAAAGAAGAAGAAGATGAAGAAGATGAAGAAGAAGAAGATGAAGAAGAAGAAGAAGATGAAGAAGAAGAAGAAGAAGATGAAGAAGATGATGAAGAAGATGAAGAAGATGAAGAAGAAGAAGAAGAAGAAGAAGAAGAAGAAGAAGAAGAAGAAGAAGATGATGAAGAAGAAGAAGAAGAAGAAGAAGATGAAGATGAAGATGAAGAAGAAGAAGATGAAGAAGAAGAAGATGAAGAAGATGAAGATGAAGAAGAAGAAGAAGATGAAGATGAAGAAGAAGAAGATGAAGAAGAAGAAGAAGAAGAAGAAGATGAAGAAGAAGAAGATGATGAAGAAGACAATATAGAAGAAGAAGAAGAAGATATAGAAGAAGAAGATCGAGAAGAAGAAGAAGAAAGATAAAGAAGAAGAAGAACAAGTATATACAGTAACACTACTGAACAAAATTAAGGACACAACTTCTCTTTCCACATTTTTTTTTAAAGGAACATCCCCACATAATCACTTGCTGTTGTTACTTGGAAAAAAAGATGTTTCTTGCATCATTCACCCTCAAAACAAGTGTTGGAAGCTATTTAAGGCCAATTCGAATAGTCAGCTCGAATAGTTAGCTCGAATACCGACTCGAATAGTGAGCTCGAAGTCCGAGGTCGAATCGAATAGTAAAAATTATTCGACTCGAATATTCGACTGACCTCGAATAATTTACTATTCGAATTCGACCAAACTCGAATTTTAAAAAGGGGTATTTGAGCATCACTATATAGCATTGTGTGTACTGCCACTCTGTGTACACGGCTCAGCCAGACTATATAGCATTGTGTGTACTGCCACTCTGTGTACACCGCTCAGCCAGACTATATAGCATTGTTTACTGCCACTCTGTGTACACCGCTCAGCCAGACTATATAGCATTGTTTACTGCCACTCTGTGTACACCGCTCAGCCAGACTATATAGCATTGTGTGTACTGCCACTCTGTGTACACCGCTCAGCCAGACTATATAGCATTGTTTACTGCCACTCTGTGTACACGGCTCAGCCACACTATATAGCATTGTGTGTACTGCCACTCTGTGTACACGGCTCAGCCACACTATATAGCATTGTGTGTACTGCCACTCTGTGTACACGGCTCAGCCACACTATTTAGCATTGTGTGTACTGCCACTCTGTGTACACCGCTCAGCCAGACTATATAGCATTGTGTGTACTGCCACTCTGTGTACACCGCTCAGCCAGACTATATAGCATTGTTTACTGCCACTCTGTGTACACGGCTCAGCCACACTATATAGCATTGTGTGTACTGCCACTCTGTGTACACCACTCAGCCAGACTATATAGCATTGTGTGTACTGCCACTCTGTGTACACCGCTCAGCCAGACTATATAGCATTGTTTACTGCCACTCTGTGTACACGGCTCAGCCACACTATATAGCATTGTTTACTGCCACTCTGTGTACACCGCTCAGCCAGACTATATAGCATTGTGTGTACTGCCACTCTGTGTACACGGCTCAGCCACACTATATAGCATTGTGTGTACTGCCACTCTGTGTACACGGCTCAGCCACACTATATAGCATTGTGTGTACTGCCACTCTGTGTACACGGCTCAGCCACACTATATAGCATTGTGTGTACTGCCACTCTGTGTACACCGCTCAGCCAGACCAAATAGCATTGTGTGTACTGCCACTCTGTGTACACCGCTCAGCCAGACTATATAGCATTGTTTACTGCCACTCTGTGTCTTCTGGGAACAGTAGTACACCGCTCACCCGCCACTGTATAGCATTGTGCTCTGTGTCGCTGCTGGCAATAGTGGTACACCGCTCACCCACCACTGTATAGCATTTCTGTACTGCCACTGTACTGCTGCCAGTCAGCGTGTACTTTAAGGATAACTGAAATGAGGAAGAAATCCGGTGAAAGAGGGAGGGGCAAGGGAAGAGGTGTTTCCCCTGACGGTTCACGTACAGGCCACAGGGGAGTACCCAAGAAAACCCACTCAATACTGCCCATGTTGTCCAGGACAACAACCCTCACAGATCCAAAAGAACAGGACCAGATAATTACTTGGATGAGCTCTCAAGCGTCCAGCAGTGGGTTAAGCAGCACCAGCACATCACGCACGAGGTCCGAGTCCTCAGCCAGTTACAAGGAGCCAGTGGGCACAAAGCTGACACAACCGGCAGCGACACCACGCACACACCTGCCAGATAACCAGTCCGATGAATTACCTCAGGACACAATGGGGTATTCGCAGGAGCTATTCCCAGGCCAACAAACTTCCACCTTTGAAAGGTCAATGGAGGAACAGCCAGAAATGTTGTGCCCGGATTCACAACCATTAACTGTGGGAAATGCACCGGGCACTGAAATACAAGGCGAGTCCGAGGACTTTGAAACCCAAATCCCAGAGCAAGTTGGGCAGGAGGGGTTGCAATTGCAGGAGGTCGGCCGAGAAGCTCTGGAAGACGACTTTGGAGTGAGCTGCGCAGAGGTTGTTTTGGGGAGCTCTACTCCACGGCGGCGGCCCCCCACAATGACATATGACGAGTTTGAGGAGATGGAAGAGGAGGGTATGGACAATGTGGACATAGACCCAGATTTTGTTTGTGAACGAGAACATCGCCGTCGTAGCAGCAGCACAGATGAGTCTGTTGAAGAACCCACTGCTGCACGAGTTCACCTTGTGCCACAAGGTAGGCGGCGCGCAATTTCAGGCACCACAAGCGTGGAAGTTCAAGTGAGAGGCAAAAGAGGAGCAAACAGAAATCGCCAGGTGCTCCAAAGTCTGGGCTTTCTTTGAAGACTGCACTGAGGATGTTACCATGGCGATTTGCAAGGTGTGCAAGACACGCCTGAGCAGGAGGAAAAGTATTAACAACCTCTCCACCACCAGCATGAGCCGCCACATGCTATCCAAACATCCCACTCTTTGGGCAAACGCGGCAGGACAGGGTACCAGCAACACTGCCTCCCTTGGGTTCACCAGACTCACCACCAGACCCGCCTCAGCAGCAGCAGTAGCCCAGCCATTGCGTGGTTCACAACATTCACAAACATCAGACGACGCTGACACTGTCACTTTCCGGAGTAGTGCTCTTGAGGTCTCCCAGTCTTCATCAAACACAACAACCAACAGCCCTTCCGTGTGCAGCGCTACGGTTCAGTTGTCTGTCTCGGAGATGTTTGAGCGCAAGAGGAAATTGCCAGCAAATGACCCCCGGGCCGTGGCAGCCAGTAACAGCCAGCATAGCCAAGCTTCTGGCCTGCGAAATGCTGCCATATCGAGTGGTGGAGACAAACAGCTTCAAGGGCATGATGTCAGTGGCCATCCCACGTTACGTGGTTCCCAGCCGCTACCACTTTGCGCGCTCTGCAGTGCCTGAGTTGCATGAGCACGTGGTCAGCAAAATAACCCGAAACTTGAATAATGCCGTTGCCTGCAAGGTTCACCTCACCACTGACACCTGGACGAGTGCGTTCAGCCAGGGTCGATATGGCATGCGTCAGCAAGCGTTGCTGAAGCTGATCTGCCTTGGGGATAAGCAGCACACAGGGGAGGAAATTTGGAGGGGAATAAAGGAACAGACGGATTTGTGGCTGGCACCGCTGGACCTGAAACCGGGCATGGTTGTGTGTGATAATGGGAGTAATCTCATTCGCGCTTTAAGGTTGGCTAAGCTGACACACATCCCTTGCCTGGCGCACGTGATGAACCTAGTAGTTCAGCGGTTCCTGAGGACATACCCAGGCGTGGCCGATCTTCTGTTGAAGGTGCGTCGAGTGGCCAAACATTGTAGAAATTCCAGTACTGCTTCGGGGGCACTCGCCAAGATGCAGGAGCGCTTCAATCTCCCCCACCATCGCTTGCTGTGTGATGTCCCTGTTCGCTGGAATTCTATGCTGCACATGCTAGCCCGCTTTTGTGAACAGAAGAGTGCAGTGGTCCAGTACATGACGGTGCAGTACCGAGGGGCATCCGGACAGCTGCCAAGCTTCTGTGGATCCGATTGGGCCAACATGTTGGACCTCTGCCAAGTCCTCCAAAATTTTTAGCAATCCACGTTGCTTGTGAGCAGTGACAACTCTTCAGTCAGCATTACCATACCACTGCTGTGTTTACTGAAGAGGTCAATGTTGAAAATCAAGGAAACAGCTGTCATGATGCAACTGGGGGAATCTGAAGGAGAAAACGATCAGCGTGATGGTACCAACATCAGGCCATCCGCCTCAGGAAACGCTGGCCCCAGCAGCTATGACGAAGAAGAGGAGGAGGAACAGCTGGAGTTGGAGCAGGAATTTCATGCCACCACTGACGAGGGCCAGAGCGATGCACGTTGGACTTCCACAATTCAGCGCGAATGGTCAGCAGAAGCAGACCAGGAGGAAGGTGACGACTATGATGCATCACAACAACTATCACAACGCTCACAAGAGGATGATGAGGATTCTGGTAGGACTCTGGCACACATGGCTCAATTCATGCTAGACTGCATTGAACGCGACCCACGCATTGTGCGCATTCTGGACAACACCAATTACTGGGTTTATACCCTTCTGGATCCACGGTACAAACACAATGTTCCAAAACTGCTTGAAGAAAGAGTCAGACAGGTCAAAATGGAAGAATACCAGCAGGCCCTTGTGGAGACTTTAGAGAGGAGATTGACATCCTCCCCCTCCTCTAGCCAGTTGTACGCCGACAGACTGACTTCCGCAAACCCAGGACGACCAGGAGGGCAGCAAACAACGCAAGCCGCAGCTAGTGCCCAAAAGGGAATGGTATCGGCAGTGTCCTTGGAGTGGGAAAATTTTCTGACACCCATGCAGCAGCAGCCCACTGAACAGCAAGCGTGCAGATCCACCTCCAACACCGATCGCCTGGAGAAGATGGTCAAGGACTACATGTCAGATGACGTAGCTGTGTCGAACAATCCATCTGCACCCTTCAACTATTGGGTATCGAAGCTAGACACCTGGCACGAACTGGCAATGTACGCAATAGAGGTGCTGGCTTGCCCGGCAGCCAGCGTGATGTCGGAACGCTGTTTCAGTGCTGCCGGAGGCATCGTCACAGATCGGCGTATCCGCCTCTCCACAGAAAATGCAGACCATCTGACTCAAATTAAAATGAATCAATCCTGGATTGGAAACGACTACGCAACACTCCAGGACCCCAACCAAGTAACATGACCAATGAACATCTGGGATGGTTTAGCGTTTCCGGTCCCTGTTTATTGAACCTCTCTGTATTACATTTATGACTGCATGGCGGCAAAAAGCATTGCTGCTATATCCGCACGCTTTTTGTCCTCATGCAAGGCCTGGGTTGTTGTGTCTCAAAAAGCATGGCCTTCTCCTCCTGCGCCTGCTCCTGTTCCATCACGTGTGCTGCTGCTGCTGCTGGGTTAGCGTTGCCGGTCCCTGTTTATGGAACCTCTTATCTTTATTACATTTATGACTGCATGGCGGTACAAAGCATGCTATCCGCACGCTTTTTGTCCTCATGCAAGGCCTGGGTTGTTGTGTCTCAAAAAGCATGGCCTTCTCCTCCTGCGCCTGCTTCTGTTCCATCACGTCTGCTGCTGCTGGGTTAGCGTTGCCGCGTGGTCCCTGTTTATTGAACCACTTATCTTTATTACATTTATGACTGCATGGCGGTACAAAGCATGCTATCTGCACGCTTCTTGTCCTCATGCAAGGCCTGGGTTGTTGTGTCTCACAAAGCGTGGCCTTCTCCTCCTGCGCCTCCTCCTGTTCCATCACGTCTGCTGCTGCTGGGTTAACGTTGCCGCGTGGTCCCTGTTTATTGAACCACTTATCTTTATTACATTTATGACTGCATGGCGGTACAAAGCATGCTATCCGCACGCTTCTTGTCCTCATGCAAGACCTGGGTTGTTGTGTCTCAAAGCGTGGCCTTCTCCTCCTGCGCCTCCTCCTGTTCCATCACGTGTGCTGCTGCTGCTGCTGGGTTAGCGTTACAGGTCCCTTTTCCTGGAACCTCTTCTCTGTATTACATTTATGACTGCATGGCGAAAAAAAGCATGTTACCTGTGCAAAGAAACATGACATTTTCCACATTTAAAAGACAGTTTTTCCTTTGAAACTTTACAATCAATTTTCTCAAAAACTATAAGCTCTTTTTCAAATATTTTTTTTCCTCTTGTACCCACTCCCAAGGTGCACATACCCTGCTAATTTGGGGTATGTAGCATGTAAGGAAGCTATACAAAGCACGAAAGTTCGGGTCCCCATTGACTTCCATTATGTTCGGAGTTCGGCGCGAACACCCGAACATCGTGGCGATGTTCGGCGAACGTTCGCAAACCCGAACATCTAGGTGTTCGCCCAACACTACCTCCAACATAGGTAGCCAGTGAGCCTCCCAGTTTATTCCAGTCACCTTTCTGGAATTAACAGGAAATAATCCCTCCACATGTTGGGAGTGGAGTTTTCACTGCAGTTTTTGGAGTGAGGCTTAATTGCAATCTAGAAGCAGGGGGTTCCTAACAACCCTTCTAAGAAAAATATTGAGGCTGGCACTGCTTACTTAGACTGTTCCCTACATCTGGTGTAAATTTAATGTCAATAACCCCATTCGAAATATATTTACTGAGAAAAACATGGACTTGTTTTCCCTACTGTATACTCACAGGATCACATTCAGCCAATCAGAAACTTTCTAATCAACCTCTTGTTCAAATTAAAGAGAATTTCTGCAGAATTAATTGATTACCACTAAATACCCTCTGTTTCCAACTTCTTGATGTTAGCCGTTATACTCCATTGTTACCGCCATCTTGCCATCAGGGCCTCATCATAGTTAATTACATTTTCTGACGCAGTCACAGGCCAACACTCAGTCCTTTGGGGTAGAATGGGTAGTAAAAACCCACACAAGGGGCTATTCAGCACCACAAATATACACTGTTCTGACCAACTTTGGACTAGTCCTACCCCACCTTGCCAATGCCGATGTCCTAACTCTCAGTGTCTAGAAGAACCTCTGGATGCAGCTCCCTCCTATTGTGTCACCACTCCCTCGGTTTAGGTTGTAAGCTTTTGGCAGGGCCCACCTTCCTTGTGTATCCTACTTAATTGTTCTTTCTGCTCACAGAATAATGTGAACCTGAATTACTTGGACTACTACTCCAGTATATGATTTGGCATTGTATGTCTTACTACTTATTACCTGTATTATTGTCTGTTTGTCACCCCTATTATCATTGTCAGTAACCTTTTTTATTGTCTAGTGCTGCATAACATGTTGGTGCTATATTGGAAATTTTTAAAATCACTCTCTAGCTGTGGCACAGTCCACGTGTGGCAGTGACATTAGAGAAGTTAGACTGGTCATCATATTTGTATAGGTCTTCTCCAGGGAGTTCATTAAAAAAAGAATTAAGGAAAGTTTTAGATTCCCCCACAAGGAGATGGCCTAGTCCAAAACCTGTCTGAATTTTGAAATTAGCAATACCTACTATAAGTGATGGTAACACAGGAGAAAGTAATTTATAGTACATTTAGTAGGGGAAAATGTACATCTTACATGAATATGTGTATACATGCATTTTACATTTGGAATGTTTAATGCTAGTTGTCCTTTAAGTCGCAGCAGGCTCAGAAAATACTTGCTGTTTTTTATCTTGATTGTATTATACCTACTGTAAGCACCATGATTCAAGGCTGGATTTTAGTTTTCATGGAAGAATTGCTACAGGTCATGGTGATCATTGCTCATGGTAAAGGTCACTTAACAAGGCCTTACTGATACTGAGCAGACATTTTTCAAAGTCTTCTATATTATACCAAACTGTATTGCCAGAGCTGATATAACTAGGGCGATACTTTTATTTAGAAAATTGTCAAGTTCTCCTTTAAGATTAAATAGAATGCATCAATATTAAATGTATTACATATATATATATATATATATATTCAAATACAGTGTTTTGCTAAATGAATTTAAAGCAAAACAAATATAATTTTATTTGGATTTTATTTAAACTTAAAAGCTGCTTTTACCATGAAACTGATTTTGTGTAAGTTGCAGTTTGCGAAACCAAATTCATATTTTTCTCAATCCCTATGCCAATTTTTGTGGCTCCCATTCCATGTGCAGCAGCCCCTTTCCCATTTCATGTGCAGCACTGTGTTCCATATCCATCTACAGCTTCTCCTCCTATTTTATGTGCAGCTGCCTTGGGCAGCAACTCCCCTCTTCCATCTGTCTTTCTGCATTTTTATCCTCCTTTTCCACATCCAGTAACTTCTCTTCCTTCTCTAGCTGCCCCTAGCAGATGCCCATGACCCGGACCTTTGTGGCCTTACCTGGAATAAAGTCCAGGCGGTTTATGATTAATGCTGAAGCAGCACAATGTTTATATCAGTTGTAATTTTTTTTATTTGCATTAACCTCCCTGGTGGTATGATTATTTCCAGATTTTAGGGTCTTTTCTGAATGTTTAAGACCCTAAAACCAGGAAACAATCATGCCGCCAGAATGATTGCAGCAGCCCCAGCACTCACTTACCTCCCTGGGCTCCAGCACTGCAAATTTGACCTCTGTCCTCCAGGTGGCGCTGTAACTCTGTAGTGAGATCACTGATGGCAATCTTACCAGAGCCGCCATGGAGAGGAAGTAGAATGGCTGCGTGCATCTGGATCCCTGGGAGGTGAGTAAAAACGCCTGCTACACTCCATTGCTCTGTATTGAGCTCCCGGTGGCTAACCTGAGCTTAGCTCTGGGTTACGGCCAGGGCGGTTAAAGTAAAACGTTTGTGTCATTTTAGAAAACTGGAATTTACTATTTCTAATATTTTAAGATAAACCTGTCATTATAGACATATAACTTTATGCTATAAATACACAGTCAATTAATCATACTGGTATAATAAAATCTGTAAAAGGAAAAAAAATATATTTTTTAACATCCCATTAACGCAAAGCTTTCACATCTTAAAGATATACTAAAACTTGAACATTATATGTAAATCTTAAGGTATGAAATATGCATTAATATCTGCATAAAATTATCTTCCTGAGTGTCCTATTGAAGTAGCAATGCACAGCTCTGTAATCTGTATAATTGTATGCAGATTAACCTATTGATTGAAGATCATGTCTCACTTTAAATATGCTTAAAGAGTAAAATGAGCCATAAATTACTTTTCTCCTATGTTGCTGTCACTTACAGTAGGTATTAGAAATTTGACATTACCGACAGGTTTTGGGTTAGTCCATGTCTTCATGGGGAATTCTCGGCATGGCCTTTATTCTTTATAAAGACATTCCTTGAAAATGATTAATACAAAGATGCTTGCCAGCCTTCCTGCTCACTGCACACTATTCTGACAGTTGAACGGAGCAACTGCCATTCATTAAGTGCTTTTAAAAATAAAGAAAACTCTGAGAACTCACCTATGAGAAGATGGGCTAGTCCAGGTATGTCAAACCGGTCCTACGAGGGCCGAGATACTCACACATTTTTGATACAGCTCAAATGAATTGATGGGTCTGAATCAGGAAAGGTGTGGTCCATCAGGTAGAACACATTTCTCCATTTCTCAGTCCATCCTAAACACTGGCATGGATCTGGCCCTCCAGGCCTGGAGTTCGACACGTGGGCTAGTCCAAAATCTGTTGGTAATGTCAGATTTCTACTACATACTGTAAGTGACAGCAACATAAGAGAAAAGCAATTTATGGCTCATTTTACTCTGTGAGAAATGTACTTCTTATTTGTATGTGTTTTAAATTTTAAGATTTTCACAACAGTTCCTCCTTAATTCAATTTCCTTAAAGAGGACCCACCACAAATCATAGCAGTACATAAAAACATTATTCAGGATACCCATTTCTCAGTAATTATTGTAGTTTCAGTATCATAAATGCTTCTTAAAACTATGTATTGCTGTATATTGAAACCTCGCCCTCCAAGTGATGTTTAGCCCAAGCTATGATGTCACGCACACTTCTGCCCCAGAGCACTCAACTGACCAACTGATGTTCCTGCTCACTACATGGAGGAAAGTGGAAGGACCTCACACAGTGATTTATCTCGCCAGCAGCAAAGATGTCAGCACCATTGATACATTTAAGAATGCTTATCAGAGTGAAGTAAGAACATTTTGACTAAGCAATTAATAATGAATGTTTTGAAAAAAAATAAGCAACTTCATTTATAAGAAGTTTCCAAAGTAAAAGTTTCCAAAGTGTGAAATGCAAATCTTATAATTAGATTGCATACATCAAGAATTGCCCGTTAGTTTATATGCAGCCTGTTTGACATCTACGCTCCTACCCAGCCATGCGAGTTGGCCTGGTCTGTTAGCAGTGACATCACATTAGCACTAAGGTGCTTATTTGCTAAACTTATCACATTAGCACTAAGGTGCTTATTTGCTAAACTTATATATGCATTTTTAACACCCAAAATATGCCACTGTACAAGATTTGAAGTTAAGTTTGCCCATTGTATGTTTTTAGCAGTAGCAAGCACAAGCTCCTGCCACTTAAAGGGTTTACCTTCAGTTAATTCCTGGACACCAATCAGCTGGGTAAAAAATGAGCTGTGAAGATGGTCTGTCCATTTCAGTGTGAAAATTGACAGTGGGAAAACTTAACGAAACAGAAAATGCTCCTTCTTACAGTTTCGCTATACAAAATTCTTTTTCAGTAAGTGTAAAGTTGAAAAAGGGAGTGGGAGGAAGGAAAAAGAAGGCCTTGCTTGACTTGCTGTCAAAAGTGTAACAGAAGAAATATCTTTATATAAGCTAACCTCTGCTAGCAGCCATGGGAGGCGGAGATAGAGAGCAATTTCACCCACTATGAGTTTTATATATAATTATTTTCCTACATTATGAGGTGATAAGGGAAGTTATGTGATGAAAAAGATGTTAGATGTTCTCAGTCCGCCCCAAGTTCCAGTTCCGAGCTTGGATCACTTTCAGGTATCAGGTTAAGAGCTTAGTGATGTGTGACAATTCAAAACAGCAGTGATGCCACTGTAGACTCCTTTACATTTAGATTGAAACAGGGAAATAGTACCTATATGGAAAGGAATATTTAAATTGAAGAGTGAATGATAGGTGTTTGGCCACCGATTTTTATGAGCAAGATAAGGTATTTAGATGAATTATATATTAATGGCAAAAATAGAACCCAGGCAACTTGCAATGACAGTGACAGAATGGAGAAAAAGGAAATAATATAATGAGCTTCATTCCCATATTGTCTCTCGGTTTCTCATATAATCTGGGTCATTTATGATGTGTGGCTTCTAATCTAAAAAACCCTGCCTGAACATTTCAGCATAATGCATGTCTGTCTTAACAATTCTTCATCTGGTCCCTTAAAGGACTTACGAGCTGAATTATAAAAAAAAAAGTTAATTACCTTAGTAACCTCAGGGCAGACGATCCGTGGCTCCCTTGTACTCTCCAGGCACACTCTTATCTTAATCCTCTTATCATCACAGGCCCCAGCCTAGGATCACCTTTTCTCAGGGTGATTATAATTGCCGCTTTAAAAATTCGCTGCCTGCTTAATTCAAATAGATGTGGCTGCTTAGGATTACAGCTCTGCACTTAGCCCATCGTCACTCCGTACACTGACTTATACGTCATGTGGGCGCCACCACATGACCGCCTACATGACTGACTTCACTTCAAGCCAGCCGCACCCCCTCAGCACAGAATATGAGCGCGGAGCGAGGGAGGAAGTAACCTAGTAACTGTATTTGTTTTTAGGAGATCTGAGGTCCGATAGTGCACTAAGGTAATTAACTTTTCTTTTATAATTCAGCTCGTAAGTCCTTTAAGTATTCAGACCCAACTATATTTTTAGAATTTTAATTTTGTAAATATAGGCATTCATATCCCATGATGTCCATCACAACATAAAATAAAAGAAGGAAACCACTTTAAGTTACTTAAAGGGAATCATAATAATCATACTAACAGCATCCTTTTTTTTTATAAAATAAAACTAGCTTTTCGGCAACACCAGGCACCTTTTGTAGCCAAATCTGGCTTTTTTTCATCTATATCAGGTGCCCCTTTTTCCAGGCGCCCTTTTCAAATGTATGCACTGCTCTGCCCATCTAACAGGGAAAGAAGGGCCAGGAAATAATAAAT
Organism: Hyperolius riggenbachi; assembly: GCF_040937935.1. NCBI lineage: Eukaryota > Metazoa > Chordata > Amphibia > Anura > Hyperoliidae > Hyperolius > Hyperolius riggenbachi. The sequence goes on from NC_090646.1 coordinate 503,214,966, forward strand.
GAACCACATTTCACTCTATGAAACTAACCTAATACTAACTTTAGTGGAATTACAGGTGCTGTCATGGACACTTAGGACACTGTATTTTTGGTAAAAGCAATCCTATACCATTGCATTAAGGGTACCTACTCAGCAGTAATGATGAAAATGATGATATTCTTTTTGCATTCATTTTTGTGAAAATAATGTAAAATTTGACAGAAAATGCCATTGGAATTCATTTTTTGATGAGTTTGTGATTTATTTACATTTGTCACACTTTTTCACGCTAAAAATAAACAATTTTTACACTAAAAATAATGATTTTTTTTTACGTTTTCCACAAATTTTTGCATTGGAAAGAAAAAATTGCTTTCTTTGACCATAATGTGAAAATATAATTAGTCGACTAAGAAAGCGCCCTCGCTTCACACAGTAATATTATATAACATATATATATATATATATATATATATATATATATATATATATATATATATATATATATATATATATATATATATATATATATATATACACATATGTTATTATTTAGACAACCTGGTTTTTGGATACCTCCTACCCTGTTGTTGCTTGGAGAAAACTTGATGTTTGTTTAACAAGGTTTCCCAAACTTTCACATCCCACTGTATGTGTATATCATCTGCATAGAAGTGGTATATAGAAATTTAGATGACTTGCCTTAGACCAGGGGAAAAGAAAGAAAAATTAACCTGTAGTGTATTAACAAACTGAGCAGGGGGTGGGCACTGGAGTTTGCTGTGCTTCATTTACTAATTTATAATTGTTCAACAAAACTGGTAGTTTTTGTTTGTTTTTTTCCCCCAAACCATAGGAAGAGGCACTACAGAAACTGTAGCTTGCTACAGTTAATGACTACATCTAGCAGACTGGTGAACATGGAATGATGTAATTACTCTGAATGGATCATATGATCCAATCACCTGAGATGAGATACCAACAGGAAGAATTTTCTGTGTTTTGATTAAAAGGTAACATAAAACAAAACCCATAACTTAGAAGAATGAGAAAACATAAAACGAAATGAAAACATAATTTACAGATGTAGGACATCATTGGTTTAATTAGCTCTGTATTATATTTTCTGCTTTGTAGTCACCACTTGTGCTATGTTCGATGTCACCTCATGGAGCACAAACCTCTACAATTCTGTATACTGAATGACATTTGGTTGCTTTGAATGCCAACATACTCATTAATTACTGTGAGAAACCTATAAGTCACCTTATTTCCAGCATAACACAGGTCTTGTCATTTGCTTTTAATTATGTCTTTAAAGTGAACCTTAAGCCAAGATCGTTCTGCAATGTAAGGACATTACCTTTTTCCTTTATGTTATGCCTGCAATTCCGCCTGTGCAGCGCCGCTGCGGAGCCTTTCGTTCAGTAGTTACAGGCAGGGGTATTATTTTTAATTTATTCAAAATGGCGCGGCTGGCCGGAACTATTTCCGGGTCAGCCAGCGCTTCTTCGCTTCCTGCGTCGCCTGTTTCCTAGCTACGCTCGCTCGTGCACTGAGTTGTCTCTTTGAGTGCACAAGCGTAGAGACCTATAAGCGCTGCTCCCGAGGCATTGCCGGAGCATGCGCTTACACACTTCGTATAGTGTCCGGCTGATTGTCACTTTCCGCAGACAGCATAGCACAGCGAGGAAGAAACATCAGCCGGCCCCTTCTGTTTGGTAAAAAAAAAAATTTTTTTATAAGTCACGCAATGTATTTATTGATACATTAGCAACATTATGTAATTATGTCACATCTTATAGTAATTCTCAACTTGGCATATTTATGTTTATCAAGATATATATATATATCTATATAGCTATATATATATATATATATATGTATACGCGCGCGCACGTTTCTTACAATTCATGCACTCTGCAACGCAGTACAGTCAGCGGCGCCGGCGGCAGTAGGACCCAGGGAGAGAAGGAAGATTGGTCTGTTTATAATCCTGGGTCATTCGCCGACAGGCGCCGTCAGGGCTGGCTGTCAGGGATGATTAATTGGAGACAGAGGACGTGATAACTAAACAAACTGTGCGGTAAGACTCCTATCACCCTCATCTATTGTGTACACTTGGAGGTTTAAAAAAAAAGTTTGGCTTAAGTGCCTCTTTAAACAGCACAACTTACATTAGCCATATTTATATTTACGACTGAAGATGTGTTCGGGATTTTTCCTTTATTTACGCTGTTCCTTGTAATTGCTTCCCCTCCAACTCCTGGGCACAATGAAATCTTAGTGATATGTTATTAGTCTGTATGACTAGCCTGGAAAAGGTATAGCCACTTTATTCTTTTTTTTTCATCTTTACATGAAAGCTGTAAGATTCATAAATAGCAGGCTCTAATTTCAGAGTTGTGACACAGCAAAGCAAAGCCTTATTAGTAAAAGAGTGGAAACTGCTGTTTCTACATGAAGGCAAATTATCTTTCTTTTTGGAAAAGATCTTTAAGCTTTTTTTGTGCAAATCAGAACATATAAAAAACCACAATTATCTTATAGCTGTTAATGCTACAGCTTCTGTAATTCAATTTTGTAAATTATGCAATCTCAGAGTGGCAACCGAACCTCTCTGGCAGCAGCCAGACAAATAGATGTATCACAGGCTGTTAGTGGACTGGCATAAACTCCTGTGGGCTGTTAACTCGAGTCATAATAACATTTGAAAATAGACTACATTTTACACGTATTCTTCTCTATGCTGAGGGTTCCTGTGGGACCAGTATGTAAATGTCATTTCTTACTTCAGATGATGAAAGTTTGTGTAGTATAGCTGAAGCAACTGAAATATTAGAGATGCTTCTTATTTTTCATCTAGGAGCTACATGACTTTATATCTTACTCACAATGGCACGGAGTGGTATATCAATAGATGATGCTTGAAAATGTATTCAGGTCCCTAGACCAGAGGGCTGACCTGGCACATTCCTTCAGCCAGAATATAAAAACTCTCTTTGACTTCAATTCACCAAGCATTACCGCATTCGGTAAAGCATTTAACAGCTGATTTTTTTTCGAGCCATAAGACACAGTGACCTTTTTTTCCCACTTTTAGGGAGAAAAGGTGCATCCTATGGTCTGAAAAATATGGTACATCATCTGCATATATTCATAATTTGTGGGTTTTACTACCAATAGAATTGCCGCTAATGTTGTAGATGTTTTTGATCATTATAGTGAAGGGTTCTGTAGCAATGGCGAAAAAGACAGGGGACGATGAACAACTTTGCTGTGTGCCCATACTGACTGAAACATGTTGGACTTAAACTCGTACTGCACAAAAGCAACTGATTTATAGTACCTTCAACCATTTTAGGAAGTGAGAACCAAAAGCCCAGACACTAAGACGTACATCATCTGGTTTGTTCCAGTCTATAGTTGTTTTCTTTATTGCTGTTTGTGTCTTTATTGGTGATATTGGGGCTCACTTTCTGCCCTTTGACCTCCATGGAGCTTTGAGGCTTTTATATAAAAAGTAGAAGTCCTGAAGACAGAAAATGTGGGAACAACAATACATTTAGTTTAGTCACTCCTCTTTATCATCATTTATCTGTCACTTCGGAAGAAATTTTCAGATTTCTTATCTGGACAGGAAGTGACAGACATTCTCACTGAGGGGGTTACAGGGCAGCAAAAAAAAAAAAAAAGAGAGAGAGAGAGAGAAACTCTAACCTCCTTACATTAGGCTTTAATGACAAAGTATGCTGCATTACCACATTGTTTTGATATGTCAAGGCAGCTTGTCAGAAACCATAATAATGACCACGATATGGATCATCCCCAGGGCTGTTAATCCATGTTGAGAAATGTAGCAATTTTTCAGGATTTATTGCATTTCATCTATGAAAAATGTGTGTTTTTAGAAGAGTTTTACCTTTACTGGTTACATCTGTTAGTATAATAGACTTTACACATTTGTTCTTCACAAACAATAAAGCTTGTGGAATGTAACACTTCGGATGCCCCCTAAAACATCGTTCTAGGGCATTCTTGCGTCTTGTGCCGCTGTGTTATGTGAAAAGATGCCACAGAGAGTAATCTTTCAACACAACGAATTGTCTCTCCTTAAATGATCTGCATTTAAGCATACTTTGTTTCCAAGGCGAACAGAATCATTATTCAAAGGCTAGCATGGAATGCATTTATATAAAGAAATGTTTAATGAAGACACGGCATGCCATGTATTGACTCACATCTCTGTGAAAAATGATATGCGGAAAACTTTATGTATGAAAATTGATTATGCAGCTGAGATGTGTCAATTAGATATTGCTTTTAATTGTCCTACTTTAGTTGTATAATTTTAATTGAAGGATTTCCATTATAACTTGACTAGTGATCAAAGCTAATGGCAGCATTAGGGTGTTGTATTGTTTCGATTTGACTTTTCAAAAATAGATGAAAACAAACTGATATATACACAGTGTTATTCAACCGTTTTGTAAACAACAAACCACTTACTGTACACATGGGTCATGTAAACATTATATAATGTGACCCACTTAATGTACAAAATTAAAAAAACATTATAAATTAACTGAATATTTAATGTGACATCCATTTCCCTTTAAACAACAGTTATTCTATTAGACACATGTAGTTTCAGACGTTACTCATATTGTTAGTTATACCAGAAATCCTGGTTGAGAACTTACCAGCTGCCACAGTTCAATTTCCAATCTTGAGTATCTTTCTAGCTTCTGCTCTGCAAGTACTTCAGGCCCAGCCTACGGAACAGTTGAAAAGGGCGCGACACGCATGATTTTCAAGAGTTTGCTTGATAAAATATTTGGTGCCAGGGCCGTCCACTACATTATTGGGTGCGCTTATCAACTGAATGCCTGTGGGCTAGGCATTAGAAGGGGGGGGTTGTCTTTAGTGTTAGAGTGGGTGGTTCCTTAGTTTTAGGCATTTGGAGGGATAAAGTTAGGCACCTCCAGGGGGTGTCCTGGGATTAGGCACCACAAGGTGGGGGCTTCTTAGGGTTATGAATCAGTAGAGGTAGAGTTCTGTGTGAGAGTAGGGTTAGGTTGGGTCATAGTAAAATATTGGTCAATTTTAACAACATTTTACTGTATGAATTGAGTAGTAGAATATCAGTAACTTTACCGATATTCTGCTATTGGTTATTTCCTGCACTCTTTTCAATGGGCACCTTATTTACTTATGAGCGTAATGACCTAATTACGATTATGCAAAATTTCACTTAATTCGCAAAATTACGATTACGGACATAATCAGAAATTCATATATTTATAAACTTTTGCGTTTATGTGGAATTTCATACTTCCAATAGTTTTACTTAATTACGATAGTTTCCGTAACGGAAACTAAATGGAATTTAATGTTTAACGTGGAGATTCGCAGGGCCCAAAAACAAAGTGTCTCAGAATGCATGATCGCTTTGGTGCATCTTGACAAAGATCACCTGTCTTAGAAGTTGCTGTAGGTAGAGCCTCCTGATACATTTAAAGAGACAACAGGGGCCTTTGCATTATCAGTAATTGCAATCAAATTAGTGACTTTCATGAGTTTAGTAATTACTTAAATTTGCATAACATTACTATTAGAAACAAAATTACGTCCATTTTCGTAATTAAAATCACTTTGTCTCTATAGAAAACACACAATTATGAAATTTTGCACTAAACGCAATTTTGCGGTGGAACGCAAAATTACGGGATGGAAGTTCCAAATTACAGTTTGTATGGCAATAAAGAAATTATGAATTCACGTCATAGTGGCAAAATTTGTGTCCGTAATTACGGAAACGCGAAATTACACAGATTTCGGCTCAACACTACCTTTATTTAATGTATGCCTGGCCCAGAGGGCACTGAACCATCTGTTGATGCATACCTTGTTCTCTAATTTTGCCCATGTGTAGGGTTATTGATGTGCCACTAAACAAAGTTGGGACCAGTTTAATGCTGCCTAGGTGGTATCGCATTAAAAATAAAAATCTGGCTGTACTTCTCTGCAGTGAGAATGCCATACATTTTAAAGAGACTCTGAAGCGAGAATAAATCTCTCTTCAAAGCTCATAGTTAGCAGGGGCACTTGTGCCCCTGCTAAACCGCCACTATAGCGCCGCTAAAGGGGGGTCCCTTCACCCCCAAACCCCCCACTGCGACACTTGGTCGCAGACTTGGTCGCTCCTGGAGGCAGGGCTAACGGCTGCAGCCCTGCCTCCAGTCGCGTCTATCAGCGGCGCAGGAAGACTGAGAGGGGTGGGGGAGAGGCGGAGATACGCGCTGACAGACGCGCGTGGGGCAGGGCTGCGGTGGTCAGCCCTGCCCCAACCAGGAAGCGCTCCCCCACTGAAACAAGGGGATTTGGGGGATCAGGGACCCCCGGTAAGCCGCGGGATAGCGGCGGTTTAGCAGGGGCACACGTGCCCCTGCTATCTATGAGGTCTGAAGCGAGATTTATTCTCGCTTCAGACTCTCTTTAAACAATTCACGAGTTCTGTTTATGAAAATATAGCACCACTGAACTGAATATGACATTATGGTGGTGTTTTTCCATCCCTATTTTATAGAAGATGTAATTTGTGTACTGTGAACCTGGTTGTCTGCACATTGTTCAGTGGAAAGGTAAAGCCTATGTAAGCGTTTGATAAATCTTGAAGGCCAGAATGTGCTTGATCTTGTAAGGGATACCTTTTACCTGTTCATTATTCAGGGAATCTGGTAGATTAGAGATTTGCAACACAAATCTACTCACTGTAGAGTAGTTTGAGTTCAGATCAACAGATCTACTCAATGTTAAAGGGACTCTGAGCTCAAATTAAAAACAAAATTAGTACTCACCCTTTCTACAACACCGGCCGAGTGTCAGGCTCCTTCTTCCACATATGACACGTGATGACGCGAGGTGGCCGGCATGACAGTACGGCGCATGTGCGCTTTAATCGCGCATGCGCCATACTGTCACGCCAGCCGCCATGATGACGCGAGGCAGCCATCGTGGTGATGTCAGCCGTGTCATATGTGGAAGAAGGAGCCCGACACTCGGCCCGGTGTTGCCGGGCTGCCGCCAGGCAGCCATTTCAGAGTGGGGCCTAGGAGATGAGCCAGGACGTCGTCGTGGTGGGACCTCCCGACCTACACTGGGCTGCAGAAAGCCCCGGGTGAGTACTAATTTCGTTTTTAATTTGAGCTCGGAGTCCCTTTAACTGCAAAATTTGTTCACCATTTTTCATGAATAAAAACCACTGAAGTCTGTGAGCTATCAATTTATCAGGAATGCTCATTCAGTTTCTGCCTGACTTGACAGCACTTTATACGTGAGCAGGATGATATATATATATATATGTATGTGCAACTCCGCACTCCCGGTGATGTGTATCCTATGATGCCTATGATGCATTTTCTTCCCAGTGCACTCTGGAAGATCAGGTTTTGTTTCTGCTCCTTTTACAACAACAACAGAGATAAAATTCCACAGTGATGCACTTTGCCAGTAGTACATGTATTGTTATCTATGATATATTGATAAAGTTCCTCTTTAAACAGATTGGTTGTCCTGACTCCTAACTAGAACTGGGCCAATCCAAAGGGAAGGCTTGAGATACAAGACAGACCGGTTGTTGTATTGACTGGAGAAGGGGGTCCTATCCTATCTACCAATTTGTTGGGGTAAGTCAAGCATCACGTATTCAAATGACAAAAGCAGTTACAGAAAATAGCATTATTAGAGAAATAGATGCAAGAAATAAATGCACTTTATGGACTGCACTTTATGTTTGGAGCAGATACAGTAAGAGTACTGACATTAGATTACACACAGGTGCACTCTATTTAGTCATTAGCACTCATCAGGCAACGTCTATAGGCCACTGACTGCACTCAGATCAAAGGGGGCCGAATAATTATGCACACACCACTTTGCAGTTATTTATTTGTAAAAAATGTTTGGAATCATGTATGATTTTCGTTCCACTTCTCACATGTACACCACTTTGTGTTGGTCTTTCATGTGGAATTCCAATAAAATTGATTCATGTTTGTGGCAGTAATACAATGACAAAATGTGGAAAACTTCAAGGGGGCCGAATACTTTTGCAACCGACTGTGTATATATGTATATATATATATCTATATATACATATATATATATATATATATATATATATGTATATATATATATATATATATATATATATATATATATATGTATATATATATATATATATATATATATATATATATATATATATATATATATATATATATATATATATACTCAGCCCAACTCTTTGTGATCATGCGTACTTCCACACACCAGATTTTTCTGTCAATCATGGCTTCCATCAGCTGTTGCATAGGCATATTCATAGCTTCACTTATACTGTCTGTCCATCCTAGCCCTCGCCTTGCTCTTCTTCTTTTGCCCTCATTTTTTCCAAGCATTAAGGATTTTTTCCATTATGGCCCTGATCCAATTTACTTTTTATCCTAAGTTTTTCCCTGGGTTATATTTCACATCTTATCAATTAAATGCAACTAGGCTGCAAGCAAAAAATACTCAGAATAACATTGACAGTACTTTCCTACTTTTTGTTACCTTTTCAATTGCAAGGTGTGGAAAAGTTATTTTAAACAGACGATAAAAATGATCTCCTAGGAGAAAAAGTGAATTGGATCAGGCGAGCACTGTTAAAACAGCGCAGGAGATTTGGGTGCAGCTGGCGCCACCAGAGGCCTTAATGGGAATTACAGCTATAGCAGTGCACAGTGAGTAACTTCAGTGCCTACAGAAGACAGAGCTTAAAGGGGCAAAATTTAAAATATGTGCAAACATATATAAATAAGAAGTACATTTTTTCCAGAGTAAAACGAGCCATAAATTACTTTTCTCCTATATTGCTGTCACTTACAGTAGGTAGTAGAAATCTGACAGAAGTGACAGGTTTTGGACTAGTCCATCTCTTTATAGGGGATTCTCAGGGATATATTTATGTTCAAAAGCACTTAGTGAATGGCAGTTGCTCTGTCCAACTGCCAAAAAACTGTGTAGGGAGCAGGGAAGCTGGCCAGCATCATTGTTTAAATCCTTTTTAGGGAATATATTTATAAAGCATAAAAGCCTTGCTGAGAATCCCCTATGAAGAGATGGACTAGTCCAAAACCTGTCACTTCTGTCAGATTTCTACTGCCTAGTGCCTACTGTAAGTGACAACATTATTGGAGAAAAGTAATTTATGGCTCATTTTACTCTGGAAAAAATCTACTTCTTATTTGTATATGTTTACACTTATTTTAAATTTTACAGTTTTTCGCTGTAGTGCCCCTTTAAGTTACTTTTAAAACACTATAATTCGTCCGCCAGCGATATCTAGAAGTCGAATTACATAATTCTCCACTATCCACGTCGACCTGTAGGGGGAATAGTAATTAATGTGCAGGAGCAGGGTAAGCCATATATCAGCTGTATCCAGCACACAAGTCTTCCGGCGGCTATTTCATAGGTACTCAGATCAGACCCTATGTGTCCAAAGTATTTAAAGAGGAACACCAGTGAAAATAATGTAATGAACAAAAGATTTAGTCAGTGTTTGCCCATTGTAAAATCTTTCCTCTCCCTGATTTACATTCTGACAGCTATCATATGGGGACATTTTTACTGCCGGCAGGTGATGTCAGTGGAAGTAGCTGCTGCTTGTTTTTTTGGCAGTTGCAACTAACTGTTATTTCCCACCATGCAACAAGGCTCCCACAGTGTGATGTCAGCACCATGTTCCTGACATCACACTGTGGGAGGGGTTTCAACACAATATCAGCCGTACAGAGATGATCCGTTTGAGAAAAGGAAAAGATTTCTCATGGGAAAGGGGGTAACAGCTGCTGATTGGGATGAAGTTCAATCCTTGATCATGGTTTCTTTTTAACTACCATATGTGTAGGTAGGGTCACTCTTTAAGTATATATATATATATATATATATATATATATATATATATATATATATATATACATATATACATATATTATTCTTTACACTTGTAATTGTCAAGGAATAGTATTTTTGTTAGTTGCCTTCAGCCAGGTTGTCATATTTCTGCCTGGTGGATTCTTACACGTACCCTAGTCACCTTCTGGATGATATCATACCTAATATAAACGGAAAAAGATGACAGATGGAATATACTCCAAGTTTTGAATTTTACATCCTAGTATCCATAAAATGTAACTGTTCTTCTTGCAGCATAATAGAGAAACAGAATGTTTTATGTGCCAGAACTATGCTCGATGAGTTTATACTTTAACCTCTTTTGGAACATAGGGTAAGCTGTTGTTTCAAGCCAAATGGAATGGAAGGTTAGTAGCCTGCTATGAAACACAATTGTATCAGACATCTGAAAGCAATAAAACCTACAAAAAGGAAGCAAATAATGGTCAATAACAGATGAAGGTGAAACGATGATAGCATACAACTTAAAAATAATTAGCACAATGTAGTATTTGTTAGTGAAATATTTTATTGAATTAATAATTCCAGATAGTCCCCTACTTAAAAAAGTAGCGTTACAAACATCTCATACAGTCAGTTTTCCTTGTGTATAGAATGTGCTGTAGTGTTTTTGTTATTACATATTTTTGTTACTACATGTTATAGTATTATATAAACTGTAAGTAAATTGCTTAAAGCACAACAAAGCACATTGAGAACAACCAAAAACCACTGTTTATACTGTATGTCCAAGTATGTATAATACATGACTTATCTCACAAACAAAGCTGACTTGCAGGGGAGTAGCAATAGCCATAGCAGCTATAACAACTGCTATGGGGCCCTGGAGCAGCAGAGGGGGCCCAAGTTGGAATTGATGTGTTCACTATTTATTTTCCTGGTTATCTCCACCCTCTGACTTTAGCTCAGTGTCCACAGACTGTTTGCAGTATACATTGCATAGGAATGTACATTGCCCATTCAACTCATATCCCATAGGGTAGAGGCAGGTGGCATTGCTCAACACTGCCTAGGTCTGATGGGCCCCATCAAAATTCTGCTATGGGGCCCCATAATCTCTAGCTACACCACTTCTGACTTACAAATAAATAAAACTGCCTGCATTTTATTATTATTATTATTTACTTAATTTATCTATGCTGTGATTTCTACTGTTGATGCCACTACTACCATAACAACTACTAGTTGTACTATCAGTACTATCGCAGCAGCTATTAATCTATAATAATAAATTTGAAGCCATCAGCAGTATGTGTGTGTGTCTATCTACCCCGGCTAGTGTTAATCCTATATAATAATAGGCCTGTCGCTATGTCCTCCTGTGTCCCAGTGTCTGTGTGTTGTCCCTGGCATGCATGCACGGCACGCAGAACGACTTCAAACAGCAAGGAGGATGGGAGCAGGGAGACTGGCGGGTGTGTGTGTTCACACGCATTTGTTGTGGCTATGCTCGTGTGGAACATGTATGTGCACATGCGGGTCGTGCCCTTGCATGTGTTGCGAGGGGGAGGTGGGGATTGTCGCGGCTGAGGCCTAGCACTCATTTTCTCAATGGATGGGCCTTTTAATTAGTGATAATATAAATATTAAACAACATACATTTTATCTATCATTGATCATAATTAACAACCTCAGGTATCCAATTGCTTATTATAACCACTTATGTGCACTAGTAACTTGATAGACAATGCAAAATGTTTATATATTTTTTTTCCTGGCCTAGGTCAACTTTCTTCTGTCTTCCCTCCCAAGTGCAACCCTCTTCCTTCCTTATGCTTCAATCTCCCATCCCATGTGCCGATCTCTCTTCCACATAAAACATCCATGTAGAGCAGCCTCTTTTTTCAAGGTACAATTTCCTTTTGTGGCAGATTTTCTCTTCCACATGCTGCTTGTCTTTTTCTGCCACCTCTTCCATATGCAGCAACTACTTACACCATGCCCAAACACCCCCTTTGACAGCGGCACCCTAGGTCATGGTATGCAGGACCTTTGCAAAAAATGTGTCCCTAACTGTAGATATTCAAGTGTTGAGCTTGAATTTCGCATAATCAAAATGTCACATCAAAATTTGCAACTATGATGCAACATTGTAATCTGAAATTTACCGAAAAATCATAATTTATTTTGCTCATAATCAGAATTGTGATCTGTGATTTTTCAATTAGTCGTAATAATGTTAAAATGCACAATTTGCTTTTTGAGAACTTCCTATGTGGGCATCAGATCAGATTGGGCACCAGCTATGACTACTGGTGGATATTGAGGGACACCAATGACTACTGGCATAAATTCATTGTTCTGTAAGGCCTTGGCATAGGATATTATGTACCAGTTCTGCAGGATGCAGCTTGCTCATGTGCTGTCTGTTGTACTTCATATACTCCCCATTAAGCAGAAAATGCTAGTCAGCTATAAATATATATTATTTTTGATTTATATAGCTCCAACATATTCCATGGCAGTGGTGCTCGGATACCCCTTTTTATTATTCGAGTTTGGTCGAACTCGAATAGTAAATTATTTGCGTTCGGTCGAATATTCGAGTCGAATATTTTTTACTATTCGATTCGACCTCGGACTTCGAGCTCACTATTCGAGTCGGTATTCGAGCTCATTATTCGAGCTGACTATTCGAATTGGCCTTAAATAGATTCCAACACTTGTTTTGAGGGTAAATGATGCAAGAAACATCTTTTTTTCAAGTAACAACAGCAAGTAATTATGTGGGGATGTTCCTTTAAAAAAAAAAGGAGGAAAGAGAAGTTGTGTCCAAAATTCTGTTCAGTACAGTGTATATATTTCTTCTTCTTCTTCTTCATATTCTATATCTTCTTCTTCTTCTTCTTTTTCTTCTATATCTTCTTCTTCTATATCTTCTTCTTCTTCTTCTTCTTCTTCTATATCTTCTTCTTCTTCTTCTTCTTCTTCATCTTCTTCTTTTTCTTCTATATCTTCTTCTTCTATATCTTCTTCTTCTTCTTTTATATCTTCTTCTTCTTCTATATCTTCTTCTTCTTCTTCTTCTATATCGTCTTCTTCTTCTTCTTCTTCTTCTTCTTCTTCTTCTTCTTCTTCTTCTTCTTCTTCTTCTTCTTCATCTTCTTCTTCTTCATCTTCTTCTTCTTCTTCATCTTCTTCTTCTTCATCTTCTTCTTCTTCTTCATCTTCTTCTTCTTCATCTTCTTCTTCTTCTTCATCGTCTTCTTCTTCTTTATCTTCTTCATCTTCATCTTCTTCATCTTCTTCTTCATCATCTTTTTCTTCTTCATCTTCTTCTTCTTCTTCATCTTCTTCTTCATCTTCTTCATCTTCATCTTCTTCATCTTCTTCTTCATCTTCATCTTCTTCATCTTCTTCTTCATCTTTTTCTTCTTCATCTTCTTCTTCTTCTTCATCTTCTTCTTCATATTCTTCATCTTCATCTTCTTCTTTATCTTCTTCTTCTTCATCTTCTTCTTCTTCATCTTCTTCTTCTATATCTTTTTCTATATCTTCTTCTTATTATTATTTTTCTATTTCGTCTTCTTCTTTTTCTATATCTTCTTCTTCTTCTTCTCCTTCTTCTTCTTCTTCTCCTTCTTCTTCTTCTTTTTCTATATCATCTTCTTCTTCTTCTATATCGTCTTCTTCTTCTTCACTTATTTCTCTTTTTTTTTTTTTTAAAGAAATTAAACTATTTTTGAGCGTAATAAATAGCTGGTGGCGCACGCATGTTGGAAGCGCCATTGTATGTGCTCCCTGGCAGTGGAAACACACAGACAGCAGGAGGTAAATTCAGCAGCAGCAGCAGGAGGAGGAGGATGATTGTGTGGCAGCAGGCAGTCAATGAGGCAGGCAGCGAGACATAATAGGCTGTGGCTAGCGGTGGTACCAGGCCGTAAATACACAGCATGAGGTTCCAGACAGCGGTTGTGAAGCCCACATCAAGTCCAATACACAACTGGGACAACACAGTTTTCAACCCGGACACCTCTAAAAATAATATCACAAAGTATTAATAAAAAGTATATATATTTTTATCGTTTTTTTTTAAAGAAATGCAGCTATTTTTGAGCGTAACAAATAGCTGGTGGCGCATGGTGGAAGCGCCATTGTATGTGCTCCCTGGCAGTGGAAACACACAGATAGCAGGAGGTAAATTAAGCAGCAGGAGGAGGAGGATGAGTGTGTGGCAGCAGGCAGTCAATGAGGCAGGCAGCGTGACATAATAGCCCTGGTACCTAGCGTGATACCAGGGCGTACATAAACACAACAGGAGGTCCTAGACAGCGGTCGTGCAGCCCACATCGTGTCCAATACACAACTGGGACGACACAGTTTTCAACCCGGGCACCTCAGAAAAATTAAACCTTTTTTTTTTAATGGTTTTTTTTGTTTTGTTTTTATAGCAAATTACACAGGTCCCTGCTCACCATGTTAGTGGCCTGCAGAAAGGGAGCCAGCACTAAGCACACCTGCTGCATGGGCCTCCAGTCGTCATCGGGGATGATGGACGGGATGTTGCTGGTCTTGTCCCTTTTCTGAGCGGCGGAAACAGTGGCCAGGGCAAGGTACTGGTTGACAGCGTGCTTCTGTTCAACCAGATGCTCCAACATCGCCAGGGTGGAGTTCCAGCGAGTTGGAACGTCAAGGATCAGCCGATGGCGTGGCAGCTCCAGCTCCTTTTGCACGTCTTCAAGGCTCGCACAGGCTGCAGGCGAGCGCTGGAAGTGACGCACAACATTCCTTGCCGTTTCCAGCAGTTCGCCCATCCCCTGGTAGGTGCGCAAGAACTTCTGCACCACCAGGTTCAGCACGTGGGCAAGACAGGGGATGTGGGTCAGGTTTCCCCTGTCAATTGCGGCAACCAGATTGGCGCCATTGTCGGCCACCACCTCTCCGACTCTGAGGCTTCTGGGGGTCAGCCAAATCCTCTCCTGCTCCTGGAGTTTGGCCAACACATGGGTTGCCGTCAGTTTGGTCTTCCCAAGGCTGACCAACTGCAGCAGCGCTTGGCAGTGGCGGGCCTTCATGCTGCTGCTGAGGCGGGGGGTTTGGCCAGGTGTGCCGGAGGATGGCAGAGGATCGGAGGAACCTGCTGCAGTTCCCCTGACCCTGCGGGGTGGCACCACCCACTGTGTTGCTGCTGCTGCTGTGCCCGCTGCTGCTCTCCCATCCTCACCCCCTTCCACCAAGCTGACCCAGTGGACAGTGAAGGACAGGTAGCAGCCTGTCCCGAAGCGGCTGCTCCAGGAGTCCATGGTGACGTGGACCCTTTCACTAACCGCGTGCTCCAGCCCTCGCTCCACATTGGCCATCACAAAGCGGTGCAGTGCAGGAATGGCCTTGCGGCCAAAGTAGTGTCTGCTGGGGAGCTGCCAGTCTGGGGCTGCACAAGCAAGAAGAGCACGCATGTCGCTCCCCTCCTGCATGAGCGTGTACGGCAGGAGTTGGGAGCACATGGCCCGTGCCAGCAAGCCGTTCAGCTGACGCACGCGACGGCTGCTGGGAGGCAGAGCCCTAACCACCCCCTGGAAGGACTCGCTCAAAAGGCTCTGGCGTGGCCTTTTGCTAGCACGGGAATCAGCGGACACAGCAGAGGAGGCCACTGAGGACTGGCTGCCAGAACAGGCCTCAGTGTTGGCGGCAGGAGTTGCAGAGGGGGGAGGAGCAGTGCGTTTCCGCACTCCTGCTGGTGGTGCTGGAGGAGCAGGAGGGCCGGTGGCTGCTGTTGCTGTTGCTGCTGCTGAAGGCTGTGCAGTGATGGGTGTGGTGCCACTGCCAGCACCAGATGCCTTCAGCCTCTGGAACTCCTCATGCTGGTGGAAATGTTTAGCAGCAAGGTGGTTGATGAGCGAGCTGGTGCTGAACTTTAAGGGGTCTGCACCTCTGCTCAACTTCCGCTGACAGTGGTTGCAAGTGGCGTACTTGCTGAAAACTGTGGGCATTGTGAAAAATCGCCAGATTGGTGACAAGAACAACCCCCTACGGCCTGGAGCCACTGCTTCCTGTCTCCCTGTGGTGGTTGGGGGGGGGGCTTGGGTGCGGCTGGTGGTGGTACTGGCAGATGCTGCTGCTGCTGCTGCTGCTGCTGCTGAGCCTGCTGCTGAGCCTGCTGCTGAGCCTGCTGAGCCTGCTGAGCCTGCTGAGCCTGCTGAGCCTGCTGAGCCTGCTGAGCCTGCTGAGCCTGAGACACCAGCAGGCTGTGGGACCTGCCTACTGCTGCCAATGCTTGCAATGATGTGCCTCCTTGCAAGGCCCACAAGCGCATCCTCCTCCTCCTCCTCAGAGCTGCTGATGATGACATCCCCAGGTGCTGGTGGTGGCGGCACCCAGTCTTTGTCTGTCACCACGTCATCATCATCATCATCATCCTCCCCCTCCTGAAACATGTCCTGCTGGGATGATGACCCCCCAAACTCCTCTCCTGATGCATGGATGGGCTGCTTGACTGTCACCACAGTCTTGCTGTCCAATCCCTCATCCCCCAAAGTGCCCATCAGCATCTCCTCCTCCAAATCGCCAACAACAGCAGACAATTGACTCATGATGCCTGGGGTCAAAAGACTGCTGAATGACAGATCGCCAACTGACGGTGAACTGGCCTCCTCCCCAGGCCCTGCTGGGCGGCTGCAGCGAACAGGGGTGGTGGTGGTGGTGAGGGTGGAGGCCTCGGATGCAGAGCTGATGGCGGGCTGCTCATCCTCCGTCATCAGTTGCACCACAGTGGCTGCATCCTTTTCCTCAATGGGACGTTTCCGACCCGGCTGAAGGAAAATAGGAGCAGGTACTACACGCTGCTGCTGCTGTGTCTCTGCAGCATGAGTTGCTCCTGCTGGGCGGCGCCCAAGGCGCCCACGGCCAGTGGCTATAGGCAGAATGTTAGCCACTGATGTAGCTGCTGCTGCTGCGGAACTGTGCATGGTGGCGCGGCCGCGGCTTGCCACCATGCTGCTCCCTCTCCTCCTGATTCCCTTGCTGCCCTTCCCCTTGCCCAAACCGCGCTGGCTGCCACTTCCAGACATCTTAGATGTTTTGGGCGTAAACAAAAAAGTTTTTTAAAAGGGCGGGTGAAAAAGTGGGGTACTTTAATGGAGTGGGTTGGTGGGTGAGGTGACACTAATCACTAAGTGATTAGATCGCTAATTGATTACTAGTACAGTACTAATACAAAATACAATAATTCAGTAATCAGTAAGTGTGAACAGTGAACAGTGAGTGTGTCCCCTAGTACACTAACTAGAAAATACAATAATCAGTAGTAATCAGATTCAGTAGAAGGAAATAGAGTGTGTGTACTGTAAAGACAGTGCACGCACACACACACGCAGGAGCTAGCCTATCAACAGTGACTGAGTGTCCCTAGTACAGTAAGTAGTAACAGTAAGTAGTACAACTAGAAATTACAATAAGTAATCAGAAGGAAATAGAGTGTGTGTACTGTACAGACAGTGCACGCACACACACATGCAGGAGCTAGCCTATGAACAGTGACTGAGTGTCCCTCCCTAGTAGTAAGTAGTAACAGTAAGTACAACTAGAAATTACAATAATCAGTAGTAATCAGAAGGAAATAGAGTGTGTGTACTGCATGCACACACGCAGGAGCTATGAACAAACAGTGACAGTGAGTGTCCTAGTACAGTTACAGACTACAGTATAACTACAAAATACAATCACTCAGTAGTAAAGGACAGCAGAAACACTGGTATAGATGAGAAATAAACTAACAGAGGACAGGAGGACAGCTGTGCCCACACAGGCAAGGCCCTGAGGCCTAAAGCTGTGTAAGCTTGCCTGCAGCAGCTGCCTGTCTCTATGTAACACACAAGCTACTAACTAAAATACAATGTCTATCTAACTAACAACAATATGGGTGTGTATAGGAGGTGTATGTGAGCAAAAACGCTAGGTAATTGACCACTATAGAGCTCTTGCTAAGCCAAAGCACAAATAAAGGAGCAGATCTCTCTCTGTACAAAGTCAGGCAAGGACGGAAAAACCGAACATGGTGGCCGCTATTTATAGGGTAGGGGCTGGCCAGGGTCCCCCTCTGTGATTGGCTGCCGTCAGAGGGCCTGGGAGCCCTCTGATTGGCTCTAAGGACATCAATCTGGGCTATGACGCTATTCGAGCTCGGTATTCGAGCTCGAATAGCGCTGTTTGCTCGAATAGCTCGAATAGTGAGTGGGCTATTCGAGTTCACCCGAATAGCCCATTCGAATAGCTGCAGCTATTCGAGCTCGGTATTCGAGCTCGAATAGCTGAAAAAGAGCTTGAATATTCGAGCTACTCGAATATTCGAGCTCTGCTGAGCACCCCTGTTCCATGGTGCTGTATGACAGAATAAAATGTATTAGCAGTGGGGTGGACCAGAAACCAATGGGGACAGACGTGTGCTACGGCAGAAAAACCCTGTAGCCCACCAGGGTCTAATGTAGCAAGAATAAAGTTCTGAAGCAACAGGTCAAAAAGTAAAACAATACAATATAAACAATGCAACAATTAACAATGCAAGTCAATGTTGATTGCAGCTGATGCAATGATTAGATCAACTAAATATGTTTGCATGGGGTGGAAGGTATGTTCCCACATTGAAAGACAAAGGGGAAAGAGATCCCTGGCCAATCGGCCTTACATTCTAATGGGTTAATGCCTGGAATACACCATGCAATTTCCTATAAGATTGTTGGGTCGAATCAATAATTTCCAACAGGTCCAATCAGGTTTACAATTGATTTTCCAATCAATTTTGTACACAAGTGAACGGAAAATAGATCCGAAAAATGATTGAAAAAAACCTGAATGGACACAAATGATCGATTCAACCCGCCAATCTGATGGGAAATTGTATAGTCTGTACCAGGCATAAGGGATAGGACAACAGATGAAGGGAAGCTGTGTATATGTTATGGCCAAAACCAGAAATTGGCCAAAGTGGGCAGTGGATGGCCATTTCTAGAACTGTCCGACTTTATGTCGACCAAAGTCCAAAATGTTTGGAATTTCTGACTTTGGCCGGCCAGTTTAAAATGGCCAAAGTGAATCGGCCAAAGTCCAACATGTACAAATCCCAGGGTCCTTTCTGTCCACATGAAAGGCACTCAGAACTTCCTCTCTGCTCTGAAGGATATGAAACAGCAGAATAACCTTTAAAGAAAAACATTTCTTTGTTACAGTGGATACAAATCCTACAATGAATCTGCCGTGTGTCTACTTCCTGCTTTCATGGAAGCAGACATACTGTTAACATCCGGTGTTTACCAATAAGATTCCTGAGCTGACCCAGCTGAGAGATCAAATTTCACTGGTGATTAGCCACAGCTGAGACGTAATTAGACAGTAAACTCTCTAAATACACACAGGGTGCATTTCTGTATGTTTTCCTTCTGTCCTGTGCAAAGAGTTCAGGTCCACCTTAAAAAAAAGTTGCAAATATTTACAAACAGCACATTACATTACGCCAAACCATGCAATACTTATAAGATGCCTACCACTCTGCATAACTACTGCACACCTTTCTTGCAATTTATTTAAAGCTGAAACAACAAGGCAGTGAAATAAAGCAATTTGAAATAGCAACAGCCTATTTTATAGCCACATTCAAGTGACACTTTTCTACACCAGGCACTGTAACAAACTGCAATGCATTACCAGGGGACAGAGCGCTCAATGCTGGTGGGAGGGAGCAGCCGGAAAGAGAAAGGAAGCAGGCGAAAGTTGGCAGAGTTGCAGCATCAGGGAAACAGATGCAGTGGAGGGCAGAGAGCTTGTAGGGAGGGACATTGCAGGCTGACTAGCAGGGAAGATGGAAGCTGACTAGCAGAGGAGATAGCAGAGGCGGGGGTGAGCCGACAGAAGGCGTCGGAACAGCCGTGGAGACGGCAGGCAGGGAGTGGAATTGCGTGGAGACAGAGAAAGAAGATGAATAGCAGGGGAGACAGCAGTGGACGAGGCGGGATGAGGTGATAGAAGGTGGCGGGGACTCTGAACTTCGGGACTTGGCCGGCCACATCCAGCCAGAATGCGTTCTGGCCGGCCAAAGTACACAAAAAGCCCCCATTTTCCAAACTGGCCGCTTCACCCGGCCACTTCCAGTTTTGACCGGCCAGAACCCTAAGTGGCCAGACTTCGGGTTCTGGCCATAACATATATACAACCTTCATGGCATTAAGAGTGACAGCAATTTGTTCAAAGCTTCACATTAGCTCATAGAACTCATTATAGGGTTGCTGTAGAAACCAGTGTAATACTGGAATACATGGCTGTATGTATAGATTACTCTGTGAACGTTAATGGCTAATTTCTGTAAAGGCATCCTACTGTATTTTTCATGGTGCATTTTTGAAATCGCTTACAACTTGATGCATTGTTTATTAAAAATTTTTTTTTTTTTTTGCAATTGTTTCCATTTATAGACTAGAATTTGACTGCTTAATTTATTCTGAGAGCTAAATGTATATACAGTAAGAGTAATTTCAATATTCAGAATGAAAATCAGAAAAAGAAAGTATTTAAAGTAGCATTTTAAAACCTTAATTTTCAATCAATCTGATTCAGTAAAATGTGTTATTATCCTTACTTGTACCTTTTTGCTTTAAAGGGACTCCGAGCAGTGCAGAAACTATGGAAAGATGCATATCATTTTAAAGCTCTCTTTCTCCTCTTTCCAATGATATAAAAACCGCCACCCTACGCCTTTTAGTTTTCTCTATTTTCGCGATTGAAATTGCCGCGGCCGCGATTTCAATTGCGAAAATAGAGAAAACTAAAAGGTGTAGGGCGATGATTTATGTGTCGCCAGAAAGAAGAGAAAGAGAGCTTTAAAATGATATCCATCTTTCCATAGTTACTTGTATTACACAGGATGACACTTTCCCCGGTGTCAGCAGCTCCATTCAGCAGAAAAAGTCGCCCTGTGTAATACAATGTAACTATGGAAAGATGGATATAATTTTAAAGCTCTCTTTCTCCTCTTTCTGGCGACACCTAAATCGTCACCCTATGCCTTTTAGTTTTCTCTATTTTCGCGAATGAAATGGCGGCTGCTGCAATTTCAATTGCGAAAATAGCGAAAACTAAAAGGCGTAGGGCGGCGGTTTATATATCATTGGAAAGAGGAGAAAGAGAGCTTTAAAATGATATGCATCTTTCCATAGTTTCTGCACTGTTCGGAGTCCCTTTAAATGATGGCAAACACAGTAAGTACTATTTTGTTGCTTAGCTCCTCTACCTTGCAATCTAAAAGTCATTGATGTTGCATCCTGGAAGTCAGTTCTATGATTAATTGCATTCTAAAGGGACATTTTAATGATAACGTATTGAACAGGGCATAAGAATTAATTACTGCATATGTAGAAATATTGGAATTAATTGCTGCTGGAAGAGAAGCTTCATAAATTACTACTGCAGTACAAAAAAAGTTAGGGATCATTTTCATTTACACTAAACTGCGATCATGCAGATGAAATGCATGCATATCGTTGGTAGTGATGGGCTCACGAGTACATAACTACCCAAATTCATGATTCTAATGAGGCTTAATAGCCTCAGGTGTGCGGCTGGGAGAGAGGGGGTTAATTACCCAGATGTCCGGCGCTGCTATGTGTATCACACTCTCGCACACATCCAACAGGATGCGTTCCATGACTCACAACCGTACACTTCCTCCGTCGGACGGAAGGAGGAAGTGTGCGGTATTGAGTCGTGATACACGTCCCATTGGACGCGTGTGAGCGTGTGATACACATAGAAGCACCGGACATCTGAGTAATTAACCCCCTCTCTCCCACCCACGTACCTGAGGCTATTAAGCCTCATTAGAATCATGAATTTGACTAGTTATGTACTTGTGAACCCATCACTAATTGTTGCATCATAATACATTTTCAATGTAATCCAAGGAGAGTGAAAGGTGTGTGCTCCTGACCAGTTTCACCTGACTTATATACTGGCTGCCTCAAGTCTAATGACTCAATCAAATTTAAACTGACTCTTGTCTAATTAAAATGGTAAAGCGTTGCAAGCTTCAATCGCTTACCAGATTGTGCAGGATCTAAGGCTAAGACTTGTTCTTGCTCCCCCCCCCCTTTTGGTGGGCAGTTGCGGCGCTCCCGGGCAGTGGTTGCTTTGTGGGGTGCTTGCGCTGTCCCTCATTTCCTGGGGGTACAAGGAGGCCTGCACGCGGCGCCCTTGTTGAGATACAAGAATTTGCGTAGGCTAACTCCTGCAGGAATGTCAGGAAGGTAGCCTTAGATCCTGCACAATCTGGTAGGCGATTGCAGCTTGCAACGCTTTGCCATTTTAATTAGACGAGAGTCAGTTTAAATTTGAATGAGTCATTAGACTTGAGGCAGCCAGTATATAAGTCAGGTGAAACTGGTCAGAAGCACACACCTCTCACTCTCCTTGGATTGCATTATAATACATTTTCATGTAGCAGAATAGCCCATCCTGAATATAAACAAGTGAGACTAAGCTCTTACCATTATAGGGAGTAATATAAGATCTTACATTATTTAAAAAAACTGGGCCTTTTGCCTTTTAAGTGAAAAATCACTTGTGATTGTGAGACAACACCATCAAGTAATAAAAGACCATATTTTTCAGCATAAAAGATGCACCGGCACATAAGACACACCAGGGGTTAGAGGGCAAAAAGCAGCAAAATAACCCTAAACCTATGTGCGTCTATCATGCAGGGGCATCTAATGGACCTGTTACCCCCCAAAATTGTCTCTAAGCTACTCTATCTAAGCTACACTGCCTAGCTACACTATACTAATCCCTGCTGCCCCCACCAGTTACACTACACACTATATTGGATTAATCCCTGCTGCTGCTCTATCAACTAAGCTACACAGCAGCACACTACACTACACTACAGGTATACTACACTGCACTAAACTAAACTACACTACTGTACTAGCACGTGCACCGCTAGTGTTAACGGAGGATCTGGCTAAGTTGTACAGCTGCAGGCAGTCTGCTAATCAGCACAAAGAGTACAGAGGACCCGGCTGAGCTGTACAGCAGCAGGTGGTAGCAGCATCTGTGGATATTGGAGAATACAAATGCACTGATAAGTAGGACCGGAGCCATGGAGAGAGGAGCGCAGTGGCAGGAGCAGTAATATAGCTTCCCTGCGCACTCTGCATAACTTTATTCTGTATCTTTGAAATGTAAGACACACCCACTTTTCCCCCCAAGTTATTGTTGCATGTAAAAAATGTAAATATTGACAACAATAGCATTAAAATGCATGCAAAACGCATGAAAAATGCATTGCAAATTCACCAACAATGCAGTAAAAACACACTAAAAATGCACACAGCCTTAAAGAGAACCCGAGGTGGCATTGTATTACGTTAGTGGGGCACAGAGGCTGGTTGGTCACACTAACACCAGCCTCTGTTGCCCCATCGTGTGTCTCAAAGACCCCCCTGCTCGCCGCTATACTCCCCGCAGTGCTGGCGACACGCAGCGTGTCGCTAGCACAATGTTTACTCTAGCGCTGTCTGTCAGCGCCGCTCCGCCGCCTCCTCCGCATCGCCACTACCCGCCCTCGTCCCTTCCCTCCCGCTGATTGGAGGGAAGGGACGAGGGCGGCTAGCGGCGATGCGGAGCAGGCGGGGGAGCGGCGCTGACAGACAGCGCTAGAGTAAACATTGTGCTGGCGACACGCTGCGTGTCGCCAGCACTGCGGGGAGTATAGCGGCGAGCAGGGGGGTCTTTGAGACACACGATGGGGCAACAGAGGCTGGTGTTAGTGTGCCCAACCAGCCTCTGTGCCCCACTAACGTAATACAATGCCACCTCGGGTTCTCTTTAACATAAAACATGACATGAAACGGGGCCTTTTGATATCACTGTCTCAGAAGGTAGTAAGGGTAGTACCTTAATCAAAGAAGTAGGTACTAAGGTTGCAAAAAAAATGATAGCAGATAAGTGGAAAGACTCTCCCCCACCAAGTCTAGATGAATGGCTCAATAAAATGGATCTGTTATGCGGTGGTGAAGTGCATGTGGTAAATGACAAAACTAGCTATATACCTGACTTAGGCCTCAATTCACTAAGCTTTATCAAACACTTTATCAAACGTTTGATAATTTACCTCATGGGTAAAATCTAATTTTGAATTCACTAAGGTGTTATAGATTTATTGAACATTTTATCTATAAAACGTCTAATAAATCTATAACACCTTAGTGAATTCAAAATTAGATTTTACCCATGAGGTAAATTATCACACATCTGTTCGCAAGGTTTAAGATCTTATAACAATACATTGCAAATACTTATAAAAAAATACCTGGACAAAACATAAACTTTTGGTGCATGATATTGAGAGGGTAAGACTGGCATGGAACTGTTAGGGGAGATGATAATTACAGGTTTGGGTAGAGACTCGTTTCAGACTCTGATTGTATGCATGTTAGGTGTGATGGTTGAGAAAAGACAATGGAATGGAAAATGTTTGAAAGCTTACACGTGGGTTTATGAGTGGTTAGAGAGTGATTAGAATGAGGAAGAGAGGAAGGGGTATGGGAAGAGTTTGGAAAATTGAGCATATTTAATCAATATAGGATGCCATAATAAAGTTTATTCATGAATCTATCAAACCATGATGGTGGCATTACCCAGTGCTGGCGGCAGGGGCGGCGCCAGGGGGATGCTGAAGCAAAATTCTCCAAGCACCCTATTAGCACCCCCTGGCGTGAACTGACTTTTGGCGTCTAATAGACGCCGTGGTCACATCACTGGCAGCAGCAGCCTGCAGCTCCGGCAGTGGCAGAGCAGGGCTATGGGAAAATGTCACCTGAAGCCCTGCTCTGGAGACTTTGAGTCTGCAGTGCAGGGCTTCGGGCGCCATTTTCCCGTAGCCCTGCTCAGCGCGGGAGTTTCAGTTGCTGGCTGCAGAGGATCATGGGATCTGCGAACCAGACGGAGGCCCGGGCGGGATAGGAGTTCCTCAGGTGAGTAAATGTCTTTTTTTCTATTACAGGCAGCCAGCCAGGTGTATGTTCTGGGCAACTCTGCTACATGATTGAAGTGTTTTCTGGCCAGGTCTGCCTGCCACATGATTGCACGTATTTCTAGTCAAATCTGCTGACATAATTGCATGTATTTCTAATCAAATCTGCTGACATTATTGCATGTATTTCTAGTCAAATCTGCCGACATGATTGCATGTATTTTCTAGTCAAATCTGCCACATGGTTGCACATATTTTCTGGTCAAATCTGCCGACATGATTGAACATGTTTTCTGGTCAAATCTGCCACATGATTGAACGTGTTTTTTTGTCAAATCTGCCAACAGGATTGAACGTATTTTCTGGGCAAATCTGCTCACATTACGTGTATTTTCTTAAGAAAACCTGCACAATTATGAGAATTTTCTGGGGAAAGGGTCACCAAAACTTGGGCCCACTGTCTTTGTGTTGCACTTTTAAAGGGAACCCAGGGTGAGAATAATATTGAGGCTGCCATATTTATCTCCTTTTAAGCATTACCAGTAGTCTGGCTGCTGTGCTGGTCCTCTGCCTCTAATTTTTTCAACCATAGACCCTGAACAAGCATGCAGCAGGTCGGGGGTTTCTGACACTATTGTCAGAACTGACAAGATTAGCTGCATGCTTATTTCTGGTGTAATTCAGTTCACTACTTCAGCCAAATAGATCAGCAGAAATAACTATGGCAGCCTCCATATCACTATCACCTCGGGTTCACTTTAAATTACAGTTAGATCCACCCTCATCCGGTCATGGTCACGCCCATTTTTTTGCCGTGGCGCACTTCGCACGCCGCAGGTTATAGCCACACCCATTTTTTGCTGCGCCGCGCAGGTCGTCAGCTACCCCAGAAATTGGTCCAGCACCTGCATAGCACCCCCTAAAAAAATCCTGGAGCCGCCACTGGCTGGCGGACAGCTGCTGAAGGCTGATACGCCATTAGCTGACAAGCTTCCCATACCAGGTATGCATCTGAGTTTGAAAGAAAAAAAAAATGCAGCCTTTCATGCTATGTTATGTGTGCTCCCAGCCTGAATGTTGGATCTAATTCAGCCAGTATGATCAGTCTTAAAAATGCTTCTGCAACACTCGCTGAGGACATGATTGATCTTCTGAGCATTTGCTGGCCCTTTCTACACAGGACAGGTATTCAGCTCCTGAACAGAGCCAGACTAAGACTGTCCAGGGGCTCAGGCAAAGCAATTAATTTGCCTCCCAGTTTATCAGTTAAAAGGGTGTTTAAGCAAGTTGGGAGAACTCAGTCCAAGAGGCAATAGGAGAATGCTATTAATTATACTACCGCAGCGGCTGTTGGGCTTTCTATCTCCAAGCAACACTAGACAGCTGTACGGTCCTCAAGAGTCTCAGCCTCCAATAACCCCAGCAACATCTCTCATCTTAAAATATGTAAAGAGAGACACCACTGGAGCCATGGAGGCAGAGAAGCTGGAGGCGGAAGGAAGAATATTTTACTGGAGAGCAGATAGGTGAGTTACCTTCCTGCATACGCCACTTCACTAAAACTCTATATTTTAGGAGGCCCCATTATCAATGGAAAGTCCCACAAAGCCTGAGACAGCTGCCTTGCAAGATGCATAAATTGGGCTTCTACCTATATTCAAAATGGGGGCATCACATTTGACTGCAATGAAGAATTATGGCTATGGTTCACCAAGTGTATAATTTGGTGTGTGACTATAATAGGCATAGGTAGGGGGGGTTAGTGTTAGGCATAGGAGGAGGAGGTTAGTGTTAGGTGTACATTGCGGGAAAGTTAGTGTTTGGCGTATGTAGGGAGAGTTAATGTTGGAGGATATGGTAGAGGTGGCAAGTAAGTGTTAGAAATCAATAATAATAGCAAAATGCACATGCCTGATGCTAAACTGTTATTCACACGAATATCATTCATGATATTGAAATAACACCAATACCCAGCACCTAAATAGAAATCAGAATCTTTACATAGATGCATTGCTTTGTTGGGCATGTGGGTAATCCGGCACTGATGCAGAGACCCAGTGCCTTTGCAGATATTAGGGCTGAGTAACTGCCCGTGGCTATTTCTAAGCTTGTGCAGTATATTTCTTAATGACAATTCAACACTCTATGTTAATGACAATGTTTTAATTGTTTTCTGTTTGTCCTGGAATGTAAATCTAGACCTTTAATCAGCGCATGGCCAGTCTCTGTAATCCCTGTACTGCCTTTTTTCTGATAATAACAAAGTCCCTCACTACAGTATATTACTGGTCATTAAGCCTTGTCTGGTAATGAATCTTTTTCATTAAAAATCATCAAAAAAATTACTGGAGCATTAAGCCTAAATATGCAGGTTAGGTCTCTTTCTGCTGTAAATGATCAACATGTAAGGTGTTCAAAGTCATCATTAGAGGATCAGAAAGCTGTATATCTCATCTATTTACACATAACACTTGTTGTACATTTCAAAAGACATCAAAAGGTTCATTGGAAACCCTGTAAGTTTCAAGGGCCAGAGCCTGTCTTTGTAAATGTTACAGAAAGCAGCCGAAAATTTCCTGATCACATTCTTTTTACTTTCATCTGTCTACACTTTAGAAAAACAAAGCCCTGTAACAATCACAGAATTCGGTCATTGCATTACACAATGAAGGTAGCCGGCTTTTGAATGATCTAATACATCAAACTGAGTAGCCTACTGATTAAAAACAATGCTCCGTGAGTCTGATTTACTAAACCGTGAAGTGAGGCGAAGTGCATAGACGTGACATTCACCTGCATCCACATCAAACACTAATCCATCTTTAGGAGAGATTCCAGTTTCACAAGAAAATTGCTATAAACATGTATTATGGCCTGCGCTAACATTTTTGTAGTTTAATGTTATCAAACATTACCTTCCATTTCATTTTGCAGTTGGCTATGAATTTTTAAAACTGTCTGTAATCCCAAGTTACATTAGTTTTCCAGTCTCTGTACTCTGTGTTGTGCCAGGTTTCTGTACAGACAGTTTTGGCATCTTTCTCTTCCTGTTGGGAGAAATTAACCACACAAATGAGGAACTTGTTGTTGTTGCTTGTTTTCTACACCTGTTTAAGCTACTTGAGTGGTAAGCTTTAAAGCTTCGAACATGTTAGAGCAAACACTTATGAGATGATGATTTGGTGCCATCTTGACTTAAACTTTAGCATGTGTACAGCTGCCCTATGGCAGATTGTTAAATAGTGAGTGACAAATTAGCACATTATCTTCTTTTGATTCTGCGCCAAAAGATGCCACTCACCCATGCTCCACTCATCATCCCTCCTTTCCCCACCGTTGTACATTACACTCTAGTCTGACAACATTTTTGAATGATGCCTGTTCCCCCTAAATTGTTCCACGATCATTAAGGGCAATATTGATTGAGCATACAGTATGTACAAGTCTGTTTCAGTCAGTGTGGATGAACAGCTCAGCACTTAAATTCAAATATACAAACAATTTCAAATATAATCATTTTGAATTAACGTGACACTATAGCATTACTGCTATGGCAGTACCTAGTTTTGATGCCTAGTTTCGGCGTAGTTTAGTCAGTCAAAATCATTTGCTTCAGGAAAATCTCCCTCACAGCCGACTTAGCTGTGAGGGTTACTGTGAAGGACAGGGCTGATTTAAATCCAACTCCAGGATTTTTTATTGTAGCTTTGGATAGTGTGGGATGGAATTAAAAACTGTTAAGCTTTAACATTGATGACTGTATCTCCACTGCAGATTCTCTCCATTACTGTCTTTCTCTCTTTTTTCAGGCTATAATAAGAAAACTGGGGGACAGAAAGGAAAAAAAAAAACAGAAATAAGAAAAAATTTCAGGGATTTTAACACTTTCCAAATGTGTATTTTATTTGGTGCTTTATATGGACCTGATGCCTGAAAGGCTGGTAATTTTCCTGTGCACAGACAGTGCATGGTAAATTTACCAGTCCTAATGCCAGGAAAGTCCTGCAAATCATTCTAATAGAGTAACGCTAATAGAGTAACGCTAATAGAGTAATGGTGCTCCCCTGGTGTTAGGACTAGTAAAATTGCAGGGAGCTGCCCATGCAGGGCAAAATTACTGGTCTTTAGATCATCAGGCCCTACATTTCTGTTGAAAGATTATCCCCTCTTCTTGCCTGAATAGGAAGTGAGGGACACTTTCAAAGATGGGGCACAGGAGAGCAAAATCGAAAAAAAAATGCACTTTAAGATGCCAGAAAGCAAGAAAATAATAATTTTTAATTTAAACAGTAGATTACAAATTATGTCCTAGAAGAAAATTTAGGAGAAAAAGTGAAATGAATAAGGGCATATGTCTGGACAGCAGCTTTTAATTTAACAAAAAGCTAAAACCTCCATTGTGAGAAAACGCGGAAAAGCCGCCGCTGGTGCTCAGAGCAAGCCGGCTGATTCCGCGTCCAACGCGGCAGGTTGCGTGCGTGGGCCTGCATCTGCTAGCATGACTGAACGCGGAGAAACCGTCGCAGGTCCTGAGAACAAGGCGGGAGATTCCGCGTCCGACGCGGCGGTTTGCACGCATAGGCCTACATCTGTCGGTATGGCTGAACGCGGAGAAACCGCCACATGCTCTGATAGCGGTGCGGCTGGTTCCGGGTCCAGCACAGTGGATGGGTTACAACACATGTCTGGTGTGGCTGAGACTGATAGTCCAGACAGGTTCAGAAGGACGCGCGTGCGCGCTGAGAGGCAGAGCTTTTATGACAGCCAGAAGGAAGTCAGTTGACCAAGCCGGTCAGCTGACAATTCTATCAGTTCTCATTGGTCCAGCACTTAGGGGAGGCGCTGGAGAGCGCTATAGTATATATACTGGGTGCTGGTCATTTCTCTGGTGTCTGTCGTTGCGATCACTACGTGGAAGCACTCAGACCTTTTTGTCAGAATCTGTGTTATTCTCTAGACCAGTTCCAGGGTGTTGATGATCACGGACCTCACACCTCAGACTAGGAATACTGTATATTATCTGTGTTATCCTTCAGACTAGTTCCAGGGTATTGATGACTACGGAACTCACACCCAAGACTAGGAGTTAGCGTTACCATCTTGTCATATTTCAGACTAGTTCTGGGGTGTTGATGATCAAGGAGCTCACACCTAAGACTAGGCAATGTTTGATTATTTGTTAGGACCTTCTGCTTTCCTGACCACTCTTCTGATCTCTGATTTGGTACTTCGCTATATCTGATTCTCCGTTGCCAAACCTTGCTTGCCTTAGGATTCCGAATCAGTCTCTTGTCTCTGTATCTGATCTGTCTGTCTGTTGCCGACCTGGCTTGTCCGACCTCGATAACTATCTCCTCTGTTTAGAGATAGTTCACAGATCTGTCAGTGACACTTCACCATTGATGTCACTCACACTCTGGTCCTTCCCACTCTCAGCCTGACTCCTCCCCTTGGGGAACCTCAGGCCATTGGAGGGAGCCTGTTCTTTGGGCAGTATCTCTTACTGCCTTGCACTCTCTATACGGGTGCTCTCCTAAAAGTATTACTGTTGCACCAAACACTCATATTACTCAGGTGTCCAGAGGTTAGAGATATATCTGATTATCGGTGATACTGCAGATCATCAATAATCGGGTATATATCTGTATTCTCGGTGATACTGCAGATCACCGATAATCAGATCCTCTCTGTGTTACACCGATTGTTACAGAACGACAGACCAAATGCAAATGGACGCACTCACCGGCCGTCTGGGCACACTTACCACTTCGGTGGATAACATCAACCAAGTGCTGGGTAGTCACCGGGCGTTAATTGACGCTTTGTCCGGGCCTATACAAACCCTCCAGATGGCTGTGGATGAAGTGCGATCTCCTCCTAGCACAGACATACATATGCCTGTACCTGAAAAATTTTCCGGTCACAAATCTGACTTCCGAAATTTTAGGAGTAGAGTGTTATCATACTTTGAGTTGAGACCTAATTCTTCAGGAACTAAGGCCCAAAGGGTTACCTTTATTAAAACGTTGTTATCAGGCGATTCTCAGACCTGGGCGTACAGTCTGCCCGACGGAGACTTGGCCCTAACCTCTGTAGAGGAATTTTTTAAAGCCATGGCTATAATTTACAATGATCCAGACCTTGCCTCGACTTCTGAACGGAAGCTCAAACTGTTACGTCAAGGCAAGAGTCCGGTTAAAGAGTATGCTGCTGAATTTAGGAGGTGGTCAGTATCAGCCAGGTGGGATACCTTTGCCCTTTTAGATTGTTTCTTATCAGGGTTGTCAGATGAGGGCTCTGATCTTATGTTAAGTCAGCCTGAACCTAAGTCCATCAATGAGGCCATTTCATCGGCCATCAGAATAGATCGCCGGCTGCGCTATCAGAGACAGACCCGGGGTAGAAATTATGTGAGAATGGTATGCCGCGCTGCGCCCCCTGTGACTCCACCTCCTCCCGTTTCGCCTCCACCTGAACCAATGCAGATTGGTCGGTCAAAATTGTCTCAAGTGGAGCGGAAACGCAGGATAGCAGAGCAGCTTTGTCTTTATTGTGCAGAGGGGGGTCATAGAGTACAGAATTGCCC
Source organism: Hyperolius riggenbachi (assembly GCF_040937935.1). Taxonomy (NCBI): domain Eukaryota; kingdom Metazoa; phylum Chordata; class Amphibia; order Anura; family Hyperoliidae; genus Hyperolius; species Hyperolius riggenbachi. Next base: position 503,246,510 of record NC_090646.1, read on the forward strand.
TAAGAAATCGGGAAACGCTACTGCCTAGGAGTAGTTGGGGGTAATACCCTAGGCATGCAATTTTTACCCCTAGATGATAAACGGTTGCTTCTTCCTTGTACTATTTTATGGGAAGATAAATTTGAAGTCACTGAGGCCTTCATTGACTCAGGCTCAGCGGCTAATTTTATGGATTACGAATTTGCAAAAAAATTGGGTATTCCGCTCACCCCGGTAAAACCACCTATTCAGGTTACAGCAGTGGATGATTCCCCTCTGCAGGGTAACAGCCCTCTGTCGCAGACTCCAGAGGTGGGAGTCACTATAGGGGTGCTGCATAGGGAGAAGTTGCATTTTTTTGTGTTACACATGACTACCTCCACGATCATTCTTGGCATGCCTTGGTTACAACTTCACTCCCCTCTGATTGATTGGGCCACTGGTCAGCTAACGAGCTGGTCATCCCATTGCTTTCGTCATTGTTTAGTGAAAGTAACCTTGGGCCAGACCAAGATTCACATGGAGGGAGTACAAGATCAGTATGCTGAATTTTCAGACGTGTTTTGTCCTAAATCAGCCGATAAACTTCCTCCACATCGCCCTTTCGATTGTCCCATCGATCTCCGGTATGGTTGTATGCCCCCTAGAGGTCACCTCTACAATTTGTCTGGGCCGGAAAAGTTGGCCATGCAGGAATACATCCGCGAAAACTTAGCTAAAGGGTTCATTCGCCCTTCCCGGTCACCGGCTGGAGCAGGTTTCTTTTTTGTCAAGAAAAAAGACGGAGGCCTTCGGCCATGCATTGATTTTCGGGGTCTGAATAAAATCACAGTAAAAAATCGTTATACATTACCGTTGATAGACGATTTATTTACTCAGGTCACCAATGCTAAGATTTTCTCAAAATTGGATTTGCGGGGTGCATACAACCTGGTGCGGATCAGAGAGGGCGATGAGTGGAAGACGGCCTTTAACACACCCGATGGGCATTACGAGTACCTGGTGATGCCCTTCGGGTTGTGTAACCCTCCGGCCGTCTTTCAGGAACTCATTAATGAGGTGTTCAGGGAGGTTTTGGGTAAATTTGCCCTGGTATATCTAGATGATATACTAATCTTCTCAGCTAACCTCTCAGAGCACAGGGCTCATGTCAGATTTGTGCTGCACAAGCTAAGACAGAACATGCTTTATGCTAAGTTGGAGAAATGCATTTTTGAGGTAACATCTGTCGCCTTTCTGGGGTACATAATTTCTACCTCTGGCCTTTCTATGGACCCTGCCAAAGTCTCAGCTGTCCTGGAGTGGCCTCAGCCAATAGGACTGAAGACTCTCCAGAGATTCTTGGGGTTCGCAAATTACTATAGAAGGTTCATAAAGGGGTACTCCACAGTCATTGTACCCCTCACCAGTCTCATAAAGAAAGGGGCAGATACCAACCACTGGGCCCCCGAAGCTCTGGCTGCTTTCTCCACTCTGAAAGAATTGTTTTGTTCTGCACCCATTTTGAGACACGTCGACACCTCCTATCCCTTTATCATAGAGGTGGATGCCTCAGAGGTCGGGGTGCGGGCTGTGCTGTCTCCGCGTTCTGGGTTGCAGGGAAGATTACACCCGTGTGCCTATTTTTCTCGTAGGTTTTCACCAGCAGAGAAAAACTACTATATAGGCAACAGGGAGCTCCTAGCCATTAAATTGGCCTTTGAAGAATGGCATCATTGGCTAGAGGGAGCAGAACATACGATTGCAGTTTACACTGATCACAAAAATTTGGAATACATTGAGGGGGCTAAGAGATTGAGTCCCCGTCAGGCTCGGTGGTCACTGTTTTTCTCGAGCCTGTTCTTTGGGCAGTATCTCTTACTGCCTTGCACTCTCTTTACGGGTGCTCTCCTCAAAGTATTACTGTTGCACGAAACACTCATATTACTCAGGTGTCCAGAGGTTAGAGATATATCTGATTATCGGTGATACTGCAGATCATCAATAATCGGGTATATATCTGTATTCTCGGTTATACTGCAGATCACCGATAATCAGATCCTCTCTGTGTTACACCGATCGTTACATCCATATAAAAAAACCCCCCAAAATAAACAAATCCCAAAGGTGGAAATAAACACACCAGCTGCTTGGAAGTGAGATCTTGTTGTTACAACTGGTGTCAGCAAGAAACAGAATTTGTTACAATCAGTGTAGGCAAAAAACAGATCTCTGATTATATGGTGATCTGCAGTATTACCAATAATACAGATGCTATACCTGATTATGTGGTGATCTGCAGAATCACCAATAATGCAAGTATAGATACACAATGATAGCTAATGTGCAGGTGGTGCTTGGGTGTAACAGTACGTACTGACAGATTTAGCAATACTTCACCCAAGGAGCTGGTGGGCACTGTCAGTACAGCGAACACCTCACCAGTGACGAGGGCTCACTGGTGAGTAGAATGGTCAAACTAATCGAGTTGGCAACAGACAGGCAGATACAGTACAGAATCGGAAGGCAGAGAGCAAGCAGAAAACAGGCAGGGTCAGCAGCTAGATCAGATGGGCTAAGGTACAGAATCACTGAGAGGAAGGATAGTCAGAACGAGTCGTACACAGATAATCACAAGCAAGGTAAGTTAAATGCAGCTATCAAACAATTCCTATTTTGTGTGAAATCCCCCGTTTCCTCCCGGATCAAAGCACACCGGAACTATCTAGGTCTGAGCGCTAACACAAGGTATTCGCAACAGCAGACAAGTTGCGAGTGATTCCTCCGGGCTTAAGAGCCCAAGGAGACCCTGAGGCACGCCCCCCCTGTGATCCGCCAATCAGGAACGGCGGGCGCGCCTGATGACACGGCGCAACCCGCCGGTCAGGGGATGCGCCTTTTGGCTGAATAAAGGTCGCCTCGGTGAGCGCGCGCCCGTGCTAAGGCGACCTGATGTGCAGCAGACAAACCCGTCCTCGGTGTGCTAGACGCCCGAGGCCCGGGAGACCCACCAGGCAGGGAAACAGAGGCAGCCGTGGTGGTGGAGCTATCCACCGCGGCTGCCGAATCACCAATTTTTACACTTGTATAAACAAACAGCAGTGATGGTGGCATTGGTTATTGGTAGAGTAAAAACTTTTGTTCTTAACTTGGGCTGTACGCAATTAACGTTTTCATCTGAGTTTTTTCCTAGGAGATCATTTTTTATCTTCAATTTAGAATCATTTTTCAGCACTTTGCAATGGAAAAGTAGGTCAAGAAAGTACTATCAAAATTATTTTGAGTATTTTTTATTTTTAATAAAATGTTTTACTCTTTAGTGGTTTAAAGGCATTCTATTGATGATAAGTTTGAAAATATCACCTAAGAGAAAACTCAAGAGAAAAAGTTAATTGCCTATGGGCCCTTATCTTCATTTTTTTGTGTTGCAGCATTTTTTTATATGGCTTGTGGTTGTTTTTGTTTTCACTGTGGGACACGTATTATAGTTAATTGTCATGCAACCATTTATTTTGCCAGGGAGGTACCTACTACCTAATAAGAAAAATCTGTGTGCATATTTTTTTCTTTTTGTTTTGGAAAATGTATAATAATTTTCATTATTGGAATGCAATTCCCAAGGTATTATCATGGGACCATTATTCCAAGGTCATGACATGAGACACCATTAAAGCTGTAAATTACAGTAGTTATCATCAATTTGGCAGCTATGAACCTCTTATGCTGGGAATACATCATGAGTTTTTTTTTGGCATATAGATGGCTTGATAATGATTTTTGACATGTTCGATCTGATTTAGATCATTTTTCTGATCGATTTTCTCATAGACGTGAATGGAAATCAATCAGAAAAACGATCAGAAAATATATCGGACAGTAAATCTGCCCAAAAAAACGTTTCGTGTATTCCCAGCATTGGGGCTGGTTGACACCATGACCGTGCAGAGCAGCAGCAATGTCCATTGAGGAGCATGTCCATTGCAGCACAGATTCCATTTATTTGATTACTTATCGGTCACAGTGGTGAAAGTGAAATAATAACAATTAAAACAATTGGTCAGTATGGATTTGTTCTGCTCTAGCTACTGTGCACTGCATTTAAAGGAGCATGAACTGCAAATTGAAGACTCTTATACCTATTGCTAGAGGACTGTGCAGCTTGAACCAGTAGGAGCGCTCCTCAGACCACGGGATGTGACCCCGCCCATCTACGCATTGCACCCATCCATTGAGATCTGCATCAGGTTGTGGTTCACTAGCACAAGCTGGGGATAGTAGCAAGCAAACCTGCAGAAAACATAAAGAAGTGTACCTTCTACACACTTTGTATTTAGAGAAAGTATTACTTTCCTCCAAAAGTATTAATGGGAAAAAATTCTCTAGCATACTGATAACCATGGAAGTAAAGGGGGGAGTGGTTATGTATGCTCATCTGTGGCTCGGTAGTGTTTCATCACTTATTTCATAGAAGTAACCAGTTCTGGCAATGAACTGACATAACTTCTGGCTTACTATGTTTCCTGTGTAGTTTTACACCTTAACATCTATATGTCATTTATATTTCAAAAACTAGCTGCCTTTTGACTGTATAAAAACACTTAGTTGGGATAGATATATAAGTAACCACACAATATGACAGTTCTCTTTACAGCTTCTGTGTTTGAAGTACAATCCATTACACTGGACACAGCTATGCACATTTGTATTAGTTGTAAGAGTCTGATAGTAAAATACATTCACCAGCATTGGAACAAGGCTCCAACTATGTCTGTAAATTGCTTTTTCCCTTCCTAAGCAAACAACCTGTTGTTATCCTCCTCTACGTTCCTATCCCACAATTTGCCTAGGGTATCTGAAATGTCTTTTCTTTTAGCAAAAGCCAATGGTTCCCAGCAGGCCAAAAGTCTTAATAATATTTTCAAGTCAATTATGAACGAGGTCGCAACCAAGTCATAAACTCCTTGTTAATGTTCTCCTATCCTTGGTTAACACCGGGATCAGAACACGAGCCTTGGGCTAAAAAAATTCATTCTTTCCTTGTAAAATGCAATTAAGCCCAGCATGTGTTTCACTCCCATTTTTCTTCCTTCAAACTACTCACGTTGAATTAATCAAATATTGCGATTTATGTCACTTAAAACATGAGAAATCTATTAATTTGTGTTACTTCCAATTGCTAGCAGCAAAACTCACAAGCAAGTTAACGTAATGCAATATATTCATAATCCAGTAAAAACTCATCTAAAAGGGCCGCCAGGGAAATTTAGCATATGGCAGCAGCTGAATTGTTTGAGAAGTTTAATCTTTGAAATGCGACATAGTTACATAGAGGGAATTGTGTAAACATTAAATGGCTTGCAGAGGAGCCAGACTGTCCCATGTGCCTCTCTCCACACAAATTCTATTCCCTCGCTATTGTGAATATCCAAAACACTCATTTCAAACCCTTCTGTGATCCAGCTAATATATATACCATTTCTGGTTTATAATGCTGATCACTAGAAAAAGGGCACCGATCATAAATGCAGCCTAGTAATATAAAAGAGCTAAGATGAAAATTGTGACCAGCTGGCAGTCAACGTTCTCTATAGAAAAATGCAGTGTCACTATGATGTGGAAGCATCAGTATGCATGTTAGACTAGTTTGGCTCTGTAGTATTAACACGCTGATACATCATTGTATTCCACCAGTTCTGGAGGTGTGTTTAGCTATCAGGGACACCAAATTGACGATTTGCATATTCAGCAGTGATGCACTGGGGGACACCGCAAAGCTCACTCTAACCTAAATAATTGCAAAAGCATTCTGTTTTAAGAAGGCAAACTTCTGTTTTTAGTAAGAGGGCTTTTTGGTCCTTTGTAGCCCCTTACATAGTCCAAGGAGTTTTGGTTTACCATGAGCTTTGTGGACAATCTGTAACTCTGCATGTTCCAAGCCCTACCCCATAGAGCCATAGTAATCCATGCTATGCATTGATGAGGATCAACCAATCTGAAACAGTCTGTATGCATGTTGGATTGGTTTGCCTCTATATTAACGAGCTGACACACCATTGCATTCCAGCAGTTCTGGAGGTGTGTTTACCTATCAAGGACCAAAAAGAAATGATTAACATATTCAACAGTGATGCACTATGGTATTCCTACAGGCTCACTCCAACCTGAATAATCTCAAATACCTTCTGTTTTAAGAAGGCAAACTTCTGTTTTGCATATGATGTGGAAGCGAACAGTGTCCAGACTATAATAAAAGCTTCACTCTTTGACTCCTATTTATTTGCCCATGACATTAGACTTGATGATGAATATATGCCTGGGTGCTTGCTTTCCTGCCATCATAACTGTAATTGTGATTGCAATTAGTCTGTCTCACATATATATGCAGATTGGTCTGGATTTTCAGCCACTACATTGCTTCAGTAGCACAGTGTTCAGACATTGTCATCTGAAAGTAAAGAGGAGACAAATGGAAGGCAATAGACGCATACTGATCATCTGAACTTCAGGCAGACACCAGAGTATAACGATGAAATGCAAGATGTGTGACCTACAAAAAGATTAGTATTTATTTATTTGTACTTTTCTTTCTATCAAATCTGTGATTCAGAATCTCAGCCCAACAACATAGCATAAGCAGACTAGGCAACAGTGTGACCACCGTTTCGGTCTCTGCAGCTCACCAGTTCAGCATGGGCAAAGATACTCTTGTCTCTTGACTAGACAAGACTGGCAATTAAAGCGGACCTGAATTCAGAACGTCCTCTCTGCTCTATAAAATACTTAAAGAGATACTGAAGCGAAAAAAAAAATTATGATATCATTAATTGGTTGTGTAGTAGGGGTAATTACTAGAACATTGGTAGCAAAAAAAATATTTTTATTATCAATTTTACAGCTTTTTTTTTTTATAACATTGCATCATTCTGTAATACTTGCAGTTTAAACATTACTCAGTTGTTGTAGAACAGGCAGTGAACTTTTGACCTGTCCTGAACTGTTTTCTGCAAAAGAAAAACACAATGGGCTCTATTCTCAAAGACTTCCCGCATGCGGTAAAGTACATGCGGGAAGTTTGCACCCAAAACACCGTCAAGTTTGAATTCTTTAAATTTTCCGCATGTTTTTCCCGCATGCGGAAAAAGTGTGGTAAAAGTGCGGGATTCATGCGGAAAAATTTCCGCAAAAGTTGGTATTTTCCGCAATAAAAGATCAATTCTCAAAAATGTTCAGGCGCAGCATTTCGCCGTTAATTACCGTTTTTTTATCACCTACAAGTAGTAGGTGATATATTCCGCATCCCATTGACTTTAATGAAGTCTGGAGGCTTAAGGGCTGTGCTTGCTGGACTTAAACTTTTTTTTTTTAAACACTTTTTCATGCGACCTTTTTACCGCATGATTCCCGCATGTATAATGGCTGTTTCCGCATCTTTTTTTCCGCATGCGGCAAACATGCGGAAAATATTAGTGAATGTGGAAAAAATGCGGGGTTTACCGCTGGCGGAAATATAGCGGTAAAATTTTGCGGAACTTTTGGCTCTTTGAGAATAGAGCCCAATGCAGCTGAGATAACCTATTCAGAAGTCAGAGCTCTCTGTGACTTTCAAAGTCGCAGAGCTCAATGGCTATTTGCATAGAAAATAACTGGAGTTTCTTAACTCTTCCTTTACTGGAAACAAATATTAGACTTATGTCTCTGCTCCTAATGCTTTATTTCTTAGCTGTACTACACAATCAATTAATTATATCATCATTTTTTTCACTTCAGTGTCTCTTTAATAGCATAATAAGCTTTGAAGGAAAACATTTCTTTGTTACAGCAGATACAAATTCTGCAATAAATCTAGAGTGTTTCTACTTCCTGTTTTCATGGAAGCAGACATATTGTTAAAGCGGGATCTGAAATCAAATTTCAACAGCAACTGGTCTGAGTGTATTAAGTGATAAAGATGCTGATCCTGCATTCAGAACTTTCAAAACTTTTTCTGCTGTTATGGTTTGGATTTATCACATACCTTAGGAGCACTGGCCTTTAAATTGTCATTGCCAAACAGTTGCTTGCTGGGGGTCTTTTTATCTATAATAGATTCCTCATTGTCCCTTTATTTCCCCCTCCTTCTAATGACATTGCATTTCCTAGTATAGACCTCAGTGGGAGTGTCTGAAGACTCTGGGAGGAGGGTGGGTAATGAATACACAATTAGCAAGAGGAGAAAAATAGAGTGAGGGAGGAAATTATGTCAGGAGGTCAAAGGTAACCAAGTTGTGTAAGTAGTATATGTATTTTTTTATTTCTAGGTTAGCATGGGTGTCACTTGTTCTTTAACATCCTGTGTTTGCCAATTAGCTCTCTGCTGTGGCAGGAGCTGACATGGGCGAGGGGTCAAATTAAAACACGTGCTTAGGTGGGGAGGGGGGTCTCTGAGAGCGACATATAAAAGGTATAAACCCTTGAATTTACAGCTTTGTGGGACTCTTCAAGGTTGTTTATTTCTGGGATTCCCAACAACATAACCATGCGTTTTCCATCTGTTGCGTGGGTTTTGGTAAAGAAAGATTAGAGTAATATAAAAAATACCAGAATTGTTCGTGGTACATTTTGGCAGATATAGCAGTTTGACTTTTTCTATCATACCATTTCATTTTAGCATGTAAAACACCTAGGGCTTGATTAACAAAAGGGTGCTAACTTAGTTAGCACGCCTAAAAGCCCCTTACCATGCCTAAAGCCCTTTAGGGCGCGCAAAGTATTGTGCGCTAAGTTAGCGCGCGCAAAGTTTAGTGCTGCCCGTAGCGCACGAAACGTCACACCGGGTGCGCCTAAAACATTGCAATGGGTGCGGGGCCAAAAAGTCGCACTGTGCGACATTTTGGGCGCACCTGGTGTGACGTTTTAGGCGCACCCGGTGCGACGTTTCTCGCGCTTCGGGCAGCGCTAAACTTTGCACGCGATCAATAAAAGCTTTAGACGTGCTATCTGCTTAGCACCCTAGTTAGCATGCCCAAAGCTTTTAGGCGTGCTAATTGAGTTAGCACCCTTTTGTGAATCGAGCCCCTATACTTACCATAAATAACAAAAATAACAAAAAAGTTTAAAACATCCACAGCTGGAAAAGTGACATGATGGTGACTGTCATGTAGGCTATGAAAAAAAGGCATTAGCAAAACACATTGATAACTAGAAATGTTGCTAACATAAAATTTTCCATGCGCAAACAGCAAACACGAACGTCCGCAAACTTTTGCGAACAGGTGATTCTGGTGAACCGCCATAGACTTCAATGGGCAGGTGAATTTTAAAACCTACAAAGGTTGTTTCTGGTCACAAAAGTGATGACAAAGTTGTTACAAGGGGTCTATTACCTGGACAGGGGCATGCCATAGGGGGATCCACGGCAAAAGTCACACCAACAATTACGGAGTTGACGCAAAGTCGGCTTTTAATCCCCAAAGGGCAGAAACCACATTATGCACAACTGTTGGTGTCAGTGGGTTGTAGAGTGTCTCACACAGAGAAATGCAATAGTACTATCGTACAGTGAAATAATAATGCACTGGAGTGGTTCTGTGCCTGCAACTTAATGTGGCAACAGCAGTAGTGTGCACACAGCTCTGGGTGTCAGTGGGCTGTGGGGTGTCACACACAAAAAAACACAGGAGACCAATGTGCTAGCCCTCAAAAGGGCTGTTTGGGATGCTTTCACAGCAAGTGAGGAACAAGAACATAGGCCTAGCTGTTACTTTCTCTACCTATATGTAGCAAGATTGACCCTGCTCTCACTAACAGTCAGCAGCCAGCAGATAATTAATCCAATTTGGCCACTGCAACTGCTTTTTGATAGGGGAAGGTGAGGGGTCCAGGAGGGGGTGCTAGCTGATTGGCAGCCATGTGTCTGATGACTGTGAGGTAAGGGGTCAAATCCTGTTCGCCGGAGAACAGTTTGGGCCATCTCTATTGACAACCCATACAATGATTCCAGGTGCCTTGGCTCAATGGTCCAATCAATGCAATTATTTGGAGTTCCCCTTAAAAATCTTAAAATGTAAAATATAAGTAAACATATAAAGATAAGAAGTGCATTTCTCACAGAATAAAAGGAGCCATAAATTACTTTTCTCCTATGTTGCTGTCACTTACAGTAAGTAGTAGAAATCTGACAGAACAAACAGGTTTTAGACTAGCCCATCTCCTCATGGAGGATTCTCATGGATTTTTTTTTTTATTTTCAAAAGCTCTTAGTGAATGGCAGTTGCTCCATCCAACTGCCAAAAAAAAGTATACAGCAAACAGGGAGGCTGGCCAGCACATTTGTATAAATCTTTTTCAGGGAGTGTCTTTATAAAGAATAAAGGCCATTCTGAGAATCCCCATGGAGAGATGGACTAGCTCAAAACCTGTCAGTAATGTCAGATTTCTACTGCTTACTGTAAGTGACAGCAACATAGGAGAAACATAATTTATGGCTCATTTTAGTCTGGAAGAAATGTAATTCTTATTTGTATGTGTTTATATATATATTTTAAATTTTAAGATTTTCACGCCAGTAGTCCTTTAATATTAAGAAAAAACAGTAACAGCACATAAAATGCAGATGGCAAAGCAAACAAGTATGTAATATGCATAAAACAGACAACACTGCATGTTCCTCTACTCCGTGTGTTGCTGCAGAGCATCTGCAGGCACAAAAACTCCATGAACAGTTTAAGTTCTACAAGCATTGAACATATAGTATTAAACTGATTTTTAGGTGCCGTACTGGCAACCAAACAGTTACTAGAGAAGGGCAGACATAAAATGTGTTTCAGACAATATAACAAGCTCCTTTGGATTGAGCTTTTGAAATGTTTTCCTGGAGCACATATCTTTCCAGGTTCCATCTGGTTTCAAAGGACTGTCATTTTCGTAAAATTGCATTTTCTGATTTAAATCCAAATGAGACCGAGAGATCCCAGAGGTAGTGCACTTAAATTCTAATGGTTCCCGAGGCTGCATCAGACATGTCAGATAAGTTTATATATCCTTCCAATGGGTTTACTTGCACTTTATTTCAAGCTACAGGTGCTCAAGGCCGAGATTACACGCTAATAATTTCATTTAGAATTCAACACGGCTTTGAACTCTTACTTGGTCTTCACGTGTGCAGCTGTGGCAAGCATGTCAGTAGAATAAGTCACGAGGCATTAAAAAATCCAAGCAGTGATTTAACATAAGGCAAAAGTAGCCAGGTAATCAGCATTTGTTTTCTGCAATTTAAAATAGCCTAGCTGGAAAGCAGCATGCATATATTTTACCTGCTTAGAATCTCGCTGTGTATTACACAGTGATCAATGGAATCTCTATCCCCACTAACATCGCTGAAGGATAAGCTGTATAACATAGTCAAATCAACACCGCCTCTCTCAGACATATTTATGGTGGGATTTAAATGGTGCTGTGAAAACAAAGCTGATAGTGAAGCTTAAAGACAACAATATATATGGCTTTGTTTTGCTTTGAGATGCTTTAGCAGCACTGCCTGCAGGTCAGATAAGATTTAAAAATTGGGGCAGCGCCATAAAACAAACAGTTAGGAAAAGAAGTTTTATAGAAATGTGGTGTCAACTTTTTACTTCCTTTTCTTCATTTTACTTTTCTTGGACTTTGTGCGAGCTGTCTGAGTTTTGAATGAATGCAGAAACAAGGTAAAGAGAAGGCTCATTCTGCTGGGACCTAAATAAGGGACAGCAGGTACCAAAGGATATTGCGTAGCATTCGCCATAGCAACCATAGCCGTTGCTATGGGGCCCGCCCGAGCCCTACGTCACAAGGGCCCCGCAGCAGGATGCCCCGCTAAGACCTGGAGGGGTCACAGCATGAGGGGAGAGTTTGGTGGCACGTCAGTGGGGAGGGGGGACGGGCCCCCCCTCCCTCACCTTGGGCTCTCCCCTCTGCGCTCCCCTCCAGCATTAAATAGTGTGCGTATGCAGGCGGTGGGGCAGCGGCAGATACATACCTTCCATGCGCTCCACGGATGCTCTTCTCTCTCTAGCTTCTGACGTGACTTCCTGTAAAAACAGGAAGTAGCATCAGACACTAGAGGGAGAAACGTCCACGCTGGAGCGCACGGAAGGTATGTATCTGCCGCCGCCCGCCGCCTGCATACGCGCACTATTTAATGCTGGAGGGGAGCACAGAGGGGAGAGCCCAAGGTGAGAGAGGGGGGCCACCCCCCCTCCCCACCGACATGCCACCAAGCTCTCCCCTCATGCTGTGACCCCTCCTCTAGCCCCCAAAAATGGCCCTGAGCAGGCCCGGGGGAGGGGCGGCCTAACCTAACCTGGGGGGTGCCGCCTGTCACTCGCTACCTAATCTAGGAGTCCCTGTCACTCACTATCTAACTGGGGGTCGCCTGTCATTTACTACCTAACCTGGGGGGAGCCTGTCACTCACTACCTAACCTGGGGGTCCCTGTCACTCACTGCCTAACCTTGGGGTCCCTGTCACTACCTAACTGGGGGTCCCTGTCACTCACTACCTAACCTGGGGGTCCCTGTCACTAACTGGGGGTCCCTGTCACTTCCTACCTAACCTGGGGGTCCCTGTCACTCACTACCTAACCTGGGGGTCCCTGTCACTACCTAACTGGGGGTCCCTGTCACTCACTACCTAACTTGGGGGTCCCTGTCAATTACTACCTAACCTGGGGGTCCCTGTCACTAACTGGGGGTCCCTGTCACTCACTACCTTACCTGGGGATCCCTCTCACTCACTACCTAACCTGGGGGTCCCTGTCACTCACTACCTAACCTGGGGGTCCCTGTCACTTACTACCTAACCTGGGGGTCCCTGTCACTAACTGGGGGTCCCTGTCACTCACTACCTAACCTGGGGCCCTGTAACTCACTACATAACCTGGGGGTCCCTGTCACTCACTACCTAAACTGGGGCACCTGTCACTACTTACACTGGGGGACTCCTGTCACTGCCTGAACTGGGGGGCTTCTGTCACTGTCTGAACTGGGGGGCTCCTGTCACTACCTAAACTGGGGGACTCCTGGTGCTACCTTAACTAGGGGGCACCTGTCACTACCTAAACTATCCAGGCCAGCCAGCCCAGCATCACCACCAGCCAAACAGCCCAGAATCACTGTCAAAAAGGCCACAGCATCACCACCAGTAAGGCCAGCATTTACTTCAACCAGCCAAGCACAGCCCAGCATCACCGCCAGCCAGCCCGGCCACAGCATCACCGCCAGCCAACCCAGCCACAGCATCACCGCCAACCCAGCCACAGCATCGGCCACAGCATCACTGCCAGCCAGGCCACAGCATCACTGCCAGGCCTTTCAGCCCACACATCATCCCCAATCCAGCCAAAAACAGTACTGCCAGGCACAGCAGCCAGTACAGGAGAATTCAGAAGCCAGGTGAGAGGTGTCTACCATATTAAGGGGGCATTCTGCCTATTTATGTGAAATGCTGTCTATTTATGTGCCTCATGACTGCTGAATTTGTCTTGTTGGGGGCCTCATGATTGCTGAATTTGTCTTGTTGGGGGCCTCATGATTTGTTAGGGCCTCGTGATTGCTGAATTTTTCTTGTTGGGGGCCTCACGATTGCTGAATTTGTCATGTTGGGGGCCTCATGATTGCTGAATTTGACTTGATAGGGGCCTCATGATTGATTAATTTGTCTTGTTGGGGGTCACATGATTGCTAAATGTGAGACTATGGGAAAAGCTGAATCATCATCATATGAGACAATAGCATTAAACCTACTTGTTTAGCTTTTTAAAACAGAAAATACAACTGGGAGGTTTTAAAAAAATGAATATATTTTTCAGGAGTAGGATGGATGAAATTGTTTATCTTCACAGTTTATTTTCAACTTGGATTTTCCATAATGTTCATGTATGAGTTAAAACGTTTGTACAGTATTTAGTTTAAATTGCTGCTGCCACAAGGGGGCCCTGTGATTTCTAGTTACGTTCCTGACTACTACCTAAACTGGGGACACCTATAGACCTGGCTACTTATACTGTACTTAGAGGGGTGTGGGAATGTTGGGGTGGAGGGTCCTGGAGGAATGCTTGGGTGGGAGGTTCGAGGTCTGTGGGGTAGGAAGGTCGTGGGTGGGGGGGGGGGGGGGCATACTTTTTTTTGCTATGGGGCCCAGTAATTTCTAGCTATTCCCCTGGATGTTGTCAATTTACATGTAAAAAATGATTAACCCTTGCACTCAACACACATGCTTATAAGAGTCTGGAACACAAACAGCAATTTTAGTTTAAAAAAAAAAAAAAGAATGAAGTATCTTTTATACTTCATCATTATACTTCATCAGTTCACTGACCTGGGGCTTCCTCCAGCCCCCATATAGACCATCTGCTTGATCGGACCATTCCGTTGTCTCACAACATGGGCCAGTAAATTCCCCAGTCACATTCCTCTGGGCACGAGCGGTCTTGGCAGCGTGGTTCCCCCGATAACAATCCCATGGCCAGGTGCACAGTGGAGCTCGGCTGGGGAACTTATCGGATCACATTGAGGGAGAATGGAGTGGCTTGGGAGGACAGCATTCAAGCAGACTCTCTACAGGAGACTGAAGGAAGCCCCAGGTAATTATAAATCTATATATATTATTATTATTATATCATCTTTATTTCAGCTTTAATTGCTCAACACAAGTAAGCCCCCTTCTCACCCCACCTCCAACTGGCCTAACCCTAGTCTCCAGCTACTATATGTCTAATTAATGGCAAACTCCTTTCAATTTCAAATTTCCTAACAGTTCTGGCCTAAATCTTACACTTAATCTATACCTTTTCCTTCCAAAACCTACAACCTTTAAAGAGACACTGAAGCGAGAATAAATCTCGCTTCAGTGCTTATATGCCCCTGCTAAAACGCCGCTATCCCGCGGCTAAACGGGGGTCCCTTCACCCCCAACCCCCCCCCCCCCCCCTGCAAAATCTATGACCAACTTGGTTGTAAATTTTGCTGCTGTTGAGGCAGGGCTAACGGCTGCAGCCCTACCTCACAGTGCGTCTATCAGCGGCGCATCGCCGCCTCTCCCCCGCCCCTCTCAGTGAAGGAAGACTGAGAGGGGCGGGGGAGAGGCGGAGATACGCGCTGACAGACGCGCGTGAGGCAGGGCTGCGGTGGTTAGCCCTGCCTCTATCCGGAAAAGATCCCCGGCGAGGACGGAGGGGATTTTGGGGGTAAAGGACCCTCATTGTGCGGCGCGATAGCGGCGGTTTAGCAGGGGCACACATGCCCCTGCTGAATATGAGCTCTGAAGCGAGATTTATTCTCGCTTCAGACTCTCTTTAAACAATGTCTTTCCCTAACCTACAGTATGCACTAACCCTAACCTATCCTTCCCCTAAGCCTAACCGATTTGCTAACCTGACTCTAACCTAATCTTAAGTACCTGACACTAATGCACTCAAGACCATTTCTGACTCCTGGATAGGTATCAATACTTACATAACTATATATAACCATATAATATTTAAAAAATGCTCTATTCACCATTAATGCTAAACCTTTGACAGACACATTTTGACACAAAAGGGGTAGAAATATAGCAAAAAAGCTATCTTAACCACTTAGCAACCTCTGCCACGCTTATCTACACCCCTTTAAAATTCACCTGAGTCACAGGGGCGTAGATAGGCATCTCCTGTTTGTTTTCCCGCTGTGAGCGTTCGCGTGCGCGATCGCGTGCATGCGGATGCGCGGTCGCGTTCGGCACCCGCTGGTCAACCAATTAAAGTGCTTACAAGTTTGAATAAGCACTGCGAAAGCCAATGAGAGTGCTCATTCATTCAGAATGTGTGTAAACATTGTATCAGTCACTATGCTGTTACAGTTACTGAGATCACTCGTGAGACGATCTCAGATAAATAACACAGCATTAGTGAGTGATCAGCATCAGTGAGGGTTTTTTTTTTAATAAATTATACCCCCATTAAGCCCATTAACCCTTGCCTCCCTGAAATGTTAAAATTGCTGTGGTTTTTAGGTAAAAAACCCTGTGGTAGAGAAGTGGTTAATTAGTCACTGTTGACCTTTAATATTCCTACCAAGTTACTTTGAGCAATCTCAGAGCTTAAAGATATATTAGAGTTTAGGTTTTATAAGTTTTAGAAACCCCTCCACTTCTCCTGCAAAGGGTTGAGCTGAAAATTCTTCAGAATGCTTTCCCCATTAACTGGAAGGTACCACTTATTCATAATATAACGATAATAAACATCCAGCATAGGAAATCGTTTGAACACATTTTGTTCCTTTATTCAGAGAAATAGCAAAGATCTGGTGAGGTGGCATAAATGGGGCATTTCATGGATGAGAAGGCTTTGTGTAGTAAAAATTATACTATGCCATGCTATTTGCTGAACCTGAGCAATTAGGAGACAACATATTGTATGGTATGCACAGTCCCTTAGACAGTTTGCCTTGTCTACTCACCTAATCAGAGTTCCCTTCTCACTGCAGCAAGCAATCCCTTGGGTATTAGATAGCACATCCTGATTTAATTCCACCACTCTAGAATTAGCATCCTTAACATAACAGATTTGTATTTAAATGTATTATGGTGTGCTAAGTGCTAACCCACTTCTTTCCCACTGGCTTCCCTTATGCTGGGTACACACGTTGCAATTTCCCGCGCAATTCGTGGGAACGATCAGATCGATTCGATTATTTCCAACATGTTAGATTGGGTTTCGATGGATACAGCCATCGATTTTGCATATTAAGTATGCAAAATCGACGGCTGTATCCATCGACACCCGATCGAACATGTTGGAAAAAATCGAATCGATCGAATCGATCCTGTGAATCACGCGGGAAATCGCAACGTGTGTACCCGGCATTACACTGTTAACCCTATCCCTTTAAGTAACTGACACAGCTACCAACTTCTTTATTCTTCTCTAGCTGTTGTACCATCAAAAAGTGAATCTTTGTTAAAAAAAAATATTGCACTCATATTTGGATTGAAACAATGGTTCGGGTTTTCAAACACAATAGAGGGTCGATATTCTTTTTGAGGTACTCTATCCTCATCATACTCAGCTAAACTTGCCAATCTATAAAGAAGTAGACATTGGCCACATAAAAAAACTCATGAACAAGAGCCATTTACTCCTTGAGGAATTTACCAAGTGCCAGCTGTAACGATCGGAGGGCGCAGAGAGTATCTGATTACCGGTGATCTGCAGTATCGCCGGAAATACAGATATATACCAGATTATAAGTGATCTGCAGTCTCACCGATAATCCGATATACAAACTAACCTCTGTTCGCCTGAGTAGAGTGTAGTGTTTTGGTGTAACAGTAACACTAGGAGGCCTAGGCCTCAGTGCAGCAAGGAGAACTGCACGGATTCCTTCCGCAGACCTGAGCTCTCCAAGACGGGAGGAGTCAGACTGACAGTAGGAAGGAAAGTCCGAGAGTGACACTCAGGAAGAAGTGTCACTAACAGGACTGGGAACCGCCTCCAATCGTGAGGTCGGTTCTCGAGGTCAGACAAGCCAGGTCGTACACACACGGACCGATAAAGTACAAATACAGTAGGCAAAGGCGGAGTCAAAGTACAGGCAGGGTTCGGCAACGGGGTATCAGATATATCGGGGTACAAAATCAGGAGGCAGAAACAGAGTCTAGGAACGAGCCGAGGTTCGGCAACAGAGTATCAGAAATATCGAGGTACAAGGTCAGAGTTCAGGAGGATAGTCGAGGCAGGCAAAAAGTCATAACATATAATCACAATCAAACTAGTACTTTAGCTATCAAATATCTAGCTAAGTGTAGGATTACAGCTCCAGCTGGTCCCGGCACACTTCAGGATCTGACTACGGATCTGGGTGCTCCCACGTATGTGATCGCACGCCAGACAAAGAGCAAGTGAATAACCAGCAGTATATATACTCTAGGACCTTTCCAGGACCTCCCTAATTGCTGGTCCAATGGGAGCAGTGGAATTTGTCAGCTGACCCAGCTGGTCAGCCGACTCCCTTCTAACTGCTATTTAAACTCTGCCTCTGTGCTCGCGCGCGTGTAAGTCTGAATCTTGGTGGACTATCAGTCCCAGCCACACCAGTACTGTCATGCAATGTATCTTGTGCGGGGGCCGCCTCTGATGCGGATTCCGCCGTTACCGATGCGGATTCCGCCGTTACCAATGCGGATTCCGCCGCACTGCCTATGCGGCATGCGGCGTTTTTTCCGCGTTGTGACGCCATGCTGGACGCGGAAACAGCCGCCTCACCTCGAGAGATGGCGGCTTTTCCGCGTTTCCTTACAGTACCCCCCCCCCCCCGAGGAGTGGACTCCGGACAACTCTCACCAGGTTTCTCGGGGTGTAAGGCATGAAACTCCCTTTTTAATTCGTCTGCATGCATGCGCGTCCCCGGTACCCATTGCCTCTCCTCAATGCCATACCCTTTCCAGTGCACGAGGTATTGTACCGAGTTTTGTACAGAGCGTGAATCTAGAATCTTCTCCACCTCATATTCGTGTTGGGCATCTACCAAGACAGGAGGAGGAGGAGTGGGACCCACCTGGACTGCTGGCTTAAGGAGGGACACGTGGAAAGACCTCACCCCCCGCATGCTAGAGGGAAGATCAACGGTGTAAGTAACATCATTGACTTTCCTGACAACCGGGAATGGACCCACAAACCTGGGACCAAGCTTATTCGAAGGTTGTCTTAGGGTCAAGTGACGTGTGGACACCCAGACCAAGTCTCCTGGTCGGAACTTCCACTCCAGCGACCGTCTTTTGTCAGCTTGACCCTTCTGACTCAAAAAGGCCTTCTCCAGGTTACTTCTAACCGTCCCCCAAAGGTCCTTCAATTACTTTTGCCAGGCCTCCAGGGCTGGGAAAGGAGTGGAGGCTATAGGTAATGGGGAAAATTTGGGTGATCTCCCCGTCACCACCTGAAAGGGAGAGAATCCGGAGGACGAGTTTTTTGAAATTATTCTGGGCAAATTCTGCGAAGGGCAGAAATCTGACCCAATCGTCCTGCGCCTCTGCCACATAACACCTTAAAAATTGCTCTAAAGACTGATTTATTCTCTCAGTCTGGCCGTTGGTCTGTGGGTGATAGCCCGATGAAAAAGATAGCTTTATGCCCATGAGGTGGCAAAAAGCTTTCCAAAACCGTGAGACGAATTGGACTCCCCTGTCTGAAACTATGTCTTCAGGAATGCCATGTAAACGGAAGACATGAGTGATAAACAACTCGGCCAATTCCTGAGCCGAGGGGAGTCCTTTCAAAGGCACAAAGTGGGCCATCTTACTAAAACGGTCGACTATCACCCAAATGACCGCCATACCTTCAGACCTGGGAAGCTCGCCCACAAAATCCATGGACAGGTGGGTCCACGGCTCATTCGGGGTGGGCAAAGGCTGCAACGTACCGACAGGTGCCAGCCGGGAGGGTTTACTCTTGGCACATATCAAACACTCTTTTACGTATTCCTTACAATCCGCTGCCAAGGAAGGCCACCAGGCGCATCTGGCTATCAAATCCTGTGTCCTGGATGCCCCAGGATGCCCTGCGTTCTTATGTGCATGAAACATCTCAAGAACCTGCAGGCGAAAAGGCAGAGGAACAAACAGGACCCCTGCGGGCTTCCCTTCCGGAATGTCTTGCTGAAAGGGAGCCAATGTCTCCCTCCAATCCTCCCAAGTTTCAGTGGCTGCCAGTATTAATTTCTGGGGAATAATGGTCTCTGGAATGGAGGGCTGTGCTGTCTCTGACTCAAAACATCTGGATAGAGCATCCGCCTTAACATTCTTGCTCCCTGGGGTGTACGTAATAATGAAAGTAAACCTGGAGAAGAACAACGACCATCGAGCCTGGCGAGGGCTCAACCTCTTAGCCCCCTCGATGTACTCTAGGTTTTTGTGATCGGTGTAAACCGTGATGGTATGTTCAGCTCCCTCTAACCAGTGTCGCCATTCCTCGAAAGCCAATTTGATGGCCAAGAGCTCCCTGTTTCCAATATCGTAATTCCTCTCTGCAGGGGAGAACCTGCGAGAGAAATACGCACACGGGTGCATTCTACCCTGCAAGCCTGACCGCTGTGACAGCACAGCCCCCACCCCAACCTCCGAGGCATCTACCTCCACAATGAATGGGAAAGAGGCATCCACATGTCTGAGGATGGGTGCTGAACAGAATAGGCCCTTCAGGGTGGCAAAAGCATGTAAAGCCTCAGGAGACCAGTGAGTGGTATCTGCCCCCTTCTTAGTGAGGCAGGTAAGGGGAGCAATGACAGTGGAGTACCCCTTTATAAACCGTCTATAGTAGTTGGCGAAGCCAAGAAAGCGCTAAAGGGATTTCAACCCAACCGGCTGTGGCCACTCCAGAACAGCGGAGACCTTGGCAGGATCCATAGACAGGCCTGTGGTGGAAATTATGTACCCCAAGAACGCAACAGATGTTACTTCGAAGATGCACTTCTCAAGCTTTGCGTATAACGAGTTCTGCCTTAACTAATTTAACACAAACCTCACATGGTTTCTATGTTCAGTGAGGTTGTTGGAGAAGATAAGAATATCATCAAGATAAACTAGTACAAATTTCCCCAACACCTCCCGGAATACCTCGTTAATGAGTTCCTGAAAAACGGCCGGAGCATTACATAACCCGAAGGGCATCACCAGGTACTCATAATGCCCGTCTGGTGTATTAAAGGCCGTCTTCCACTCATCGCCCCTTCTTATACGTATCAGATTGTACGCGCCCCGCAAATCTAGCTTAGAAAAAATCTTAGCGTCAGTAACCTGAGTGAACAAATCATCTATCAGTGGCAACGGATAGCGATTCTTTATAGTAATCTTGTTGAGACCGCGATAATCGATGCAGGGTCGCAAGCCTCCGTCTTTCTTTTTGACAAAAAAGAACCCTGCTCCAGCAGGTGACCGGGACGGGCGAATGAAACCCTTGGCCAAATTTTCACGGATGTACTCCTGCATGGCCAATTTTTCGGGCCCTGACAGATTGTACAAGTGACCCCGGGGGGGAACACAACCTGAACGGAGATCAATGGGACAATCGAAAGGACGATGTGGGGGCAATTTATCAGCTGCCTTGGGACAGAACACATCGGAAAATTCAGAATACTGATCTGGTACCCCTTCCACCTGAAATCTGGTTTGCCCCAAGGTCAACTTCCCCAAACACCGCTGAAAACAACGAGGTGACCAAGTGGTTAACTGACCCGTGGCCCAGTCTATTTGAGGTGAATGAAGTTGCAACCACGGCATGCCTAGGATAATAGTTGAGGTAGACATGTGCAATACAAAAAACGATAATTGTTCCCCATGCAGTGCCCCTATGGTGACCTTCACCTCCGGGGTCTGTGACAGAGCACGATTCCGTTGTAGAGGGGAATCGTCTACTGCCGTGACCTGAATGGGGGGTGTCACAGGAGTGAGCGGAATACCCAACTCCTGAGCAAACTTAAAGTTCATAAAATTGGCCGCTGAGCCTGAGTCAATAAAAGCCTCAGTGGCCACAGATTTCTTCTCCCATGTAACTGTACAAGGGAGAAGCAATTTCTTTTCTTTAAGGGGTGCAAGTGGCGTGCCTAGGGTGTCACCCCCCACTACTCCTAGGCAAATTCGTTCCCCGACTTGTTCGGGCAGTTGATCCATCATTCTCCGCCTTCGCTCCACCTGGGTCAATTTCGAACAACCAATCTGCATTGGTTCGGGTGGAGGCAAGGCCGGAGGAGATGAGACAGACGGAGGTGGCGTTACTAAGGGTGCAGCGGAGGGTGCCACATATGATGTTACCCTGGCACGGTGACTGCCCCGAATCTGCCTCTGATGGCGTAATCGACGGTCGACTCGAATGGCCGATGTGATGGCCTCATCGACTGTCCTGGGCTCGGGCAAGGTTAGCATTAAATCGGAGACCTCCTCCGACAACCCAGACAAGAAGTAATCCATGAGGGCAAAATTATCAAATCTGGCCGTGACTGACCATCTGCGAAATTCTGCCGCGTAATCCTCGACTGAACCCCTGTCTTGCCGCAAAAGTTTGAGCTTCCGCTCAGAGGTTGCCGCAAGATCAGGGTCGTCGTAAATTACGGCCATGGCCTTAAAGAATTCCTCTACCGAGGTCAGAGCAGTATCGGTAGGAGGCAGGTTGTATGCCCATGACTGGGAGTCACCAGTCAGTAAAGTTTTAATAAAGGTGACCCGTTGGGTCTCAGTCCCCGAGGATCGGGGTCTCAACTCGAAGTACGATAACACTCTACTCTGAAAATTCCAGAAGTCAGACTTGTGGCCGGAAAATTTATCTGGTACGGGCATACGTATGTCAGCACTAGGAGGGGATCGCACTGAATCAACTGACGTCTGGAGGGTTCGCACAGAGCCTGATAGGACATCAATCATAGTCTTGTGGCTACCCAGCACTTGGTTGATGTTTTCCACCGAAGTGGCAAGTGCGCCCAGACGGTCAGTGTGTGCGTCCATTTGCATTTTTTGGTCTGGCGTTCGTAACGATCGGAGGGCGCAGAGAGTATCTGATTACCGGTGATCTGCAGTATCGCCGGAAATACAGATATATACCAGATTATAAGTGATCTGCAGTCTCACCGATAATCCGATATACAAACTAACCTCTGTTCGCCTGAGTAGAGTGTAGTGTTTTGGTGTAACAGTAACACTAGGAGGCCTAGGCC
Source organism: Hyperolius riggenbachi (assembly GCF_040937935.1). Classification (NCBI taxonomy): domain Eukaryota; kingdom Metazoa; phylum Chordata; class Amphibia; order Anura; family Hyperoliidae; genus Hyperolius; species Hyperolius riggenbachi. The sequence continues at coordinate 503,269,159 of NC_090646.1, forward strand.
TCAGTGCAGCAAGGAGAACTGCACGGATTCCTTCCGCAGACCTGAGCTCTCCAAGACGGGAGGAGTCAGACTGACAGTAGGAAGGAAAGTCCGAGAGTGACACTCAGAAAGAAGTGTCACTAACAGGACTGGGAACCGCCTCCAATCGTGAGGTCGGTTCTCGAGGTCAGACAAGCCAGGTCGTACACACACGGACCGATAAAGTACAAATACAGTAGGCAAAGGCGGAGTCAAAGTACAGGCAGGGTTCGGCAACGGGGTATCAGATATATCGGGGTACAAAATCAGGAGGCAGAAACAGAGTCTAGGAACGAGCCGAGGTTCGGCAACAGAGTATCAGAAATATCGAGGTACAAGGTCAGAGTTCAGGAGGATAGTCGAGGCAGGCAAAAAGTCATAACATATAATCACAATCAAACTAGTACTTTAGCTATCAAATATCTAGCTAAGTGTAGGATTACAGCTCCAGCTGGTCCCGGCACACTTCAGGATCTGACTACGGATCTGGGTGCTCCCACGTATGTGATCGCACGCCAGACAAAGAGCAAGTGAATAACCAGCAGTATATATACTCTAGGACCTTTCCAGGACCTCCCTAATTGCTGGTCCAATGGGAGCAGTGGAATTTGTCAGCTGACCCAGCTGGTCAGCCGACTCCCTTCTAACTGCTATTTAAACTCTGCCTCTGTGCTCGCGCGCGTGTAAGTCTGAATCTTGGTGGACTATCAGTCCCAGCCACACCAGTACTGTCATGCAATGTATCTTGTGCGGGGGCCGCCTCTGATGCGGATTCCGCCGTTACCGATGCGGATTCCGCCGTTACCAATGCGGATTCCGCCGCACTGCCTATGCGGCATGCAGCGTTTTTTCCGCGTTGTGACGCCATGCTGGACGCGGAAACAGCCGCCTCACCTCGAGAGATGGCGGCTTTTCCGCGTTTCCTTACACCAGCATTGACCAACCTCACAGTGGTAAAGCTATTATGGTGAGTTCCATAGTGGGTGTCAGTTTAATCACAGGTGGTGTCAGTTTAATCACTGACCAACAGCTCAGGTTGCACCAGCAGTGATGTGCACTTGTCATGTGAATATCTGTTGACTAAAAGGAATAGTTGAACAAAATGATATTTGCGTTGCTGTTGGACTGATCCGGTCTTTAGCATATCAGCTTTAGCTGTTTCAATATTAGTCCATTGGAATATAAGTTCCTTTATTTGGAAACTGAAAGCGGTATTGTCACCATAAAAATCAAATTTCAACAGCAAAGGGTCTGAGTACTGTAACGATCGGTGTAACACAGAGAGGGTCTGATTACCGGTGATCTGCAGTATCACAGAGAATGCAGAATATACCCGACTATTGATGATCTGCAGTATCACCAATAATCAGATACTGTATATCTTCTAACCTCTGGACACCTGAGACAAGAGAGTGTTAGGTGCGACAGTAATACTTTGAGGACCGTACCTCAGAAGTAGGTACAGAAGCAGTAAGGAATACTGCACAGAAGTACGTTCCTTCCATTAGCCTAGACTCTCCCGGGGGAGGAGCTAGGCTGAGAGTAGGAAGGACAGAGAGTGAGTGACACCAGTGAAAGGGTGTCACTAACAGGTCTGGGAACTGCCTCTAACAATAAGGCCAGTTCTCGAGGTCAGGCAAGCCAGGTCGTTTACACACAGACAGATAAGATACAGATTCAGGAGACAGATACGTAATCCAATGGACAGGCAGAGTTTGGCAGCGGAGTATCAGAATAGCAAGGTAAAGAATCAGGAATTAGAGGAATGGTCAGGCAGGCAGAAGGTCAAAACAAATAATACAATACAATATTCCTAAGCTAAGGTGTGAGCTCCGTGATCATCAACACCTTTGGAAACTGATCTAGAACACAGATACTGACAAGGTCTGAGTGCTACCACGTAGTGATCGCAACGCCAGACACCAGAGAAATGACCAGCACCCAGTATATATACTATAGCGCTCTCCAGCGCCACCCCTAAGTCCTGGACCAATGAGAACTGGTGAAAATGTCAGCTGACCAGCTTGGTCAGCTGACTCTCCTCTGGCTGTCATATAAGCTCTGCCTCTCAGCGCACGCGCGCGTCCTTCTGAACCTGTGTGGACTATCAGTCCCAGCCACACCATACATGTTTTGCAATGTATCTGCTGACTCGGGCGCGGGACCCACCGCGCTGCTCTCCAAGCAAGCGGCAGCCTCCCCGCGTCCAACCACACTGTCATTAACATTGTCATGCACGCAATCTGCCGCATCCAACGCGGACTCCACCGCTCTGCCTATGCGGCATGCGGCGGTTTCTCCGCGTTGTGCCGCCATGTTGGATGCGGAAACAGCCGCCTCACTCTGAGTACTGACGGCGGCTTTTCCACGTTTCCTCACAGTATCCCCCCCCCCTGAGGAGTAGACTCCGGACAGCTCCTACCAGGCTTCTCAGGATGCAACGCGTGGAACTCCCTTCTTAATTTGTCCGCATGCATGCGACACTCAGGTACCCATGTTCTCTCCTCAATACCATACCCTTTCCAGTGAACCAGATATTGTACTGAGTTCTGTACTATACGTGAGTCTAAAATCTTCTCTACTTCGTACTCAGGTTGGTCATCTACCATCACGGGAGGAGGGGGAGTGGGACCCACATGGACTGCTGGTTTAAGCAGGGACACATGAAAAGATCTTACGCCACGCATGCTGGCAGGAAGATCAATGGCATAAGTAACATTGTTGATCTTTCTAGTTACTGAAAACGGACCCACAAACCTGGGGTCCAACTTGGCTGAGGGCTGTTTCAGGGTCAAATGCCGTGTGGACACCCAGACTAAGTCTCCTGGTTGGAACTTCCACTCTAAGAAACGTTTTTTTGTCAGCTTGACCTTTTTGACTTTGAAACGCCTTCACCAAATTATTTTTTACGATCCACCAAATGTCTTTAAATGACCTTTGCCAGGCCTCCAGAGCTGGAAACGGAGTGGAGGCGACTGGCAATGGGGAGAATTTAGGCAATCTCCCAGTCACTACCTGAAACGGAGAAAATCCAGAGGAAGAACTTATCAAATTATTGTGTGCAAATTCTGCAAAGGGCAAGAACTTGACCCAATCATTTTGCGCTTCTGCCACGTAACACCTCAAAAACTGTTCTAAAGATTGATTGACTCTCTCAGTCTGACCATTGGTCTGTGGGTGGTAGCCTGACAAAAATGACAGTTCCATGCCCATTTGGTGACAAAATACCCTCAAAATATCGAGACAAATTGGACTCCCCGATCTGACACTATGTTTTCTGGAATGCCGTGCAATCGGAAAACGTGGATGATGAACAAATCGGCCAACTCCTGGGCCGAGGGGAGTCCTTTCAAGGGCACAAAATGGGCCATTTTACTGAAGCGGTCGACTACCACCCAAATGACCGACGTCACGTGCCCTCAGACCTGGGAAGCTCACCCACAAAATCCATGGACAAGTGGGTCCACGGCTCACTCGGGGTGGGCAAGGGCTGCAACATTCCCACAGGTGCCAGCCGGGAGGGCTTACTTTTCGCACACACCGCACACTCTCTAACATACTCCTTGCAGTCTGTTGCCAGAGGCGGCCACCAAGCACACCTGGCAACCAGGGCCGGATTTGTACTTTTTACCGCCCAAGGCCCACTAACACCAGCCGCCCCCCCCCCCCTCCCCCGACAACAGTGGGGTTAGAGAAGGTTTAACAAACAAGGAAAAGTGGAGAGGTTAGGGATATAGAGGAGTTAAAGTAAGGTCAAAGTAACAAAAAGGCGGTAAGGGGAAATTAAAGGCTAGGAACTTGGGAAAATTAGGGTGAGGCTATGAATTTGAGAATGGGATAATGGGAAAATGGATAACATTAAGTATCAAGTTAGGGTTACAGATCAAGAGATTAGGGTGATTAAATTGACTAAGGACATTTAAGGTAGCTATACATTTAGCTATTTGCTAAACAATCAACCATTTGAGTCCATCATTTTATAGAATCGAAAGAGAGTCGATCGAGCAGGATGTGCAAAATATCAGTTGTTCGCACAGGGATCAGCTACTGTTCACCTATCATTCAGAGCATGGTGGTACAACATCGGTCAGATCGACTAGTGAAGGTGAATCACATAGAATATCGCTTGTAGTGTGTGGGCCACTAGTCAATTGACTTTCGATCAACCACACTCAAGTTGATCGCTTAATAAATTTTATTGCTTTATCGATTGAATCAGAATCACTTGATGTATGTACCTTTAGTGACATGACTGTGTACTCTGTAAAGTGCTGCAGAAGATGTTAGTGCTACAGAAATAATAATATGGTAGAACATTAGACTATGACTATGGTAGGATTGGAGTGTGAGCTCCTCTGAGGACAGTCAGTGACATGACTATGTACTCTGTACAGTGCTGCAGGAGATGTCAGTGCTATATAAATACATAATAATAATATGGTAGGACATTACACTATGACTATGGTAGGATTGGAGTGTGAGCTCCTCTGAGGACAGTCAGTGACATGACTGTGTACTCTGTAAAGTGCTGCAGAAGATGTATGTCAGTGCTATATAAATACATAATAATAATATGGTAGGACATTATACTATGACTATGGTAGGATTAGATTGTGAGCTCCTCTGAGGGCTGTCAGTGACATGACTATGTACTCTGTAAAGTGGCTAAGATGACAGTGCTGTACACATACTTATTAAAGTGGTTCTGTGGTGGTCTGGAAAAACAAAGTGTCACTTACCTGGGGCTTCTAACAGCCCCCTACAGATATCCTGTCCTGCGCCGTCACTAACGAATCCTCTGTTTCCCACCGCAGGTCACCGTCTCATGCGGGTATTTGTCTAACAACACGAATGTCAAAGCGGCTGTGCAGCCATGGCCGCTCGAAAAAAAACTTCACAATGCCGTGGCTGTGCACGTCCTCGCTCCTGTCTCCGGGAGCTTACTGTGCATGTACAGTACAAAGTTTTTTCGTACAGCGCCTGCGTAGTAAGCTCCTGGAGACGCAAGCGGGAGAAAGAACGCGCGCGGCCATGGCTGCACAGCCGCTTTGACATTCGTCTTGTTAGACAAATACCCACATGAGACGGTGACCTGCGTGGGAAACAGGATTCGTCAGTGACGGCGCAGGACAGGATATCTGTAGGGGGTGACACTTTGTTTTTCCAGACCACCACAGAACAACTTTAATAAGTATGTGTACAGCACTGTCATCTTAGGCACTTTACAGAGTACATAGTCATGTCACCAGACCACCACAGAACCACTTTAAAAATATGGTAGAACATTAGACCATAACTAGAAAACTAGTGAGAAAAGTGTAAAGTACAGAGGGGGAGTGCAAGATGGAAGACAGGGGCTCAAAGCACAACCCCAATAATGAATTGCCAGGCACCGATGCTGAACGCTTTTCTTCTGCTTGGTAGCTGAAAAGTGTTTTAACACAAGCTAACATTAGATAAACGAGCGCCCAATAACCATCCACAGAAACTTATCTGAATCATCCCTTCTCCTGCCTCACTGCCTCTGTAGCATCCGCAATAATATCTCCAGTTTAGCTTTGTGTAAGATGTGAGATACAGACATTACTTTAAAAAAATTGTGGATTTCCCAAAAGACAGTCATCATTTTCTACAAAGCAGAACATGATTAACTTGATGTAGTGGTGGCCAGCACTGTGTAGGATTGCAGCACACTTCATATACTTTGCGTGACCCCATTCAAAAGACTAGTTAAAAAAAATATGCCCCAGCATGAGCATGGTACATTAGCACACACTGTGCAAGTTCACATCCCTGCACACTTCTTGCCATCTCTAGTGCTGGATGGAGCACAGGCAGCTTTCCCTCCTCCTGGCTGACTCCCTCGTGCTGCTGTGTTTGTGTCCGTGGAGAGGGGCGGGGGAGGAGGGGCCGCTGCAGATCACTTCTCCCCTGCCAGGTCACAGTGTCATATAACGGCAGGGGAGAGCCAGATAACCTGACAGGCTACAAGCAGACGCTGCAGCTAATAAAAAGCATGAAGAGCAGGAGAATGCTCTCTTTGCTTTCAGCTGCAGCTCTTGACAGACGGGCCTGAAGATGTGCATGAAGCTGTACTGTTGGGATAGAGAATAGTGTGCGCATCTCCCCACCCGCCCCTTGAAGTAGCAAAAAAGTCTCCGCCCTAGTCCCCGGCCTCGGAAGCCTGCTCAGAAATCCGGCCCTGCTGGCAACAAGATCCTGTGTTCTGGAGGCCCCAGGGTGTCCTGCGTTTTTGTGTGAGTGGAACATCTGCAAAATCTGAAGACGGAATGGTAGTGGTATAAACATAACCCCCTCGGGCTTCCCCTCCGGGACGTCCTGCTGAAAGGGACTTAAAATCTCTGTCCAGTCTTTCCAAGTCTCAGTTGTTGCTAGCACCAATCTCTGTGGGACAATGGTCTCTGGGACAGAGGGCTGTGCTGTCTCCGGCTCAAAGCATCTGGACAGGGCATCTGTCTTAATGTTTTTGCTACCCGGAGTGTACGTAATTATAAATCTGAACCTCGAGAAGAACAATGACCATCGAGCCTGATGGGGGCTTAATCTTTTAGCTCCCTCGATGTATTCCAAATTTTTGTGATCAGTGTAAACTGTAATCATATGTTCTGCTCCTTCCAACCAATGACGCCTCGCTTCAAAGGCCAATTTAATGGCCAGGAGCTCCCTGTTGCCTATATCGTAGTTTCTCTCTGCCGGAGAGAACCTACGAGAAAAATAGGCACATGGGTGCACTCTACCCTGCAACCCTGACCGCTGAGACAGCACAGCCCCTACCCTGACCTCCGAGGCATCCACCTCAACAATAAAGGGATAGGCGGTGTCAACGTGTCTTAGGGTGGGTGCAGAGCAAAACAAATCTTTCAAAGTGGAGAATGCATGCAGAGCTTCTGGAGACCAGTGGGTGGTATCTGCCCCTTTTTTAGTGAGACTGGTAAGGGGTGCAATGACAGTGGAGTACCCCTTTATGAACCTTCTATAGTAATTAGCAAAGCCTAAAAATCTCTGAAGAGATTTCAACCCTACAGGTTGAGGCCATTCCAGAACAGCAGAGACCTTGGCAGGATCCATAGACAGGCCCGAGGTGGAAATTATGTACCCCAAAAAGGTGACCGATGTTATCTCGAAGATGCACTTCTCCAATTTAGCATAAAGCATGTTCTGCCTTAGTTTGTCTAACACAAACTTGACATGAGTCCTATGCTCAGAGAGGTTGTTTGAGAAAATAAGTAAATAATCTAGATAAACTAGGACGAATTTGCCCAACCCCTCTCTGAATACCTCATTAATTAGTTCTTGGAAGACGGCCGGGGCGTTACACAGCCCGAAGGGCATCACTAGGTAATCGTAATGCCCGTCGGGCGTGTTAAAGGCCGTCTTCCATTCATCGCCCTTTCTGATTCGCACCAGGTTGTATGCCCCCCCCCCCCCCGCAAATCCAATTTCGAGAAGATCTTAGCGTTGGTGACCTGCGTGAATAAATCGTCTATCAAAGGTAATGGATAGCGATTCTTTACTGTAATCTTATTCAGACCTCGGTAATCAATACACGGCCGTAGGCCTCCGTCTTTCTTCTTAACAAAAAAGAAACCTGCGCCCGCAGGCGACCGGGAAGGGTGAATGAACCCCTTGGCTAAATTTTCACGAATGTACTCCTGCATGGCCACTTTCTCTGGCCCAGATAAATTGTAGAGATGGCCCCTAGGGGGCATACAACCAGATCGGAGATCAATGGGGCAATCAAAAGGGCGATGTGGAGGTAACTTATCAGCAGCCTTGGGACAAAACACATCAGAGTACTCGGAATATTGTACTGGTACCCCCTCCAAATGAATCCTGGTCTGGCCCAGTGTCACCCTCACTAAACACTGCTGAAAACAATGCTCTGACCAACTTGTTAGTTGACCGGTCACCCAATTAATCTGTGGAGAGTGAAGGTGCAGCCATGGCATGCCAAGGATGACTGTGGAGGTTGTCATGTGTAATACGAAAACTGAAGTTTTTCCCTATGTAGCACCCCTATAGTGACTTCCACCTCTGGTGTTTGAGACAGAGGATGATTACTTTGCAGGGGGGAATCATCTACTGCTGTAACCTGAATGGGTGGTTTTACCGGGGTGAGCGGAATACCTAATTTCTTAGCAAATTCGAAATCCATAAAATTAGCTGCAGAGCCTGAATCAATAAAGGCCTCAAAAACCTCAGTTTTATCTTCCCATGTAACAGTACAGGGAAGAAGTAACCGTTTATCCTCTAGGGGTAAAAGTCGCACGCCCAGGGTGTTACCCCCCACAACTCCTAGGCGGTAGCGTTTCCCGACTTGTTAGGACAATTCCGTACTCTATGACCCCCCTCTGCGCAGTAAAGACACAGCTGCTCAGACATCCTACGTCTCCGCTCCACTTGGGATAGTTTCGACCGACCAATTTGCATTGGTTCGGGTGGAGGCGAGACGGGAGGAGGTGGAGTTACTGGAGGCACAGCGTAGGACACCATTTTTACATGGTTACTACCCCGGGTCTGCCTCTGATAGCGCAGCCTGCGGTCGACTCGAATGGCTGATGAAATGGCCTCATCGACTGTTTTAGGTTCAGGCTGAATTAACAGCAGATCAGAGACCTCATCTGACAACCCCGATAGGAAACAATCCAAGAGGGCATAGGTGTCCCACCTGGCTGAGACTGACCACCTCCTAAATTCTGCTGCATAATCCTCGACCGGACCCTTGCCTTGACGCAAAAGCTTGAGCTTTCGCTCAGAAGTTGAAGCAAGGTCTGGGTCCTCGTAAATTACTGCCATAGCTTTAAAAAATTCATCCACTGAGGTCAGGGCTAGATCTTCGGTGGGCAAACTATACGCCGATGTCTGAGAATCGCCGGATAACAAAGTCTTAATAAATGTGACCCTTTGGGCCACAGTTCCTGAAGATTGGGGTCTCAACTCAAAGTAAGCTAACACTCTACTTATAAAATTTCAGAAGTCAGATCTGTGACCAGAAAATTTCTCAGGTACAGGCAAATGTATGTCAGAGCTAGGAGGGGATCGCACCTCATTCACTGCCATCTGGAGGGTTTGTAAAGAACCAGACAAGGCGTCAATCATAGTCTTGTGACTACCCAGCACTTGGTTGATGTTGTCCACCGAAGTGGCAAGTGCGCCCAGATGGTCAGAGTGTGCGTCCATTTGTATTTTGGTCTGGCGTTCTGTAACGATCGGTGTAACACAGAGAGGGTCTGATTACCGGTGATCTGCAGTATCACCGAGAATGTAGAATATACCCGATTATTGATGATGTGCAGTATCACCGATAATCAGATATATCTTCTAACCTCTGGACACCTGAGACAAGAGAGTGTTAGGTGCGACAGTAATACTTTGAGGACTGTACCTCAGAAGTAGGTACAGAAGCAGTAAGGAATACTGCACAGAAGTACGTTCCTTCCGTTAGCCTAGACTCTCCCGGGGGAGGAGCTAGGCTGAGAGTAGGAAGGACAGAGAGTGAGTGACACCAGTGAGGGTGTCACTAACAGGTCTGGGAACTGCCTCTAACAGTAAGGCCAGTTCTCGAGGTCAGGCAAGCCAGGTCGTTTACACACAGACAGATAAGATACAGATTCAGGAGACAGATACGTAATCCAATGGACAGGCAGAGTTTGGCAACGGAGTATCAGAATAGCAAGGTACAGAATCAGGAATCAGAGAAATGGTGTGAGAATCTGCTCAGCTGCCTGTGCAGACAGGCAGCTTTTTGACCACTGTTCAGGTCTGCATTCTGCAGGTCTCTTTAGAGAGAGACTTTTTGTCAGTATTGCAGCTTGCTGCTGAGGAATTTGCATACATTCATTATGCAAATCCCCTACCTGCCTCCTGTGATGACTGGCAGTATAAAGGTTGGGATTACCCACAGTCCTTTGCTGGTCATTCCTTCAGGGTTTGTAGTAAACACTCCTAGAGAGTGTCAGCCATGCTACTTCTTGTTGAATTTATCTTCGAGTAATTCTGGAGACTGCACTAGGCAGTTTCTTTAGTGCCGTTAGGATTGCTTATCTGTTTGTTTGTCTGTTGCGACTGTCCTGTCCCAGTGGTGGTCGATAGGAAGTCGTTCTGTGTGTCTGGGTGCAGCGGTTGTTACTGGTAGCCCCTTCTGATCTGTCTTCCCTGGATCGCACTCGCCTTGCACTAGTGCTGTGGATCCTTCTGTTCTGTCTACCTGGATCGCACTTGCCTTGCGCTAGTGCTGTGGATCCTTCTGTTCTGTCTACCTGGATCGCACTCGCCTTGAGCTAGTGCTGTGGATCCTTCTGTTCTGTCTACCTGGATTGCACTCGCCTTGAGCTAGTGCTGTGGATCCTTCTGATCTGTCTTCCTGGATCGCACTAGTCTCTGGAGCTGGTGCTGTGGATCCTTCTGATCTGTCTTCCTGGATCGCACTAACCGCTAGCGGTAGCGGCTGTGGATCTTTCTGATCTGTGTTTCTGCTTGGATCACACTTGCTCTGACGGAAGAGCGGTGGATCCTTTCTGCCTAGTTCCTGTTTCACGTTTGTCTGTCTGGTCTGATACGAACGCTTGCTGTAGGCTCGGTGAGGTAACCGTTAAGCAAGCGCTCGCGTTCTCTGTTTCGTGTTTGTCTGTCTTTGGTTAGTTAGGCGTGCTTGTCTCTGTTGTGCGTAACATGCGGAGACCGCGCACGAATGCGTGCACTGTTGCGAATGAGTGCGGTGTTTGCGTTCAGCTAGCGTTTGTTATTTTCCTTATCTTTCTCATTGTATGATTTACTGTGCCTTTGCTACCCTGTTGCTCTGTCCTGCTCAGTCTTGTGTCGCTATTGGCAATCGCTATTCTTGCGATTGCGTTTCCTACTTCGTTTCCGCCGTTGTGTGTTCGCCGTTGCTGGGTGGCGACTAGTTTGGTGGGCGCAAATTGGTTCTGTCTCTTTGCTCTGTTCCCTGTGGGCTATCCAGCCCTGCCTGATTGTACCTTGTCCTGGATCTGTACAATTCCCATTTGGCATCTGTGGCTGTGCAGCGGCTGTGTTCGCCTGCACTCCACAGCGCCATCTGCCGGTGGGAATTGCCCTCTGCGGGTGCATAGCACCTAGCCGGGGTGTCCTAAATTATACGCTTGTGGAGGAAATCCGCCGCGTCAGCGCACGTCTGGTGCGCTTACCACGGAGACGATTCCACATTCGTTACAAATGGTCAGGCAGGCAGAAGGTCATAACAAATAATACAATACAATATTCCTAAGCTAAGGTGTGAGCTCCGTGATCATCAACACCTTTGGAAACTGATCTAGAACACAGATACTGACAAGGTCTGAGTGCTACCACGTAGTGATCGCAACGCCAGACACCAGAGAAATGACCAGCACCCAGTATATATACTATAGCGCTCTCCAGCGCCACCCCTAAGTGCTGGACCAATGAGAACTGGTGAAAATGTCAGCTGACCAGCTTGGTCAGCTGACTCTCCTCTGGCTGTCATATAAGCTCTGCCTCTCAGTGCGCGTGCACGTCCTTCTGAACCTGTGTGGACTATCAGTCCCAGCCACACCAGACATGTTTTGCAATGTATCTGCTGACTCGGGCGCAGGACCCGCAGCGCTGCTCTCCAAGCAAGCGGCGGCCTCCACAGGTCCAACCACACTGTCATTAACATTGTCATGTGCGCAATCCAACGCGGACTCCACCGTTCTGCCTATGCAGCATGCGGCGGTTTCTCCGCGTTGTGCCGCCATGTTGGACGCGGAAACAGCCGCCTCCCTGACGGCGGCTTTTCCGTGTTTCCTCACAAGTATATTAAGTGATAAAGATGCTAATCCTGCATTCAAAACTCTTTTTGCTGTTATGGTTTGGAGTTATCACATACTTTAGGAGCACTGACCCTAGTGCCAAACAGTGCCAAAAAGTTGAATGCTGGGAGTTCTTTTGAATGCTGGGAGTTCTTTTTATCTATAATATATTCTTCCTCTTCCTTTTATTTCCCTGCCTAGCTGATCACTTGTGTTTACAAGCAAGGCTGAGGTGACTCAGTGATTGGATGTGTAAATAAAAAAAAGACTCTGGGAGGAGGGCAGCTAAGGAATACACAATGAGCAAGAGAAAGGAGCGAGGAAAAAAGAGTCAGGGAGGATATGATGTCAGCATTAGCTTGGCAAGATGGCCACTGCCTAGACTAGGATTTTCTGCTTTTCCTTTGTAAAATACACAGGAATCATTACGTGGATAGCACAATACATCTGTTATGTAAGTAGAAGTAGTATTTATCTACTTATATATGTGTTTTTTATTTCTAGGTTAGCATGGGTGTCATTTGTTCTTTAACAGCAGCTCTTTTGACAGCATCAATGCTATGTGCATAAGCAATTATACGGGAGGTGAACACCCATTGTAGGCTTCAAAATTATAGGGCTGATGCTAGAAAGATATAGAAAGAGCCATGTGATGTTCTTTAATTCCCCTCAATGACCCACCCTAGCTTTTCTTTTTTCATCTATAATTACATTTTGCAATATATTTCTACAGATAAAGCTGATATTGACGTACAAATGGGACAATTTGTTCTGCTGTTATCACAGATGCTAAATAATGCATTGCTACGTTCCTGAGAAAACATTATTTTAAAGTTCTCAGCTAGACAAGCTTGCACAAGTTTGTTGTTTGGACTGTTTGTAATCAGGACTTCAAGTAAAATATTCCTGGACTAACAGTACTCTGTCAAAATCCTTGCCATCCTTAACCACCCTGGCGTTCTATTAAAATCGCCAGGGTGGCGGCGCAGCAGTTTTTTTTTTTTTTAAATTATGTAGTTAGCCTAGCGCTAGCTACATGATAGCCGCTGTGCAGCGGCATCCCCCCACCCCTTCCGATCGCCTCCGGCGATCAGAGCTTCCCCGTTGCCATGATGACGATCGGAATGACATCATCGATGTCATCCACGTCATGGCGTCGGAGGGAGTCCCAATCCACCCCATAGCGCAGCCTGGCGGTGATTGGCCAGGCTGCACAAGGGGTCTTGGGGGGGGGGGGTCTGTAACGCGGCGGGTAGCGGCACATTGGCGGCGAGCGGTGACGATCGATCACAACACGCAGCTAGCAAAGTGGTTTTTTTTTTTTTTTTATTGAAAATCGGCCTACCAGTGCCTGAGCAATCCACCGCGGCAGGTCATGGACGAGCTGAGCTCGTCCATACCGCAAAGGTGGTTAAATGTTAACAGATATGAATTTTATGATCCAACTTAAAGGAATACTATCGATTCACATATTTTTTTCAATTGACACAGGAATTGTTTGGGAAGTGCTGCTAAGTACTGGTGTATATATTTTAGTAGAAACTTCTTTGTTTACTGTTAGCAAAATACTTTCAAAGTTTACTGACGCCAAAACTGATGGCTGACTGAGCCATGAGGAGAGGGGAAATTCCCCTCACACTTGATCAGTTAACTCTATGTGTAGCTCTGTGTGTGACAGAGAAGAGAGCTCCCAACAGCTGCAGCTCCTGTGTCCTGTGTTTCTGACTGAAGTGTCTGAAGAGAGCAGAGGAAATGTAACTAATTGTCACAGCTTTTCATACTGTTTTTGCTTTCAGAATTTGATATGTTTGATATTTGCTTTCTGTAGTCTGATATGCAACTCTGGCTGTGCACTGAAGCAGACACCCCTTCTGCAATTGATTTGTCCCAATATAGCTAAATCCTACCCTCAATAAATTACAGCTTTTGCCTCTGATATTTAACATGAAAAGTAGGAAAATGTTTACACAGCTACTTAGACATTATTTGCACACTGTCATTTTAGAACACTTGGGTATCGATAGTATTCCTTTAAGTCATTTTTAGATCACATAGGCCCTTATTCACTTTTTCTTTTATGTTTTCTCCAAGTTGATATTTTCATACTTACCTTATTTACAAAATGCCTTTTAAGCCACCGGCAAGTAGGGATGGTCGCTGGATTCCGCGGAATTATAAATTCCACGATTCCGGACGGAATTTGGTGATTCCGGTTCCGATGCGATGGAACGAAATTGCTATAGCGCTAAAACGGAATTCCGCTGAAAAATATGTAATTCTGCGGAATTTTACGGAATTCAAATTTTTTTCCCCACCGAACTGATTTCTGCTTAATAAGAACAATTTCTACTCAATAGACTCCCTTCCTCCTCGCGGAGGGTGGAGGGTCTCATCTTCGAAGGAAATTGTAGCATTTCAAAAGCCAGCTTAAATAACTTGGCTGGGAGTTGAACCCAGGTCTGTGTGCTTGGTATGCTTGGTAGATAGCCCTCTTCACCACTACACCACCACCAACACTACATGCTGAAGCCAGCCTAGCATGTATACCATTGTGATATATCCAAGAGAAAAATTAGCTTGCTTAGCGAATTGTAGCATTTGAAAAGGCAACTTACATACATTGGCCAGGCCCAGGAATTTAACCCAGGCCTACCACTCTGTAGGCTGCTATCCTAACCATTATACCACCAACACAACACACTACAATGCTACATGCTGAAGCCAGCCTAGCATGTATACCATTGTGATATATCCAAGAGAAAAATGAGCTTGCTTAGGGAATTGTAGGATTTCAAAAGCCAACTCACATACATTGGCCAGGCCCAGGAATTGAACCCAGGCATACCGCTCTGTAGGCTGCTATCCTAACCATTATACCACCAACACAACACACTCCATGGCTACATGTTGAAGCCAGCCTAGCATGTATACCATTGTGATATATGCAAATAAATAAGGTTCCATTTGCGATTATTTTAATTTTTCCGCCGGAATCTGGAATTCAGCGGAATTGCACAAAAAACGGCGGAATTCTCAAAGCAACGGAATTCAGCGCTGGGGGAATCCATGAATTCCGGAGGAACGGAATTTGCTCTTCCCGATAATCCCTACCGGCAAGCAAGAAAATATGCAACATCATTTTGACAGTATTTCTTCATCTAATTTTTGGAACTTTGTTTAATTTCAGAGTGCTAAAAAGTTATTTTAAACAAAAGATGACAACTTATCTACTAGGAGAAAAAGTAGGAGAAAAAAAAGAATTAAATAGGTGCCATAGACTTGCAAGCTTGCCCAGAATGTGCAATCAATATTTATGGCTTTTGTGTGAGCATTAGCTTAAATCTCTAACTTTTGAGTGATTAACAGTTTCTGTTTTCTAAGTCTCTATCCAAACAGGAAGTCTAGACTCTTGCCTGTTGTGTATAAGGTAAAGGGCACCCTGTTAGTCATGGATGTGAGCTGTGACACCTCCCCCCTCACAGGATGCAAGGGAGAGATCACTTGACACGTTACCAGTGTCTGTTGATTTATTTGGTTCTGCATGGCATGCAAGACAAACAGCATTACCCTAGCAACTATCCGCTTTACAATGCATTCTCATTTCACACTAGAGGAATAATCAGCTTTTTTGGGCTCCTTCTATATGGGAGCTTAAAAGGAGAAAATCCTGCGGACTCCTAGGGCACTGTATTGTATGCAAACAGCAGATGAGTCAAACACCACAACCAGTCTTTCACCACTAAATGTTTTTAATATTTACTTAATATTCTATTGAAGATCTGTAACGATTGGTGTCAGCACACAGAGAGAATCTGATTATTGATGATCTGCAGAATCATCAACAATACAGATGTATACTTGGTTATGGATGATCTGCAGAATCACCAATAACACAAGTATGACTAACCTCTGGACACCAAATGAGTAAAGTACTAGATGAACTGGAGGCTATCTCCCGAGGAGCGGGAGATATAAATGGCTCGGCCAAGAGCCACCTGAGGGGCAGGTGGCTCTGGGCAGTGCAGAAACTATCTCCTAGATAGCAAGGGCCTGGTAACCAGGGAATAGATGGTAAACTGTACAGCAGCCAGAGGAAGAGACCACTGGCTGCTAACAGGCCAGATTCTCTGAGGAGCGTGAGTCCTGTATGCAGCTGACACCTGATGGAATGGTGTTACTGCTAGTACAGATTGACTCAGCACTCTGGGAGAGTGACAGCTTGAGTGGTCGGGCAGGCCAGGTTGGCAACACACGAGCAGAGAGAGACTGATTTGGTAACCAGGTACAGGCAGGGTCTGGTAACAGGTAGGCAGATATGTAGAGGTACCGAATCAGAAGATAAGAGCAAGGTCGACAGAGTAAATGGTCATAACATATCAGTATAACAAAATCCTAGACTGAGGTAGGGGTTCCTTGGTCTCGACACCCTGGAACTAGTCTAGAGTATAACACAGTATTGGTACAGTGTTCCTAAACTTGAGTGTGTGGTCCTTGGTCACAACACCCTGGAACTGGTCTAAATGATAACACAGCAATGACACAGTATCCCTAAGCTTGGGTGTGAGGTCCTTGGTCACAACACCCTGGAACTGGTCTAAATGATAACACAGCAATGACACAGTATCCCTAAGCTTGGGTGTGAGGTCCTTGGTCACAACACCTTGGAACTGGTCTAAATGATAACACAGCAATGACACAGTATCCCTAAACTTGGGTGTGAGGTCCTTGGTCACGACACCCTGGAACTGGTCTAAAGTATAACACAGCAATAACACAGTATCCCTAAACTTGGGTGTGAGGTCCTTGGTCACAACACCCTGGAACTGGTCTAAAGTATAACACATCAATAACACAAACGTAATCTGGCTAAGTGTGAATTCCCAGGTCCTCCTGGTTCTAACACACTGTGGGATCTGACTGGTCTGAGTGCTCACACATTAGTATTTGCAACGGCAGACAACCAGCAACTGACAGGCAAGAAGTATATATAGTGCAGCGCTCCTCAGCTTCGCCCAGCCCCACTCAGCCAATCACTCACTGCGCTGGGATCAGCTGACTGTTCTGATCAGCTGATCCCTCTCTTATTGGCATAAAGGTCCTGCCTCCTAGCGCGCGCGTAGCTCTCCATCTGTGTGCACTACTAGGCTCAGACAAACCAGATGCATGCTGCTGTGCGGAAACCACCGGTCTGAACACGGAGACAGCCGCCACCGCGGCGGTGTCTTCGCAATCCATTACAGTACCCCCCCCCCCCCCTGAGGAGTGGACTCTGGACACTTCCCACCAGGCTTCCCAGGATGTGAGTCATGAAATTCTTTCTTTAATTCCTCCGCATGCATGCGACAATCTGGCACCCAAGTTCTTTCCTCCACACCATATCCTTTCCAGTGGACCAGATACTGCACAGAATTCTGCACTAAGCGAGAGTCCAGAATCTTTTCAATCTCATATTCAGGTTGGTCATCAACCAACACGGGGGGGGGGGAGGAATCCACGTGCATTGCTGGCTTCAATAGAGACACATGGAATGATCTCACACCTCTCATACTGGCTGGGAGATCAATCGCGTAAGTGACATTATTAATTTTCTTGGACACTGGGAATGGTCCTATAAATCTAGGACCCAGTTTGGGTGACAGCTGCTTCAAGGCCAAATGCCGAGTGGATACCCACACTAAATCTCCTGGAGAAAACTTCCACTCTACGGACCGCCTTTTATCTGCCTGCTTTTTCTGGGTTTGGAAAGCTTTCCCTAGGTTCCTCTTAACCATTCCCCAAATCTCCTTTAAAGCTCTCTGACAATCCTCCAGAGCCGGGAATGGTGTGGATGCCACCGGCAATGGAGCAAACTTAGGTGATCTCCCTGAGACTACCTGAAATGGGGAAAATCCTGAAGAGGAGCTTTTCAGGTTGTTGTTGCAATGATAGGTGTCAGCAACCAGAGAGAATCTGATTCTTGGCGATCTGCAGTATCCCCAAGAATACAGATATACCTGATTATTGAGGATCTGCAGAATCGCCAATAATCCAAGTATAACTAACCTCTAGACACCTGAAGCGTGTAAGTGTTTGGTGTAACAGTAGGAATTGGACCACCGGGGTAGCAGGTGGTCCAATAAGTAGAGAAAGACTCTACTGCAGTCAAGGGCTCCAGACAAACCAGATGCATGTTGCTGCGGGGAAACCGCCGCTCTGTACGCAGACACCGCCGCCTCACTGTCAGAACGCGCGGCGGTTTCTCCGCAATCCGTCACAGTTGTGTGCAAATTCTGCGAACGGCTAAAATTTTACCCAATCAGATTGCGCATCTGCAACATAACATCTGAGGAACTGTTCTAGGGATTGGTTAACTCTCTCGGTCTGGCCATTGGTCTGTGAGTGGTAGCCTGATGAGAAAGCAAGGTCCATATCCAGTTGATGGCAAAAGGCTCTCCAAAACGTAGAAACAAATTGGACCCCCCGATCTGAAACTATATTTTCCGGAATGCCATGCAGCCGGAAAATGTGCTAGATGAAGAGATCAGCCAATTCCTGGGCCGGGGGGGGGGAGTCCTTTCAAAGGAACAAAATGAGCCATCTTACTGAATCTGTCCACTACCACCCAAATGACCGTCTTGCCCTCAGACCTGGGGAGTTCACCCACAAAATCCATGGACACATGGGTCCATGGTTCACTTGGGACTGGCAAGGGTTGTAAGGTACCAACAGGGTCTGACGAGAGGGTTTACTCCTAGCACACACTGCACACTCTCTTACAAACTCCTTACAATCTGTTGCCAATGAAGGCCACCAAGCACATCTGGCCAGTAAATCCTGAGTTCTGGTGGCCCCGGGATGACCAGCATTCTTATGGGAATGAAACAGTTGCAAGAGTTGTAGACGGAAAGGCAGTGGCACAAACATGACCCCATCAGGCTTCCCCTCTTTAACATCCTGTTGGTAAGGGACTCAGAGTGACTGTCCAATCCTTCCAGGTCTCAGTGGCTGCCAGAACTACCTTCTGAGGTAGAATGGTCTCAGGGGCTGAGTGCTGTACTGTCTCGGGCTTGAAACACCTGGACAAGGCATCGGCCTTGATGTTTTTACTACCAGGGGTATACGTAATTACAAATCTGAATCTTGCAAAGAACAGGGACTACCGGGCCTGATGGGGGCTAAGTCTCTTGGCACCCTCTATGTACTCCAAATTCTTATGATCTGTGTAAACTGTGATAGTATGTTCTGCACCTTCTAGCCAGTGTCGCCATTCCTCAAAAGCTAATTTGATGGCCTAAAGCTCCCGATTGCCTATGTCATAGTTTTTCTCTGCGGGTGAAAACCTACGAGAAAAGTAGACACATGGGTGGAGTTTGCCCTGTAAGCCTGACCTCTGAGACAATACAGCTCCCACCCCCACCTCTGAAACATGAACCTCCATGATAAAAGGAAAGGTGACATCAACATGTCTCAATATAGGTGCGGAACAGAACAATTTTTTCAGTGTAGAAAAAGCAGCATGGGCCTCTGCTGACCAGTGGTGAGTATCAGCCCCTTTCTTGGTGAGACTGGTGAGGGGCGAGACTATAGTAGAGTACCCCTTTATGAACCTCCTGTAGTAGTTGGCAAAACCCAGAAATCTCTGGAGTGCCTTCAGTCCTACAGGCTGAGGCCACTCCAGGACAGCAGAAACCTTCCCTGGATCCATAGAGAGGCCGGATGTAGAGATAATGTACCCCAAGAAGGCAACTGAGGTCACCTCGAAGAGGCATTTCTACAGTTTGGCATAAAGCAGATTCTGTCTTATCTTCTCTAGAACAAACTTAACATGCTTGCGGATTTCCAAGAGATTGGATGAAAAGATCAGTATATCGTCCAGATAGACCAAGACGATCTTCCCCAACACCTACCTGAATACCTCATTAATCAACTCCTAGAAGACGGCCGGAGTGTTACACAACCTGAAGGGCATCACCAGATACTCGTAATGCCCGTCGGGCATGTTAAAGGCTGTCTTCCATTCGTCACCATCCCTAATACCAAATAGGTTGTAAGCACCTCTCAGATCTATCTTTGAGAAAATCTTGGCGTTGGTAACCTGGATGAATAAATCGTCAATCAAGGGTAACGGATAATGATTGTTCACTGTGATCTTGTTTAAGCCTCAATAGTCAATGCAGGGACGAAGGCCTCCATAATTTTTTTTAACAAAAAAGAATCCTGCCCCTGCTGTTGAACGAGAGGGACGGATGAACCCCTTAGCCAAGTTTTCTCTGATGTATTCCTGCATAGCTAGTTTCTCAGGCCCAGACAGATTATAGAGGTGACCCCTGGGAGGCATACAACCAGATCTCAAATCGATGGGACAGTCGAAGGTACGGTGAGGGGGAAGTTTATCTGCCGATTTGGGACAGAACACGTCAGCAAATTCTGCGTATTGTTTTGGCACACCTTTAATCTGAATCTTGGTGTTACCCACGGTTACTTTCGCTAAACAATGATGATAACAATGGGTAAACCAGCTCGTTAGCTGACCTGAAACCCAATCTATCTGAGGAGCGTGAAGTTGTAACCATGGCATGCCAATAATGATGGTAGAGGTTGCCATACGCAGAACCAGAAATTGCAGATTCTCCTTATGTAGCACCCCAACACTGAACCTCAAATTCAGGGTTCGAGACAGAGGATGTCTACTTTGCAGAGGAGAGTCATCTACAGCAGTGACCAAAACCTGTTGGTCTAATGGGAGTATAGGAATCCCCAAGTTTTTTGCAAACTCGTAATCTATAAAGTTAGCTGCTGAACCAGAGTCTACGAAAGCTTCATTGGTAACAGTCTGGCCCCCCCATGTGACTGAACAGGGAAGGAGCAAACGATTGTTGTTTAGAGGTAAAGACTGCACACCTAGGGTATTACCTCTGACTACACCTAGGCGGCAGCGTTTCCCGACTTCTTGGGACAATTCTGCACCTTATGACCCTCCTTTGCATAGTATAAACAGAGCTGTTCTGTTTTCCTGTGATTCCTCTCCACTCGTGTTAATTTGGATTGTCCAATTTGCATTGGCTCTGGCGGAGGTGAGACGGGTGAAGGAGAGGTGTAGGAGACATATCTTACAGTGTTCTTACCGCGGGTTTGTTTCTGATACCGTAACCAGCGTTCAACCCGTACTGCTAAAGCGATTGCCTCATCAATAGTTTTTGCAAATGACCCCCACCTAGCTGACACAGACCACTTCCTGAATTCAGCTGCATAGACTTCTACTGGATCCTTGCCTTGACGCAAGGTCTTGAGCTTCCACTCAGCAGTGGAGGCAATGTCCGGATAATCATAAATTATGGCCATGGCCTTGAAAAATTCCTCAACTGACGTTACAGCCTCATGCCCTTCCTGCAGGCTATATGCCCAAGTCTGAGAATCTCCTGAAAGAAGGGTCTTAATAAAAGTAATTATCTGTGCCTCAGTTCCTGATGAATTGGGCCTCAGTTCAAAATACGACATTACTCGATTTTTAAAGTTCTGAAAGTCAGATCTATGACCAGAAAACCTTTCGGGTACAGACATGCGTAAGTCTGTAACTGGAGGAGATCGCACTGCGTTTACAGCCATCTGAAGGACATGTATGGACCCAGACAATGCTGTGATCTGGGTCTGATGACCGTCCAGCACCCTGATGAAATTTTTCACCGAGGTGGTGAGTGCATCAAGACGGCTGTTAAGTGCGTCCATTTTGTTTTTCAGGTCTGCCGTTCTGTAACGATTGGTGTCAGCACACAGAGAGAATCTGATTATTGATGATCTGCAGAATCATCAACAATATAGATGTATACTTGGTTATGGATGATCTGCAGAATCACCAATAACACAAGTATGACTAACCTCTGGACACCAAATGAGTGAAGTACTAGATGAACTGGAGGCTATCTCCCGAGGAGCGGGAGATATAAATGGCTCGGCCAAGAGCCACCTGAGGGGCAGGTGGCCCTGGGCAGTGCAGAAACTATCTCCTAGATAGCAAGGGCCTGGTAACCAGGGATCAGATGGTAAACTGTACTGCAACCAGAGGAAGAGACCACTGGCTGCTAACAGGCCGGACTCTCTGAGGAGCGTGAGTCCTGTATGCAGCTGACACCTGATGGAACGGTGTTACTGCTAGTACAGATCGACTGAGCGCTCTGGGAGAGTGACAGCTTGAGTGGTCGGGCAGGCCAGGTCAGCAACACACGAGCAGATTAGGTACAGAGAGAGATACTGATTCGGTAACCAGGTACAGGCAGGGTCTGGCAACAGGTAGGCAGATATGCAGAGGTACCGAATATAGAGGACAAGAGCAAGGTTGACAGAGCAAATGGTCATAACATATCAGTATAACAAAATCCTAGACTGAGGTAGGGGTTCCTTGGTCTCGACACCCTGGAACTAGCCTAGAGTATAACACAGAATTGGTACAGTGTTCCTAAACTTGAGTGTGTGGTCCTTGGTCACAACACCCTGGAACTGGTCTAAATGATAACACAGCAATGACACAGTATCCCTAAGCTTGGGTGTGAGGTCCTTGGTCACAACACCCTGAAACTGGTCTAAATGATAACACAGCAATGACACAGTATCCCTAAGCTTGGGTGTGAGGTCCTTGGTCACAACACCCGGAAACTGGTCTAAAGTATAACACAGCAATGACATAGTATCCCTAAAATTGGGTGTGAGGTCCTTGGTCACAACACCCTGGAACTGGTCTAAAGTATAACACATCAATAACACAAACGTAATCTGGCTAAGTGTGAATTCCCAGGTCCTCCTGGTTCTAACACACTGTGGGATCTGACTGGTCTGAGTGCTCACACGTTAGTATTCACAACGACAGACAACCAGCAACTGACAGGCAAGAAGTATATATAGTACAGCGCTCCTCAGCGCCGCCCAGCCCCACTCAGCCAATCACTCACTGCGCTGGGATCAGCTGACTGTCCTGATCAGCTGATCCCTCTCCTATTGGCATAAAGGTCCTGCCTCCTAGCGCACGCACGTAGCTCTCCATCTGTGTGCACTACTAGGCTCAGACAAACCAGACGCATGCTGCTGTGCGGAAACCGCCGGTCTGAACGCGGAGACAGCCGCCCCGCTGCCAGACCGCGTGGCTGTGTCTCTGCAATCCATTACAAGATCTCACAAAGACCATTGGTATGTGAGTGATATAGTCTGCAGGAATTTGTATCCTTGCACAGAGAGCCTCCAACAGGAGAGCCATAAATTGCAGGACGTGATCGCTTAGGATCTCTGAAGGGAATCACACTAGTGTGAAGAATGTGTTTTGCAATGCAGTTATTAAAGTGACACTGAAGCAAAATAAAAACGTATGATATAATGAACTGTATGTGTAGTACGGATAATTACTAGAACATTAGTAACAAAGAAAAGAGTCTCATATTTTTATTTTCAGTTATATAGCTTTTTTTTATATAATATTTCATCATTCTCTAATATTTGCAGTTTACAAGCTACACTCACTCAAAACTACACACTTTAAACTACGAAACAAAGCAGAGCTAATTACCCTTCAAACTTTCCTGCAGTAAAGCCTTAAACAAGAAACAGTGAGATAAGAGCTTCAGAAAACAGCACTGTAGCCGACTAAACTTGGTCAGAGAGCTCAGTGCTGTTTCGCATAGATAACAACTGAAGTTTTTAACTCCTCCTGTACTGGAAACAATATGAGACTGATGTAAAATAATATCAAAGCGCTATAGCTGATGCAAAATTAAAACGTCCCAACGGAGTGCGCTACCACAAGGTCCGGCAAGACCTAAAAACTTGTACACAATCGCTTAAGCGCACATCCTAGTTCATATAAAAGTCCACATAAACATCAATCAGGAGTTCTCATATGCCGTTCTTATATGCAGTTTCTTGATCTCTTGTGCCACCATCACTATGGACACCCAACAGTAAACAGACTCACCAGATGTATTGGCCACTGCTAGACTGGCCAACCATGCACAAATCCAGGAGCCTCAGTACTTCAGGATCCTGGTACCGCTGTGATGCTGTCTTTTTAGACCACCATCATTCTCCTTTATTATCCATGCAAAGTACCTGTCATAGCGCCAGGCACTCGGTCCATATGTTATTCCACTGGTTTCCAGTGGAATAACATATGGACCGAGTGCTTGACGCTATGACAGGTACTTTGCATGGATAATGTGGAGAATATGTGGTGCGCAGAGCCTCAGAAGACACTCTCACGAGCGAAACGTGCGTCAGGCAAGCCACCGCTCCCACCTCACCCCACCGGACATTGGACTGGGTAGGAACCTTTTTAACAATATTGGAAATGTATCCTGTCTCTCTAAGATGTACAGCCATACACAATAAAGCTGTGTTTTAACAAGGAGTACCGCTTGTGCCAATCCTCACTTTCTCTCAGAGTACCATAATGTGGAGAATGATGGTGGTCTAAAAGGACAGCATCACAGCGGTACCAGGATCCTGAAGTACTGAGGCTCCTGGATTTGTGCATGGTTGGCCAGTCTAGCAGTGGCCAATACATCTGGTGAGTCTGTTTACTGTTGGGTGTCCATGGTGATGGTGGCACAAGAGATCAAGAAACTGCATATAAGAACGGCATATGAGAACTCCTGATTGATGTTTATGTGGACATTTATATGAACTAGGATGTGCGCTTAAGCGAATATGATACCTGTGCTTCTATGTTCTATTTCTTAGCAGTACTACACATACAAATCATTATCTGTCTTTATTTTACCATTAATCATGTTTATTTTCACTTCAGATTTAGGCCTTTAACCACCCTGGCGTTCTGATTATATCGCCAGGGTGGCTGCGGGAGGGTTTTTTTTGAATAAAAAAAAAACTATTTCATGCAGCCAACTGAAAGTTGGCTGCATGAAAGCCCACTAGAGGGCGCTCCGGAGGCGATCTTCCGATCGCCTCCGGCGCCCAGAATAAACAAGGAAGGCCGCAATAAGCGGCCTTCCTTGTTTTGCTTATATCGTCGCCATAGCGACGAGCGGAGTGACGTCATCGACGTCAGCCGACGTCCTGACGTCAGCCGCCTCCGATCCAGCCCTTAGCGCTGGCCGGAACTTTTTGTTCCGGCTACGCTGGGCTCAGGCGGCTGGGGGGACCCTCTTTCGCCGCTGCTCGCGGCGAATCGCCGCAGAGCGGCGGCGATCAGGCAGCACACGCGGCTGGCAAAGTGCCGGCTGCGTGTGCTGCTTTTTATTTGATTAAAATCGGCCCAGCAGGGCCTGAGCGGCGACCTCCGGCGGTGTTGGACGAGCTCAGCTCGTCCAGACCGCTCAGGTGGTTAAGGTTGCATCATTGGTTCAATTTTCAGGAAAATAGATAAAACATTGGTCCGTAAACCTCGAAAAATGACCAAAAAAATCAAACTTTTTTTTAACCTTTTCAGATGAAATTTTACTCAATAATAAAAATAATAATAATAAATGTGTATAGTGCATCAATACTAGATTAATATGGGGTTAAAATATTTGACAACTGGGTATAGCTTCATATTAAGCATTCAAGAACCAGTTACCAAACAGAGTAATATATTAGTTACATCTATATAAAAAAATAACAAGATTCATACTTAATTACCTTAACTGGCATGGTTATGAGTGAAGCATGGAGGATTTGGAAATTTGCTAATGGACAATGCTATTGAGAAGAAATCTAAATAATTGCAATATAAGTGTAATAGATAGCGGAGAGGCCGCCGCGGCCGTATCCGCATCTCAGCCGGCGGCCTCTGCCGCGCAGTTACATGTTGGAGTTTTGCCTGGTCCCTCAGTTGCACATAGACTGAGGGCTACGCGCGCGCGCCAGGCGACAGGACCTTTGTGCAAGTAGAAGGGGAGTCAGCTGATCAGCCGGTCAGCTGACTCCAGTAGTGCTCCGGATTGGCTGAGTGACTGGGGCGCCGCTGTGGAGCGCTCTGAGTATATATAGGACCTGCCTGTCAGTTGCTCTTCGTCTGCTGTTGCAAATGCTACGTGTTAGCACTCAGACCTTAGTCAGATCCGAAAGTGTGCTAGAACCAGCAGGAGCTGGGGATCCACACTTAGCCAGATTCTGTTGATAGCTTAAAGTACTAATTGAATTGTATTATTTGTTATGACCCTCTGCTAGCCTTAACTACTCTTCTGCCTTCTGATTCTGTGCCTATGACTATCTGATCTTGTTGCCGACTCAGCTTATACCTCACTCTGATTCAGTCTTCTGTCTTTGTACCATATCTGTCCGTGTGTTGCCGATCCTGCTTGTCTGACTCTTCTACCCTCACCAGTGAGCTTAGTTCTGGTGAGGGATTCTCAGTTTAGTAATCACCTGCTCCCCAGGTTGATAGCTGGAGTACAGTCTTAATCACCTGCTCCTCAGGTTGATAGCTGCAGTACAGTCTGAATCACCTGCTCCTCAGGTTGATAGCTGCAGTACAGTCTGAATCACCTGCTCCTCAGGTTGATAGCTGCAGTACAGTCTTAATCACCTGCTCCTCAGATTGATAGCTGCAGTACAGTCTTAATCACATGCTCCTCAGGTGACTAGTAACTACGGTACTGTCCTCACCACCTGCTCCTCAGGTGATCTGAAGCTGCAGTACAGTCTTGATCTCCTGCCCCTCAGGTGATCACCTGCTGCAGTACAGTCTGAATCACCCGCTCCACGAGTGATCAGTATACGTTGTCTTACTGTGCTTCACCCACTCCTTGGGTGAACCGATCACTAATTCATCTGTGTCTCCAGCCTGCGGGAGTACTGATTCCAGTGTTCTATAGAGATACCTCCCTCAACCAGCTCCTCTGGGATAGTAGGTATCTCTATATATATTTACTGTATCACCAAACACTTATCTTACACCTGGGTGTCCTGTGTCTTGGTATATTTGCATTATTGGTGATTCTGCAGATCACCACATAATCAGGTATAACATCTGTAGTATTGGTGATACTGTAGATCACAAACAATCAGAAAATCTGTTCTTGCTGACACCGATCGTTACAATAAGAGGCAAAATTAACCTTATAGCTTTTTATTGACCTTCACTCAATAAATGTTATTATTTTGCAGCTTGTCCATTTTTGTGTTTCTGTTGAATATAAAGTAGACAAGTTAATACTTGATACACATGATTAAAAACTATTGTTTCATTTCTAGATGAAAACTATACCTAGAGAAATATGGAGGGTACCATTATCGTTGCCGTTTTAAGTAATACAAGATGCTACAATGCTGATCCTTTGATTGTAATACTTTCAGGGTCATTGACATGTAACGCTTATCCAGATCATTAGTGCTGCTTTTACTTTGACTTTACTGGCTCAATACTTGTTCCCAAAAGTTCCGCCACCAAGAAAATGTTAAGGACATGCTCATTTTTTTTCTTGTATTTTTCCTTTAATATTTTAAGTAGCTCCTACTCTATTTCTGTTTATTTTATACATTCCCGATACGTAGAAATCATTTTTCTCCATTGCAGTCAAAGTAGCCAGCCATCAAATCCTCTCCATAAGCAAGAAACACAAACTAAACTATTCATACTAAATCATCATTTTTGCCCCTGTGTTGTAGTGAAATAATTGTCACCATGAGAGTTCATCCAACATGTGCTGTAAAGACAATGCAGGGAAGCAAGTACATAGTCTTTCAATAGGCCCTTTAACACATCAGCTGTAGCAATCTCTCTGGGGTCTAATTGAAAGAGAATAATAAACAAACTTGGATAAGTGCTGGAGTTTTTTTACCATTATGCTTCAGTAAACTATTTAACCCCTGTGCTTGCCATAAATGACACCCATCTAAGAAACTATTATTCTGTTTATATCCAAGAAGCTAGATGATAAGTGAGCTGACTAGAGACCTTGTAGCTTGAAAACTGGATAAAATAAACGTATGGTATGATAAAAATAGTCTATGTTTGCTACAGTTGGAAGTGTGGAAGCAGTGAGCGGGTTCTGATGAGTATAAAGTAGAAATACTCTAAATGTTATTTACAGTTGAAGTCACAAGTTTTTAAATCTCATTTTATTACCCTTAAATAGATTTTACAGCAGCAAACTATAAATGTGGCATATAGTTTAAGACATCTATTTTGCACAGGGCAAACGTAATTTTCTTCCAATAATGTTCGCAGGCAGATTGTTTCACTTTTTGACTATCACAAGTCTGGTTGGTCATGGTCACAAGTTTACAAGCATTTTATTGTTTTTTTTAAGGGGCATTGCCTTCAACATGTTTAACTAGGGCCTAAAGTTTTGGGTAGCCCTTTTCAACCTTCTTCCAATAAGCTGTTTCAATTTTTAATCCATTACTCCAGACAGAACTGGTAAAACCAGGAAGATTCTTAGGCCTCCTTGCTTGGACATACTTTTTTCAGTTGTTCCCACTCATTTTCAGTCAGGTTGAGTGGAGGGGATTTGTGATGACCCCTCCAAAACCTTGACGTTGTTGTTCTTAAGCCATATTGTCATAAATCTGATGGTACACTTGTAGTTATTGTCCATTTGGAAATGCTATTTGTGACTGAGCTTCAACTTCCTTAAAGTTGCTGCAGTATATCTGCATAATTTTCCACCCACATACATATATTTTAGAAAGGGCACCAGTCCCTCCTGAAGTAGGCCACTCCCAACATAATCCCTATCCTTAATGGTGGAGGTGGTGTTCTTTGGCTTGAAAGCCTCAACCTTTTTCCTTCAAACATAATGATGATCATTATGGCCAAAAAATGTGATTAGGAAAGAAGTTATTTATTCAGAAAATAAGATTGTTGTTGCTATGTACCCTTGCAAACTGCAATCTGGATTTTTTTTCTATACTACCAGCTTTGGAGCAGTGGTCACTTCATTGCATAGCAGCATTTCAGGTTATTTTGCTACAGGACTTTTTAATTTTTTTACTTATGTTTTTTCCAGCATCATTCTTTGCTCTTGTTCTAAGATAGATTTGTACTTTTCATGCTAAAGTAAGTTCTCGTCTAGGAGGCAGGAAGTATCTCATTCCTGAGTGGTATAGTGGTGGTCCAATTGGGTTTAGACTTGTGCATTATTTTTATTTTCCAGGAGAATGTGGACCCTTTCGGCATTTTGGAAATTGTTTCCACAGTTGAACCACATTTGTGGAGGTCCACATTAAAAACATGCCACTTATTTAATTTTAGTAAAAATAAATTAAATTTCCAGATTGCAGGTTTGCATCGATCAATACATTTTATTTAGGAAATTGCTATTGGACATGGCCAGCACCAGTAAACTCAGAGATTTGATGTATTAGTTGAAAAATATATTTTTTCCACTTCCAATTACAGAATAAATAAAACTTGTTTAGTGAAAAACAAAACAAGGTGTGGCCACCAGGCCCAGAAATCCAACCAAATATAGTGGATGTACAGTTCTGGGAGTCTCTCATATGCACAAAAAGCTGGCCCAATAGTGTCAACCACCATATTCTTATTGTAACAAAGTATGTCAGCGGGATTCCAAATTTCTGATTATTTGGTGATCTGCAGTATCACCAATAATGCAGATATCATATCTGATTATTTGATGATCTGCAGAATCATCAATAATACAGATGTAGTAAACAAGAGGCGTACAAGACATGACAGAAGTCTCTAGCTTTATTGTACAAAGTGTAGTGATTGGTGCAAACAGTAAGTTACTGATAGAACCTCAGCGGTAACCTCAGCGGTGGCGAGGGAGGTTATAGACAGAACCTCAACGGTAACCTCACCAGTGGCGAGGGCCCACTGGTGAGTGAGAGTGGTCAGACTGATCAGGTAGGCAACAGGCGGGCAGATAAGGTACAGAATCGAAAGGCAGGCTCGGAGTGAAGTTCAGGCAGAAGTCGGCAACAAGATCAGATGGGCAGAGGTACAGAATCGCAAGGCAGAGAGAGTAGTCAGAGCAAGCAAAGAGTCATACACAGATAAATACAATTGGTATGTTTTTCACTACTGATTTCAGCTATCAAAGGTCTGAGCGCTAACACAAAGTATTCGCAACAGACAATGAGCTACTGACAGCTTGAGTCTTTTATGTTGGCAGACAATCCTACAGCCCGCCCAGACCAGTCTGACCAATCAGGAATGAGGAGCGTGCTCAGTGACCTCAGCCGACCCACAGGTCAGCTGACGCGCCTCCTCAAACAATAAAGGTCCTGCCGCTGGGCGCGCGCGTAGCCCTGAGTCTATGCACGGCGGAAAGGCCTGCGCGTGGAGTCCTGCAAGTCTGAGTGGCGGGGATAGCAGTGGCGGTCACGACGCTCTCCGTCACAGTGGTATCCCCGCCGCTCGTTACACATATGCTGCCAAACTATAATGAGACTGATGCGATAGTGGACCATTAAGTTGTGCAATAAGAGAGGTCTAGTATCAATAATAATCACATATCATCATATACAGATTGTCTAACGGCAATGATTAAATATGTAAAACATATTCGTAAAGGGCAATGTGCAAATTCACAATATAAATGTAACGATTGGTGGTGTCAGCACACAGAGAGAATCTGATTGTTGGTGACCTGCAGAATCACCAACAATACATATGTATACCCGATTATTGATGATCTGCAGAATCACCAATAATACAAGTATGACTAACCTCTGGACACCTGATAGAGTGTAAGTGTTTGGTGCAACAGTAACGTATCTCCGGTGGGGCGGGAGACACGGATGACTTCGAGCAAGGACCACCTGAGGGGCAGGTGGTCCTTGGCTGTGTGGGAACTATCTCCTAAGAGATGGGATAGAGACAGCCAGTGATTCCCTGGTAAACTGGGAATCAGACTCTACTGCAGCCAGAGGACTCCTAAGGGATAGGGCCCCTGGCTGTACTGCAGGAAGGACTCCATGAGGAGCAGGAGGCCCCTGCAGCTAACTGACACTTGGTGGAACAGTGTCACAGGCAGTACAGACAGACTGAACACTCAAGGGGTAAGTGACAGCCAGAAGGGTCAGCCAGGCCAGGTCGGCAACACACGAGCAGATAAAGTACAGAGACAGTAGGCTGATTCGGTAACCGGCACAGGCAGGGTTTGGCAACAGGTAGGCAGATATGCAGAGGTACCAAATCAGAAAGCAGGAGAGAGGTAGACAAAGCTAAGGGTCATAACAGATATAGAGCATAGTCCTAGTCTGGGATGTGAGGTCTGTGGTCTCAACACCCAGGAACTGGTCTAAAGTATAACACAGCAATGACACAGTAATCCTAAGCTTGGGTGTGAGGTCCTTGGTCACAACACCCCGGAACTGGTCTAAAGTATAACACAAGCGTAATCTGGCTAAGTGTGAATTCCCAGGTCCACCTGGTTCTAACAAACTGTGGGATCTGACTATGGTCTGAGTGCTCACACGTATGTATTCGCAATGGCAGACAACCTGAGACTGACCAGCGAGATCTATATATAGTGCAGCGCTCCCCAGCGCCACCCAGCGCCACTCAACCAATGACAGACTGCGCTGGGATCAGCTGACCAACCTGATCAGCTGATCCCTCTCCTCCTGGCATAAAGGTCCTGCCTCCTAGCGCGCACGCGCGTAGCTCTCCATCTGTGTGCACTAGAAGGCTCATACAAACCAGACGCATGCTGCTGTGCGGAAACCGCCGGTCTGAACGCAGAGACAGCCGCCCCACCGCCAGACCGCGCGCGGCATCTCCGCATCCATTACATCCCCCCCCCCCCCCCCCGAGGAGTGGACTCCGAGCACTTCCCACCAGGCTTCCCAGGATGTGAGTCATGAAACTCTTTCTTTAATTCTTCCACATGCATGCGACAATCAGGCACCCAAGTTCTTTCCTCCTCACCATATCCTTTCCAGTGAAACAGATACTGCACAGAATTCTGCACTAAGCGAGAGTCCAGAATTTTTTCAATCTCATATTCAGGTTGGTCTTCAACCAACACAGGTGGGGGAGAGGAGAGGAATCCACGTGCACTGCCGGCTTTAACAAAGACACATGGAACGATCTCACACCTCGCATGCTGGCTGGGAGATCAATCGCATAAGTGACATTATTCATTTTTCTGGTCACTGGGAGTGGTCCTATGAATCTAGGACCCAGTTTGGGTGACAGTTGCTTCAGGGCCAAATGCCGAGTTGACACCCACACCAAGTCCCCTGGAGAGAATTTCCACTCTACGCCTTTTGTCTGCCTGTCTTTTCTGGGTCTGGAAAGCTTTCCCCAAGTTTCTCTTAACCATTCCCCAGATCTCCTTCAAAGCCCTCTGCCAATCCTCCAGGGCCGGGAATGGTGTAGACACCACTGGTAATGGAGCAAACTTAGGTGATCTTCCCGACACTACCTGGAATGGGGAAAATCCTGAAGAGGAACTTTTCAGGTTGTTGTGCGCAAATTCTGCAAACGGCAAAAATTTTACCCAATCAGATTGCGCATCTGCCACATAACACCTAAGAAATTGTTCCAGGGACTGGTTAACTCTCTCGGTCTGGCCGTTGGTCTGTGGGTGGTAGCCTGACGAGAATGCAAGATCCATGTCCAGCTGATGGCAAAAAGCCCTCCAAAACTTAGATACAAATTGGACTCCCCGATCTGACACTACATTTTCCGGAATGCCATGCAGCCGGAAAATGTGCTGGATGAAGAGATCAGCCAATTCCTGGGCCGAGGGGAGTCCTTTCAAGGGGACGAAATGAGCCATCTTACTGAATCTGTCTACTACCACCCAAATAATCGTCTTGCCCTCAGACCTGGGGAGTTCTCCCACAAAATCCATGGACAAATGGGTCCAAGGCTCACTTGGGACTGGCAAGGGTTGTAAAGTACCAAAAGGGGCCTGACGAGAAGGTTTACTCCTAGCACACACTGCACACTTTCTTACAAACTCCTTACAGTCTGTAGCCAACGTAGGCCACCAAGCACATCTGGTCAGTAAATCCTGGGTTCTGGTGGCCCCAGGGTGACCAGCATTCTTGTGAGAATGAAACAGCTGTAAAAGTTGTAGACGGAAGGGTAGTGGCACAAACATAACCCCATCAGGCTTCCCCTCTGGAACAACCTGTGGGTAAGGACTCAGAGTGCCTGTCCAATCCTTCCAGGTCTCAGTGGCTGCCAAGACTACCTTCTGAGGTAGAATGGTCTCAGGGGCTGAGGGCTGTACTGTCTCGGGCTCTAAACACCTGGACAAGGCGTCGGCCTTGATGTTCTTACTACCAGGGGTATACGTAATTACAAATCTGAATCTTGAAAAGAACAAAGACCACCGGGCCTGACGGGGGCTAAGTCTCTTGGTGTCCTCTATGCACTCCAAATTTTTATCATCTGTATAAACTGTGATAGTATGTTCTGCACCTTCTAGCCAATGTCGCCATTCTTCAAAGGCTAACTTGATGGCCAAAAGCTTCCGGTTGCCTATATCGTAGTTTTTCTCTGCGGGTGAAAACCTACGAGAGAAGTAGGCGCATGGGTGGAGTTTACCCTGTAAACCCGAACGCTGAGACAATACAGCCCCCACCCCCACCTCTGAGGCATCAACCTCCACGATAAAGGGGAAGGTGACATCCACATGTCTTAATATGGGTGCAGAACAGAACAGTTTTTTCAGTGTGGAAAAGGCAGTATGTGCCTCTGCTGACCAGTGGTAAGTATAGCCCCTTTCTTGGTGAGACTGGTGAGGGGCAAGACCACTGTAGAGTACACCTTTATAAACCTCCTGTAGTAGTTGGCAAAGCCTAAAAATCTTTGGAGCGCCTTCAGTCCCACAGGCTGAGGCCATTCCAAGACAGCAGAAACTTTTCCAGGATCCATAGAGAGGCCAGACGTAGAGATAATGTACCCCAAGAAGGAAACAGAGGTTACCTCGAAAAGACACTTCTCTAGTTTAGTGTAAAGCAGGTTCTGTCTTAACTTCCCTAGGACAAACTTGACATGCTTTCGATGTTCTGAGAGGTTGGACAAGAAGATCAGTATATCGTCCAGATATACTAAGACGAACTTCCACAACACTTCCCTGAAAACCTCATTAATCAACTCCTGGAAGACGGCCGGGGCGTTACACAACCCGAAGGGAATCACCAGATACTCGTAGTGCCGGTCGGGTGTGTTAAAGGCCGTCTTCCATTTGTCACCGTCCCTAATGCGAACTAGGTTGTATGCACCTCTCAAATCCAGTTTCGAGAAAATCTTGGCGTTGGTAACCTGAGTGAACAAATCGTCAATCAAGGGCAAAGGATAACGATTTTTTTCACTGTAATCTTGTTTAAGCCTCGATAATCAATGCAGGGATGAAGGTCTCCATCTTTTTTTTTTTTACAAAAAAGAATCCTGCCCCTGCTGGTGAACGAGAGGGGCAGATGAAACCCTTAGCCAAATTTTCTTTGATATACTCCTGCATAGCCAGTTTCTCAGGCCCGGATAGATTATAGAGGTGGCCTCTAGGGGGCATACAACCAGATCTTAAATCAATGGGACAGTCGAAAGTACGGTGGGGGGGAAGTTTATCTGCTGATTTGGGACAAAACATGTCAGCAAATTCTGCGTATTGGTTTGGCACACCTTTAACCTGAATCTTGGTGTTACCCATGGTTACTTTTGCTAAACAGTCAGTGATGATAACAATGGGTAGACCAGCTCGTTAGCTGACCTGAAACCCAATCTATCTGAGGTGAGTGAAGTTGTAACCATGGCATGCCAAGAATAATGGTAGAGGTTGCCATACGCAGGACCAGAAACTGTAGACTCTCTTTATGTAGTACCCCAACACTGAACCTTAACTCTGGGATCCGAGACAGGGGATGTCTACTTTGCAGAGGAGAGTCATCTACTGCAGTGACCAAAACCTGTTGGTCTAATGGAATTATGGGGATCCCCAACTTTTTTGCAAACTCGTAATCCATAAAGTTGGCAGCTGAGCCAGAGTCTATGAAAACTTCAGTGGAAACAGTCTGACCCTCCCATGTGACAGAACAGGGAAGGAGCAGATGATTATCGTTTAAAGGTAAAGACTGCGCGTCTAGGGTATCACCTCTGACTACACCTAGGCGGCAGCGTTTCCCGACTTCTTGGGACAATTCTGCACCTTATGACCCTCCTCTGCACAGTATAAACAGAGCTGTTCTGTTTTCCTGCGATTCCTTTCCACCCGCGTCAATTTTGACTGTCCAAATTGCATTGGCTCAGACAGAGGTGAGACGGGTGGAGGAGAGGTGTAGGAGACATATCTCACAGTGTTCTTACCCCGGGTTTGTTTCGGATAGCGTAAACGGCGATCGACCCATACTGCTAAAGCGATTGCCTCAACAATAGATTTTGGTTTAGGGTGTACCAACATCAAATCAGAGACTGTGTCTGACAACCCTGATTAAAAGCAGTCCAACAAAGCAAATGTTCCCCACCTAGCTGACACAGACCACTTCCTGAACTCTGCTGCGTAGACTTCTACCGGATCCTTGCCTTGACGCAAAGTCTTAAGCTTCCGCTCAGCAGTCGAGGCAATATCCGGATCATCATAAATTGTGGCTATGGCCTTAAAAAATTCCTCGACTGACATCAAGGCCTCATGCCCTGCCTGAAGGCTATATGCCCATGTTTGAGAATCCCCTGACAAAAGGGTCTTAATAAATGTAATTCTCTGTGCCTCAGTTCCTGATCAATTGGGTCTTAACTCAAAATACGACATTACTCGATTCCTAAAATTCTGAAAGTCAGATCTATGACCAAAAAACATTTCGGGCACAGACATACACAAGTCTGTAACTGGAGGAGATCGCATTGAATTCACAGCCGTCTGAAGGACCTGTATGGACCCAGACAAGGCAGTGATCTGGGTCTGATGACCGTCCAGCACCCTGATGAAATTCTCCACCAAGGTGGTGAGTGCATCAAGAGGGCTGTTGAGTGCGTCCATTTTGTTTTTCAGGTCTGCCGTTCTGTAATTATTGGTGTCAGCACACAGAGAGAATCTGATTGTTGGTGATCTGCAGAATCACCAACAATACAGATGTATACCCGATTATTGATGATCTGCAGAATCACCAATAATACAAGTATGACTAACCTCTGGACACCTGATAGAGTGTAAGTGTTTGGTGCAACAGTAACGTATCTCCCATGGGGCGGGAGACACGGATGACTTCGAGCAAGGACCACCTGAGGGGCAGGTGGTCCTTGGCTGTGTGGGAACTATCTCCTAAGAGAGGGGATAGAGACAGCCAGTGATTCCCTGGTAAACTGGGAATCAGACTGTACTGCAGTCAGAGGACTCCTAAGGGATAGGGCCCCTGGCTGTACTGCAGGAAGGACTCCATGAGGAGCAGGAGGCCCCTGCAGCTAACTGACACTTGGTGGAACAGTGTCACAGGCAGTACAGACAGACTGAACACTCAAGGGGTGAATGACAGCCAGAAGGGTTGGCCAGGCAGGTCGGCAACACACGAGCAGATAAAGTACAGAGACAGTAGGCTGATTCGGTAACCGGGCACAGGCAGGGTTTGGCAACAGGTAGGCAGATATGCAGAGGTACCGAATCAGAAAGCAGGAGAGAGGTCGACAGAGCTAAGGGTCATAACAGATATAGAGCAGAGTCCTAGTCTGGGGTGTGAGGTCCGTGGTCTCAACACCCAGGAACTGGTCTAAAGTATAACACAGCAATGACACAGTAATCCTAAGCTTGGGTGTGAGGTCCATGGTCTCAACACCCCGGAACTGGTCTAAAGTATAACACAGCAATGACACAGTAATCCTAAGCTTGGGTGTGAGGTTCTTGGCCACAACACCCCGGAACTGGTCTAAAGTATAACACAAACGTAATCTGGCTAAGTGTGAATTCCCAGGTCCACCTGGTTCTAACACACTGTGGGATCTGACTATGGTCTGAGTGCTCACACGTATGTATTCGCAACGGCAGACAACCTGAGACTGACCAGCGAGATCTATATATAGTGCAGCGCTCCCCAGCGCCACCCAGCGCCACTCAACCAATGACAGACTGCGCTGGGATCAGCTGACCAACCTGATCAGCTGATCCCTCTCCTCCTGGCATAAAGGTCCTGCCTCCTAGCGCGCGTGTGCGTAGCTCTCCATCTGTGTGCACTAGAAGGCTCAGACAAACCAGACGCATGCTGCTGTGCGTAAACCGCCGTTCTGAACGTGGAGACAGCCGCCCCGCCGCCAGACCGCACGGCGGCATCTCTGCAATCCATTACAATAAATAACAAAGTTGAAAACCGAATGCATTAATGCATGAAAAAGTGTTGTGTGCGATCATAGACCTAATAGTACAGGTGAAGTCAGCTTGAGTACATGCTCCATTCAGTCATAGACCCAAAGTATAATTATAGTAATATAACCAAGAGTTAGGTGAAATCCCCACTAAACAAATATATATAATGTGCAAAAAAGGGGGGAGTGTTCAACAACAGAGTGCATAAATCAAAAAATCCTAATTGAAAATAGCAAAAGTGAGAGAAGAACCCCAATCCTGACAGGATAGTCCAGTCTAGTGAAGAAGTTAGCTGAGTAATCAACGAGCCAGAATATATAAAGAAATAACTTACCCAGAGTCAAGATAAGGAGGTTGTTGAGGTGGCCAATGCTAGCGCTTGCCGCACCAGTCCTGGCAATTTTACATCTAGGTAAAATTAGATAACCACTTAATCCTTGTGTTTCTGACTATGCATCACTAAATAATCAACAGGATGTTATTTACCTTACAGCACAAGATTTGATAAGACAGGGGTGAACATCTATTATACAGTCAACTGCAAAGGTGAAAAGTGTTTAGCAATATTACAAAATTCTCCTCCTTGTGCCTGGCAAAGGGCAAAATGGTTTGCTATAAAAACAAACAAACAAAAATAACAACAAAAGAAGTGATTGAGTTAATGGCCAATATGCAATGAATTTTCTCCTAGGTAATATTTTTATAGCTTGTCAATAAAATACATTTTTCATTCCCCAGGAAGTAAGAAAGTAAATAAAATCATTTTGACAGTACTGCTTTGGCTACTTTTTCAATTGCAAAGTGCTGAAAAGCCATTAAAATTTTAAAGAGAAACTGAAAAATTATCTCCAAGGAGAATACTCTGGAGAAAAAGTTAATTGAATGAGGCCAGAGGGGCCTTGATTCATATATTTGAATTTTTGTAATTCTGGGTGATAACATGAAAGACTTCCTTTTATTTTTGAACAAATGACTGATCTAGAAAAATACCTAGGAGATTCAGATCCCTTTATATAGACACTTTGAGATATCAAAGAGATTTGAATTTCTGACTCATCGCTAGCTTGTAATGTGAGACCTCTAATGTAGGTTCATAGTCCTCACCTTTCATAAAAAAAAAAAAAATCTAAGCTTTGAGAAACTCCAACCTCCATTGAACTTTATTACGTTCTTTGAGTTGCCAGAGAACTGCAATCCCTGAGATCAATATTTCCTTCCAAGGACTGGCAGTGTGAATAAATTCCAATATTGCATACTGGATTCATTGCAGGATGATTAGTTCTCTTTAATTAGATTAAGAGAAGAAAGCATGCTTGATATGACAAGCTAATCCTTTTCATTGACTGACAAAGTAAGCCATGAAGGTCTTTAATGACCTGAATTTGCAGCTTGACAGCCCTGGCAGCAGTTAACAACCTAGAATACAATATAGTATGATTGAACATAAGACTGTTATAATAAACTGTGCCTAACAAATTAACCTTGTATTCTGTGCCTTGCTGGTAATAAGCTACAGTGTATCAAAAAAGTGAGGAATTCCGCTATTAAATCTCTCCAGGAAAACCATTTTACATACATAGATTAAAATTAGGTTCCACACTATGCCCACATCTCACATACTGTAGCTGCAAATGGTATACATACACAGTTCTGAAATTTTATTTTATTCTATTAGCATTCCATATTTTTATGTAGCACTAAGAATGTTGTCTCCACAGATAATTAGTAGTCACGCAAATGCCTATTTTAAGTTATGGGGATCCAATGAACAACCTAATCCCTTCTTGTTTATTATGTCCAAATGTGATCAGCACCCATGTAGCAAAACAAAGAAGAGTGCCAAGACCTATTGTCTTTCAGTATCTCTCAAACGGCAATTGGGTAATCTTCCAGAAAGGGTCAGCACCTCCAGTATTAATAGATATTTAAAACATAGCTCAAAACCTCAACCTGTGAGGTTGTCCAGCCTGAAGAAAGGCACTTTGACCTGAAGCAGTGGGAAGCAGCCACTCACTTTTAATATGATTTTTTAATCATTTTTCAATGAAGAGCTATGTTTTAAAGAGCTATTAATACTGGAGGTGCTGACCCTTTTTGGAAGATAACCTTCTTGTTTTATTGTCATAGATATAACAATGAATAACAGTTAAATTCAATTGCATTCATTGTAAAATGGAGAATACTTTTCTAGATTGGACTGTTGACTTTCAAATCCCTATACAGTTTGGGCCCTCAATACATGAAGGACTTGAAACTACACCACACCTCTTACAACCTCATCTGCAGGATTCATAAACTTGGACACTCATAGAGTGCACCTCAAAACCTTTGGAGCCAGAGCTTTCTGTCATGCTGCCCCTACCCTCTGGAACTCCCTATTACACCCAGTATAATCAGCCCCATCGCTGGAGTTATTCAAACCCAGACTGAAAAGCCACCTGTTTAGCCTGGCATTTGCAGACTTGAAGAGTTCTTTGTCTGTACTACAATTTACCAATCAACCAATTACTGGTCTGAGCCATGCTTATGCTCTTTGAGTGTAAGCGCTTTACAAATGTTGTTTGCGGCTGTTAACTTATCAATAGAAATATTCTTGCAAAGTGAAGAAAAAACTCTGATTTAACAAAAAAGGGAAATCGTTCTGAATCTGAATGTATCAGTATCCAACTCCCCATTTACTCATCTATCAACACCTCCTCAATTAGTTATTTTCCAAAGCCACGTAAAGGCTCTTTCATATGGGCAGCTGAAGGTGGAGCATTTACCAACTGCCCTCTGCTCTCTAGCACTGGTGGGGTGCTTGTTAGCACTCAATACCAGTGATCAGGGCCAACTTCAAAAATGTTCAATAAAAGAAATGTGATGTCAGTGTTATATAAATATACAATAAGATGTTAGGACATTAGACTATAACTATGGAAGGATTGGGGATTGGATTGTGAACTCCTGTGAGGACCGTCAGTGACATGGCTATGTACTTTGCAAAGTGCTGCAGGAGATGTCAGAGCCATTTAAATACATAATAATAACATGGTAGGACATGAGACTATAACTATGATAGGGATTAGATTGTGAGCTCTTCTGACATGATGATGTACTCTGTAAAGTGCTGCAGAAGATAATAATAATAATAATAATAATAATAATAATAGACATTAGACTATTACTATGCTATATAAATACTTATAATAATTAGGGTGACACACTAATGGAATTATTTTAAAGAGGGAGATATCAAGAGGAAAGGAAGGAAAGATAGGATGATAGAGAGAGAGAGAGAGAGAGAGGAGAGAGGAGTAGAAAAAGTTGGTGAAAAGGTATAATCAAAATAATTTTGAGTATTTTCTGGCTTGCTGGTGGTATAAAAGGCATTTTATGACAAGATGTGAAAATATCAGCTAGGAGAAAACTTAGGAGAAAAAGTGAATTGTTTATGGGCCTGGGAAGGGAGGAGAGGAGGGGAGGAAGATGTAAAGTGGAGACACAGCAAGAGAAAGGAGGAATAGAGAGTGACAGGGGATAGAAGATACCATTCTAGCCTTGCAGCAATAGGGTCCTATGTTCTAACCTTGGTCAAAACACAATAGGGATACTGGGGGTATATGGAATGAAGGAAAGGAGACACATGGGGAAGGAGGGAAGGGGGTCAGGGCTGCTTTTACTAGGGACTCTGAGGAGAGATAGCTGTACTCAGGAAACTGGGGGGATATGGCAATACGGGGTTGACATATTGTGAACATGGCTACCTTAACTCTGTAGAGCCTGGAAACAGTTAAAGGTATGTTACTTAGCACGGAGGGGGCCGGGCCCAAGTCACTGTTCGGGCTCCAAACAGGGCTACTTGTATTACTGCCCTGTCAGCGGGTCTGTCAGCTTCATTTTAATATGTCCTCTGACATAGGAGACCTATATTCAAATCTCAGCTCTTCCTGTTCAGTAAGTCTGCACCTATTCAGTGAGGAGACCTTAGGCTAGATACCCTAACACTGCTACTGCCTACTGCAGCCTTTCTCAACCTTCTTACCCTGGCGGAACCCTGCGAATAACTTTTGGATTTCAAAAAAAACCCTGCAAACAATTTTTTGATCTCAAGGAACCCCTGCATTTATTTTGGTCTTTAAAAGTAGGTGTGGCTGTTTATTTCACCACCCCCTTTTACACTGCCACTCATTATACTGTCTCCTTATCCTAGTGCTTCTTAATAATGTGCTCATTATTATTCTGACCCCCAATTTAGTGCTTCTTTTTACAGCACCCCCTATTATAGTGTGCTCCATTATACTTCCCTCATGATGGGGAGAAATGCCAAGGAACCCGTGCAGAGTACTCAAGAAACCCTGGGGTTCCAGAGAACCGTGGTTGAGAAAGCCTGGCCTACTTAGCAAACTGTAGGGCTGGAGCTCTGCCGATTTCAGTTTGCAATGAGAAAAGCACGACAGAAATGTTCTGGGTCTTGTCTTATGGAATTCCTGCTTTTACAGGATCACAATGCAGCTCCATCTGAACCTAGCCTGAGACTTCTAAATTGTAGTATTAGCTTGCACTCCTATTCTGTCTGCTCCTGTTGTGTTTTGAAATTGTCTATTAGTACTGAGACTCTGAGGTGTTTAATGCTGTGGTCAATGCGGTAGAAAAGTTTTCCTACGGGGATATCCCTTTTCCAGGGTTGACAGGCTTATGAATGATTTGTTCTGGTTTAAAATGGAAGTGTTAAAGAGACTCTGAAGTCTCTAAAAAAACTTCTTTTTATTTCATAAATCTGTTTGATACCTTAACCCTAACTAAACCGCCACATTCCCGCCGCTGTAAACTATCTAAATCCCCTCTAACTCCCCCCTCCCTCTCCACTGCAAAATCAACAACTTTCTTGGTCGTGGATTTTGCTGCCCTGTGCGCTTTTGTGTGAGGCAGGGCTATGAGCTGCAGCCCTGCCTCACACACGTCTGTCAGCGTCAGATCTCCGCCTCTCC
Source organism: Hyperolius riggenbachi (assembly GCF_040937935.1). Classification (NCBI taxonomy): domain Eukaryota; kingdom Metazoa; phylum Chordata; class Amphibia; order Anura; family Hyperoliidae; genus Hyperolius; species Hyperolius riggenbachi. The sequence goes on from NC_090646.1 coordinate 503,311,135, forward strand.
CCCGCCCCTCTCAGTGAAGGAAGACTGAGAGGGGCGGGGGAGAGGCGGAGATCCGCCGCTGACAGACGCGTGTGAGGCAGGGCTGTAGCTCATAGCCCTGCCTCACACGGAAGCTCTCCCCGTAGTGTGCCCCGGGGAGTTTGGGGGACTTAGATAGTTTATAGTGGCGGGGATGCGGCGGTGTAGTTAGGGCTACAGTATTAAACAGATTAGTGAAGTAAAAAGACGTTTTTTTAGAGACTTCAGAGTCTCTTTAAGTGTTAAGAAAGCTGTTATGCTGAAATGTCCCTGTACAACATTGTTTAATGTTGCAATGTCTTCCCATCTTGTATGCAGCACTCTGTAGTATGTAGGTGCTTTATAAACTAAGTTTAGACAAGAAAAAACACAGAACATTTATATTGCACTTTTATCCTAGTGGACTCAAAGCACCAGAGCAGCAGCCACTAAGATGTTCTCTATGGACAGTAACAGTGTTAGAGAGTCTTGCCCGAGGTCTCTTACTGAATAGGTGCTGACATATTCAACAAGAAGAGCCGAGATTCAAACCATGGTCTCCTGTGTCAGACGCAGACCCCTTAAACTGAAGTGGCTGGATAGTATACTGGTTAACTACTTCCGTACCGGCAGTCTCTGGCCCCTAAAGGACCAGAGAGTGCTGGTACCTTAAAATGCCACCTCCCAACAAATCGCCACACATACCCACTGCTTTCACCGGTCACGGCGCTCTTCCATCAATACAGGTCCCTCCCTGCCATTTTTATGACCGCAGAGCTCTGTGCGCCGGTCAGGATCTGCTTTCATGGCTCCTGACCCTGTCCATCAATGTAAGCCAATGGGACTGGCTTACAGTGATGATAGGGTGAGGAGGCAATGAAATCAGCTCCTGACCGGCTCACACATCTCTGCCGTCATACTGAGCAGTGTTAGAGAGTCTTGCCCGAGGTCTCCTACTGAATAGGTGCTGGCATATTCAACAAGAAGAGCCGAGATTCAAACCATGGTCTCCTGTATCCGAGGCAGACCCCTTAACCAGTATACTATCCAGCCACTTCAGTTTAACTACTTCCATAATGGCAGTCTCTGGCCCCTAAAGGACCAGAGAGTGCTGGTACCTTAAAATGCCACCTCCTAACGAATCGCCACACATACCCACTGCTCTCACCGGTCACGGCGCTCTTCCATCATTACAGGTCCCTCCCTGCCATTTTTATGACCGCAGAGCTCTGTGCGCCGGTCAGGATCTGCTTTCATGGCTCCTGACCCTATCCATCAATGTAAGCCAATGGGACTGGCTTACAGTGATGATAGGGTGAGGAGCCAATGAAATCAGCTCCTGACCGGCTCACACATCTCTACCGTCATACTGATGGCAGGGGGAGTGGGTTGCAGTGGGGACAGAGCGGCAGCGATGTTGAAATCTACTTCCTGTCAGAGCCGAGCAGCCACAAGCCAGACGTAGATTTCAACCGCGCTGGTCCGGAAGTGCTTAATAATAATGATACTAATAATAATATACTGTACGTAAATGGGTAGGTGAGCATTCACTGCTTGAGTGTAGCCATCAATTTGTTGCACAGTTAAGACAGACAAACCAAAGAAAAGCAGTCGGTTGTTGCAATGTTTCATAAAATATTTGAAATGCAGTTGTTTTTAAGAAAACTGTTTTCCATTTTTTTAAACTTTAAAATATATTCTTATGAGCTGTTTACGCATACTGATATTTGCATGTTGAAATGAAAAAGTGTCATATCCCATTAACTGAAACAACCTTTAGATTTTATTTTCAGAGAGTTGTACGTCTAAATAAATAGTTTACATACTCTTTATCTAGCCTAAAGCCAGCAGTAAAAAGAACTTTAATTGTATCATACCAGCAATGTCTTTAATGCATGAGTGTAATTGTTTCTAAATGTTCAAGTGTATAAGGATCGAAGGCTGTTAACAGAATTGAGTGTGGCAGCATGGGCATAAGACTTAATTAGGAACAAGTTGCAATATTTTCTCTAGATGCCGTTAGCGAGACATGATGTACCAATACAGTATTTGTTGTAAAGAATGCAATATGACAGTACATAATTCTACTGTATTCAGCTGTTCGAACCTTTTAATAGTAACTTGGCATTTCAGAGCAAAATAGCAGTAGGACATTATTAATACGGTTCGAGGGCTGAAGAAACAAAGTTTCTTCTTGTAACTTTTTCTCTGAATACCAGTTGCTTTGTGACAATAACATCTACAGGCACCATGCTGCTGCATTGCCAAAAATCCAGTCTTGGAGGGATCTTGTTATAAATATCAAATCCATTTATTCGATCTTCGCCATTCTTTTATTTTTCACCGAGAAGGTGGAAGTGCAAAATTGGGGAATTTTAGAGGTTTGTGCTTTGGTTACGTGGCTTATAAAGTACTGCAGAACCAGAGAGAATAGTAAAGCTTGTCATAAGTGTTACTAAACAGTGGTGTAGTGGATAGCACTCTCACCTTGCAACACTGGTTCCCCAGTTTGCATCCCAGACAGTGCACTATCTGGACGGAGTTTGTATGCAGTGGCAGAGGCGAGAGAGGCTCCAACCTCACGGCGCAGTGTAGGAGGTGGCGCACAACTCACTCACCTATCATTCCCCTGTTTGAAGCAGAGAGAAATAAGAAATGGGGACACATGGCAGTGACTGCATGCCAGATAACTAGAGATTAAGGTGTTGGGGGCCCTGGGGTGCCTCTTAATCTAATAGCAATCCGTGTGTAACGGCTGGGGTGGGAGAGTTGGAGGGGTGCACTTTGGTGTCTCAGCCTTGGGTACTGGAGGGACCTTGTACAGGCTCTATTTGTATGTTTTCCCTGTGTTTGAATGGGTTTCCTTCAGGCATTCCTTGATCACCTGGTATTTGACCACACCTAGGATATAAAAGAGGACCCATATCAGCCATGTGGGTAACAATAACCCCCATAGCCTTGTGACCGCGTGAAAAAAAAAACTGTTAGCCTATCTCATTGTTGGGGGTGTTATAGATATTGGAAGTTGGTGTAGTCTGTTTTTTTCATGTCTACCAGTAGAAAAGATGATTAATATGCAGGCTGATTCATTGTGGATCAAACAATATGAACAAATTACATGGCGAATATCAATCATTTCTTGACGTCTCTTCTCACTTTTTTTCCCCTTTTTGCTACAGTTCCTCTTTATCTACTTTAAATGAGTGGTAGGCTAAATTCACAGTTAAACAACAATTTCACCAATGGCCATGCAGCAATTTGCTATAAGTAAACTTAAGACATACTTTTATTTTATAATTCAAATCAAAATTATACTGCAATTCATTGATGTGTGTCAGCACTCAGCAGAGTTAGGATCTTGTTTTGCTTTTTTTTAAAGTGAAGTGCTTTTTCTAAGAATCATTTTAAATGTTTTGTTTATCAAATGTACCTGTAGTCCTCCCACACAGCTTGGTTTTCTCTCAGCTATAATAAAGGCTGTGGATGAAAAGGTTTGGTAAGAGCAAATCTGTATTGTTTTCCCTGAAGTTGGGAAGTTGATAGATATGATTGACAAAATAATACCACTGAGCTTTTTATACTGACAACAGAATGTAAGAAGTTTCCTTTTACTCCCTAAATAATCGAGTAATTATCCATATGCTGTTCTATCATGACACGCTTATGAAGCATACTTTAAACAGTGAAAAAAATGTAAAGTTGCTACTTCTTATTTAGTTGAAAGGTTGTTGATGTTGAAAAGTTGTTATTGTTGTTAAATGTAAAAGATGAACTCGGAACAGAAGTTAACCAGTTAATGGCAAGCCGCCTTATTAAAACGTCCTGTTTGAGCCTGTTAACGGCCACAGGACGTTTTAATAAGTCGCTCGCTCCCGCCATCGCTGTGCACGCATGTGCGCCTCCCCCACCATCATTAACCATTGGGACACAGCAATCCATGATTGGGGAAAAGGAGCGAGCGCTCTTCTACCCAATCACAATGCCTAGAATGAATCGACCTGACCCCGATCAGGGGTCATGTCCATTCATAAAACAGGAAAAACAGGAAGCAGTCAGAGGCAGTAAAATGTAGGGAAAAAAATGAACACTTCCTATAAAACAGGAGAGTGTTTGCAGTGCCATCTAGTGGCCAAAAAGTAAAATTACATATACAGACACACATATACTTACAATTAAATATAAATACAATTAATAACTTATACTTCCAAAGTTTTGTGAAAGTTTGAGAAAACAGTATGTATTGGGTACACAAGAATAAGTACTTAGAGAATTTGTGATTGTTTAGAGCTTTATAATAGAAACAAAAATGCACACATTCTTGTCGGCACCTCATGTCATACACATGTACGTACAGTAGGTTGCAAACGTATTCGGCCCCCTTGAAGTTTTCCACATTTTGTCATATTACTGCCACAAACATGAATCAATTTTATTGAAATTCCACAGACCAAGACCAACACAAAGTGGTGTACACTGTTACAATTTAAGTAGGCCTCAGTTATTTGGACTGAGTTAGTCAAAAAGGCTTGATGAGCAGACCTGCCCTTTAAGGGGATTTTCTCTGAAGAGAGAAAATCTGCAGTTCTGTCAGCAGAACTAGAACATACCAAGAAGCTGTTCTGAACAAGGCCGCAGGTCTCCCTGACCTGGGCCTGGAACAATAAACATCAGTCATGTTTTGTAAATATTCACATTCCTGCATGTATGTCAAATGTCTCATTGATTATTAATCGAGTAGGCGGGTATGATGACACCATGAGTGGGTCCACCAATAGACTGATATAGGGGGTGGTGAAGATGATGTCATATTTAACTCTTTCCTAGCCAGTATTAAATCTGGAGCGAGCGATGGAGAACTCACTTCTGCTTCTTCCTTCTGCACTAGCTCGCAAGGCCGACTTGGACCTCTAAGCATGTTATTAAATCTGGAGCGAGCGATGGAGAACTCACTTCTGCTTCTTCCTTCTGCACTAGCTCGCAAGGCCGACTTGGACCTCTAAGCATGTTATTCCTTTATGTAAGCTGATATAATGTATGCTATGTACATAGGTAGTTTAGTGTAACGTAGGTAGGAAGAAGGTACCTGATAGACTTCGGTAGGGAGTCTAATCAAGAGCTTGTAATGCAACATGAAGATTTGCATAGCTAGGATATGATGACTGTATCTATCTGTCTTTCTGTGACTTGAATAAATAACGGAAACATTGGAGAAGCCTGAGAAAGTCTATTTCCTGTTTGCTGTGTGGAGAGTCAAGTGATCTCACAGTCTGTGAGACGATGGTGTCGAAGCGAGGTGATAAGAACAGTTTATAACAGTGGTGCCGTGAACCCAGCTGCGCTGTCTAGCAGAAAAGGCAGGCAAGGACCGGGCCAGATGTCAGTCAGTTATCTAGTTTTCAAGATATTCCACAGCGACATAAGCGGAGTTGACGCGGACTGGAAAACTTATCAAGAGGATAAGTAGTGTGTGGGAGGCCGCTAGAGAAAGGCCAACACACGGGCTGCAATCCGGGTGATGATCAGCGGCGAGTCATGGACCGGTTTTATTTGGATTGTGCTGTACACGCAATCTAGCCGAACAAAGGATTCCTTGGTGAGGTATCCCAGGCAAAGGTTTTGAGCAAGTTACCTTCGGGACCGAGAATCCGCTGAGAGAACGCTCAGTAAACGCTCACCGAGGTCCATCGACTCGTGGGAAAAAACTTGCCGTCAGCTGATCGGATTGGAAGTCGGTACAAGTCTGTAGAGCCAGGCAAGTATAGTGTTTAATTTGTTTAATTCTAATGAAAGTGTTGGTATTACATGTTGACAGTTTGTTCCAGCAGTGTTTTCTCTCTAAATTTTCCAATGTATGTTCGTACTGGTTTTCCTGTGTAGGTTTTTTTTTTCTCTCTCTCGGGTTGTGCTAGTGGCTGCTGCGTGCGGTTTCAGGTTTTTTTTTCTCTTCTTTCTCTTTCTCCCGTGTGTCTGGGAGGTTTGCCAGATATGGGAGTCCCCCGCAGGAGAGATAAGGGGGGGCTAAGGCTTTCGAGTAGTAGAGGGGGGGGAGAGGAGAAGGAGAGAGAGGGAAGAGAGAGGAGACTGGTAGTGAGGAAAGTGAGAGAGAGACAGCTGTGGGGTTTTAGAAGGGTTTAAAGCACTGTGTTAGCTGTCGGAAGTATGTTTTTTTTCTCTTCTCGGGGAGCTATACAGATGCACGCAGCCCACGGACCTGGGTCACTTTGAAGGTATGCAACAGTTAGAGTGACAGCTGAGATAGTGGGTGGTGCTACTGTATGGGGCTCGGACGTAGTTTTTTCTTTTTTTTTGTCAGCAGGGGTGTTCGGGAGATGTTCTGCTGGGTAGAGTCTGTGGTTCAGAGATAGGAGACTCCACGGTGGAATTTCTGGTATTTCTCTTTTGGGATGTTTTTCCATCCGAGAGTGTGTAGAGCGGTATGCTAAGTTTGGGGAAGAGCTTTTTCTGCTGAAATGTTTAGTGTGCATATACATTGTATGTATGTTCTAACTGTTTTTTTCTCCTAATGTGTATAGGATTAAGCGGTTGCTACGGGAGATTGATAGCAGCCATTTTGGCTGGCATGCCATGACTCAACATGGCGTCGGGTTTCTGAGAAAGCCACTCCCATCTGCATGATGAATCAGCAGGGGAGGGGGCGGGAAGCGCCCACTGATAGGCACGCCCCGATGGCAGGGGGGAGGATGTGCTGGGGGGGATCCCAGGTCCCACGTCACAGCTGGGCACAAGGCGCCGTGCACGGAAGCAGCTGGTGGGAGGGGGGTCCAGAGTGGGGACAGTAGAGAGATTCTACTGGGTTTCTTGGCTTCCAGATGATTTCCTCAGAAGAAGTCTGGACACAGGGAGTGTCCGCATACGTGAGCCAAGCAAGTTGCAGGCTCACAGATAGGAAGTGTTTCCCAGCTAGGAAAACACGTATAAGTCAGATAGTCCCCAGGGAGTGATTTGCGAGTGCTGCGCAGATCAGGGAAGTATCTGTACTGGGTTGCTTATGGGATTATTCCTGTAAGTGAGGCACCTTGATGGGCGGGGCAGCATGAGTTCCCAATAGATAAGGGGGGACAGCGCATCAGGGGGGGTGCCAGAGGTGGAAAAAAGGGAGTTGACCAATACGGGTTTCCGTCGCCGCTGATGCAGAGCGGTAACGTTTTTTCCGGTTTTTGTCGTGGACAGGGCCAGAGCTTGACTGAGAGGTCTATGCTGGGCTGTTTTTTTGTGCGGTTTTTTTTTTCCGTCCACTGATTGGTCAAATATGTTTTTTCCAGCTCCTATCAATTGTAGCACAAAGAACAATGACTGACAGCAGTTCATGGGGCAATTATACAGATGATAGAATTGCCGTTTACAGAGTGACAGTGTGTCAGTACGGTGTTTTCCATGTGACTACCTACCAAGTGGGCATTCAGGGATCTGCATACAGGCATGTGACGCTGGTATGCTTAGCCCTGCACCCTGTGTAGGTTAAGTGCAAAGTGCTCCTTCCTACAGGGAGGCAGCAATTTTTTTTTGGTGGTTTAGGTAGTGGCACGGCAAACATTGATCAAAGGGTACAACACACAGAACTTCTAGCAGAGCTGGTATCGCGATGAAGTTCTAGATAAGTAAATGCGATAATGAGTAAGAGCATTGCTGGCACACCTGCAAAGCAGCAAC